>NC_137013.1:16986713-17226879 GCF_032717465.1 Coenobita brevimanus
CTACTGACTGAATTTTATATATATATATATATATATATATATATATATATATATATATATATATATATATATATATATATATATATATTGTTACATAGCCTATGTTTTCATCATCCTTTGTGTAATTCTAACTTACAGTATGCTGCATGTTTGATCACGAGCGTGTTCTACCTTACTCCCCCCCTCCTCCCTTATAGTAAAGTAAGTCGTTCTTTCTGTTGTCCAGAGCAGGAGTGTCAACTCTTTGTACCCTACCGCTTCATTTGCGCGTCCTTCTTACAAGTTGTATCAAGCTCTGGCAACCCCTACATAATGAGCTCAGTCTCTGCATTAATTGCCACTTAGATCTACTCCACATTTTGCTCACATCTCTGTCCTCCCCTGTACAGTTGTTATTATTGTGAGTGCTCAGGAAGTCTCCAACCATCTAGCAGCTGTGTAATTTGAGTATAAGTGTTATTACATTTTGTTCTTGTACTGTATAGCATAAGGTGTTCATTCGTAGGCCTAGTAAAGTTTTTGTGATTCATATTGTCAGCCAGTGGTAATAATATTTGGTATCTGTAATAATATATCTTGCGTTAACTGAGCATTATCCAGTTTTCTCAATTTATCAGGGCTTACTTAGATAAATTTACTCATGCTAATTTCGTGTTAATAGAGGCTATTGCAGTTAACCATATATTTAACCTGTTTTTTGCCAATACATTATCCTTATGAGTCCTGAATGTTTTGTTGTTAGTCTGAGCATTAAACTTTAACTTGTAATTTTACCTAACTCTTTTGTTTTGAACCTGGAACTCTACGGGACAGTTTTCTCTGTTCCGTAACATAAATTTGGCAACCTCTTATCAGGATATTCAGGATATTATCATAAGGATACTGCTTGATATTTTGTGACTGTGATTTATTCATGATGTCTATTATTACTACGCTTGATGAAGCCAAAGATTTTTTGTCAAATGTGCAAACAGTGTTGGATGTAGAAAACAGAACAAAGAATGAACTTAAGCTTGTTGCTCAACAATTGGGAATTGCTGTTCGCTTTCATCATTCTAAAGATCAAATTGTTGACGTGATTAATGAAAGCTTGTTTAATGTAAATCCTCCAAATGAGCAAACGTAGATTGAATTAGCTAAGTTACAGCTAGCCATGCAGGAGGCTCGTGCTAAGGAGGTTGAATTTCAGGCAAATGCTCGTATTCAGGAGGCACAGGCTCAGGCACAAATTGAACTTGCTAGGATTCAGGCAGACCATGAGTATTGCATGAAACAAGGTGGAACTGGATCATCTAGCTCTGTTGATTTTGATGTGGCTAAAAATGTTAAACTTGTCCCTCCTTTTAATGAATCTGATTTAACAAGGTATTTCCAGTTGTTTGAGAGGGTAGCTACAGGTTTTAATTGGCCCAAAAAGTATTGGCCAGTACTCCTTTAAACTGTTCTCACCGGTAAAGCTCAAGTAACTTATGCATCTTTGCCTCAGGATCAATCTGATAATTATGATGTAGTTAAGAGCTTGATTCTTAAGGCCTATGAGCTTGTTCCTAAAGCCTATAGAGTAAAATTTAGGACAACTTATAAGCAAGATAAGCAATCCCATGTTGAGTATGCAAAAATTAAAGAAGATCTGTTAGAGCAGTGGTTAAATTCTAAGAATGTGGATTCTGATTTTGGTAAATTTAAGCAGATGATTTTGCTGGAGGACTTCAAAAGGTGTATTAATAATGATGTAAGCCTATATCTTGATGAGAAAAGAATAGATAATTTGTCTGATGCTGCAGTTTTAGCTGATGAATATGTTCTCACTCACAAGAGATATTCTAAAGAAAAAAGGAAAGCTGAGAGTAAGTACGTTGCCTCTACTCAGAGTACAGGTAACAGGAAAGAGAATAAAGATGATGTTTCTCAGGAAGTAAATACCAGCTCCACCTCTAGATTTCAGAAAAGTAAATGTACTTATTGTAGTAAGCTTGGTCATACTACGGAGGAATGTTTCAGGAGACAGCGTGATGTAAACAAAAAGGAGTCTTTAAATATTCAGTCAATTGGTCTAGTGTCCACCCTTGAGAGTTTCCAGAATTCTTTAACTGAGTTAACTGAACCTGCTTTGAGGGGTAAATTAAATTCTCATGATGAAGCTCCTCTTTTGAGCAGTAACGTGGGTGACACTCTCAAAAGTTCATGTGCTAATTTCCTGTCTGATGGTTTTGTCCGTCCTCTGGACAGTAATGACAGGAAATCAGTTAAAATATATCGTGATACAGGTGCTTGCCAATCCCTTATGCTGATCAGTGTTCTAGGCTCTAATGTTAATTCCTCTGATGAAACTGTAATCTTACAAGGTGTAGGGAATAATTACTTCTCTGTCCCTCTGTGCAGAGTGAATTTAGAGTCTGGTTTTATTAACCCCTACACCGCGGGCATGTTTACCGATGTTTTGCGTGTGCCGCGGGGTTATTCGGGCTCCGACAGACTCTCAAAAAATATTTGCCAAAAATCAGTTATTAGTCCTAGAATATTAAAATTATATATGCTTATGGCACATACCTTCAGCTTTCTCCTGGAATGTTTGTTGAGCCTTCGTCAGTTACCGTAGGACTTGTGGAGACCTCTGAAGTTGGGTAACGAAGTCTCCACTTTACACTTCCCGACAACCCGTAATATGATTACCACAGCCAGATATTAACACTGTAAACACTACTCTATGATTTTCAAGTAGTTTGGGATCCATACTCCAAAAAAAAACCCACTGTGAAAGTAATGAAAATTACGTGCCTGTCTGACCGTCGCACTTACGCTAGTTTGCTCTTGGTACTCTGTCATTTATTATTCATAAAACCCTTCATACTTTATATTTCTATTACTATATAACACTTATATATATCTACAGTCTTTATCCATAAGTTTCCTTCAGTAGTATTAGTTTATTGTCACTATAGGGATTCAATTTCTTCCAGTAAAATACGTAGCATTCACTTTCTCGTCCTGTATACTAGCATTGACAATGAATGTCACTTTCATCTTCACTCTCATAACTCACAGTATTCAGACATGCTAGAGTGAAACTTTCACTTTCATTACTCCTGGGGTATATACTCGTATTCTTATAATACTACTCATTTACATTTCTATTTACGTTCTCTATTTTATTTACGTTATTTACATTTCTATTTTATTTACACTGTGTTATGCACTGTCACTTCAAGTAACTTATAAAACTATTTTCCATTGTTCACGTATATTTACATTCATTACTTTCACTTGCTGTTTAAACATTATTTACACATTATTTACAATTCCACTTGCACTGTTTTACTCAATAGAAAGATCGTAGTCACTGTTTTATCAATCGTCAGCCCTTTACCTCTTTCCACACGAGGTTTAGTAGGGGGTAAAGGTCACAGGGCCCTTTGCATGGGGGTGAAAAAGTCCCTGAAGTCAGCAAGAAGAAACAGACGTACCTCTACTTCGGAAGATGAGAGTAAACTGATAACTGAGGGCCGGGGTAGAGGCCTACTTGAGGGATATTCAGTGCTACCAATGTTCGCTCTTGAAACAGCTATGTATAGCACTGAAATGATTGGCAGGAAATCTAGACAATACATTATAAATTAGGTAGTACCAGGTGAATATAAATATCACTTAGGCTTCTCCCTTCCCTCCTTACATGTATATTTATTACGAAAATAGATTATACGGCATATTTCAAGGGGAAAAAAACAGCGAAAATTAGCGAACGAGTGCATGTGAGGCGTTGTCAGGTGATAATTAGCCAATTCCTGGTGTATGGCACTCTCACTTACCTTATTTCTTTCTTGTATATATTATTTGGTATAAGAATAGGGCATAGGGCTTATTTCAGTGGATGAAATCAGTGAAAAATTCCAGGGAAGATTTACTTAGCGTAGCACGGCCGGGCAGGCGAGAGGATAGGGTAATGGAGGGGGAGTAGGGAGGGGAGTCAAGAATGGGGAGAAATGGCTAAATTGTCAACAATGGATGGGAGTACAGATGAGATTAGGAGTGCTGACTAGTTTTGGACATTGGCAGTACTGATAGATGATACAAGCCCCCACTTGGAAGCCCGGGTGAATTCAAAATAACAGAATCACAAAAGCGACGCCCCGCGGTATGATCCCTTGCTCCCAAGCGTCACGAAGGTGACGCCCCGCGGTTAAGGGATTAATGGTTCCGTTATGGTTGGGTTGGTTGAGACACTCCCAATGTCAGGTGTAACTTTCTTACTTGGAAATGATATTGGTGGAAGTCAAGTGTGTCCAGCTCCTCAATTGTCTAGTGAGCCAGTGGCTGTGACCCAGGATTGTGATGTCCCTGATGTGTTCTCTGCATGTGCTGTCACTACGGCTAAGTCTAAAGTTACTGGTGACTTAGAGGATAATGATGATGATGATGTTATCCTAGCTGAGACTTTTCTTGCTAATTTGGACCACTCACCAGATGAGGCAGTACCCCGTAGTGTTGATAATTTATCTCGTCAAGAGTTGGTTGAGTTGCAGGTTGCTGACCCTGAGTTGAAAGGTCTAGCTAACTCTGCTTGCAGTGAAGAAGAGTCAGCTGGTGCTTCTACTTGTTATTATATAAAGTCAGGAGTACTTATGAGGAAGTGGAGACCCCCAACAGCATCAGCCGACTGTGAATGGGAGGTTGTACATCAAGTTGTCATCCCTCGTGTTTGTAGGCAGGATATCATTAGAGTGGCTCATGATTCCAGTTTGGCAGGACACCTTGGAGTGAGGAAGACTGTGGCACGCATTTTGAAACACTTCTACTGGCCAGGTATCTTCAGGGATGTTTCCTGGTATTGCAAGTCTTGTCACACCTGTCAAGTTGTGGGGAAGTGTAATCAGACCGAAAAGGTTGCATCTCTAGTTCCCATTCCTCCTTTTGAGGCGCCATTCACCCGTGTGTTGGTGGATATTGTGGGCCCTCTTCCTAAGACTTCTTCAGGATTTTCTTATGTGTTGACCCTGATTGATATGGCTACTCGTTATCCTGAAGCCATTCCACTTAGAAATATCTCAGCAAAGAACGTGGTTAAGGAAATGCTAGGGTTCTTCACAAAGTTTGGTCTGCCCAAGGAGGTACAGTCAGACCGGGGAAGTAATTTCATATCAAATGTTTTCAAGCAGTCTCTGAAAGAGTTGGGGATCACCCAGATCACGTCTTCAGCTTACCATCCCCAGACCCAAGGAGCGTTGGAGAGATATCATCAAACACTCAAATCGATGCTCAAGAAATACTGTTTGGAACATCAGAAAGACTGGGACAAAGGTCTTCCACTCGTTGTATTTGCTGCAAGAGAATCTCCAAATGAATCACTGGGCTTCTCACCCTTTGAACTACTGTTTGGCCATGAAGTAAGAGGACCCCTTAAGCTACTCAAGGAATGCTGGCTGTCGGAGGAAGATGGCATCAACCTGTTGGAGTATGTGATGAAGTTCAAAGAACGGCTGTCCACTGCTTTACAGCTGGTGAGAGAGAATTTAGGAGCTGCTCAGGAGAAGATGAAGACTTGGTATGATAAGAAGTCCAGGTTATGCCACTTTCAGCCAGGAGATCAGGTTTTGATTCTGCTACCAGTGCATGGGCAACCTCTTCAAGCCAAGTTTAGTGGTCCTTATCTCGTGAAGAAGAAACTCAGTGATGTCAACTATGTCATCGCCACACCAGATTGTAGAAAGAACAAGCAACTTTGTCACATCAACATGCTAAAGTTATATCAAAGGCGGGAAGAAAATAACCCAGTCTGCACTGTAGCTGTTCCACCCGAGTCTGTAAGTGAAGTTCTCCCATGCAGCATGAGCCTGAGTGATAGTTTGGGGAAGAATCCTGATATCATGAATGATCTCCAGACTAAGCTTTCTCATCTACCTCCCAAGGAAAGGTAGGAGTTTTCGGCATTACTGCAGGAGTACCCGCAAGTGTTCCGTGCCACTCCAGGTAGAACCACTGTGTTGATGCATGATGTCGATGTTGGAGACACAAAGCCAATTAAACTGCCTCCTTACCGTGTGAACCCAGTGAAAGTTCCTCTCATCGAGAAGGAGCTTGGCTACCTGTTGGACCACAAGATGATTGAGCCCTGTCAGAGCAAGTGGAGTTCTCCTGTCACTCTAGTCCTTAAGCCAGGTGGGTCACAGCGGCTTTGCATCGACTACAGATGTGTTAATCAGATAACCAAAACAGACACTTACCCTCTCCCTCGCGTGAAAGATTACATCGACAAGATCGGAAAGGCTAGGTATATAAGTAAGTTTGATTTGTTAAAGGGATACTGGCAAGTACCTATGACTGAACGTGCTAGGGAGATCTCATGTTTTGTAACACTAGGAAAGACTTTTGCATGTTCTGTAATGCCATATGGTATGAAGAATGCACCAGCCACTTTTCAGAAGCTCATGAATGTTGTAACAGAGGATTTGGCAGGGTGTGTTGTTTATATTGATGATGTATTAATCTTCAGTGACAACTGGAAAGATCACCTATGCCATGTCAGTAAATTTCTTGAGCGTTTGGTTCAGGCTAATCTTGTAGCTAGTTTATCAAAGTGTGAGTTTGGTCAAGCTAAAGTTCAGTACCTTGGGTACGTAATTGGTGATGGACACGTTGTACCACCAGGTGCTAAGTTTCAGGTTATAACTGATCTTCCCAGACCTAAAAGTAGGAAAGAGCTACAAAGATTTTTGGGAATGGTAGGTTATTACAGGAGATTTGTTCTTAACTTTTCAATTCTTGTATCACCACTTACTGAAAAAGGGAGTTAAATTTGTCTGGACCGATGACTGTGAATCCTCTTTCAGCAAACTTAAAGCTATCCTATTAAGTCAGCCAGTGCTCGCTACTCCAAATTTTGCTAAGCCTTTTAAGATGGCTGTTGATGCAAGTGATACAGGAGCTGGGGTTGTTTTGCTGCAAGAGGATGATCAGGGTATTGAACATCCTGTATCTTATTACAGTAAGAAGTTCACTCCACCTCAAAAGAACTACTCAACTATTGAGAAAGAGCTTTTGGCCTTGATTTTGGGTTTACAGCATTTTTCATTTTATTTGTGTTCTGGTTTTGACCCCGTAGTCATTTATACCGATCATAACCCACTGAAATTCCTTAGTAAGTTTAAAGATAAAAATCAGAGATTGACAAGATGGAGTCTACTTCTTCAGGAGTATTCATTAGACATACAACATGTCAAGGGGAAAGAAAATGATATTGCAGATTGCTTACCTAGACTTTAGACAGATTGTTTTAGAGTAATAAGAAATTTCCTTTGTAATTTTTTTTCCTTTGTGGGGAGGTGTTACATAGCCTATGATTTCATCATCCTTTGTGTAATTCTAACGTACAGTATGCTGCGTGTTTGATCACGAGCGTGTTCTACCTCACTCCCCCCCTCCTCCCTTATAGTAAAGTAAGTCGTTCTTTCTGTTGTCCAGAGCAGGAGTGTCAACTCTTTGTCCCGTATCGCTTCATTTGCGCGTCCTTTTAACAAGTTGTATCAAGCTCTGCCGGCCCCTATATAATGAGCTCAGTCTCTGCATCTAATTGCCACTTAGATCTACTCCTCATTTTGCTCACATCTCTGTCCTCCCCTGTACAGTTGTTATTATTGTGAGTGCTTAGGAAGCTCCAACCATCTAGCAGCTGTGTAATTTGAGTATAAGTGTTATTACATTTTGATCTTGTACTGTATAGCATAAGGTGTTGATTCGTAGACCTAGTAAAGTTTTTGTGATTCATATTGTCAGGCAGTGGTAATAATATTTTGTATCTGTAATAATATATCTTGCATTAACTGAGCATTATCCAGTGTTTTCTCATTTTATCAGGGCTGACTTAGATAAATTTACTCATGCTAATTTCGTGTTAATAGAGGCTATTGCAGTTAACCATATATTTAACCTGTTTTTTGCCATTACATTATCCTTATGAGTCCCGACTGTTTTCTTGTTAGTTTGAGCATTAAACTTTAACTTGTTATTTTACCTAACTCTTTTGTTTTGAACCTGGAACTTTACGGGACAGTTTTCTCTGTTCCGTAACAATATATATAACAGAACGGAGGAAGGAAAAACAAATGAGGAAAAAAAAAATAATCCATACACCAGATTACTGGTGTCCTCTGTTCATAAAATATCTGTAACAGTTAGACTTGAACAGTTGTGAGTTGAAATTTGGAGGGAAACATGTCTGGGGAAGCGAGTTCCAGAGAGATGCAGTTCCGGGAATGAAAGAATCCTGATAGGCAGAAGTTCTGCAATATGGCTGAGCGACATTCTAGTCATGGGCGCTACAAGATGCCCGTGTAGCACGAGGGAAGGCATGGAGAGGTGGCACCATGGACGCAACTTTGTCTGAGCATTTGCCAGAAAAATGTCTGTAAAATAATGCAAGTGAGGCAACATTCCTTCTTACTTTGAGGGGTAGGTAGTTTATATGTAATGGCAGGGTTGTTAATGATTCTAACAGCTTTGTTCTGAATTTTGTCTAGTTGTTTTAATGCAACCTCTCCACAACCATTCCACAAGGGTGAGCAATATTCAAGCTGAGAGCACACATGACTTATAAATTATAGCTAACTGCTCATCGGCGAAGAAGTTACGGACTCGTACAATAATCCAGGTTTCTTTCAGGCGGTTTTAGCAAGTGATCTGACATAAGAGGTCCAGCTGAGGGCACAGTTAAGTGGGACACCAAGAATTTCAATACTTTTGGAGATGGGAATATTAGTAGCACTGAAGATAATGTACGAATCTGGCAATATCTGTCTATTGGTAAACTGTATACATTTAGTTTTACTAGCATTAAAAGAGACAAGGTTGTTTGTCCCCAATCACTGATCGTAGATAGATCTTGATTTATGGAGACGGCTGTACTGAGTTGAGAGGTAGAGATATTAGACTTTGTAAATAGATGTCTGAATGTGAATGAACTCTGTAGTGTTGAGTCATCTGCATATGAGTGAATGGGATTGTGGGTGACAGATAAGAGATCATTAATATGAACCAGAAATAGGGTTGGCGCCAGAACTTATCCCTGCGGCACGCCGGCATTGAGTGGAATTTGGAATATACATCATCTACTTTTACTCTTATTTTCCTGTCACTAAGATATGAAGAAATCAAAGGAACAAAAGACGTTAGTCCATATAAAGGGAGTTTGGACAGTAGGGAACGGTGTCATACTCTGTCGAAAGCTTTAGAGATATCAAGAGCTACTGCATGAGTTTCTCCAAGAAGATCAATTGATTGATGGATGGTATGAGTTAGGGATTGAGTATGTCAATGGTGGCTCTTTTGTGGCGAAAACCATATTGTTTATCACTAATTAAATTGTTGGATTCAAGATGTTTAACAATGTGCTTATTAATTAAAGTTTCAAATACCTTACCAAGAGAAGATGTGACAGCGATTGGTCTGTAATTGGAGGGGTCAGACGAACTTCCTTTTTTCGGAACTGGGTGGATATTGGCTTCTTTCCATGAATTTGGGAATAAAGAAGTACGTATGCATATTCTGAATAATTTAGCTAGGAGAGAGGCAAGTTCAGGGGAACACTTTTTCAAAACAATTGGCGGAATTCCATCTGGGCCTGGAGCTTTGTTGGTAGGTAAATTGTCTAGGATGGATTTTACATATCTTGTCTGTATTTTAATTGGGGCAATTTCGGGAGAATCAATTTCCAGTAATGGGACATTCTGGCTGGTATCATCTATGGTAGAGTTTCTGGCAAAGGTACTGGCAAAGATATCTGCTTTCCCACGTGGGTCATTGTGTAAATTATATATAAATTATACTGACGCTGTAGAAGACAAAGCAGGTTTATTTTTTAGCAGGATTGAGTCAAGCTCGTAATGACCTGTCTTCTTTCCTTATGTTATCATACATCTCTCTCTCTCTCTCTCTCTCTCTCTCTCTCTCTCTCTCTCTCTCTCTCTCTCTCTCTCCGTATGTGTGTGTGTGTTTGAAGCCGTGAAGCAAAGGACTGAATTACCTCTCGATCAAAGAAGGTGGTATTAGTTCATATAAAAGGAGGGAGGAGGAGGGGAGGGGGTTTGAAGCTGTCTCTGAACACCTGACCATTCATGGTTTCCTGGCCACGGCATCGACAAAACCTGGATACTTTCTTTGGATTGCGAGTGTAGAAACTGGCTGCAGATTAAGGCCGAGTACCGCAAGACTGAAGTCAGCTACGTTAGTTCCCCTATTCAAAGGGAAAGGAAAATGGTTTTATCATTATATGTTATTTGCGTCCTCAGTATATTAGGAAATATATATAACAAAATACGTGTCAACAGAGTTAGGGATAAAACCGAAGAAGTTGCTGCAGAAGAATGAAGGGGGGGGGGGAAGTGCATTGGGTGTACAGTCAACTGTGTATGGCATATTCGTCTTAATATATTTAATAGAAAAGCATTTAGAGAAAGCATAGAAGGCGTAGGCTGTTTAAATGGATCAGGAGGAAACACATGACAGGGTCGATTGAAAAAGAAAATGGAAGTGGCTGCAGATATTTGGAGGGGGCCAGGAAGTGTTGAATACTGTCAAGAGAATGCATGAGGGGGCAACAGGGATAGGGTGTGTGGAGGAAAAGCTACGGGAGTACTTTTGTTTGAATGCTGGATTGAACAAGTTAGTGATGTGTCATGCCTACGGTTTTTCAGTGTGCATTATTATGGAGGATGGCATAGAAGAAGTAAGGTGTGGATGCTGAACTGTCCTTGGTGAGAGAGGATTATTGTCTCTAGTTTTGTTTGTACACGATATATATTGTGCTGATAAATGACGATACATGGGAATTGGAAGACCGGGTGAATGAATCTGAAAGTGTGTGCACGGACAAGAATATGAGAGTGCATGTAAAAATAAAAGTTTAGTCGTCGACTTTAAGAGTAATGAAGTCAGAGAGTACATAGTGAGGGTCAGAATGGTCAGGAAATGGGGAATGTGAAGGGGGTAGTGTGACGAGCAAGGACGGTATTCTAGTTTTAGACGAAGAAGTGCATGAAATGTTACTGAGTGGGTGCAGGTTCACTAAATGGAGTGTGAGGAACTGGGAAGTGAGCGTGGATATAAAAATGTTGCTGTGTGACAGTTGTGTGATCCTCACTCAGTATGGAAGTGAAGTTTGAATTCTGTTGAAAAGACAAAAGCCAAGCATTAGAAGAATGGAAATAAGTTATTTGAGCGAAGCTGCAGGGGTATGGCAAGAGGCAGACAAATGAGGAAATGAGGGAGTGTTGTGGAGAGGATGTGGACGTGACGGGAAACACTAGAACCACAATACCTTGAGATCATTTAGCCAAGTGGATGAAGAGAGAGAGATGAATATATGCGAGTGAGGTGGAAGGGGGGAGGGGAAGGGGGAGGCCAATGGTGGGATGGAGGGATCAAGTGAACAGGTATATAAATGAGAGGGATGTGAGATGGAGAGAGGGCAGTCTGATGGCAGAAAACAGAATGAAAATAAGGCAATTTGGTTGCGTAAACATCTCTGGGATTTTGGTGTCTTGTTTTGGGGGAAAATGTGTAAAATCGCCACCCTTCCTACTTTCAACCCGCCACTAAATTCCACAACAAAATCACTTAATTTTCACTAGAACAAAACAAGATATTTCTTCCTCTCCAGAGCTATCAGCAGAAAAACTATAACTTTTTTTTTTAACAGAAAATGAACACAAGGAAAACAAATTAAAAGAAACAATTAACCATACACCAAATTACATGTGTCCTCCATTCACAAATACTCTGAAACAGTTGGACTTCAACAGCCGTAGGCTGAAGTCTGAGGTAGGTGGGAACCACTCTGAAGAAGCGGGTCGAAAGAGAAGCATGTCGGGGAATAAAATTATTCTGATAGACAGAAGATCTGCAATATGACAGTGTGAGAGTCCAGTCATGAGAACTCCTAATGCACGTATACCACAAGGGAAGGCATGCAGAGGTGGCACAATGGATGCAACTTCGTCTGGGCATTTGCCACAAAGTATCTGTACAATAAAATGAGGAAGGCAACATTCCTTCTTATTTGTTGGGGAGGTAGTTCATTTGTAATGCAGGGTTATTAATAATTCTAACAGATTTGTTCTGAATTTTGTCCAATTGTTTTAGTGCAATCTCTCCACACGCATTCCACAAGGGTGACCAATAATCGAGCTGAAAGCCCACATGACTCTTCTAAATTATAGCTAACTGCTCGTCTGGGAAGAAGTTACGGACTCTACAAAATCCAAGATTATTTGAAAATTTCTTAGGAAGTGATCTAACATGAGCGGTCTAGTTGAGGCATTGTTAAGTGAAACAGAGAATTTCAGTACTTTTAGGGATAGGAGTATTAGTAGCACTGAAGGTAATATAGAATCAGGGAATATCAGTCCACTGGAAGAATGTATATATTTTGTTTTCTCAACGTTAAAAGAGACAATGTCATTTTGTCCCCATTCAGTGATCTTAGATAAATCTTGATTTATGGAGACTGGTGTACTGAGTTGCGAGTTAGATATATTAAACACTGTGAATGGGTATTTAAGTGTGAATGAACTGTGAAGTGTTGAGTCATATGCATATGAGTGAATGGGATTATGGGAGACAGATAAGAGATCATTAATATGAATTAGGAATAGGGTTGGAACCAGAACTGATCTTTGTGGCACACCGGTATTACTGGAGTGGAAATTGGAATATACATCATCTACTTTTACTCCTATCTTTCTGTTACTGAGATATGAGGAAAACAGTGAAACAAAAGATGATAGACCGTAGCAAGAGAGCTCGGATTGCAGGGAACGGTGCCACAGTTTCAAAAGCTTTAGAAATATCAAAGGCAACGGCATGGGTTTCTCCATGTTGGTCAGTTGACTGATGGATGGTATGAGTCAGGAGACTGAGTATATTAATGGTGGATCTTTTGTGACGAAAACTGTATCATATCAATAATTAAGTTCTGGAATCAAAATGTCTAACAGTGATCTTATTAATCACAATCTCAAGTACTTTACCAAAAGAAAATGTGATATCTATTGGTCTTTAATCAGAGGGGTTAGAGGAACTTCCGTTCTTCGGAATACGGTGGATAATGGCTTCTTTCAAAGAATTAGGGAATGAAGAAGTAAGTATACATAGTCTGAATAACTTAGCTACAGAAGGAGCAAGTTCTGGGGAACACTTTTCAAAACAATTGGAGGAATTCCATCTGGACCTGGAGCTTTGTTGGTTGGTAAATTGTCTAGGATGGATTTTATGTATCTAGTCTATCTTATGTGGAGCAATTTCGGGAGAGTCAAGTTCCAGTACAGGGATGTTCTGCCTGACTTCCTCTATGGTAGAATTTCTGGCAAATGTACTGGAAAGGATATTTGCTTTACCACGCGGGTCATGTACAGTATTTCCATCTTTATATTTTAATTGAGGAATGGGCGATGACTTGTTAAATTATCATTAGGATTGTTTAACAGTTTGGATGCTTGAAGAGTGTTTGATTTAGCGAGACATATCCCCTTTTTTACAAGGTTTCTATCAATTTTAAATTGACTTGTTTTTATGCAAGGAAGAAGGAATCAAAGACCAGTGTCCTGCAAACTGCTCCCTTCAAGTAGAAAACCAAGACAAGATAACAGAGATCCATTCATAGCGAGCTGCCTGGACACACTGCGTTTGAAAGACTGGAGATCGTAGGCAGTAGGAAAAACAGACGAAGACAGTTCCAGAGTTGACCTGTTGCATACATGAAGGACTGGGAGTAGCGGTTAACTCTTGCATTAGAAAGCTGGACAGAAAAGGGATGAGACTTTGTTGCCAGAGTGGTGCAACGTGCCCGCCGTAGTGGTGGAGGGATTCAAACAGACAGTTCAGAGGAGCAGTGACCATTGAAGTAGTGATAGAAAAGAGCTAAAGATGCAACAGTGCGGCGAAGAGACAGAGGTTGAAGGGAGCCAGTAAGACAAGGAGAGTTAGTGAGATGGAAAGCCTTTGACTTCGCCATAATGAGAAAAGATGTGTGTGGGGAGCCTCCCTACACATGAGAGTTGTACTCTACATAGTGGCGAATAAAACCAGCGTATAAGGTCAACAACTGTGCGAGGGAAGAGAAGGTACGGAGTCTGCTTAGCACACCCACTGTCTTGGGAGAAGATTTTACAAGAGAAGTAATATGTTCTCTCCTCGGTAAATCCTAAGAGAATAAAATCCCAAGTGTGTTTAAAGATGAAGCAAGACTGACGTGGATATTTTTATAAATTAGTGATTCAGATTTTTTTTTGAGTAAAGGTTACATCCTAAAGAATTTTGGGTCGTTGCTCTACCACAACTGTTGTCAAACTATTTTTAGGAGTCCGATCTTTTACTAAACTTTTGACTGGCATTGAACTATTCAATACCACCTTGTATTAAGTCATTAATGTGGTACTGGGCAGACTCGATGTCATTGGGAAAGAAAGACTGCCATGGAATGTCGACAAGGTAACCTCTAAATCCATCCCAGTCGCCCTACCAAAGTGCTATCTGGTCGCCCTGACAGGGTCTGAACAGGGAGGTTTTGGGCAACTGACTATTGAGGCTTTGATGAGATTGTGAGTGGAGGATCCAAGTGGTGACAGTATTTCTATTCTGTACTGATCTAGGTTATTTGTCAGAAATAGGTCCATGAGATAATTGTTATGGTCAGGATTATCTAGTAATATGGATGGTTGTTTTACAAACTTCGAATGATTAATCGATTCTGGAAACAGTTTGCATTCTTAACCAGTATCATCAATCTTGGCAGAATGCAATAACCATTCTGCACTATGAACGTTAATATCACCCAAAACGGTAATTTCAGTGGTAACGGTGAGGTTAAGGTTAGTCAACTGTGTGGTTATGGAATCAAATACGTTGGGTTTGAAGAATCACTGGGGAGAGGGGCGATAAACTATACAGATTTATTTGGTAATGTGTAGTTTTTTTAGTTTAAATAATGGCTAATCAAAGTTATCTGAGGCAAAGTTCAAAACAGTGTCAACTGCAGTTTCAAGTATGATATAACAACAGTTGACATCCTTGATATGGAAGTCTGTGAGGAGATGGTAACCTGGAAAACAAAACGGAGATATGTCAGTAGAGCGACAGATTTGGGTTTCTGTGAGGTATACGGCTAGAGGGGATATAGACTTGAGGAAAAAGTGATCGAAGTTCAGGTTGTACTAAGACCACGGACAGTAGTGAAATATAAAGCCAAGAAGACGCTTCACTGATGAGCATGGACAGTGTTTGCATCAACCGTTGTCGGCACAGTCGTCTGATGGTCAGGAACAGGTCCTGAGGGCTGGTGAAGTGGGAGCTCCAGCTCTCCCTGTCGCTAGCTTGCCATCCACAGCAGGAGTACCGTCCTGTTCGACTGGCGCTACAGTCTACTCTCTAAATCTTTGGCAAAATTAGCTTCCGTGAATTGTATATAGTGTAATGGCTCCATAGTATCTTCAACCCACTGCAGTTGCTGATTTTTCACTGGGGCCTTATTTGACACGGTGTGTAGTATATATATCTCATAAATGAAAGTAGAGAATATGACATGTAGTCCTTTTTTTTTTTTTAGCACAGGGGAGTCCAAGTCTTTTCATATAGTAAGGTCCCATCCTCATACTGACCTTACAACTTCTCTCTCTTCTCTTCAGTGTTTAATATAAAGTTTGTTACCTATGCCAATGAGGTTATATTTTACTCCACGTTTGTTTGTTTGTTTGTCGGTTTGTCTCTTAGCCGGGTTATTCAAAAAGTTATGAAAGGATTTTGATTAAACTTTCTGGAAGGGTGAGCCATAGGCCAAGGAATAAATGTAATATTTGGAGCCAGATCCGGAGTATCCCGCACAGTATCTCCAAAGGTTTTTTTTATGAATTTCAATGAAATTTTGTGGAAAGATGCGCCCTGGACCAAGAAAGAATTGATAAAATTTAGGGATCCGGATCCGGAGCTGGGATTACTCATAAAGTTATGAACGGATTTTGATGAAATTTTTGTGTATGAGTGGGCTGTGGATCAAGAAAGAATTTTATAAATTTTGGGGCGGATCCGGATCTAGATTCTATATCCACGAATCCGGATCCGGATCTTTTTTAATGGTAGTGTCAACGGCGGAGGTATGCGCTCTCTGACCGCTTTCTAGTTATATCTGTGATCACTGCTGTTTTGATCTGCATACTTGAAACCTTATTCCATTGCACTAGGCACGCAGCACCCGTACAGCACCGAGCTCTAACCCTTTTTCTGTCCAACTCTATAATGCACGAGATCTCTTAGTTGTTGTATGCAACATATCTGTAATATACATATATATATATATATATATATATATATATATATCTATCTATCTATATATATATATATATATATATATATATATATATGTATATATATACAGTAATGAGAATGATTGTCGGTCTGTCTGCCTGTTTGTCTGTTTTGTATCGAAATCGTGGAGGATGCATATATAATTCTGTACACAGATCTAGCCAGTGAAACTTATTACAGCGAATTTAGATGTATACAGTACATTTGGTAATAATTTCCAAAACGTTCCTAAATTGCAAAAAGCTGGATTTTCTAAGTGTCTCTCTGTTGGTCCAAATTGGAATTACACGTTATTGGTGCGTTTATGACACTTTCCGGAGTTAGGCTGGGCGAGTAGGCACTCACTTGAACTGAAACAAAAGCATTAGGGGGCCGAATGCTAATCGCCCGCCAAAATATGTCGTTGGCAAGGGTTCAAGTTACTTACAAACCAAATTGAAGAAAATAGTAAAACTCTATGGAAATTAATCCCTGTGTCTCACAAAAAGCCAATCCATACTAATATATGGTGGCTGGCATTCGGTTGTCTGTGATCAAATCCACACAAAAAATAACAGGCTTCTGCACATTCCAAAAGTAGCTATCTCCTGAAGGGTTGGTGAAAATACGTCCATAACTTTTGGATATATTTTGGTATCTGATACATGCACGCACACAGACACATACACACCATCAATAGAGAACATAATTGGGATTATCTGATGAATCGTATAATCCGTATATATACTGTACTCACACACACACACACACACACACACACACACACACACACACACACACACACAAGAAAAATGTATGTCTGTCAACGGATATCGAGGAGGATGCAAACAGAACTCTCAAAACAGCTGTGACATGTATATGTTAAAAAAAAAAAAAAAAATGTGTGCATTAGATAATTGCTAAAGTGGCGCCCCTGATGACAGGAGTAGAATTAATTAGAAATAATCAAGTCAGCTTGGTGGAAACACGTCAGCCAATTACCGACGTATTTTTTACTTCGACAACTTTACCATTATTAGCTAAATCGGGTCGGACTGGCGTTGAGGGCAGGGTGAGTGGAGTGGGTGGGCTGGGTTGAGTTGATGGGAGAGTGTGAAAGGACAGGGTGGGTTGAGTGGATGGGCAGGTGTGAAGGGACAGGGTGGGTTGAGTGGATGGGAGGGTGTGAAGGGACCGGGTGGGTTGAATGGATGGGAGAGTGTGAAGGGACAGGCTGGGTTGAGTGAATGGGAGGGTGTGAAGGGAAGGGAAGGTGTAAAGGAACAGGGTGGGTTGAGTGAATGGGAGGGTGTGAAGGGACAGGCTGGGTTGAGTGGATGGGAGGGTGTGAAGGGACAGGGTGGGTTGAGTGGATGGGAGAGTGTGAAGGGACAGCGTGGGTTGAGAGGATGGGAGGGTGTGAAGGGACAGGGTGGGTTGAGTGAATGGGAGGGTGTGAAGGGAAGGGAAGGTGTAAAGGAACAGGTGGGTTGAGTCAATGGGAGGGCAGGTGTTTTGGGACAAGGTGGGTGAGGGGGTAGTCAGGGTTGGGTGGAAGCACTGGGACAGACAGGGTAGGAAGAGTGCGTGGGAAGGTGAGTGGGTGCGTGAGCAGGGTGGGTGGGAAGGTGAGTGGGTGGGTGAGCAGTGTGGGTGGGAACGGTTGATGAGTCAGTGGGTAGTGGGAAAATAGGTCTATGATAGTAATAGATTCATGCAGAATTTATCCCTTTGAAAATGGGTCCAATATGGAATTGGTTCAGTTGGTAAAATGAGACACCGGGTGTAGTATATGAAGCGGGAGTGTCGATCCTGAGTACCAGGCAGTTTCACTACGCACGACCACATGGTTATACATGAGTAACGTCGGCTACCCCTTCCAGTCAACCACAGAATTGTCTTCCACAATCTTTATTTCCCACTACCCGTGACACCCACACCCACACCCACACACACACACACACACACACATATATATATATATATATATATATATATATATATATATATAGAGATAGATATAGATATATATAGATATATATATATATATATATATATATATATATATATATATATATATTACTGTGTCCGGTCAGCTCAAAATGAAACACTTTTACCACTTGTTATCCGATTTCTCATATTCTTGTGAATGGTCATTCATGGAGACGTCGAGGCTTTTTGGTATTAAAAAAAGAAAAAGTCATCTGGTTATTAGAAATTTGGAATATTCCATCCCTGACCATTTATCACCAGTTTCACACCCGTCTCACCAGTTCTTATATGAGCCTTAGCACATGCTTGAAACCGTTGTAGATATTTTACATTCTCAATTTTTGTTTTCAGTAGTTTAAGCAAAGTGATATCAAGATCTACTCAACCTGTGATTCTGAACTCTGAATTTGATTTGGAAAATAACCAGACCTAATTATCATAAGACGACCGAAAGAGTTTCGGACACACCACTGACCAAAGACCTCAGTCTGGGCACACTTGTATTCCAGTCTTCGAATCATCAACTGCTTGCGAGGAGAGAGGTTACACCGAGATATGAACACTGAGTTAATACTGCTTCCTTATTTATTTATTTATTAGGCATTCTAAGTGTTAATGCTCTAGTCATTTCCATCGCATCTTTTTCCAGCTGAGTGACCACAACTTTCAACACTTTTGAATTCGTAAGAAATGTTACAGTTGTTCCGATCATTTTGTAATCAACCACTAACATCGATTGCATTCTATATACGAGGCATGTATTTTGTGGTGACTTGTTGTGAGAGAGGGGAGAACAAACCGACAGAATGTAATATATACACCGTAATGAAGACAAGGCTTTATTAAATTGACAACAATACGCTTTATACAAGCTTTTTTAAGTCAATGAACAATATTCTAAGTGGACACCTTACATATCCTACTTTTGACGGTGGGGAGAGCTTCAGATGTGGGCAGCATTTCCTGACATCAATGGATTAACTGGACAAATCAGGACCCATCAGTTTCGTGTCAACATAATAAAGGCTTGTCTTCAATACGGTGCATATTTTACAGACCATTGTCGTAATATTATCGTCAATAAACGCAAATACCCAAGTGATAGAATATGCATATTGCTCCTTTCCACAGATTTAGCGTAATGTAAAATCTCTAGTACTTAGAAGCTGACCCCGCTGATGGGGGGTCACCTTGACAAAGAGGCAGGGCTTGAAGCGTGGCTGGCAGTGCCACCTATTCGGGAGGCATGCCTACCTTTGTAGGGTTCAGTATTTGTCAACCACGTGGACCTAGCACCCCCTACATCACTGGTGGACAAGGCCTGCTGGTGATGTTAGTCCCTCCCCATCTGCCATCTAGGGAGGGACTGTTGCCTTCCCACGTGTTTGCTGTGCGTGGCATCCCATAATGCTGGGAGACGGGAGTCTTGGGGGTTGAGTGATGCTACACGATACACCCTGCAGCTAGCACTACGCCTCTTTGGTCCTTTATTCTGGCTAGACGGGCGGCCTGATTGGGCCCGACCAGGTCAATAGGCTGGTCATGCTTTGGCTAGGGTCAGGTGGGCCCTGGGGGGCCTGGTGGCTCCTATCATCCTGGAATCACCTTTGCCCAGGTTTCCAAGTGGTTACCCACGTATACTCTCCTGCTACCTCTGAGGTCACCAGTGTTATCATCCCTGGCTTTTGACCTCCCCTTGTTGGGCTACATGGTGAGTGGAGGGGTGGGGGAATGAAGTTTATGTTGTTGTATGAATGGATTCTTTAACCTGTCACGTCCTGAGGTTTTCCGCACCTCCGACATCCCCCAGTCCCGAGGTATTTTCGAAAAAATTTTTTTTGGCTAAAACATTCGTTTTTAGTGAGAAACATCGAAAATTCACAGAGAAATCGCTCACCTGAGGTTTAAAATACCCAATCCAGGTAGGAGTTCCTCCTTACCTGACTGGGTTTTCTAACATGCTGGCACCAAAGAAAACGAGTTCTATAGGAGGGTAACTATTTTATCCACTCATAAACGGTATTTATTTATTTACTTGGTATGAATGTATATGTAGTATGAGAGTATATTGGTTTTCAAGCAGTAATAAAGGCATTATAAGTATTGTTCCACTCACTAACTAATCACCATACCTGACCTTTTTTTGCCACATTACCTGATCATTATTTCTGGCTGTTTCTTCTTCTAATGCTATGTAAACATTGTCCTCTACATTGTCATCAATTGGCGAATCACTCTGGCCCTGAATATCTTTACTAGCCAGGTCACTGGTAACAGGTCCATTGCCGAGACAATGGCGTGAAGGGGGGAGGGGGGAGGTTATGCGGTGTAAGGCATTGTCCCTGCCTGGCATCTTGTAGAGGAATAGAGGAAGGTGTCCTGTGTATATATACGAAAAATCACCTGCGAAAATTGAAAATTGTGCAAATTAGGGACCTTGCAATTGCACGACGTACTGGTACGTCGCCAGGACTGGCAAATGCAAATCGTTGCAACGTACCCATACGTCGACGGGACGGGGCGGGTTAACTAAAAACAAAACTCATGTTGACAACGCAGCATCCGTCCCCGACCATTCATCGGACTCCACCTCACTTATTGCCACTCTGGAGCCTTATGAGGCCCCTGGCGGTTATCCTCCTCTGCCCCAGTGATCAGATGGAACTGGGAGGTGGTCACGTCTGGTTGGTGGGGCTCTGGGGCTAGGCTTAAAAGAGTCTGTGCCCGAAAAATTTGTAAAATACATTGTTTTGAAATCCTCTTCTGGACAGTCAGTCTGGGATCTTGATATTTTTCACCTCCACTGAGCCATAGTGTCTACATGTAGGAGGGAACCAAAAATCTCAACACAGAGGGATGGAAGCATCCTGCTTGAGGTGTCTTCTCCAGAAGAGAGCTCCTGCCTAATGGTTTTGACGTCTGTTTCTTTTTTCTTTTTTTTCTTTTTTTATGTGTCCGACTCTAGGCATAGGCTTCACAGCCTGCACTCAAGGCCCAGTAGTCTTCCTACATACCATGCATCTCTACATGTCACCACTTCGGCATTAACACTCACCGTCCATATTGAATACATGCTACGGCTGTCTCATACAGGACTAGTGTATTGATATTAACGGGGGTATTTTTACGACATGTTGGCAGGTCTTCTGGTAGATCGTTAAAGTCTGCTTTTTTTTTTTTTATGAAATTCAAATCCTTAAACTGTTACCTGCCCCAGCAGGGATTTGAATCTGGGTCCGACAGGACTGCAGGCCACCTCACTACTGATTGAGCCACCACCTCTGGTTCTGATGTCTGTTGTATCCCACATGCTACATTTAACAGGTGTAAGGTAGTAATTTTTTTCCGTGATCTACTCCGATATTCAGAGGCACGGTTGCTAGAGGAACTGCAGTCATCTGCATGGTCAACGTTGAGCACCTTCAAAAGAATATAGATGGTGTCCTGACCCCTACTCCTACCTTGTTCTTGACCTTTGATAGGTTAACTTTGCCAGTGTCAGTGAAACTCGCTTGGTTGTCACTTCCAGTGAAGCCGTATGTGCCAACCCCAAAGTGTTGTTTCCACTGTCGGGATTGTGGCCATGTTAGCCACTTTTGCTGCCGAACACAGGCTGGCCTTCCTGGTGTATGTGTCTCCTGTGGCAGACCAGGTCATACCATTGACTGTCCAGATCCCCTTAAATGCTATCACAGTGGGGGTCCTCATGCTGTAAATTCTAAAAACTGCCCTAGCTACTGCCTGGAAAAGGAGATTTTGTCTATTTGAACAACTGAGAGGGTTTCGTTTCCTGAAGCAAAAAGGAGAGCCCAGACACTCCTCTTTCAACCGGGGGTTACTTATGATTCTGTCCTTTCTAGAACACCACTGCATCGCCCTGTATCGCAAAGGCAGCCTCGACCCATTCCAGTACCCACTCCTTCAACTCGTGATATGCATAATCTTGTCCCCATGGTTAGTACTGTTGGTGAGAATGATGTTTGCCTGACCACTACTTCGACTGTTTCCACCCTCACTTGGGTGGCTGACGACTTGCACACTTCTGTGAGGGCGGCAGATATTCACATTGACTCCTTCTCCCATCATAGCCAGTATGCCCGAGGCTCCATCTGTCCCTGGCAAATGTCACCGTTGTTCATCAGAGTCCTCTGAACATGAAGACTGGCCACCTAAGGTCTCTATTGTTGACCCTTCTGCTGACATCTCTCCTTTTCCCTCTGTCCAGCAGGCTGAGGGATCTAGCCAGGTGACAGCTGAAGCTGATGGTTCAGTTTTGGGCCGGTCCCCACCTGGGGATGTTGTTACACAGCTCGTAGGTGCTTCAGATCTGAAGTATAGGATGGCCTCCTCAAATGATTCGAGTTCTGTGGACTCTACTTCCACTTCTGAGGCTTCTGATGAGGGCATTGGCTGTCCTACATTTCTAAAAGTGGCCCCCAAGCAGCCTTCCAAACAAACTGCTATGCCCACTCCAAGAACGAGTGTTGTAAAACTTACTTCCTCATCCTCACATTTGCCTTCGAATGTTAGACAGAGGGTGCAGGTTTCTGGTGCTGGGCAGGCTTCTGTGAAGGGCCATCATAAGCATCAGTCCAAACCCGCTCACTTGTCAGGTGTACAATTTCGCACTTAGTCATCATTCCTCCATTAGGGGTTCTATCATCCAGTGGAACTGCCGAGGTTTACATGCTAACTATGAGGAACTGTGTTATCTTGTTTCTCAATTTACTGTTCTGTGCATGTGCATCTAGGAGACCATGATAGGTGATGCTGTTCCTTTCGGTCCTTCTGGTTACCATGCCTTTTATTCTGATCCTGTGCCAGGCCAAGGTTATCATGGAGGTGCCGCTATCTTCCTTTGCCAGGGTATTCCGTACAGTCATCTGGACATCTTTACTCCCCTGCAGGCTGTCGCTGACTGGATGTTTTTACGTCGACAGTATACAGTTTGCAGTCTTTATCTACCTCCCAGTGCTACTGTTGAAAGGGCAGATCTGGAATGCCTTATTCATGGTCTTCCTTCCCCCTTTCTGTTACTGGGAGATATGAATGGTCACCATCCACTATGGGGAAACAATGAGGCCAACCCTTGGGGTGTAATGCTGGCCTCTTTAGTGGAAGATGAGGAGTTAGACATGTTAAACTCCAATATAATGACTTATTGCCATAGCCAGACAGGAACTTTTACTGCCATTGATTTGTCCTTATGTTCAGCTGATGCTGTTTTAGATTTTAACTGGGATGTGTTGCCAGACCTGTATGGCAGTGACCATTTTTCATTACTCTTAACTGCTAGTGCAGGTGGACCTCAGTCATGTCTTCCTCGCTGGCTTCTAGATAAGGCAGACTGGCCACGTTTCAGGGAATTAAGTTCCATTTCCCTTTCCATCAACGAGTTTGGCTGTCTTACTGAGGCAGTGTCATATTTCAATACCGTGTTGCACTCAGCAGCCGTATTATCAATTCCAGAAATGAAGGGTCAGTGTCCTAAATGTCCGTTTCCTTGGTGGAACTCTGAGTGCAGTTCCACAGTGAGAGCCAAACCAGTCGCTTTCTCTTCACTTCGTCGTCACCGTTGGGATCCTCAGTATTTGGTGGCGTATCAGAGGGCACGAGCTCATATGAGGCATGTTTCAAAGGAGGCCAGGCGTTCATCCTTGAAGGGTTATGTTTCCCCCATCAATTTGAGGACTATATCACCCAGGTGTGGAACTGGGTTAGGAAAATTTCAGGAAAATTTACTGTTCCCTCCCCTCCTGTTTTATCTGTAGCAGGTGGAACTGTGGCTGATCCATTTGCTGTTGCTGAGTTGCTTGCTGATTATTTGCCAGTGTGTCATAGTAGGATGCAAATACACCTTCGGCTTGCCACCGTCGGCGCCTGGAGTCTCGTGGTCTCGGTTTTGCCTCTGCTGGGGGAGAGCCTTACAATGTTCCATTTTCAGTTTCTGAACTCCAGGTGGCTCTTTCGCAATGCCATGATTCCTCTCCTGGTTATGATGATATTCCTTATGCCTTTGTATGCCACCTGCCTGATGAGTCCCTGTTCTTTTTGCTTTCACTGTTTAATAAGATCTGGTGTTCTGGGGAGTTTCCGGCTTGTTGGGGTGTTGCTGTAGTTATCGACATCCCCACACCAGATAAGGACCACCTACAGGCGGCCTATTTCTTTGACATCTTGTATATGTAAAGTTTTGGAAAAGATGGTCAATGTTAGGCTTGTGTGGTTTTTAGAGAGAGGCGACTTCTTATCCCTTGCCCAGTATGGTTTTCAAAAAATGTGATCTACATCTTGTGCACTACTGTCCTTGGAATCTTTCTGTCTGTGAGGCTTTCTCCACTAACCAACACCAAGTCACGGTCTTCTTCGATCTGGAAAAGGCATTCGACACTGCCTGGCATCATGGCATTTTACTCTCACTTCATTAGTTTGGTCTTCGTGGGTGCTTGCATATTTTTATCCAACAGTTTTTATCTAACCGAATTTTAAGGGTGCAAGTGGGATGAGTGCTTTCTAATGTGCTAGTACTAGAAGATGGAGTACCTCAGGGGAGTATCCTTAGGATTAATCTGTTTGCTGTGCCCATCAACAGCGTCATCAGTGTACTTCCTGACGGTGTATGAGGATCACTATATGTCAATGACCTCTCAATATCCTTCATCGCATCTAGAATGTCTCTGATAGAGAGGAAGTTGCAGCTGGCTCTCAATAGAATTTCTGACTGGGCAGAATCTCACAGTTTCCATTTTTCTTTAACAAAGGCAGTGGCTATGCATTTCTGTCATCTTCAAGGGATTCACTCAGACCCTGACTTGTATCTCTGTGGTAGGAGAATATCCTGTGTGGAAGAGACATGGTTTCTTTGTCTGCTGTTTGATAGATGACTAAGCTGGGTTCGTCATATTCGTTCTGTTAAGGCAGCGTGTCTTAAAGCCATGAGTCTTTTGAGGGTTTTAGCTCAAACCTCCTGGGGTGCTGACCATCAGACCCTCCTCCTCTTGCATGGGTCTCTTATTCTTCCTAAACCTGAATATGGATGTGAGGTCTACTCCTCAGCAACAGATGTCTGTCTCCGGTTGTTAAAGTCTGTGCATCATGCTGGTGTATGTCTTGCAACCGGGGCATTCAGATCATCCCCGATTTTAAGTTTGTTGGTGGATGCTGCTGTACTCCCCTTGGATTTGCGATGCCAGTTGCTAATGATGAGGTGTTGGTATCATCGGCACCACATTAGACTCAATTTCTTGTGCCATCGTCTCCTAGGATTCCCAATATTCTGTTTGTGACACCCGTCCTAAGTTCCCAAAGCCATTTGGTTACAGGGTCATTCTGTTATGTTAGCCCTCTCTGTTCCAAGACTGGCAATTTGTCCACATCATATCCCAAGGGTGGGTTCTTGGCTACTCCCTCCTTTGACATATTGTAGGTCTGTTGTTGAAAAAAAGGGCTGATTTCTCTCCCAGGTGTCCCTCTCTCTCTTTTTAGGACATGCCTCCATTCATGAGGGTTCTGTCCCTGTCTATGCTGACGGGTCAAAGACTGATACTGGAGTAGGATTTGGTGTTGTCTTCCCTTCCTTTAGTGGCGGCGGTAGCATTCCTGGCATTACTTCAGTGTACACAGCAGAACTGACTGCAATTTTATTTGCTCTTAAAATCATTTATACTCTCCCCCAATCCGTTTTTGTGATTTTTAGTGTCTCGCATAGTGCTCTGATGCACTGGAGTCTTTTAATACATTCCATCCATTGGTTTTATTAATTTTAGACTGGCTCTTTCTTCTTGGCCATCGTGGCTGCCATTTGGACTTCTGTTGAGTTCCCGCACATGTTAGTGTGGTGGGCAATGAGAGGGCAGATACTTTAGCTAAAGCTGTGTCTTCTCAATGGCCCCCAACCGACTACCCACTTCCTGCTTCTGATGTAACACCTCATTTGTGGTACGCAATTCGTAAGTCTTGGCGACAACATTGGGATGTTGTTTCTCACAATAAACTAAAAGAAATCTTTCAGAGAGTGGTTGTGCCAAGGGTTCTTCCCTCCATATCTCGGCGATTGGAGGTGGCGCTTGCTAGGCTTCACATTGGGTACTCTCGGCTTACACATGGGTTCCTCATGGGAGGTGAGATTCAGCCATACTGTGATGATTGCCATGTTTCCCTTGCTGTCTGTCACTTGCTGGTTGAGTGTCCGAGTCTGGGGGACCTACGTCAGAGATTCCTCCATAGGCATAAGGGGGCAGATGGTGCCTACTGTTTGTCCTCGATGCTCGGTGAAGCCTCTAGCGATTTTACTGATGTTTTTAGTTTTCTTCAAGAGGTGGGCCTCCTTGCACTTTTACAAATAATTGATTAAATCTAAATTACCAAACCTGTAGCATATACTCGTACAGTACTAACCAAATAAAATAATGTGACCTAAACCTGACGTACAGGAATAAACTGTCACAGTAAGCTTATTGCCAAGACATATAAGAGGATAGCAGAGAAAACTTTTTTATATGAAAAAAATTCTTTAAAAGAAATTTTTACCTAGTTGTATTAGTTTGATTCTTCCTTCAGCATCTTTACCAGTATCCTCAATTGTACTAATTACACCTATACCATTACGATGATTACTCTCTGGCATGATGATCACTTATCCATAATACACATCTATCACTGTATCACCTGCCCTACTTAAGTACTTTCTTGTCGTTGTTGTGATTTAAACCTGTTTTGCACTGACCACATTCGGAGTATAAGAATCTACACTTTGACATGATAATCCCTTGCATCTTGTCGATGGAAATGGGTATAGTATCGAGCGCCAAATGATCTTTCCCAAAATCCATCATTCCTCTGAACTGCTTATCTGAGTATTTACTTTTATTACTTTCAAGACACAGCTGTGAGGAAATGCAGTGCCCAAATTTCTGGCAAGGAAATTGAACATTTTTTCCTCCCCACAATATTGGATGCCCTGACTGATAATCTTCATATCCTTACTGATTTTAAATGTGATGTGGTGTCAATAAGGAACTCACAGTATCACATATGGAATCATCGTAATCTGTAGTAGTAATCGATTACAATCCATTAAAAGTATATATGTAATCGTAACTATAACTGATTGATTACATTCATTTTATCTGCACAATAATCGTAATCATATTCGAGTACATTTACAAGTATTTGTAAACATGATTACTACTCCTCTTACTATGTAACATCGTCAGTGACAAAAGAAATATCGCTAGTTCAACCTGCAATTCATACTCTTAAAATTGACCTATGTGTTCTTATTAGCAAAAACAAAACAATTGCGGCCTAGAAACTAACTGTATTTTTACTACTTGTAATTATTGTATAGGAAGTAGTGATGAATGTAATCACAACTACAAGGCATATACTTGCAAGCATACTCTTAAAATTGACCTAAAGTGTGTTCTTATTAGCAAAAACAAAACCATTGCGGCCTAGAAACCAACTGTATTTTTACTACTTGTAATTATTATATAGGAAGTAATGATGAATGTAATCACAACTACAAGGCATGTAATTGCAAGGATTATAGAATACAGTAGAATTATGTGTAATCATAATCAAGAAACTGTCAAATAACCATAACAGTTACAATTGAATTTTGTGTAATCAAAATCATGAAACTGTCATATAACCATAATAGTAATCGATTACGTTACTTGTGTAATCGTCCCATGTCTGCATATTATAGGATAACATTGCACTGGTAACAAACTGAAAAGCTCCTTGGTACTATTTCATTTAAATAATATCAATTTTCAATCACAGATAAGATGGAATGAGAAACAAAATAATCGGTCTCTCCTAATAAACACGACCAGCAACTACGTGGCTGAGGAGCGGAGAGAGAGAGAGAAAGAGAGAGAGAGAGAGAGTTAAGAAGCGAGATTTGCCAGTTAGGTAGTCGAGAAGCTTCTCGACATTTCCCGATGTTTACCGTAGGTTCCGGTACGAGTCAGAGTTGCGTGTTTGCCTGCTGTCTATGAGTGTAGTTGTTTCGTAAGTTATGCATTAATTTTTGTGCTGTTTTTCTTTATAATGTTTTATTTATGTGATTGTTATGTAATATAATTTAAGTTCGCATCGTAAATGATTCAGATTGTTATGTAATGAAAGAAAACTCTGGCAAGCTTTGCACATCTTCGAGTTGGCAACTGTTGTTCTCGTAGGATGTAGATAATTCTTGAACAATGCAAGCTTTTATAAGGATGGGGAAGAGACTAGAGCAAGTTCAGCTGCTTTTCAGTTCCGTTTGAGTGTAGTGCAGTGTCTGTTTTGGTACTTGTGAAAATAGTGAAGTGTTGTTGGCAAACAGTGAAGTGTTATTGAAGTTTGTATATCATTGGTACTTGTAAAAAATAATGAAGTGTTGTCATGCATTAAGTGTAATTGCAGTTAGAAAAGTCTGTACAGTTCCATTGCTTTTGAGAATAATGAAGTTGAAAAGCATTAAGTGTAAAAGTTTAGAAAATAATGACAGTGAACTTAAGAAGCCAGTGTTCATTTACGCCACCTGAGCTGATCCTGTGTACTGTACTCTGGTACGCTGCCTCTAGGAAGAACAACTCACTGGGCAACGTCCATCCTACACTGAACTACTGTTGTTGGAGCCTGTGGCAATGTGGGGCGAGGATGCAACACTGGTGTCAGGAATGTGGATTATTAACCCCTCCATGGCCGTGGGTCCAGAATTTTACTTGCACCCCAGGCTGATATCAGGGCCATTTTCTGAAGTTTCGAAAATTTATTCATTTTTCTTGCCATTTTGAAGAGAAAGTTCAGATGCACTTAACAGTGCAAATCCCAGCTTCATAGACCCATTCTGTGGCTTGCAATGGTGCACGAAAGTTGCAGAAATAACAGCAACTGATATCCACCGCCGAGAGGTGCTGCCGCACTGCAACATTGCATGTGTTGTTATCATTTTTTGAAACCCCCAAAACAATGCGAATTGTGCTGAAATGTTGCGCACATATTAGATATGATGATATCGAATGATTTCAGTACATAATATGGTAGGATTGGCTCAAAAAAAGAAAATATGAAAATTTTTTCACCTTTTTGATATAAAACATGTTTATGTTAGTGTCGAGTTATTTTTTACATTATCGTTGTGCCCGTGCTTGGAAAAGGGAGTGAAAGGGTTCAATTTTCACTCCTAAATGAGAAAATTGCTTTTCCCCCAAGACTAGGCTCTCCCACGGGAGATGAAAGTGGAGGATCAGATCTGATTAGCAATAGGGAAGTTGAGTCGTAACCACGTGCGTGGCTAAAAGTAGAATTGTGATGTAGTTTCAAAACTACAAATAAGTCTAATTATTATGAATACAGAGAAAAGCAGAAATAAATACGTTTACAGACGGGGGGAAACGTATTTTTTCCGTAGTAACACGTTCACCTTCCTGTATCATTTTACCTTTATTATTTTTGCAATATATGTTGCTGTCTGCTTGTCATGAGTGTGGGAAAGTATGATATTTTCTAACTGGTTAAGGGAAAAGGATACAGCTGGTTGTTTCCCAACACTTTACATGGTCAGAATTGCGAGATTACCTGCCATTCGCACCTCGCACGAGCTGATTAGCTGGAAGGGAAGTTCTTTCCACCCTCAAAAACATTACATGAGCACAGAAAACTATCCTATTATGCTTGTAAAAGGCAAGGAATGTGTAAAATGATTCAAAACAGTGCAACAAACCTGAGCAAATAGGTAAAGATACCAAACAGAAATTAATTTTTCTTTTATTTTCATGTCTTTTTTGTTTATGCCTGTGTTTACTTATAATTGTAAACAGGGCGGTTGGGTGTGTTTTTGTAAGGGAGGAAAAAGATGACATTTTCTGTTTGGGTCGAAGTAATGGGTGTAACGATGTGTGTTTAGGCATGGCCACAAGCGAAAAAATCGTACATCCACCAGTCACGGCAGCAGGTGGTGAGCTGACAGATGAGGTGTGAGAGCGTGAAGTGAAGGTTAGTCTCATGCCCGAGATGTTCGTTCACTTCCCGAATGTTTTCACCGTTTTCTACAAGTTGCACTGCATCGAATGATCCAAACCAGTACAACAAACCTGAGCAAGTAAGTAAAGATACCAAAACAAAAATGTATTTTTCACTAATCATGTCCTTTTTGTTTGTGCCTGTATTCATAATCGTAAACAAGTGGTTGTTTGTGTTTTGCAAGAGAGGGCAAAGACGATATTTTCTGCCTGGGTCGAGATAATGGGTGTAATTGTGCTTGTTTAGGCATGGCCAGGAGCGAAAAAATCGAAAATCCACTCATCACGGCAGCAGTCTCTGAACTGCCTGATGAGGTGTATGGGAGTGTAGTGTAGGTCAGTCTGAAGACGTTCAGAACGTTCATTCACTTCCCAAAAATGTTTGCAGTTTTTTTTATAAGCCACACTCACACTACGCCCGCGGCCATTTATCAGCTAAACGTCATTCAACGCCGGGGGCTATGGTGGGGATAAGGACTGCAGTGAGTTTAATCTTCGACATGGAGGAAGGTGTTCAGACAAGGAGCCGAGCTGGGCAGGAGGAGGAGGTGTCTCTGGCTGCAATTATGAAGATATTACAAGCATACACATAGCCACTGGGGGGGGGCAGAGAGGCAGTTTGCCCCCCCCCTGGGAAAATTTTGGGGAAACGCTGAAAGTGATTTTTGGCATAGTTCTTGTATGACAATACAGTTTTCCTAATTTTATCACTCATATGTTAAACAATATTATCTATTTCCAAAAATATTTATTTGGGAGCAATAATTTCCCTTGAAATTGAAAGCTGGACTAAATATTATAAAACCCCTGAGAAGAAATGACCAGTTATAACTTAACAATTTCCCGTATCACCTTAGATCAGCGTTTCTTAACCTTTTCCGACCTCAGCACCCCCTGCAATAAGGTCTTAGTCCAGCCAGCACCCCTTTACATCTACTTACTGGGACTACAGTTCCTACACTACTGCAGGGTTAAAGTAAGATGAAGTACTGCCTAACAGTTTGTTTTATACATTCTCAAAAAAAAAAAAAAAATCAAGGATGCCAGTACTAAGGATCACGGATAAGAAAAAAAAAAAAAACAATAATGCAGCATTCTCCAGCACCCCCTAAAATTGATTTCAGCACCCCCGGGGGTGCTAGCACCCCAGGTTAAGATACGCTGCCTTAGATTATATGGTTAATATTAGAGCTCTAGTGATGTTTTGCATCTAAATCCTTATGAGGTGCCAAAATGGCCTTCCTGTCCACATCCTCTGAGGCTTTCGCCCTGCAGCCATATCCTCTCACCCCGTGGCCACTTGCAATCAAACACTGCACAATTATTGTTACATACAACTGAAACAAGCAGAATTTTTGAAGACTGCATGAAGCTATTTTGATCACCTCAGACTACATTTTAGAAGAGTGCAGATATAAATATGTGTGCAACTCTGCATATCTAAATTTAGAACATAACGACATGATCAAACATGATCAATGAGCTTCTTATTTTTATAGGTAAACGACTACCTTCAGTTTCATGTCTGTCTGTCTGTGAACTTGCAAACCTAGCTCCACCTATTAATCTTTGTAAGGTAAGGTCACAGAAATTATATACAGTGACAGCTCTATCATTCATCTTAATGTTAGCTAAAACATTAAGGTGTTATATTTCTCCTTTTTCCCCAGAATAAATCCATGATGTCATTTAAAGTGATTTGCTTTTATTGTGAGAAGTAACTTAGGAGAGATAAACTGGATGGTCATACAAGTAAAAAACACACACATTGTAAGGTTAAGGAGAAGGCACCAAAGGGGGTACAAACCATAGGGCACATACTGAAATTAAAAAGTCAACAAAGCCCTCAAGCAGGACCTTCTACACAAAGTCCCTCCCCAACAGAATCTGATGAAGCAGGTGTCCTAAGTGGTTCTCCTGGATCTGCAAATGATGATGGATCCCGTCTGGGTGAAGATTTCGCACCATCACACCAGAAAGAGCATGATGAAGATATGAAAACTTGTCAAAACCAGATCTAATAATATTAGACAGACATTAAAGTGGGAAATGTGTCAGCAACTGGACAGTTGGAGACTAAAGCCACTGCTTCTCCACAGTCTGACCTATTATTGTGTGATCTGTATCCCAGTGATCCAGCATTGTATACTGGTTGTGGCACAAGTCCTGAGTTAGTTAGAAAGATGCTCAAGTTAGGGCCATGCCAACCAGGTCTTAATGGTGGCTATGACTTTCGAAGGACTAATGGTAGATCATTTAGGAGTCAGTGGTATAATCCCAGAATGAAAAATGGTATGACAAGGTACAGAGATTGGCTTGTATACACTCCAGGTAAAGATTCAGCATTTTGTTTCTCATGCTGGCTGTTTGCCAATAGACATGCGGCTCACTATGATCCATCGTTCAGTGATCCTAACCAAGGATTCTCTAGGTTGAAAAAAGCAACAGAGTGCCTTGAAAAACATGAAAAAAGTCATGCCCTCATAAAAACTGTCACTGATGTGATGAAGTGTAAGTTTAGGATTGAAACAGGTAATACTGTTTGTCAAGAACAGGTCAGTGCTTATGAAAGTCAAGTTAGGCTTAACAGAGATGAACTACGTAAACTATTGGACATAGTACTTTTGGGGGGCAAACAGAATTTGCCTTTCAGAGGATATAGAGAATCAAAGTTTTCATGCTTGGGAAAGGAATCTTCGGTGAATGATTGAAACTTCTTAGAGATGATAAAACTGCTGGGAAAATATGATGCTGTATTAGCAAAACATCTTTGGCCAAAGAGAATCAAACTTACTTGAGTGTCAACACCTAGAATGAGCTTATCAAGGCCCTTAGTGATGAAATGCTGGCTTCTATCAAATCAGAAGTTCATGAAGCCAAATATTATGGAATTGTAATTGACTCCACAATAGATATTTCCCACTCAGATAAATTATCTTTCTCTGTAAGATATGTTGACAGTAATTTCATTATTCAAGAACGATTCCTGAAATTCACTAACATAGAGAGTTCTAAATCTGCAGATTTATTTCAAACTTTAACTGCACTTCTTGGAGAGTTCAATCTTGACATTAATTGCATAGATCACAGTCTTATGATGGAGCATCAAATATGTCTGGTCATTTTAGTGGTCTCCAAACTCGTGTGAATGAAATGAATGTTTTGGCTTACTAAGTTCACTGTTGTGCTCACAAATTAAACTTATTTCTCGCATATACATGCTCACATGTACCAGATGTTGTCAATTTCCTTGGAAATATAGAAAAGCTATACACATTCATCACAGGGAGCCAACCCAGACTAATGATTTTTGAAAAGGCTCAGAATGAATTGGGGTTAACTGAGAAACTGCAGCATCTTTGTGAAACACGTTGGTACTGCAAACACTCTGCAGTTCAAGCTGTAAAACAGAATTATACTGCCATTGTAGTAGCACTGGAACGAATCATAATGAATGATAGGACTGCACATGTAGTTGCTGATGCCCGAGGTTTGCTCATTCATATTGGCCAGCTTGAGTTTATTTTGCTTCTAGAAATTTGGTTGGATATTTTGGAAAATACATTTGCTTTGTCAAACTACCTTCAGTCCAGTACAATGGACATAACACAGGCATCGAATATGATACAGTCCAGTCTGGCATCAATAAAAAGCCTAAGAACTGATGAAGCATTTTATGTGAAACTTTCAAAAGCCAAAGAGTTTGCAGCCTGTGAGGGTCCTGAAAGTATATTTCAGGTTACTCGTGTTAGGCATAAAAAGAGGATGTCTGGAGAGATAGCTGCTGATGACCCAGTAGTTAATACTGAAACCAAATTCAAGACTAATGTATACTTTGGTATCTATGACAGGTTGATTTATGAATTTCAGGACAGATTTTCTGATTGTGAAAATTCAGTTAGAATGTTTTCTTGCTTGCTCCGTAAACATTTGGGTGCAATCTCACAGTTTACACAGCTAGCCAACATTTATGCCAAGGATGTAGATGTAGATTGTGCAGTTGCTGAGTACAATCAGTTTTCTTTACTTGTAAATGAGACTAAAGAAATTAGAGATAAACTTGAATGTGCCACTTCGGGAAGTTTTGGCATTTCTCAAGAGTACCAGTTTAAACACAGCTTACCCAAATGTAGTGGTGCTGTATAGAGTTTTAGGCACAATCAGTGTGTCAAGTGCAGGTGCAGGAAGATCATTTAGCAAACTCAGATTGATTAAGAGTTATCTCAGGTCTGCCATGAGTGAGGAACGTTTGTCAGGCCTGGCCCTTATTAGTATTGAAAGAGATAAAGCTGAATCAATAGATTTTGAAGCAGCGATCACCATATTCAGTAACATGAAAAAGAGAACGATTGTACTTTAATATTTTGTTATAAATAAGAATGCAATGGCATCTACATAAATGTAATATATGTATTGTTGTATGTATATACTGAACATCAACACACTAAATGATCTGTACATGCTCTTTTCATTCTGTAAATGTTATACAATGTAAAATGTTATATTACGTCTACATATTATAAAAACTTTGTCTTTAATTCGTGGATTTCTGTGAATTATAACATTTTCAAAAAAAGTATGCTTGTTTTCAGTATTTTCTCTCATACTTCTTTTGGTTTTTCATTAAGACTTTGGAACATATACAACAGTAATGATGTAAATGTATTTCTGATGGCATAAAGCATCAAATCTAGGAAAAATTGTGGTGACAGATATGCTGGGGAAACATTCCAAGTGTTTGCCCCCTCTGGCAAAAATTCTGGAATGCTACTGCTTACAAGCTTCACAGAAAGAAATTAGAGGACAATTATAGGCACAAAATAAAGAACTCAAAGAACAGTTACAAGCACAAAGTGTACAACTACAAGCACAGAATGATGGACAGAAAGAACTCAAAGAACAATTACAGGCACAGAATGAAGGACAGAAAGAACTCAGAGGGCACAAAATGAAGAAATCAAAGAACAATTGCAAACACAGAGGGAACAGCTTCAAGAGGCATTACAGGAGCAACAGAGGGAATTACAATTGAGGATGCAAGGACAGCTAGATGCTTTCATGGGGGAAATGAAAGAAGAACAGGAACAACTGAAGGAGGAGGTATATATGCAGCAGAGGTATGAGGTAAGCAATAATGCGACCGAGTGCAAACAGCATGTAGATGACCAGTTGATGACAATTAGTGAGGAAATAGCCACAAAGTGCAGACAGCATGTAGATAACCAGCTGAAGGGTGTAGTCGACCATGTGAAGATAATTAGTGAGGATTTTGAGGCTGTAGAGAAATACTGCACTGCTGAGCCTCAGGTTGGTGTACAGGGTGCATGTGAAAAGACTGGACAGTGTATGGTGAATCTTGATGGATCCCAAGCATCTAATGATAGCATTACAGTGTTGAATAATTAGAATGCAGAAGCTTTAAGTCCTGGATTTAATTATGATGCCCCAGTTTTTAGGCCCTGAATCACTGAAGTAAATGGCTATAATAGGGGTCCAATTAAAAAGAAACCTCAGGAATTTGATGGCAGAGTATCTTGGGAAACTTACCAAGCACAGTTTCAGTTACTTGCTGATCAGAATGGTTGGGATGATAGGAAGAGGGCAGTGCAGCTTGCTACTAGCCTTACGGGTGCCACAATGGAAATTCTGGACCAAATGTCAATGATGGAGAGGAACAGTTATCATTCCTTAGTAGAAGTGCTGGAGCACAGAAATGGAACCATGAACCAGACTGAGGTTTACAGAGCATGATTCTGGAGCCGTGTACGGGCTCGAGGAGAATCCCTACAGCAGCTTGGTCACGACCTGGAAAGTATGGCATACAAGGCGTACCCTGGTGCAGCACCTAACATGTTGGCTATTCTTCTGAGGGACCAGTTCATCGATGCTCTTGATAGTGCAGAGCTGAAAGTGCAAGTGAAGCAGGTACAACCAAGAAGCATGAAAGAAGCACTAGCTACGGCTCTAGTGTTTGAGTCCTATGTCAGGTCCAGTACGTCCACTTTTCAGACAGGTCATAGTGCAGGATTCAAGGCAAGAAAGAAGCAGTTACGGGAAGTGGAAAATTTTGAAGGAAGGTGCTGGTACTATGAAAAGTAAGGACATCAGAAAGTGGATTGCAACAAGTGGAAGAGAGAGCAGGAGAAGATCAGAGGAGTTTGCTGATTATGTGGGAAGCTGGGACACAAGAAGGTGAATTGTTACAAATGGAAGAAGGAGCAAGAATGGAGTGTTATAAATGGAAGAAGGAGCAAGAATGGACCAGTGCAAGAAAATCTCAGATTTCAACAAAGGATTTTGGTCATGTTGTGAGGCACTTCAGCTGTGAGTGTCCAGTGAGAAGGATGAGGGTAAATTAGTGAAGGCAATGAAGGCTGGTGATGAGAGGCAACAATCAGCCAGTTTTTTCCAAGAAGCCTCACCACTGAAGAATTGCAGGAGAATCTTGATGAAAAATGTGCGAAAATACGGAAGAACAAACAGCATGAACTGTCGTAGGAATGGGAATCTTGACAAGAAATGCCGCCATATGGTTGTGACAGGGCCAGCGTCAGATACAGAACACCTGAAGAAGATGCAGATTTACAACCAGTGCTAGAGTGGCTGCAGCAGAGCACAGTGTGACCAGGTTAAGCCCTGTGACCAAAAGCTACTGCAGTCAGTGGGACCTTCTTCGTTTGAACAACGGACCACTGGAGCATCAGTGGGACACACCCGATGGCCTCAGCAAGTATTGGCAACTGTTGGTTCCAAAGAAGATGAGGTCTGAGATCTTGGATGAGTCCCATAACCAGATCACTAGTGGGCACCTGGGAGTGAAGAAAACTCTATCCTGGCTGCGACAGAGGTTCTACTAGATTGGCATGTGCCAGGATGTTGAAGAGTGATGTTGGGCCTGTGATGTATGCTGTGCCAAGAAGAGACCCAAGAAACATGGTTGTGTCCCTCTTCAGCTGTACCATGGGGGTGCACCGATGGAAAGTATCGCGGTGGACATTGCTGGACTTCTGCCCCTCACTGAAGGAGGAAACCAGTATATACATGTGTTGCCATGGACTACCTCAAAAAGTGTCCAGAAGCCCATGCTATCCCCGATCAAGAAGCTGTGACTGTTGCTCGGGTGTTGGTTGACCAGCTTTTCTGTCATTTTGGGATGCCACAAGAGCTCCATTCAGACAAGGATAGAAACTTCGAGTCTGCTGTGTCCTGTGAGTGCTGCAAGCTACTGGGGATCAAGATGACCAGGACAATCCAACTAAGGCCACAGTCAGGTTGGATGGTGGAGAAATTCAACTGGACCTCGGGACAAGAACTGGCCAAGTACTGCATTGATGGACATACGGAATGGGACCAGAAATTACCTACGTTGCTGATGGTACAGTATATCGGTCTGCATCCCATGAGACTACTGGCTACACCTCTGCAAAACTGATGTTGGGCCACTAGTTATGCTTACCTGTTGACTTGTTAATGGGAAGACCACCTGGTGAAGAGCTGCCTACAGACACCACCGGCTATGTGAAGCACCTTCAGGAAAGGCTGGCTGAAGTGCATGATCAAGTGCGAGAAGCCCTTAATTTCACAGAAGTGATGAAATGCAAGTATGATACCAAGGCAAGTGAGGTTAGCTTCAAGGATGGTGACAGAGTTTGGTTACACAATCCTCAGAGGAAGAAGGGACAGTAACCAAAGCTGCAAAGCCCATGGGATGGGCCTTACACTGTGTTGGACCGCCTATCAGACGTAACACATTGGATTCGAGGAGGCAGGAAGTCTCGCCCAAAGGTGGTGCACGTGAATCGTCTGTGGTATGGTCAGACTCAAATATGAAGTCGGTTTGGGTGGGGCCCGCGCGGGGATTTCCCTCTCTACAGCCCTGCCAAACCTCCTCTCTCTCTCTCTCTCTCTCTCTCTCTCTCTCTCTCTCTCTCAGTTGATTGAGAAAGTTTTTATATATTTATAAGTTTTGTTTTCTTCTATATTGTTTCGACCTTTTTTCCACACCACCACTGAGGTAAAAGTCTTGGCGCGTTTTTTTTATAGAGGTTTCCCCAGTAGGCATAAGTCCTCTCTGATCTTTAATCAGACAATTCATCCTCTGAGCTTTCTGATATGTTGATTAAGAATGAATCCACGAAATGGTCGACTGCTACGTCTTGCTGTGAATCTTCTTGCTGTTGTTCAGCATGCTGTACTGCTTTCATCCAGTTATTCGGTGTTACATGATTCAAAGCTTCTTTGGCAAGACGTTTAAGATCAACCATTTTGAAGGTGTTTGCCTTGGCTATATAGGTCTTCACCTGAGCCCAAATGAGCTCAATAGGGTTGTACTGACAATGGTACGGTGGTAATCTTATGACCCGATGCCCTGCTTCTTCAGCAATTGTGTCAATTACATACTTTGTGCCAGTATCAAACTTCTTTGCAAGTTCATACAGCTCGTGTTTTAAGAGATCGTCGCTGGGCCGTACTCCCTTCTTTATAAGCCAGTCCCTTATATCCGATTTTCTCCAGGACGAGGTTGTTTTTTTTTCAAGTTGGACTGAATGATAGGAAGCGTTATCCATAACAATTACAGAGTTTGGTGAAATGTTTGGTATTAGTTGATTCCTGAACCAGTCTTCAAAAAGTGTTGAATTCATCTGATTATGGTAGTCCCCATCGTTTTTTGCTTGAAATATCAACTCAGCATTGTTAACAAAGCCATTTCTCGTTCCAGCATGCACAATAATTAAACGACGTCCTTGTCCAGTCGGTTGCTGTATTCCAGTGGCTTGTGGGGATGCAGTGTCAGTCCAGCATTTTCCAACTGTATAATTTTGATTTACCCAAGTTTCGTCAAGATATACAATGTTCTGGGAAGACACTTTGACCTGCCGAATTTCTCTCAAAAATCTGGTCCGAGCTGCTGCTACATCGCTCCTTTCCATAAGGAACTTTCGGCCATCAACTTTTGCATATTTGAAGCCCATCTGCAAGAGAATCCTGCGAAGAGACTCGTTGCTTCCGTTGAAAGATATGTTTTCCTTGAGTTCTTCGTAAATCTTGTGCAATGTAGGAATTTCATGCCTTTCATAGAATCCCAGGACAGTTCTTCTGACCACACGCTTGTCGAAATCGTCGAGATTCGTTACAGTTGCACTGCGCTTCTTTTTTGGTGACGAGAATACAGGCTGTTCTGGTGACATTTGTGTCACACAAGCTTTATTAAATTTTGAGCAGATTCTTTGGACTGTTTTTTCGCTAACGTTGGTAGCTTTGGCAGTGCGAGCAACTGCTCCTGAAGGTGGAATTATAAAGTCTCCAATAGCCTTTTCTTCTAAAAAATACTTGTTCACATTGTAAATAAGTTCTTTCTCCCGACTGTGGAGCACACGAGAGCGAGTCGGAGCAGCTGTCATCGTGGGTGGACATCAGGGAGAAAATGACCGGTCACCTGTGGTCTGAGGTGGGTGTCCTTGACCTCTGGCAACGTCGGAAAGCGACGTTGTCACGTGGTGTGGAATTTATACAAATCATTGTTATTATCCTAAAAAGCGACACATTCATAGCACTATATAGCCTTATTTAATATATTTAATAAGTACAGAATATTTAATATACAATTTCAAATAGTAAATAGCTGACGTATGAGAGAGAGTGATAGGTACTGGGGTTCATGCGGCAGAGCTGTAGAGAGGGAAATCCCCTCTCGGGCCCCACCCAAACAGACTTCATATTTGAGTCTGACCATAGTACCATTGGCCAGGACAGTACAGCTGGGATGTCGCCGAGGAATCGTGGTCTCCGAGGAATCGTGTTCTGCAGCTCAGGATGTTGAGGAGGAACACGGAGCTGAAGTGCAAGAGGATGGTGACAGTTTCCTGAGGGAAGAAGTGAATCAGGAAAACGATCAAGGCCTTCCAGGAGGAGTGAACTTTATTGAGGAGCAAGGACATCGTCGAAAGCGGCATTGAAGAAGACCAGACAAGTTGAAGGATTATCTTATCTTGTGTATAGTTAGATGTTTGATTTGGATTAAGGTTTATGTTTGTAGATATATACTGTGTAGTTTTGTCGTGACGACAAAGGACTAGGGAAGGGGTATTGTTAAGAAGTGAGATTTCCCAGTTAGGTAGCCAAGAAGCTTCTCGATGTTTACCATGGGCTCTGGTACGAGTCAGAGTTGCCAGTTTGCTTGCTGTTTTTGAGCGTAGTTGTTTGTAAGTTATTCATTAATTTTTGTGTTCTTTTTCTTTATAATGTATTATTTATGTCATTGTTAAGTATGTCAGTTAATTTAAGTTTGTATGGTAAATGATTTAGAGTGTTGTGTAATGTAAGAAAACTCTGGCATGTTTTGGATGCTTTGAGTTGGCAACTGTTGTTCTTGTAGGATGGAGATAATTCTAGAACAATGCAAGCTTATATAAGGATGAGGAAGAGACTAGAGCAAGTTCTGTTGGTTTTCAGTTCAGTTTGAGTGTAGTGCAATGTCAGTGAAGTTTGTATATTTCCGGTACTTGTGAAAATAGTGAAGTGTCGTTGGCAAACAGTGAAGTGTTACTGAAGTTTGTATATCACCAGTACTTGTGAAAAATTGTGAAGTGTTCTCAAGCATTAAATGTAACTGCAGTTACTAAAGTTTGTATAGCTCCAGTACTTGTGAGAATATTGAAGTTGGAAAGCATTAAGTGTAATTATTTGGAAAATCAAGACAGTGAACTTAATAAGCCAGTGTTTATTTACGCCGCCTGAGCTGATCCTATGTACTGTACACAGAAAGGCTGCCTCTCGGAAGAACAACTCACTGAGCAACGTGATTCCTATACTGAACTACTGCTGAAGGAGCCTGTGGCTGTGTGGGATTTGGACACAACAATATTGTTACTTCCCTGTCCTACACTACCACAGGCTCGAACAGCAGTAGTACAGTATAGGAAGGACGTTGCCCAGTGAGTTATTCTTCCTATGGTCAGCCTTTCGGTGTACAGAACACAAGATCAGCTCACACGTTGTAAATAAACGCTGACTTCTTAAGTTTGTGGTTTTTATTCACCAAATAATTACACATTATGCTTGCCAACTACACGTCACTGTTTCGCAAATACCGGAGCTATACAATCTTACAAACTGCACTGACACTGAACTAGCACTGATCTAAACTCAAACTGATCTTAAACTCAAACTGATCTTAAACTCCTTTAGCCTCTTCCCATATTCTAGAATGATATACTATATTCTCGGGGAAGCAAAAGTTACCAACTCGGAGACATCCAAAATATCGCAGAGTTTTCTTACACGCACAACACTCTAAAGTACTTAGCATACAAACTGAGATAAAATCACATAAATTAACAGTCACATAAATAAAACATTATAGAGAAAAAGAGCACAAAAATCAATGTACAACTTGCAAACTATTTCTGCTCGCAAGTAGCAGGGTAACTGGCAACTCTGGACACGTCATGGTGAAATACAAGAAACATTGAGAAACTTCCAGTGAATCCCGCTTCTCAACATTAAATTTTATATATATATATATATATATATATATATATATATATATATATATATATATATATATATATATATATATATATATATTAGCAGGGTAACTGGCAACTCTGGACACGTCATGGTGAAATACAAGAAACATTGAGAAACTTCCAGTGAATCCCGCTTCTCAACATTAAATTTTATATATATATATATATATATATATATATCTATATATATATATACAGTCGTCTCGCGTAAAGTGCGTGAACATGGGCAACACAGCCCGTCACACTTTATAAAATTCGCACTTTGCGAAGCATAGGATCCCATTTAAATTGGCTTTATGGGCGACACACCCTCAATTTTCGTGTATTGATTCACCAATACCTATCCCTAACTAAATTGCAAAAGCAAAGCTTACAACAGAAGCATGCAAAAGTAATACCGCATATTTATTATGAAAGCTCAAGACCTTACCAGCATCGTACAGAAGGTAGATAATGCAAATTGTTGTTGTTGTACCCGACGTCGTACACGGAAGCTGAATTAAAACACTCAACAGGTGTTCAGCATGGGCCTCATCCCGTGGCCCACTTACACTCTCATCACTGCTGGAGGGGTTTTTGGCTCTCTTTTGTTTTTTGTTTTTCTTCTTTGAAGGAACGGTTTGTGGGCTCTTAGCCTTTAGTTCTTTCTTTCTTGCATTAAAAGAAAAAAGAAAAAGATAAACCACAGTCTCCACCCTCGGTACACTCATACATGTGATAAATCCTTTTGGTAATGAATCATTCTGAATCATCACCGACCGAATTTTTGGTAATTAATCATTCTGAATCATTACCAATGGAATTTTTGGTAATTAATCATTCTGAATCATTACCGATCGAATTTTTTATCACCAAATTGCCTCACATTTCGTAATGAAAAATACCAAATGACATCCCTGGTGACGATTGCGCCAGTGATTAACGAATGCTATTAAAGCACAATATTGTGTGGCCAGTTTTATGGAGTGCACATCTTAGTTTGCACTAGGTTAGGTGCTGCCTGTTGCTGCTCCAGGAAACCCTCAAAGTCCGGGTCAGACACTACAGGCATTACGTCATCCTGCTGCTGTGGTCCCCACTCATTCACACACCAGCCACACCGCACCACACATACTCACCAGCACCACCCTTACCCATCGCGCTTTACAAATTATGCTCGCGAGTTGCGAGAAAATGCCGTATTTGCCTCAATTATTCACACCTGTCGCACATTGAAAGTAGCAAACGCACTTTCTAAATTTTTGTAAGTCAACCATCACAGATTAGGCGAGAAGCACTTTGGGATGGCGCACTTTAGGTGAGATGACTGTGTGTGTATATATATATATATATATATATATATATATATATATATATATATATATATACTATATATATATATATATATATATATATATATATATATATATATATATATATATATATATATATTATTAAATAAGTGAAAAGTGATTAATAAAGTAATTGTAGGTTCGAAGGATATAAACAATGGTTCACAGTCTTTCGTTTAATTTTGTTCACTAAATGATAAACAACTACAGTATTTTTTTTTCTTTCTTTTTTGGGTGTGCCCTACACAGCGTTAACAACAGTGCTGAAACTGAATAAGTTTCCTATCCAGGTTAAAGTCAGTAAAAATTAATGGATCTTAAAGTAGATACACCATTGCCGACGGAGATTTTTTTTTTTTTTTTATAATTATGCAGGAAGCATATGTAAGAAAATGCTACGGTGTGAGTGCAACTGTTGGCAATAGTCTCGTGTCCGTAAAAGTGTTGTGTTTGCGATCTTACATAAGAAGGTGCAACTTTTCAAACTGAAATGATGACACAACACTGCGAAGGGGACGATAATATTAATATATATATATATATACAGAGAGAGAGAGAGATCACCATCAGCCACTGCAAATCCAATGCTGAACAAATGCCTCCTCAACCTTTTCCACGAATTCCCTGACTGAGCAAATCTCTGCCACGTTTTGCCCGCACACTAGCTTATCTCTACCCCTCCTGTCTGGCCTTTCTCTGCCAAGCTTACAATCCCTTGGAGTCCAGTTAGTCAGCTTCTTCCTTCATAGGTTATCCCTTATTCCTGATACATGTCCTGTCCACCTCAATTTCTTTTCTTCTTCAACTTCTATAAAGTATTTGACCTTAGGCTGCTCTCTCACCCAAAGATATCCCCAACATTGACCTTTCCATCGCTCTTTGAGAATGGAATAGTTGATTTTTCATGGATTTTGTCAGTTTCCAGGTCTCGGAATTGTACATCATGGCTGGGATTACATATTTATTATATACTTTTTGTTTCATACATATTGACACGCTACTTTTCACGATGTATCTACATATGTTTAGCGAAAGCTTTCCATCCAGTTGCAATGCATCTTTTTATCTTGCTATCATGGTCTGTCCAAAGTTATAATATATGCCCTAGGTAATTGTACTCTTCGACTTCTTCGAGAACTTTTTTTATTCAGATAATGGTCTTTGGTGTATTTGTATTAAATATTAGTTTCACTTCATTTCATCTTTGGCCCTAATTTGAGATGTTCACTGTTTAGGTCATTTAACATCTCTTGCAGTGTATCTGCTGTTTCTGAGATTAGGACAATGTCATCTGCAAATCTTAAATGATTTAAGTTTTCCCCATTTATGTTTATGTTTTCGTTTTCCTAGTCTAGCTTTCTGAAAATACTTTCTAGTCAAGCTGTAAATAATTTTAGAAATTGTATCTCCCTAATGCACACCCTTGTCAGTCTTAATTATTTCATAGTCTTTATATAATTTAATTGTAGCAGTTCCCTTTTTATGTATGTCTTCGAGCAGTGTTACAATGCTCTCATTTACTCCTTGTTCCCACAATGAACTTACAACTGCCATGTGCTCCATTGAGTCGAAAGACTTTTCGAAATCAACAGAAATCAAGCAAAGTGATTAATTTGTTTTCTGAAGTTTTCTCAGTTAGCTGATTTATTGTGTGTAGATGATCAGTAGCTGAATACTCGCTTCGGAATCCTGTCTCCTCACCAGGCTGCCTTTCTTCCAAATTTGTTGTTATTCTGTTGCTAAGGACTTTAGTAAACAGTTTGTAAATAACTGGTAATAAGCTATTGGGTCGATAGTTAATCTTTTGAGTTGCCTTTATTGTAAAGCAAAATAACTCTTGCATCACACCATGTTTTAGGAATTGCCTTCTGGAAACGCTGAGTAAATGAGTGGGCAAGCCTGTTTTGCACTTCTACTCTTGCATCAGACAATAAATTTGCTACTATTCCATCTTCTCCTGAGGCCTTGCCTCTTTTCATAATTTTAAATGTTTACTTCGTCTGGTGTTAGCTCAGTTGTTTCACTTGTCATCTGAAAAATTAGCTATTGGTACTATTGTCAATGATTCATACAATTCCATGTAAAATTTTTCAACTGTCTTCACCATCCTATCTCTACATTTAATGACTGCATATTTTTTTGTCTTTCAATGATATATTTTATTGGTTTCCTAGTGTTATATTGCTTGGGACATGTTTCAAACTTTTCCCTTTGTTGATGGTTTCTTTGAGCTGATCCATGTTTTTTTTTTTTTCTTCTTCTTCTTCTTCTTCTTCTTCTCCTCTCTGTCTCTTGTTGATAGGCTTACGCCCTACCTGTTCCATAAGTCAGGTATGTACATAAGTAAGCCTGCTTGCTCAAATGTACTCCATACTTTCAAGTGTAGATATGGATGCCTATAGCATTACTGTTTATCACGTACAGTATTTTGTATGCACTGAATCCAAGAACATATTTCAAATGAACATGCTTAAATAAATCTGGACCATAAATTAAAAAAAAAGAAAGGAGACCAGGAAATGATAATGACTGGACGTAATTTCAATATTCACTCTCACTTATTTCGTGTGCTGGTGGCTGTTTATAATTTAAGAAGAATACATTAATGATAATGTGATCAAGACTGGCTATGGAAACACTCACTGGCATAAGGTCCTTCCTCCTTCAAGATAAAGTGGCCTCCAGGCCGTAACCACTCCAACACTCGCTCGGTTATCAGTTCAGCTTCACGATCAAATAAGTTGCAGAACATGCAACCAGTGCACACCATGTCAAAGCTCTCCTTGGGCAACTCCACCCTGTAGACAGCCAAACATGAAATATAAGTACGTATATTATGGATTATATTATATACACACATAATTTTAGGCACATTTATACACATATGCATGCTGTACATACAGAAGTATTCATACATTTATTACACACACATACACACACACACACACACATTCGCATTAACATCATCGTCATTATCCGCGCTCCAAGACATTATAAGGAAATAAAGTTAGCACAGAGTAAGAATGTCCCATAGTTCATCTAAATTTGTAAATAAGATGGTACACAAAGCAGAAAAGAGTCAACCAGGGGTGTCTAAAGGGAGCAATAAAAGGACATTTATCAAAGTGATTGGATAATGAATTTGCTATGGCAGCGTTTCAGAATTTGCAGGACTTGTCGGCTACTGGTCGTCGAGTGACTCACCCCAGGGAGTGATACTTCAGGTGAATGCATGCAACAGCCACACCATGGGGGCTGGTGAGAGTGTGCCGTAGGTGTGTTTCAACCAACTGTAGTGGTGGATGGCAATGCTGATGGGTCAACACCAAGACACAAATATTGGTCCTCCCTGATCACCTCTTGAAGGATTCTCTGGACAGTCACCTTGGATACAAGGAAGCAAATGGCCTGGAGTGGAAGGTTGCAGGTAGCTCAGGCTAGGTTATCCACCTGGTCATGTTGGGTGTGACCAACATGAATTGTAATCCAGATGACAGAGCCGGAAATGGAAGGCATGAGCCTGGTGAAGTCGGGTCTAGAGAGAGGAGAGAAGAGGAGAGGGGAGGTGAGCTGAGTTGCAGGAAAGAGCGAGGACTGGTCTTCACTGATGAGAAGGCCTGAGGATTTTTAAGAAGGAAGGAAGCCAAAGGCAGAGATAAAAGCAGACATTTCACACTTCGAACTGCTGGTCCAGTTGGGGAGACAGTGGGAAGTGGAGAAAGTGGAAGAAGTAGATTTAGTAAAGGCATGGCAAGCAGTCCTCACCTTGTCATTAGTAAGGAAAGAACCTTCAGTATAAATGTGAAGAAGACTTGTGGGGTTGGTACAGGCCAGTGAATGAAGGGTTTTATAGATGGAGGACTAAGGAGGGATAGATGGTTGATCAGTAGCCGGGATACATCATGTGTAATGAATAGATGGAACTGAACTTGTCCAGACAAGGAGGGTTAGAGTGTGACATCGTCAGCTCGGATACTGGCAGGATCACTGGCAGAGAGCTTGAGAGAAGAAAAAGTGGTGAACGAATTCTTTGGAGCCAAGAAACCACACTGGAGGCATTAATGCACTGCAAGTGGTCAATGTGTTTAGTATAGAGAGAACATTAACCAGTCTGGTGGTGTTTGGTTTCAGGGTTGAAACTCTTCATCCTAAGATATTCATAAATGAACTCACGGTTGTAGGGTTATCTATTTGCCTGAAGACACAGAAATACACTTCTCAGAAACAAAGGTAAAGACATGTAAATTCAAGATACAGCCCCAACATTTGAAACAAAGCAACAATAAATATAATTATATATTTACAATCCTTGCTGTAATCCTTAGTGGTGGTGCTGGTGGTGGTGACTGTGGCAGGCGAGGTACTGACTACTGCCGGTGACCACCAACTGGGCATTTCAACCAGGGTTTACAATGAGTATGTGCAGCCCTACACCGTCAGTCGTTTCCCAAACCCCACCAGAAGACAACTTAAATGTCCTTACAACCCAGCAACCTCAAGCAGTTACATGTGAATTGGCAATCACAGAACATTCTCCCCACCCAAAATCCACATATGGATTTTGCACAATATTATCCTGAAGCTATAGTAGAGAGTACTAATGTATAAAGAAATTTCGGCGGACAGATTTGACAGCCCAATCTGGTCATTATAGGAGTCAGAGCCGGGGGCATCAACTGAGCAGCACCCATATCCACTTGAGAACCAGCATCCAGTCTGCATTCCCTCACTAGAGTCAACAGCAGCATCCCCAGGAGGTTTGGTGTCTTCCATAACCGGAGCATTTTCTTCAAGAAGCGAGTCTAGTGACGTCTCCAAATGATAAAGTTTGTCATGTAGACAATGAGTAATACAACCTCCCAGGGAAATCATGGCAGTGCGGGGTTGAGTGTCACGTTCTGGGATCAGGGATACAATTCTCGACTTTGGCCACTGACCCCCGGTAGACTCTCCATGCCCCAGGACGACCTCTCCAACATGAGGTGTCCAGACAGATTGCCCAAGGGGACTTGTGTTCCACGTCCTCAGAGTCTGTTGGCACTCTCCGGTCCGTCTTCTGGTGAGATGGTCTGAGATTCTTTTCCTGTTTTGCCATGCATGGTCCAGAGTGGCTGATGGGTCGACAGCCACCGAAACAACTCCTCAAATGGATGTGACTCCAAAGAGGAAGTGTGCAAGAGTCAGAGCACCGTCTCTGTTGTCCTTTGTCAGGGGGCGAAGGTTCAAGTGGAGGACAAGCTCACAGAAGGTGGTAATGAGTTCGTCAAAGGAGAGGCGACACTGATGTGGGGTGAACCTGAGTGACCCCTTCACACAGGCTACCAATATTTCCCAGAATCCTCCCCACCAAGGCGAAGCTTCCAGGATTTTGCACCAGCGTGAGGAGTGAGGTAAGAGGCCAGATAACTTCTTTAACCCCTAAACCGCGGGGTTATTTTGGCTTCACTTGCGTGTCCCGCTAGGATATTCACACTCCAACAGACTTTGTAAAAATATTTGCCAAAAATCAGTTATTAGTCCTAGACTATTATAGTTAAATATGCTTATGGCACATACCTTCAGCTTTCTCCTGGGATGTTTGTTGAGCCTTCGTCGAGTACTGTAGGACTTGTGGAGACTTCTGAATTTGGGTAACGAAGTCTCCACTTTACACTTCCCGACACCCCATAATATGATTACCACAACCTGATATTATCACTAGAAACACTATTCTATGATTTTCAAATAGTTTGGGATCCATACTCCAAAAAAAGAAAAACGTGAAAGCAACGAGAATTACAAGCACATATGACCTTCCCACTTGTGCTCATTCGTCGCTGGTATTGTGTCATTTTAAATTCATAAAAACACTCACACTTTATATTTCTATTACTTATATATATCTGCAATCTTTATCCATAAGTTTCCTTCAGTAATAGTAGTTTATTGTCACTGTAGGCATTCAATTTCTCTTTCAGTAAAATACGTAGCATTCACTTTCTCGTCCTGTATACTAGCGTTGAGAGCGAATCTGTCACTCTCACTTCCACTTTCATAACTCGTAGTATTCATACATGCTAGAGTGAAACTTTCACTTTCATTACTCCTAGTATATATACTCGTATTCTTATATTATTACTCATTTACATTTCTATTTACATTCTCTATTTTATTTACATTATTTACATTTATATTTTATTTACACTGTGTTATGCACTGTCACTTGCAGTAACTTGTAAAACTATTTTCAACTGTTCACTTATATTTACATTCATTGCGTTCACTTGCTGTTGTTACATAGCCTATGATTTCATCATCCTTTGTGTAATTTTAACGCACAGTATGCTGCATGTTTGATCACGAGCGTGTTCTGCATCAGTTCCCCCCTTCTACCGTTATAGTAGAGTAAGTCGTCATTTCTGGAGTTCAGACCAGGATTGTCAACTCTTTGTCCCCATGGCTTCATTTGCGCGTCCTTCTTACAAGTTGTATCAAGCTCTGCCGGCCCCTATATAATGAGCTCAGTCTCTGCATCATTGCCACTTAGATCTGCTCCTCATTTTGTTCACATCTCTGTCCTCCCCTGTACAGATATTATTATTGTGAGTGCTCAAGAAATCTCCAAACATCTAGCAGCTGTGTGGAATTTGAGTATAACTGTTGTTGCATTTTTTTCTTGTACTGTATAGCATAAGTTTAATTTGTAGGCCTAGTGAAGTTTTTGTAATTCATGTAGGGATCTTTATGTCAGTCATTTTTTATAATAGTTTGTATCTGTAATAATTTATCTGGCATTCACTGAGTATTATCTGGTATCTCATTTTATCAGGGCTGACTTAGATAAATTTACTCTTGCTAATTTCGTGTTAATAGAGGCTATTGCAGTTAACCATATATTTAACCTGTTTATTTGCCATTACATTATCCTTATGAGTCCTGAATGTTTTGTTGTTAGTTTGAGCATTAAACTTTAACTTGTAATTTTACCTAACTCTTTTGTTTTGAACCTGGAACTTTACGGGACAGTAGTGATTTTTAGCATTCTCACTTAAAGTGTACATTATCTTTCTCTGTTCCGTAACATAAATTTGGCGACTTCTTATCAGGATATTCAGGATATTATCATAAGGATATTGCTTGATATTTTGTGACTGTTACTTATTAATTATGTCTACTATTACTACACTTGATGAAGCCAAAGATTTTTTGTCAAATGTGCAAACAGTGTGTGATATAGAAAACAGAACAAAGAATGAACTTAAGCTTGTTGCTCAACAATTGGGAATTGCTGTTCGCTCTCATCATTCTAAAGATCAAATTGTTGACATGATTAATGAAAGCTTGTTTAATGTAACTCCTCCAAATGAGCAAACGCAGATTGAATTAGCTAAGTTACAGCTAGCCCTGCAGGAGTTTCGTGTTAAGGTGGCTGAATTTCAAGCACGTGCTAAGGAGGCTGAGTCTCAGGCTAAGGAGGCGGAATCTCAGGTTCGGATTCAGGAGGCACAGATGCAGGCTCAGGCACAAGTTGAACTTGCCAGGATTCAGGTAGACCATGAGCATCGCATGAAACAAGGTGGAACTGGATCATCTAGCTCTGATGATTTTGATGTGGCTAAAAATGTTAAACTTGTCCCTCCTTTTAATGAATCTGATTTAACAAAGTATTTTCAATTGTTTGAGAGGGTAGCTACAGTTTTTAATTGGCCTAAGGAGTATTGGCCAGTACTCCTTCAAACTGTTCTCACCGGTAAAGCTCAAGTAACTTATGCATCTTTGCCTCAGGATCAGTCTGATAATTATGATGTAGTTAAGAGCTTGATTCTTAAGGCCTATGAGCTTGTTCCTGAAGCTTATAGAGTAAAATTTAGGACAACTTACAAGCAAGATAAGCAATCCCACGTTGAGTATGCAAAAATCAAAGAAGATTTGTTAGAGCAGTGGTTAAATTCTAAGAATGTGGATTCTGATTTTGGTAAATTTAAGCAGATGATTTTGCTGGAGGATTTCAAAAGGTGTATTAGTAAAGATGTAAGCCTATATCTTGATGAGAAAAGAATAGATAATTTGTCTGATGCTGCAGTTTTAGCTGATGAGTATGTTCTCACTCACAAGAGATATTCTAGAGAAAAAGGGAAAGCTGAGAGTAAGTACGTTGCCTCTACTCAGAGTAAAGGTAACAGGAAAGAGAATAAGGATGATGTTTCTCAGGAAGTAAATACCAGCTTCACCTCTAGATTTCAGAAAAGTAAATGTACTTATTGTAGTAAGCTTGGTCATACTACGGAGAGATGTTTCAGGAGACAGCGTGATGTGAACAAAAAGGAGTCTTTAAATATTCAGTCAATTGGTCTAGTGTCCACTCTTGAGAGTTCCCAGAATTCTTTAACTGAGTTAACTGAACCTGCTTTGAGGGGTAACTTAAATTCTCATGATGGAGCTCCTCTTTTGAGCAGTAACGTGGGTGACACTCTAAAGAGTTCATGTGCTAATTTCCTGTCTGATGGTTTTGTCAGTCCTCTGGACAGTAATGACAGGAAATCAGTTCAAATATATCGTGATACAGGTGCTTGCCAATCCCTTATGCTGACCAGTGTTCTAGGCTCTAATGTTAATTCCTCTGATGAAACTGTTATCTTACAAGGTGTAGGGAATAATTACTTCTCTGTCCCTCTGTGCAGAGTGAATTTAGAGCCTGGTTTTGTTAATGGTTCCGTTATGGCTGGGTTGGTTGAGACACTCCCAATGTCAGGTGTAACTTTCTTACTTGGAAATGATATTGGTGGAAGTCAAGTGTGTCCAGCTCCTCAGTTGTCTAGTGAGCCAGTGGCTGCGTCCCAGGATTGTGATGTCCCTGATGTGTTCCCTGCATGTGCTGTCACTAGGGCTAAGTCTAAAGTTACTGGTGATTTAGAGGATGATGATGATGTTATCCTAGCTGACACTTTTCTTGCTAATTTGGACCACTCACAAGATGAGGCAGTACCCCGTAGTGTTGATAATTTGTCTCGTCAAGAGTTGGTTGAGTTGCAGGTTGCTGACCCTGAGTTGAAAGGTCTAGCTAACTCTGCTTACAGTGAAGAAGAGTCAGCCGGTGCTTCTACTTGTTATTATGTAAAGTCAGGAGTGCTTATGAGGAAGTGGAGACCCCCAACAGCATCAGCCGACTGTGAATGGGAGGTTGTACATCAAGTTGTCATCCCTCGTGTTTGTAGGCAGGATATCATTCGAGTGGCTCATGATTCCAGTTTGGCAGGACACCTTGGAGTGAGGAAGACTGTGGCACGCATTTTGAAACACTTCTACTAGCCAGGTATCTTCAGGGATGTTTCCTGGTATTGTAAGTCTTGTCACACCTGTCAAGTTGTGGGGAAGTGTAATCAGACCGAAAAGGTTGCACCTCTAGTTCCCATTCCTCCTTTTGAGGCGCCTTTCACCCGTGTGTTGGTGGATATTGTGGGCCCTCTTCCTAAGACTTCTTCAGGATTTTCTTATGTGTTGACCATGATTGATATGGCTACTCGTTATCCTGAAGCCATTCCACTTAGAAACATCTCAGCAAAGAACGTGGTTAAGGAAATGCTAGGGTTCTTCACAAAGTTTGGTCTACCTAAGGAGGTACAGTCAGACCGGGGAAGTAATTTCATGTCAAACGTTTTCAAGCAGTCTCTGAAAGAGTTGGGCATCACCCAGATCACGTCTTCAGCTTACCATCCCCAGACCCAAGGAGCGTTGGAGAGATATCATCAAACACTCAAATCGATGCTCAAGAAATACTGTTTGGAACATCAGAAAGACTGGGATAAAGGTCTTCCATTCGTTGTATTTGCTGCAAGAGAATCTCCAAATGAATCACTGGGCTTCTCACCTTTTGAACTACTGTTTGGCCATGAAGTAAGAGGACCCCTTAAGCTACTCAAGGAATGCTGGCTGTCGGAGGAAGATGACGTCAACCTGCTGGAGTATGTGATGAAGTTCAAAGAACGGCTGTCCACTGCTTTACAGCTGGCGAGAGAGAATTTAGGAGCTGCTCAGGAGAAGATGAAGACTTGGTATGATAAGAAGTCCAGGTTACGCCACTTTCAGCCAGGAGATCAGGTTTTGATTCTGCTACCAGTTCATGGGCAACCTCTTCAAGCCAAGTTTAGTGGTCCTTATTTCGTGGAGAAGAAACTCAGTCATGTCAACTATGTCATTGCCACACCAGATCGTAGAAAGAGCAAGCAACTATGTCACATCAACATGCTAAAGTTATATCACAGGCGGGACGAAAATAATCCAGTCTGCACTGTAGCTGTTCCACCCGAGTCTGCAAGTGAAGCTCTCCCATGCAGTGTGAGCCTGAGTGATAGTTTGGGGAAGAATCCTGATATCATGAATGATCTCCAGACTGAGCTTTCTCATCTGCCCCCCGAGGAGAGGCAGGAGTTTTCGGCATTGCTGCAGGAGTGCCCGCAAGTGTTCCGTGCCACTCCAGGAGGAACCGCTGTGTTGATGCATGATGTCGATGTTGGAGACGCAAAGCCAATTAAATTGCCTCCTTACCGTGTGAACCCAGTGAAAGTTCCTCTCATCCAGAAGGAGCTTGGCTACCTGTTGGACCGCAAGATGATTGAGCCCTGTCTGAGCGAGTGGAGTTCTCCTGTCACTCTGGTCCCTGGGCCAGGTGGGTCACAGCGGGTTTGCATCGACTACAGACGTGTTAATCAGATAACTAAAACAGACACTTACCCTCTCCCTCGTGTGGAAGATTGCATAGACAAGATCGGAAAGGCTAGGTACATAAGTAAGTTTGATTTGTTAAAGGGATACTGGCAAGTACCTATGACTGAACGTGCTAGGGAGATCTCATGTTTTGTAACATTAGGAAAAACTTTTGCATGTTCTGTAATGCCATATATAGATTGTTTTAGAGTAATAAGAAATTTCCTTTGTAAATTTCTTTTTTCTTTGTTGGGAGGTGTTACATAGCCTATGATTTCATCATCCTTTGTGTAATTTTAACGCACAGTATGCTGCATGTTTGATCACGAGCGTGTTCTGCCTCAGTTCCCCCCTTCTACCGTTATAGTAGAGTAAGTCGTCATTTCTGGAGTTCAGACCAGGATTGTCAACTCTTTGTCCCCATGGCTTCATTTGCGCATCCTTCTTACAAGTTGTATCAAGCTCTGCCGGCCCCTATATAATGAGCTCAGTCTCTGCATCATTGCCACTTAGATCTGCTCCTCATTTTGTTCACATCTCTGTCCTCCCCTGTACAGATATTATTATTGTGAGTGCTCAAGAAAGCTCCAAACATCTAGCAGCTGTGTGTAATTTGAGTATAACTGTTGTTGCATTTTTTTCTTGTACTGTATAGCATAAGTTTAATTTGTAGGCCTAGTGAAGTTTTTGTAATTCATGTAGGGATCTTTATTTCAGTCATTTTTGATAATAGTTTGTATCTGTAATAATTTATCTGGCATTCACTGAGTATTATCTGGTATCTCATTTTATCAGGGCTGACTTAGATAAATTTACTCTTGCTAATTTCGTGTTAATAGAGGCTATTGCAGTTAACCATATATTTAACCTGTTTATTTGCCATTACATTATCCTTATGAGTCCTGAATGTTTTGTTGTTAGTTTGAGCATTAAACTTTAACTTGTAATTTTACCTAACTCTTTTGTTTTGAACCTGGAACTTTATGGGACAGTAGTGATTTTTTTGCATTCTCACTTAAAGTGTACATTATCTTTCTCTGTTCCGTAACACTGTTTACACATTATTTACATTTCCACTTGCACTGTTTTACTCACCAGAAAGATCGTATTCACTGTCCATCATTTTCATTGATAAATTAGCCAGTTCACGTTCCACAGCAGTCACTTAGCCTTTTACCCCTTTCCACACGAGGTTTAGTAGAGGTAGAGGTCACAGGGCCCTTTGCATGGGGCTAAAAAGCAGCGGAATTCGACAGGCGCAAATCTGACGTGGTTTCACCTTGAAAGACAACAGTACACTGAATACTGTGGTGTCCTAGGGGAAGTGCAACGCTGCCAATGTCAGCGTGGTGACAGCTGCTAATATATACGCTATGAAATGATTGGCAGGAAATCTAGACAATACATAATGAATTAGGTAGTTCCAGGTGAATGTAAATATCACTTAGGCTTCTCCCTTCCTTTCTTATATATATTTTTATTACGAGAATAGATTATACGGCACATTTCAAGAGGAAATAAACAGGAAAAATAAGTGAACAAGTGCACATGAGGTGTTGTCAGGTGATAATTAGTCAATTCCAGGTGTATGGCACTATCACTTACCTTATTTCTTTTTTGTATATATTATTTGTTATAAGAATAGGGCATTGGGCTTATTCCAATGGATGAAATCAGTGGAAAATTCCAGGGAAGATTTACTTAGCGCAGCGTGGCTGGGCAGGTGAGAGGAGAGGGTAATGGAGCGGAGGTAGGGAAGGAAGTCAAGAACGGGTAGAAATGGCGCAATTGTCAACAATGGATGGGAGTACAGATGAGATTAGGAGTGCTGACTAGTTTTGGACATTGGCAGTACTGATAGATGATACAAGCCACCACTTGAAAGCCCGGGCGAATTCAAAATAACACAGAATCACAAAAGTGACACCCCGTAGTATGATCCCTTGCTCCCAAGCATCACGAAAGTGACGCCCCGTGGTTAAGGGGTTAATGACTTCCCGTAGTCACTGACAATAAGGGATGAAGTCCCACTAAGGGCAAAGAAGATTCTGTGAGCCAGTTGAAGGTCCTCTGTGCTTTGTGTCCTCACGACTTCTAGGTGGACAGTGTGTGAGGTAGCACAGGTTATCAGTAAAGTCCACATTTTGGTTTCTCTGACGTCCACGTAGATAGGCTAAAGTAGTCTAAACCAATTTTGGTGAAGGCTCGCGATGGTTCCGTGTAGAATTCTGGTATTGACCCCTTTGGAGAGTGGTACAGGAGTCCTCAGTACCTATGACATCATCTGCATATACTCATTGTTCATAGAACAGTCCCCATTCTGACCAGATACACTGCAGATAACAAGGTTAGAGTGGTGTGTGTTTTGGTAGAAGCATTTACGTTGAGCCTTATCTACAGTGAGGGGGGTGATGTGGCACAGGTCAGGTAGGATGATCATTGAGGGCTCATTAGTCCACGGGGTGGCTCTCACTATACCATGTTCATCGAGATAAGGTCAGGCCCTCGACAGAGAGGAATGAGATGGTACATGTGCCCCACTTTGCAGGGCCTACAGTTCTGCACAATAGGTCTTCTTCTGTGCTAAATGAATTCAAAACTGAAAAGTGTCCCTTCGTTTTTCAGGACTGAGTGAGCCAGTCATGCATTCTGCAGGTTGGTAACAATCGTTTTGAATGAAGCATCTTATCCATGCTGTACAGCTGACTTCCTGTTAGAGGTAGGAGCAGTCCGATAGAGTGAACCAGCGACACTGTTGTGAGGTGTTTTCGTTGTAACAGTACTTACCTGTTTGAAGAAAATAGTGTTGGTGCCTTTTAACTCAAGTTTTGCTGCAGCACTAAGCTCGAAGTCTCCGATGACTTCATCCACTGGCCCAGCAGCAGAAAGGCTCGACGGGAATTTGGGGCCTCTCCACCAGTTTTGACTGGTAAACAGGTTACTGAGAGAGATGCCCATTGTTCCTAGATCTGCAGAGTTGGCAAGGCCACTAATGTTGTGCCATTGCTCTGGGCTTGATGACTAGCAGATAGATGAGACTCTGTTCCTCACGAACAGCTTGAGGGTTTTTTCAGTCTTTTTCCAGCAACGTACATCCATGGAGTCCATCCAATATAGAATCTTTGTGTGATGTAGATTTAGCTCTATGCAGACAGTATGTATTTGCTTTACTCCAATCAAAGCTGCCATAAACTCAAGCCGAGGGATGCTCAGTGTCTGGAAGAGTGGTGTTGGTCTTCCTTTGGCTAACAAAAGTGTGACTCCCCACCTAGGACAGCGTAGATAGCAGTACACTACGCCTTCTGAGATGCATCTTGGAACACATAAAAAGACAGTATCCAATGCCACCAATGCACTAGCATAGCAGGGCAGTGACACCTCTCTGATGTCAAGGGCATCTGTCCACTATCTTCTTATTTCTGTTTGGACAGTTTGAGAAAGTTCTTCCTCCCTTGACAGCTTAGCAGGAACCTTCCAGGTACCTTGGAAGAGCATTTTACCCCAGATCAACCAAAGAGTCAGCAAGCCAAGGGGGGTCGAATGGCTTCAGTAACAGAGAGAAAAGAGCACCCTTCATGTTAGGCAGTGACTCTTATTGTGGTATGGGTACAGCTAGACATTCTGTTGTAGTATTCCATCCCATGCTGAGGACTTTTGAATTCTCGGAAGCTATTGCTGTCCTAGGCATCTTCTGGGGCTCCGTGCTAGTGGCAGCAAAAATGTTTCTTATCTCCTCCAGTCTGGTTTCTGCTTCATCAACTGATGGAAAGTTAAGACACAGGTCATCCATGTAGATTCCAAGTTCGTTCATCTGGTGAAGATCTGGTTCTATGCTGGTATGGTGATGGAGATGGGTGGTGATGGTTTGGAGCACCATGAAGGGAGAACAGGAGAGACCAAACAGGACTTGCTGGAACCTGAGAACATTATCTGCCCAAAGAAACTGCACATACTGGCGATCTTCTCTGATGTGTAACTGATGAAACACTGCCTTTATGTCACCCTGGTAACCTACAAGATCAGCATGGAAGTTCAGGATGACCAACAGAAGGCAGGACAGAAGGTTGACACCAGGGTCAAGGTAGAAGTTCAGACTTCTACCCATGTCATTCTTGGCTGAACTGTCAAACACCACTCTTAGCCTCCTGTTTTGATGTATGCCTCAGTGGGGCAGGAAGAATGCAGAGTGGCCCAGGTGATTGGATGAATATTCAGTGTTGGAGTTTTGGTAAAGACCTGCAAGGTGGTCATTATACTCCTGAAAGTCCTCCACTTCTAGATGATTCATCATTAGTTGAGTCCTATCCCTTGTAGATTTCAAGTTGAATGCTGGTCGATTTTCAGAGTTCCATACAAGGTTCATTTCGTAGCACTTTTCATCTTCATTCCACTTCGGTTCTGGGTAGCTCCTTATGTTTGTAAATTCTTTGAGACAGTCTAGATCCCAGAGACTTTAATCCTACTTCCATAGTAGGAGTGGTGATGCATTGGTACTTCTTAGAAACCTCCATGCACGACATATCCAAAGATTGTCCCAACAGCTAGAAGCGCCTTTGAGGCAGGGATCTGATTCCAGAGGATGATGTCATACATCCGATGTGTCCCAATCAGTATGTCTATGCTTCACCGAAGTTGTCAGCTGGCTGAATCCCTTCTAAAGCAGTATAAGGAGGAGGTTTTCTTGGTGGTAAGGGAGCACAGAAGTGTTTCGTTTTCCTCCAGCAGGACTCTAATGAAAGACCTTCATTTCAACCCCACAGAGTTACCCTAACATGGTCATACTTTTGAACCTACACTTTCTCCTGAAAGCCAGCACAAACGAAGGGATCAGAGTCTATCACTGAAAGTCTCATCAGCAACGAAGAAAGTATGTGGGACGAGTCTGATCCACCATCGATGAGGAGGCGACCCAAACGTGTGTACTAATCATTCACTGAAACCACCAGTGTGGTTAGGCTTAGCAACATACCCGGGTGGTGACACTGTACCACTGAAACTGCTGCTCATAATGCATGGCTGTCCTTATGGTGACAGCATCCCAAATCCCTGGTGAGTAGACTGTTGATCTGAAGTGCTCTGGGGTTCCCTAGCACCTGCAATTCACTTTTTCTCTTGTCCTTTGGTGTCAAAACGAGGAAGCTGACTTTCAGAATACTGTGACAGCTTGTGCAGAGCAGAACAGGGTGAGAGCTGAGATCTTGAGCTGTGGCGATGTAGAGATGAATAATGTCAGTTACGTGTCGGACATGTGTTGCTTGTGCAAGAACTGTAGTTGTGCAGTCCTAAGCACTGGAAACAAACAGCTGCCTTCTTCGCGATGGTCCAGCGATCATCCACAGACATCTTCTGGTACTGGCTGCACTTGGATACGTCATGCTGGGTGGTGTTACAAGCTTTGCAGATCCAATTGTCTTTTTTGGGTGATTCTGGTCGGTGTCGTTGAGGGTTATGCACACTGGTAACAGCTTATCTTGATGCTATAGACCCCCCCCCCCGATCAAGAGTTTTCCGATGTCCTGACAGGTGGCTGCACAGATTCTTCATGGATGGGCACCTCCTCTTGCAAGAACTTCAGAAAGGCTGTAAAATCTGAATATGAAACTGTTGATCTTCTTATACCATGCCCAGTGACGTCTCCAGGTGTCAGGTAGGAGAAGCTGACTGTAGTTTTCGTCAGGGACTTTGAACACTCCAAGAGCCGTCATTGGCAGTGAGTTAGTCTGCAAAAACAATGTGGAAGCTTAAGGTTCTCACCGTCAGTGATGCGAGGGATGTTCAGGAGAATAGCCATTAGGGACTCTTTCCGGAGGTCTTCTCTCCCAAACCTCTCCTGATGTTGACAGCAATTGCTAGTTATCACTGGTTGTAGCCGAGACTTGGATGAATCTAGCTACTTCTCCATAGAGTGTCCCTTAAGGTGAACTAGTTTCTCGACTTGGGTGTACTGCTTGTTGTCATGGACGGCTACAGTAAAAAGATCCCAGAACTCTGGCCAGATAAGGATGTCACCCATAACAGTAGGAAGGTGTAAGCCAAGCTTGATTTTACTGGTGGTGTAGGGTGACTGCAGGGTGGGACCAGGACTAGGTTGATACTTGGCGGTTATTCAGATGAGCAAGCAGGCATTTGGACTTGAAGATGATTTGATCTAAATCTTAAAGGGGATGTGATTCATCAGGGACGTCGTGCTTATCCAACTCACCCTGAAGACTCTGCATGAAGGTGACGCAATTCTCCGCTAGGTTAATAACATAAGCCAGGTCTTCCGAATCCACTTGTTCCTGCTGGTTCCAAATCACCCTCAGGTCACTGACTAGTTTGGTGGCCCTTGTCCGTGCAGCAGTTTTTCTATCTATCTATCTATCTATATACCTAGGCTGCTTCCCCCAAGGAAAGGGAGGTAGCCGAGACAGGACGACTCACTCTCCATTTACTCATCCATTCAAACACATTCATTCGCATCTTAGCCCCAAAGGGGAGAACGGACAGATCCTCACCGCATCACACCGTACAAGAGTATCCTTACCCATAGTGATGTGCTCTAGTAACAGAGCACTGTACACTGCACACTGTACACCACACACTGTATCTTGGGTTGACTGGCCATTTACGGTGCATAGTCAGGTGGTTGTTCCCTAGTTAGGATCTGTAGCTTCAGGTTCACAGCTGTAGGATCCAGTTCGACGGACTATGTTTGGTTTCAGGGTTGAGAATCTTTGTCTTGGGATATTATGACATGAACTCCCAACTGTAGGGTTAAGTATTTGTCTGAAAGCACAGAAAGACATTCCTCAAAAATAAAGGTAAATATATGTAAGTTCAAGATACAGTCCCAACATTTTAAACAAAGCAATAGTAACAATAACTAGATATTTACAATTTTTTGCCATGGTACTTAGTGGTGGTGCTGGTGGTGGTGACTGTGACAGGCGAGGTACTGACTACCGTCATCGACAGCCACATAGGGATTCCAGCAAGGGTTTACAATGAGTATATGCAGCCCTATGTCATTGGTAGTTTCCTGTGCCCCATTAGAAGGCGACTTAATTGTGCTTATGACCCAACAACTTCAAGCAGTTACATGTGAATTGGCAGTTCACGGAACAGATGCAAAGGACAAGGCAAGGGTTGAAATGTTGTCAGACCTTGTGTGGAGAAGAAGGCACCGAGTGTATGAATGCAATCAGTAACAGGACACAAGTGAATCCATTCAGCATCTTTACTCTTGTAGACCAGGGACAGTGAAGAATGCTATGGATGGTGCAATTTTATACCACTTGAAGAGGTTGGACCTGTTTGGGTATGACAAAGGAGTAAAATGTACAAGCATTGGCAATGCTGATCCCCAGTAAGCCACTAGTAATGCCAAGGGGGTCAATTCAGTTGAAGTAATTGATGCAGATGGTGGAGACAGGGATTAAAGAAGAAAGAGGGATGCCAAGATATGTATAGTCCTGTACAATTTCAAGATGACAGTCGAGGAGGGCGACAGTTTACAGGCAAACGTGTGAGTGGGGAACCGAGTGAACATTTTAGTTTTGAAGTGTTGATGATTTATCCATAAGCAGAGATAGCATGGCCAAACTTAACTAGAAGATACTGAAGCATAGGAAGTAAAGGGAGTGGATGCAAATATCATCAGCATAGGATCAGAGAGGAATTGGGGAGAGGACCAATATGGTGGAAAAGTGTTCTGGTGCTGACATCATTTCCACATGGAGTTAAGTCTCACACTATTTTTACAAATTACATACAGGAGTATTAATTCAAAACTGAAGATTATGTAATATAGTGGTGAGACCAATATCCAAATAAAACTTCCGTGTCAGTGTGACGTGGGAACGAGATGAGAGCCCTGACGTGCAAATGCTAGCATTTTCGGACGTAAACAGAGAGAATGATAGAAGGATGTAAAGCAGGCATATGTTTAAGTCTTGCAGAAATATATATATGTGTTAAGACACTTTATACCATTAATACTGCCTTATTGAGATATATGTTGTGGTGGTAGAGTTGTAACTCACGCCTATTCAAGTACATATATCACTATGTCTGAGAGATATGGCATGTCTAAAATACCGCTGACCTGTCCTGGCACTCAGGGGCTGGGCAGTAAGAGAAGTAGATCACTTAGCATTCGCTAGAGGGGGACACTTTACTCCGTTGCTTTCTCTCTTGTCGCAGCTGTAATCTATTCTGTGGCATAATAAAAAGAGAGAAACACATCTGCTCCAGTTTTCTTTTGGTTCACTTGCACGCTACCTTACTCCTGACTCACAGGCTTAGCACCTCCATTCTCGGTGGCAACTGTGGCAGCAGGAATTCAGCCTTGGGAAGTAGTGACCAGCTTGAGAACCCAGTGCACTCTAAACGAGCTGGTACATTAAAACTGGTGGCAATGTGACTACTCACCTCGAGCCGAGTGAGGAGGCAACATCACTGTGTGGCTGGAGGGACGAAACCTTGCGGGTGTGTGGAGTTGCAGTACGGATCTACCTGGATTTCAGTATCATTTGAATACACCTGGGTTAGTGTACATGTCATTCCACAAGACATACACTCTGTGATCTGCACATGGTAGTTAGGGAATGTGTGAAAATAAAATGTTTCTCAGTCTCCTTTTAAAAAATGTTTTCTATGTATCTTATGTGTCCCGTTCTCTATTCCTAAGCCATAAGTAATCTATCTGTGTCAGTCTTAATTCCCTGTGACTGGGAAGGGAATAGTTGTTAACAGGGATTAGATGAATAAGCTGAAGAAATGGGGACAAAAGATTAAAGGAGATATAAAACTACCAACAACTGAGGAAGGAGCTGTTTCTCTAGAACAGTCAGAATTGGAGTTTAGTGAATTAGATTTATCCAGATCAGACTTAGAATTACGTGAGTGAATAGAAAAGTTGAACAAAAGTATTCAAGTTTTAGATGATATGAGTGAAGGGAATCTTTCGAATCTTGAAGCTTGCAAGTACAGTTCTGGGCAACTGGATAGTGAAGAGGACTTGAACACTTTGCACTTGCGTTCTGGTTGTACCTATCAGAAAGTGCCTGACCATCAAATTACGCCCGAAATGGCCACTAGTCTTACTGATGAAGACATATCTAGTGCAGAAGAGACCGTGAACATTGATGAACAGGCTGCAACAACAACACCCTTGGACACTTTGTCACAAGGTCCACTAATTTCTGATATTAATTTAACCACTAACGTACCCACTTACTTACACCTGATATGTTTAGTACCACCCAAACTTTTGGAAAGCAAGGGCAATACCAATTATTTCCTAATGCTCCTTATGCTAATCCTTGAGGCCTGTATACTAACAGTGTTGGCATGCAAACCCAGGTGAATCCTCCTCCTGTGTGGCATGTATCTCTGGCAACTACTAACCTTACAACTGCTAGTTTACCTCAAACTTTACCTCCTGTAGCACCGGTTAGGCAATCTCAAGGACCTTTCACTGCCCAGTCACCCTTAAACTCAGACTGTATGAAAGTGTTACCTACAGCACAGCCGACAATGCAGTTTACTGGGGAGGATGAATATGACATATGTGGGTTCCTAAGGGATTGTGAGGCTCAGATACATAGGCTGAAGCTTGCTAGTGATGGGGAGAAGATTTGGCATGTCAAAGCACATGTTAAGCCGAATTCCCAAGTGGCTGAAATGCTTCAGGCCTCTCTTTTCCAAACCGGTCCTACTGGTGAGGAATATGAGAAGTTTAAGGAAGCCCTAACCAACACTTTTGAAAGTGATTTATGTATCAGACGCTTAGGTGTTTAGGTTAGTAAATTGGGCGCAACAGTATCCAAACTGTACCAAAGGCCAAGCTCTCGCAAAGGCAGGCAGGTGTTATGCAGAAGCTAACAAAGCCTTTCCAACTTCAGGCTGGGGAGACATGGCTGAGGGACTGACTTTTGATGGAGTAGCTCGACTCCTAGAGTACCTCCAGTACTTGCTTTGTTTGGCGCCTGCTAGGCGGGACAAGGTACTTAGGCAGACGGAAAGACCTCCTGAAATAGCCCTTCATGACTTGAACTTCAAGTTAAAGACAAAGCCAGAAGGAGAGGGCGGTAGAACTATCTTAGCTGTGCACATAGAGAAACAAAACCCTGCTGGTAAATTCTGTACTGTGTGCAAGATGGCTGGTCGTATAGATAAAAAGTGTTGGTAGGCTAAAAAGGCGTCACGCCAGGCAGCCAAGGCCAACCCGACCGCCACATCTGGGCCTAGTACTGAAAAGCAGTCAGGCAACAAACAACCAAGTAATAGTTCACCATAGCATAACCAAGCCAAGGCTACAAAGCCAAAGGTACAAAGATGGTGTGTCACACATGGGCAGTGTCCTCACTCATCGGACTATTGCCCCATTGTTCTTGCCAATAGGGAACAACTGAGTAACAAGGCTAATTCGGGGGAAGCTCAGAGCCACACGCAAAAGTAACCTGAAGAATCATACAATCCACTGATGCATTTGTAGCAGCTATAAAAAGGGTGGATCTACTGTCCATTCCTTGCATTACAGGGAAGGGCCAGGTGTCTTTGATAGCTGACATCGGGGCATGTGCACACATTATTTCTAGTAAAGCGTCAGAAAGACTCAGACATCTGATGCCTCATACAAATTGGACGATATCAGCACACGATGTCATTTTGATAGGTGTAACACGGACTAAAATGAAGATCATCAGCCAGGTACCATTGACACTGAGGGCAGGTAAACGATCTCCTGTATTATGTGCTACTTTCTATGTGGTTGAGGACTTCCCTCTGCCAGCTGATGGGTTATTGGGCCTTGAGTCCATGGAGGAGTATAATGTGGTTATACACCCTCAGAGACATTCCATTTCCTTTAATGAAAAGGAGGAGTGTGGGCCTTGTTCCCTCAGCAACCAAAGGTGGAGATAGTGGCGTCCAACAAGGAGCCATTCAACCAGTTGTTACCCCGACAGGTGAAGCGTCTAGGGAATTTTCAGACGAACTCAAAATGGAGGGTATAGGCTGGAAGCAGGTCAAGGCTATAATGAGTGAGAATCACCACTTGTCCAGTCAGACTGTCTGCAAAATTCCTATCAGAGTACCTGACGCGTCGGTGGGAGCTGATGTGGCATGCTTATCGGAGACTGTAAAACATAAAGCATTGTCACTGGAATCCACCCTGATCTCTCCAGTAGTTACATTGCAAACAATGATTCAGTCAGAACCTACATGTCTTGGGAGAGGAAATTTGCTAGGACAATATGTGAAGGTAATAGACAATGTTAACCATAAAGTGCGATTGCTACATCTTAAAGAATTCTCTGTCGTGGTGGCACTTCAGGAGAACCGCTGGGTACAACAGACAAGGTGAAGCATCATATTAGTTTGTGGCCTGGTACAAATCCGATATGTGTGCCTACGTACTGTCTACTGCACAGCCAAAGGAGAGCAGTGGAAGAGGAAGTTGAGAAGATACTTCATGATGGAGTCATTCAGCCTCCTTCCTCACCTTGGAATGTAAAAATCTTTCTGGTGCCTAAAAAGGACGGTGGTGTGAGGCCTGATGTGAATTTCCAGCAGATGAACAAGGAAACTGTACTGGACTGTTATCTGATTCCATATCTCAGAGACTTACTACAGTCCCTGGGTAAGGGAAATACCGTTTTCACTTGCCTGGATCTAACGTCAGAGTATTGGCAGGTGGAGTTGACTAAAGAGTCTCATCCCACCACTGCCTGTAGCACTCACCGTGAGCACTTTGAATTTCTCCAGATGCCTTTTGGGTTGAGTAATGCTCCTTTGACATTTAAGAGGATGATAAATCAGTTGTTTGGTGAAATGTTAGGGTAGGACGTCTTGGCGTATGTAGATGACTTCATAATTATGAGCAAGGACATGGACACTCACTTTAATACGTTAAAACGAGTGATGGGAAACTTAAGGTCCACGGGTCTGAAAATTAAGCTGTCAAAGTGTGAATTCCTGAGGTCATGTGTTAGATTTCTGCAGCACTTAGTTGACGGTGATGGCATTAAGGCTTTTCCGGATAAGGTTACTGCCATGGTAAACTTCCCTACACCCAAGTCCAAGGATGACATTCGCTCGTTTCTAGAGCTCACTGGCTTCAATAGGAGGTTTGTCCACAGATATTCTGCTATTGCATCACCGTTAACGACGCTACTCAAGAAGGATGCTGCATGGAAATGGGGGCCATCAGAAGAGAAAAGCTTCAGCGACCTCAAGAAAGCCATGGCTGAAGCACCTGTGTTAGCATTTCCTGATTATACTCAACTTTTTTACTTGTGTGTGGACGCCTCAGGTTCGGGTCTGGGATCAGTGTTACAGCAGAAGGATGAGCAAGGCAAACTGCACACCATTGTTTATGCCAGTAGGGCACGAAAACCCCCAGAAAAGAATTACTCGGCGACACATCTGGAGACATTAGCAGTTGTGTGGGCGTTAGGACATTTCCGGGATATCATCTTCGGTTACCAGATAATTGTTTTAACTGACCATGCACCCATACGCAACTTGTTCAAGGGGAAGAATTCGCATGGTAAGGTTGAATGTTGGTACAGCAAAGTAATGGAGTTTGACCCTGAAGTTAGGTATTTATTAGGCCGTCAAAATGTCATTGCCGATGCACTGAGTAGAAACATTGCTGCTGCCATATCTAAGGATATCCCTCTCACTGGGTATTCCCTGGACAGGGTAATAATGGAACAATGTAGGGATGCGATGTGGTCTCAAGTCATCTATGCCTTGGAGCCTGGCAACGAGACTTATCTGGCTGAACTTCTGGTACCAATGACACTTCCACCTTCGACAAGGTCTCTTGTATAAGAAACCACTGGGGAAGTGCATCGTGTATCAGTTGGTTGTTCCTGCTGCTCTACAGCAAGCCATGTTACAGTTGGTTCATGACGTGCCTCAAGCGGGTCATCCCGGACGTGACAGATGCAAACGTGAGGCAAGAAGGAAGTACATATTGGCTGACCATGAAGAAGGACATAGAAGCTCACATTAGTCAACGTGTCAAGTGTACAGAAGTACGAGGAATGACTGGACCTCTGACTCACATCTTGGAGTATCCCCTACTAGAAAAACCGTGGGATACAGTCTCCATTGATCTGTTGGCATTGCCAAAAAGTCATCAAAGCTCAAGATATGTATTGGTGGCAGTGGACCGTTTTTCATGATACACTGTTTTAGAACCTTTGCGGACGAAAACTGCAGAGGAGGTGGTGCACGCTTTTGTAATCTCGGTGATTTGTCCATACTCAACACCCAAGGTATTGCTCAGCTAATATGGCAGTGAAACTCATAACCAGGTGTTACAGGAAATCTGTCGTACATATGGGGTGAAGCAAGTCTTTATTACACCTTACAGTCCCAAGAGCAATGGCCTTGTGGAGAGGACAAACAGGAAAATATTGGAAGTCTTGAGACCAGCAATCAAATTGTTGAAGAATGACTGGCAAGACTGGTTACCACACATAGAACATGCTATAAACCTCTCAGACAATTCGTCAACTGGGAAATCTCCTCATTACATCCTCTATAGGAAAGAAAAAGTGCTCCCCTACGATTTGCTAGCAGGACCTCCTACTTCAGTATACAATACCGAGGACTACAACAAGCTCCAACTTGCAAAATTTCAATGTATACATAGTGAAGTATAGAAACGATTAAAAGCCTTATGAGTGGAGATGATGGCGAAACAACACAAAGGTAGCCAAGAAAAGGCATTGGAGATAGGCCAGAAGGTGATGATCCACAATCCAGAGAGAACTACCAAGCTCAACTCTGAGTTCCGTGGACAGTGTACCATTTTGGAAAGAGTGCGTGGACATACCTATAGAATAAGGACTTATGCTAATGGAACTCAGGAGATAGTACATGCTGACAGGATCAAGCCAGTAGGTCAAGAGCTAGGCCTAACTAACCAATCGTCTGATGTGTTGTCACCCCTGTCTTCGTCACAGTCTATGTCGTCGTCTGTACCTATCCCTAACCAAGAGTATCGCAGCAAGCTATGATCCCACAACAAGGGCGATTAAAGAAGTATCTTCTCTCACAGAAATGTGGCTGTGGCTTGTACTCCTCTCACGTTGCTTGGGGTGAACCTGTGGAACGACAAAGGACACGACTGTATTAATGCCGGGAGCACTGAAGAGCCCATTAGAAGTCGTGGTGGTAGAAGATGGATTCTACATTCAGTACCCCATGGAAAACTATCTCTGAGCTCCAGACACTGTTAAAGGTGCTTTTTTTTTTCTTTTTTTTGAATAACAGAACAGAGGAAGGAAAAACAAATGAAACAAAAAAATCCATGCACCAGATTACTGGTGTCTGCTGTTCATAAAATATCTGGAACTGTTAGACTTGAACAGCAGAAGGTTGAAGTCTGGAGGGAAACAACTCCGGGGAAGAGAGTTCCAGAGAGATACAGTTCGGGGAATTAAAGAATTCTGATAGGCAGAAGTTCTGCAGTATGGCTGAGTGACATTCCAGTCATGAGCACTGCCAGCTGCCCGTGTAGCATGAGGAAAGGCATGGAGAGGTGGCACCATGGACGCAACTTCATCTGAGCATTTGCTATAGAAATATCTGTAAAATAACGCAAGGGAGGCAACATTCCCTCTTATTTGTAGGGGAGGTGGTTTATTAGTAATAGCAGGGTTATTAATAATTTTAACAGCTTTTTTCTAAATTTTGTCTACTTGTTTTAATGCAACCTCTCCACATCCACTCCAAAAGGGTGAGCAGTATTCAAGCTGAGAGTGCACATGACTCTTATAAATTATAGCTAGCTGCTCGTCAGTGAAGAAGTTACGGACTCTACAATAATCCAAGTTTCCTTGAGGTGGTTTTAGCAAGTGATCTGACATGAGAGGTCCAGCTGAGGGCATTGTTAAGCAAGACACCGAGAATTTTACTTTTGGAAATGGGAATATTTGTAGCACTGAAGGTAATATACGATTCTGGCAATACCTGCCTATTAGTAAATTGTCTATATTTAGTTTTACTAGCATTAAATGAGACAAGGTTGTCTTGTCCCCATTTACTGATCGTGGATAAGCCTTGATTTAAAGAGATGGCTGTACTGGGGTGAGAGTTAGAGATATCGGACTTTGCAAATGGATGTCTGACTGTGAATGAACTATGAAGTGTTGAGTCATCTGCATATGAATGGATGGAATTGTGGGTGACAGATAAGAGATCATTAATAAGAACGAGGAACAGGGTTGGTGCCAGAACTGATCCCTGCAGCACGCCGGCATTAACTGAGTGGAAAGTGGAATATACATCATCTACTTTTACTCTTATTTTTCTATTGCTGAGATATGAGGAAATCAAAGGAACAAAAAAGAGTTTAGTCCATAGCAAGGGAGTTTGGACAACAGGGAACGGTGCCACACTCTGTCGAAAGCTTTAGAAATATCCAGGGCTACTGCATGAGTTTCACCATGTACGTCAACTGATTGATGGATGGTATGAGTCAGGAGATTGAGTATGTCAATGGTGGATCTTTCTTGGCGAAAACCATATTGTCTATCACTAATTCAGTTGTTGGATTCACGATGTTTAACTATGTGCTTATTAATTACAGTTTCAAAAACCTTACCAAAAGAAGATGTGACAGCTATTGGTCTGTAATCAGAGGGGTTAGAGGAACTTCCTTTCTTTGGAATTGGGTGGATATTGACTTCTTTCCATGAATTAGGGAATGAAAAAGTACTTATGCATAGTCTGAATAATTTTGCAAGAACAGAAGCAAGTTCTGGGGAACACTTTTTCAAAACAATTGGCGGGATTCCATCTGGGCCTGGTGCTTTGTTGGTAGGTAAATTGTCTAGGATGGATTTCACGTACCTTGTCTGTATCTTAAGTGGAACAGTGTCGAGAGAGGCAAGTTCTGGTGTTGGGACATTCTGGCTGGCTTCCTCTAAGGTAGAATTTCTGGCAAATGTACTGGCAAAGATATCTGCTTTCCCATGCGGGTCATTTTTAATGTTGCCATCTGGAGATTTTAGTGGGGGAATGGATGATGACTTGTTAAAGTTATTATTGAAAGAATTGAGTTGACCAGAATATTCTATTGTCATTAGGGTTGTTAAGTAGTTCTGATGCTTGGTTTTGAAGAAAGTTTGATTTAGCAAGATTTATTACAGCTTTTGCACGGTTTCTAGCAATTTTAAATTGAGAGAGTGATTCAGATGTTTTTTTATTTCAAGTAATAGTTATATGCTGAAGACTTTTGGGCTGTTGCTCTGGCACAATTGCTATCAAATCATTTTGGAGAGTCCGATCTTTTAGTGAATTGTTAACTTGGTATGAATAAATCCATACCAGCTAGAATTAAATCGCAAATGTGGGACTGGGTAGAATTGACATCACTAGAGAAGAAAGACTCCCATGGAATGTCAGCAAGATAATTTCTAAATTCATCCCAGTTTGCCCTATCAAAGTGCCAATGAGTCACCCTGACAGGTTCAGAATGGGGAGGTTTGGGCTGGCTAAGTAATGAGGCTTTGATGAGATTGTGGTCAGAGGATCCAAGTGGAGACAATACCTCTAACCTGTACTGATCTGGATTATTTGTCAGGAACAGGTCCAAAAGATGGGAATTATGGTCAGGATTATCTGGTATTCTGATTGGTTGCTTTACCAGTTGCGTGACATTAAACGATTCTGCAAACAGCTCGCACTCTAGATCAGCATCGTCAGTTCTGTCAGATTGCAATAACCATTCAACATTATGTATATTAAAATCACCCGAGATTGTAATTTCGGTGTTAAGGGCAAGATTAAGGTTACTCAACTGTGTTGAAATGGAATCAAATACACTGGTGGGTTGTTCCACCTAAAACACCAAATGTTGGAGATGGGGAAGTCACATGACTTGAAACAGCAGCTAATGTAAATAGGGAAACCACCTGACCTAAAACAGCAGCTGATGGACTTGGACAGGGAAGCTTTTGTACATGCCTTGCATGGAATAGTCGAGCTTCAGATTGAACATCTAGATAGGCTCTTAGATAGGCTTACTAAGTTGCATGTCGCTTTACCTAATGCATATTCTGATCTTTCCCAGCGTGTCCATGCACGTACAAAGAGGGGACTTGTGGACTTTCTAGGTATCCTGTCTCAGAAGCTCTTTGGTATGGCGCTAGACAAGGAATTAGTGCAATTGGGCAGACAGATGCATGATTTGGCATTGGCGGCTAAGACAAATAACAGGCTAATCGTACACACGTATGAACAATTAGGTGAGTTCACTAACAAAGGTAATGAGATAAGTGTGACTACCAACCATCTCGTAGGAATTGTGAACAATATCCAAACTAACCTACCAACCCTAACTAACTTAGTGTTAATCGCTGAGTACTTACATGCTCTCGATATAGTCAGTCACTGCTTTGGAGTTGCATGCAGCCAATATGATGGACGGTTTATCAATGCAAGTTTAAATGGAGTTAATGCTTTATTGCTTCCAACTCATGTTTCAATCAATGCTCTTGACGTAGCTATGGTGAAGCATGGACTTACACCACTTTTTGGTATAGATCAGCTGGAGTATTATTACCCAGTATTGGAGGCCCAGTTGACCCATGATGGCATCTTGATATTGGTACCTATGAGAAGCTCTATAACATACCATGCCTGGCGGTTCATTCCTTTCCCTTTTGCTACCACTAACAACACACTTGTCATTCTAAACGAGGGTCCAGAGGTGTTCGTTGTGTCTGATGACAAAAGGTATATGGCAGACTCGACCATGGGTGAGTTTGAGAAGTGTAAGGCTTCCTTTCTCGATCTCCATGTATGTCCTGCTTTCCACTTTGTCTTTATACCACCAGAGGTAGAGGAGTGTATAATGGCCTTGTTGGACACGAACACTTCCTCTACGCTGCAACGTTGCACTTTCCAACCCATTCAACTCAAGTCAGTTTCCCATGCTCACGTACATACTTCTTTCCTGAGACACAACACCACTTTCTTACGGTAATCGGTTAATGTGTTGCAACCGATTTTTATGAGCAGCACAGTAAAGAGATGGTAATTGTACCTAACAAGCAACATCTAGTTTTCTCGGTGAATTTCTCGTCCCAGTTACGACTCTTTCTACCTTCATTCAATGTTTCTCTATTGAACGTGAACAGGCTGCTCTCATGTGTTAAACAGAGTAGAGTTTGTCACCTACCTGAACAAGATTGATTTAAAACCACATGTATTGTCCTATCTTCCTTCATATCTTTCTTCTTCATATATATATATATATATATATATATATATATATATATATATATATATATATATATATATATTATAGATAATACAAACGACACAGTGAGAGACAATTACACAATTTGCACTTACATATGTGTTTTATAATTTTTTTTTTATAAGCAGTCAAGAGAAAAGTAAAATATGATTCATTGTGTAATCCTATTATGATAAGCTCCACAGTTAGTGCCCAAAGCATCAACATTAACAGTGACAAATACCCTGACACAAACACCAGAAAACGATCAACAAAATATAAATTCCGAAACACCATCAGAAACACAAGAACAAGCGGAAAATCAGACTCAGGAAACAAAACATACATTAGATAAAGAACAGCAGACAGATGCAATTTATGCTGAAGTAAATGACGATGACACTTGGTCAGAAACTGTAGATAGTGAACTTTTTAAAAATTTACTTCCAGTTTACTATATCTTAGACCATAGTGTATTAAGGTCAGGGAAAACATATAAATTGCCTGTAAATGACGATTGCAAGAAAAACAAGGTAAAGATGGCTAATATAGATTAAGTAAGTACTAGTGCAGTACCCTCTCCACAAAATCCCAGTATATAATACTCCATTTCCAGTGTATATTTGTCATGAAGACACTGAACTACCAAAATTCTCTGGTACGGAAAAAGACAAGATCGACATTTACACACTTACTGAACAATGTCAGTAGTATTTCATTAGGAGACACATTACAGATGAAAAAAGAAAAATAGCTTCTTCTTTTTTCAGCTAGAATAAACCAAGAAGGATGCCCAGCTGGCAATTTGCTCAGGTCAGACAAACTGTTGAGAGCTTCAACATTTGAGCAGTTTAAGACAGAACTCCTCAGTAAATTATCTGGAGGCAAGAATTTTCTCGGTGGTATAATCCCAGAATTACACAAAATTGCAGACCTGCTTAGGCAGACACACTTAGGCTCAGATGTAGGGGAAATTAAAGCAGATATTTCCACCATTAAGAAGACCCTTTTATCTAGCCTAGAAAACTCAGACTGGGTCACAGAGGATGGTAATATATCACCAGTGCATGTCGTTGACATCATTGGCTACATATCAGCCCTATGCCAATTTCCTAACAAGATATTAAAGATTTCGAAAACCATCTCATATAATCCAGAGATGAGTTTACTTGATTTCATTTGTGAGGTGGAATTAAACTGCAGTAAAGCTGGCGTGACTGACACATCACAGGCAAATAGGACAGGGATTAAAGTGCCAGAAATCGTAGCGAAGATAAATAAGTTAAGTCCTGGCAAGGACCAGAGACAATCTCGACCACTTCAGAAACAAGCACACAGTCAGGTTAGCTCAAGGATTCGTTCCCGCACACAAGGTAACAAGGCGGTACTAAAGCCTGGCCGAAGTCCCAGTAGACATCGATCGGCACGAAGACAAGCAAATGGAAGATCACCTCATAGGTCGAACTCAAGTAACACTGTTACTATTGTGCAAAGCCTGGTCACACAAAATCGGAGTGTTACATTAAACGAAAGAAGATAGGCAAAAGGCAAAATGTTTCGAAACATTTTGCGGATATCATATGTCCTTCGGTCATTGGACCTCAGATTGTAGAACGACAGAAAAATTATTCCATCTACAGGTCGGGGCAAGATCATACCAGCACAAAAGACAACGACACATGAAACACCCATATAAACAAATAGTCAACATAGGCAGTCTCTTCGGAAATGAAAGCATTTTGGTCTCTGCTTTATGTGAGGAAGAGATTTCATTATTTTTGGATTCTGGCTCACCAGTGAATTTAATAACGCAAGATGAGTTAGAAAGAATGTTTAGAAATAGAAGAAAAGTGACGTTTTTGGAAAACTCAGATTTAAATTTATACACAGTGGATGGTAAAGAAACACCAGTTATTGGTATGATTGAGTTAAACATGGATTTCACAGAGACCATAAAATCATTCACTACCACCTTATACGTAGGACAAAAATTATTAATTAGAGGAGATATGCTGCTTGGACTAAACACAATCAGAACACAAATTATAATATTGATGCCACATTTCAATGCAATTCATTATGACAGCGAATTCACAGAAGAAATTTCATCTCTTGATAATTCATTCATCATTCATTGCCAGACACCATGTATCCCAAACGGGGTGGACAAGGGCTTAGAGTTTACTGTTTTACAGGGAGGGGCACTAATCCTCCACCAACCCCACTTGACACGTAGGGATGCCAACAGCATCTGGTGTTCCCAGGCGGTCACCCATCCAAGTACTAACCAGACCCAAAGTTGCTTAACTTTGCTGATCGGATGGGAAGCGGTGTACTCATCTTGATAATACAGCCAGCAATTGTAGGAAAACTAGCGTCACAAGAACGATTACACACGAAACCAAAATGGGGGAGTCCGACGTACAACTTCTCAAAGAAAATGGGCGCATAGACCAGCTGTCAAAGTCCAAACCCCACTCCTCACTCACTCAGTGCAAATGTGACTCACCCACTTACCCAGCCAGCATTAATTATGATATAAATTTACCATCAAAATCATTCATGCAAGTTACGATTAAGAGTAAATTGAGAAATTGTAATGTCATTGCATTAGAAGAGATAGTTAGAATAAATAGCCATTTGATAGAGAGCGCCCTGTGCTGGATGAATGACAGGGTGAGACGAATGTCATTTTAGCTAACACCATGAATGGAGATGTAAAGATTAAGTAAGGAACCACTTCTGTAATTAGAAATTTGGCCAGCTCCTATACGCGAAGTGACAGTAGCGGGAGCGTCGAGCAGAGTAAACTCGTCAGACAGAGAGTGCATAAGGGAGAATTTGATTCACTCAGGTCAATTAAACAAAGAAAACGATCTCTTAGATCTATTAGAGAAACATAGACAAACGGTAGCATTACCTGGAGAACAATTAGGGTGTACTAACCCGATTACACACAAGATTAACGTACACCCGGACACACAACCAATATATATATATATATATATATATATATATATATATATATACCAGCTTATAGGTTCGCGCATTCACAACGCACTGTGGCAAATCAGTATATTGAGGAAATGCTAAAACTAGGTATTACTGAACCATCTGTCTCCCCGTGGTATGCCCCATGATTTTTCGTGCCCAAACGAAACGGAGTAATACCTGCGGTAGCAGATTACCGTAAATTAAATCAGCACGCAGTCCCTAACCGGTTTCCTATGCCACTGTTAAGTGACGTCTTACAAAATATTGGACCAGAAAATAACGTATTTTCCACAATCGATTTGCTCAATGGCTATTACCAAATTAGCCTCGAGAAGAATTACGCAAACACACTACTTTCTCCACGAATACAGGGCACTACCAATATAAACGAATGCCTATGGGGCTGAAGACAGCACCAGGCACATTCCGAAGATTGATGAATTACGTATTGTCAGTAATGCTGGGAAAAATAATATTTGTCTATCTAGATGACAGTATTATAGCTACTCCAACTATAGACGAACTCCTACAGAAACTACACCAGCTCCTACAGAACTTGCTGATGCTGGCTTAAAAATTAAGCTGTCTAAATGCATATTTTGCTTTAAGGAAATAAAATTCTTAGGCCATAGATTAGATGCCCAAGGTATTCACACGTCTTAGGACAATATACAAGCTGTACGGGATTTCCTAGAACCAACAAATATAGACGAGGTAAGACAGTTTGGGGGGCTAGCAGGATATTATCGCCCCTCTATTAACCAATTCTCCCATATAGCACAACCGCTATTCATTCTACTAAACAAGGATGCTGGATTCCAGTGGGAAGAGGAACAAAAATTAGCGTTTAGTGATTTAGAAGATAAACTTACATGCACACCTTGCTTGGCCTATCCTGACTTCACAAACCCATTCATAAGTTTCACTGATGCCTCCCTCAAAGGTTTAGGTGCTGTATTCATGCAAGAGGATAAACGAGGAAAATACCAACCCACTGCTTTTGCCTGTGGACAAATAAAAGGAGCAAAGACAAATTACTGTACAACAGACTTAGAAGCCCTAGCAGTAGTAGTTGCTCTCCAGAAATTTCGTGACATCGTGTACGGATACGAAATTCACCTATACACAGATCACAAGCCTCTCGGGGGCATGTTCCAAGAAAAACTCCTATCTGGGAGGACAGCACGATGGAAATGTAAAATCCAGGTTTACAGTGTAAACATTCACTACATAAAAAGTAAAGTAAATTTAGCAGCGGATGCCTTATCACGAAACCCGTTAGCCAGTGTTGCTACAATAAGTCCACGGGAATCACTCTCCAACAATGATGAAACGATTCCCACAAATCAAGAAATTTGACAGGCACAAAGACAGGACCCAGTATGGTCTAAAGTAATATACCATCTCGAGTCAGGCGACGATGTACCATTACCCAAGTTACTTGTACCACTTAAACAATTCACAATGGTAAACAATGCCTTATATAGGGTAAATCCAGGACAAACAAATCATAGAAAAAATATTATGCAGTTAGATATTCCTAGTACAATGATACCTCACATTTTAAAGATAATACACGATAGTCCACATGCAGGGCATCCTGGCAAGGACAGGACAGTCAAGCAGGCCCGGATGTCATATTATTGGCCAACGTCACGCAAAGACATACATAGTCACATAGACAGATGCGAGTCATGTGCGAAACATAAAGTTATCACCTAACCTATAGGACAATATCCTGTACCTAGACAACCGTGGGACACTCTCGCGGTTGATTTACTTATATTACCCTTAACTACCAATCACAATCAGTATCTTTTTGTTGCAACGATCACTTCTCACGATACGTGATCTTGGTTCCAATTAAAACAGCAGAAACAGTAGCACGGATATTCATTGATAGTGTGATCTGTAGATTCACCACACCAAAGGTGCTAATAAGCGACAATGATGGTGAATTTAACTCTGAAATTTTACAAGAAATATGTAAACAATACAATATAAGGAAAATTAATATCTTGGCCTACCATCCAGCTTCCAATGGATTGGTGGAAAGGCAGAAATAAATAGTAGATGTACTATGGCCCATTCTCAATGAAAATTACGCAAACTGGGATGACTGGATCCACAGAGTAGAAGCATCACTTAATTGTGCAACTAATAAATCAATAGGGGATACACCTCATTTCAATATTTACGGGCCAGACAAACGCCTCCCTTACGAAACGTTAGAGGGCGAGCAAATTCCCGTAAATAATTATGACGATTTTCCTAAACTTCGTTTACGTAAATTACAAGAAATACACACACAGGTAAAGAAACAGTTAACGATGTCTAAGGAAGAAATGACGGAATCACTTAATAAGAAGGCAAAAGAATCAAATATCAGGATAGGTGATACTGTCTATAGCCACATTCACACTAGAAATAACAAACTGTCACCTAAATACGAAGGCCCATACAGGGTAATCAAGAGAACAAACAATAAGGTAGTGATTAAGTCACTATCGAGTGACGAAGAAAAAGAAACACATATTGATCATTTAAAAAAGGTCTCATGAATTTTAGCTTGCAACTATAAAACACCAGACACGACGGAAAACCCTAGTACACACGGTGAAAATAAGCTCGAAAACATAACTGAAGAAACTGCGGTCGCATACCAAACAGACAAATATAGGTACAGCCAATACAGCTCTCGCCATAACAAGCCATTTACATGACTCAGGAATCAATTTAGGCTCCATTTATATGAAACAGGATTAAACAGACCAAGATATCTGTATTATTCATCATCACTATCATCACCTAACTAACAACAGTGGATTAGATCTCTAATATAGTTGTTTTTTCGGTAGGTAAAGATGAGGCGAATAATTCCGTGGATCATGTTCCTGTTGATATCAAGAGGATCAGCTCACTTACATCCTTAACATGTAGTCCGACAAGGGTGCCTGATAGCCCCAACAGACTCAACAGCAATACGAATAGTACAGGACATAATAAGTACCGAAGTTAGTTTTGACGTACTGCAAGACATACCAGTAATGTTACAGAAAATATCAGGACCACTTAGAACTCTGGAAACATTATTAAAACACCCTTCTTCACATGCTCACCCCACACAGGAAGTAGCCAAATTAATTAAACTAACGGACTGGAAGCTAGAACAGTCTAAGCACGTAATGATCACCATGATCCAGGATATCCCATCAGCAGGAAGTAACACACTTGAGCCAGGAAACGACATCACAAATACACGTAACAGACGCGGTTTGTTCGACCCAGGTGGAGCAATTTTAGGCAGCATTATTGGACTAGCTACAGAAAATTATCTAGAGGAAATAAATAACAAATTTAACAAAATAGCACAAATTCTCTCATACCAACATAAGCTAGCTGATACTCAGGACACCTTAATGCTGACGATTGTAAAGACCCTAAGGAAGGCAGAAGCATCAACTCTAGGAGAAAATAAATGCACTAGAGGATAACAATACACTATTCCAACACCTCTCTGTGATCACAGAACGTACTGACGTAATTATACTACAGTTAGACAATACCAGAGCTCAGTATCAGGCCTTCATGAAAGGAATCGCTAATGCTGGTAACGGAAGGATCGCCATTAATTTACTACCCATTCACCACCTCCGGCAAATAATTATTCAAGGCATACATAAGCATGGATTGAAACCTTTGTTTGAGGAAAGAAATCTGATGTTATATTATCCATATTTGGAAGCAACACTCACATCAACATCAATAGCAGTTTATGTACCAATCGTAACGGGTGATTTTTTCACAGTCTATAGTACCCTTTTCCTTCTAAGAAAGATGACTCATTAGTCACCATCAACATCAAAACAGAAGTCATCATGGTGTCCAAGAAATAGGACGCCGTCACTTTCACTAGTGAAACAATTGAACCCAAATGTCGCACATCATTACGTGCATTTCACCTTTGTCCTGTGGACATCTTCACGTTTCAGCCAGCTGAGACAGTCCCTTGTGAAATGGCCATCATAAAAGATCATGACATCCCTCATCCTTGCAACTTCACATTTGCTCCAGATAAACCCATCCATCATCAACGCATTGGACATTCACAGCTCTTCTACTTAGCTCAAAATACATAAGTTTTTGTGACTTGCCCAGACACACCTCCAGCCCATACATCAGCATCTGGTTTATATATCTCACCTCATTACTATGCCTACACTATCCACCTTGCCCACTAAAAACCATTATGCCATTCTCAACCACACACACAAATACTTCCAGCCGTTGCCTAGGATGAACTTTAATATAAGTGCACACATTAAGCTGACTTCACCCAAGTATGAAACCATGCAATTAATAAATCAGACAATACAACCTTGGGAAGAATACAGCAGTATTATGTTTAACCCATATTATGTATACAGCCCAGCTCCAGTCATCTTTGTAATTTTCTCCATCATATTTAGTGTATTAATTTTGGCCATGCACATAATGCAAGCAAGGATTGCTAACCTGGAATCAGTGTTTAAGAAATGTTCTGTACAAGTGACCCAAACTGAGTAAACATTGTAAATATTGTATATATATTTTAAATAAAATAAGAAAATATGGGTTACACATAATATAGGCTTACTTTAATTATACTATCATATCTCATTTATAGATAGATAAATAGAGAGTTAGATAGATAGATAGATAGATAGATGGATAGATAGATAGATATACGGCAAGTCTTTCTCATTTATATTGTATAATTGACTACAGTAGACTTGTCATTGTTTTATTTTAATATTACTATTATATTATACATGTACAGTTTTATAACTACATTATCCCAATTATGTAAGTTTACAATATTATGTATTTCACTTGATTACCTTACAAGTTGATTGTAATAGTATGCATTAATATGTTATGACAATGTTTACTGTCGATGGTACGCCAGTTTCGCGTGACCGAGCGATATGTAGGAATAATATAACACAATACTGTATGTAACTATATAGCTATAGGTAACAATATGTAAAACAGGTAGTTATGTCTGAGTTCTCCAGGAAGAGTTACAGAATACGTCCTCTTACGTAGACGAACCAGGAATGTCAATTCATGTAATGTATATCGACAACCTTGTCCCAGACCATCGAGAATCCTTAACCATACAATGTATCTCAAACTTCCTCGTAGTCCAGCGACCAAGAATTTCATGACATATCCAAACAAGTGGAGTAACCAGCCCTAGTCATTTAGTCCACGTGATAGGAAATTTACCAGACATACCCATCCTCTCCACGCAGTATATAATGTCGGAGAGATTCCCTTCAGATCAGAGAGAAAGAGGAGAGAAGGGCTAGAGAGAAGGTCCGACATTAGGAGCACGCTCCACTAACTGTTACTCACTTTTTATAACTGTGTGCAATAAACTTTATAACCCAGGAGTGCTGTAACTCACCTCGTTGACACTACATCTCACTACTTATTCTGGCAGAGCTTAACCATCCATAATTGATTGCCCTATCTCCCCACAAGTACCTAAGACCACGCTATCGAGATGAGGAGTAAAGATAGGAGAAGGGAGAGTTTTCTCAAGTATACCATTAATTCCGTCAGAGGTTATTCATCATTTGCCATAGGTGTTAAAGGGCTTACATTATTCAGAATGAGTATTAAATAATAACAGTGTGGCAAATAACCCAAGTATTTTCTATGCAGCTATGACAGCCAGACTGTTGTTGCATCAACGAGGAGTGGTCGCATCATGAGCGGTGTCTGGGGTTGGATGTCGTGGGGCTGTCTAGGGCAACTGGCAGAGATAGAGGGTCATCTCACAGCTCAGGCATATGTTGACACCCTAGGACATGTGCTAATACCATCTACGAGGGCGGTATTGGAGGATGGAGAAAAATTTCACATTTATTTGGCTTAAGATAACAATCCTATCCACACTGCACGGATTGTCAGGGACTGGTTTGTGGCACACCCTGAGGTGACACTCATTGACTGGCCTGCAAAATCACCAGACCTCAATCCAGTTGAGAACCTGTGGGCCTATGTCAGCAAATGGTGGCTTGGATACGAAGGCAGATCTCGGTAAGAATTGTTCGTCAACGTAATGGTGTTATGGGAAAGCCTTCGCTTAGACCCGGACGTTACTCAATGGCATGTTGAATTGAAGCAACAAGACTCAGAGACGTAATTGGAGCGAACGGGAGCTATACTAAATATTAACGAGGTGCAGTGGTACGATGGGTTTGATTTTCTTAATGTTGAGTGACTATATGTGTTGGTATGGTGATGATCATGTGTTCTGTGTGGTAGTCAGTAAGTGTGGTAGTCAGTAAGTGTCGTAGTCAGTTAAGTGCGGTGATGGATATATTTTCAGCCATATTATGGTAAGGGAATAACTTGTCTTATGTTTCATTTATCTCATTTACGTTTTCGTTACACTGGTAGGATGACTTGTTCTGTGTTGAAGTTCGTAATAATCACAACAATAATAATAATAATAATAATAATAATAATTAATAATAATAATAATAATAATAATAATAATAATAGTAATATGGTAATAGTAACAAACGAAATAGTCTAATGGTCACTATAAAGAAATGCAAAGCACATAACGGATAATAGGCTAATCTAGGGAGTAGCTAAATAATAAGGGAGAGCGGTGATGGTTCGGCCATTTTTTTGCGAAAATATTCGTTGAAAAAGTAATACTGTAAGCGGTCTAGCATTTATTGATCCCACAGTTTAGTCCCCAACCTTGGCTCTTATGTGTTTTATATTTGATGGATCAACTTGGTTAGTTATTGAATAACAAAAATACGAAGCACCCCCCACAACAGGCCCTAACCAACCCACCGTTCAAATCATCACCGCCCTCCCCTTTAACACATAGAGGGAAATAGATATAAAACATACATTTCTCTGAAAACCAACTATGCAAACATGAGAGCAAATGCGAGGAAAGTGATGTTGAAGCATATCATACTACTAGACTAAGCATGGCTGTCCAAATGTCTTAATGGATTGGTCTTATCTCAGAAGTTAACAATTATTTGGACCAGATGGCAACTTAAGTCAGTGATACCAACCATCCGTTTGATGGACTGCAGAATATACCACGTTTAACCTGTCGCCTTAAGTTTTTACCAAATTTCACGACACAACTTTTGTCCTTCACTGTACAATGGAACAATTTTACCTGACTTCCATTCCTCCAGGCCTCTACCTTCCTCCCAGGCCAATCTGCACATCTTCCAAATCCATTCTACTACTATCTCTTCCCCATACTTCAAAATTTCACCACACAATCCATCAATTCCCGGACCTTTCCCCTTTTTGACTTTCTTCATTGCTTCCACAACTTCCATCCTACTGATTTCTTCCTATCTTCTCGCATCCCTCCTTCTCCCAGCCATTCCCCACCCACTTATACTCGCATTACTTTCATTCTCTATGTTCACCAATTCCTTAAAGTGTTCTCTCCATCTGCTCACTTTTTCTCCCTTCTCCACTAGTAATCTACCATTTTTATCTTTCACTCCCCGACTAACTTCACTGCCACCCTAACTCTCGTTTCCTCTTTCCAGAACATTTTCTTACATTCCTTCCACTTTACACTCAAATTCCTTCCAAATTCCCCATCCGCTCTCTTCTTACTCCCTCTTACTAATCTTTTCACCTCTCTCATCCTCTCTACATACACAGTAACTCTTCCATCGTTCAACTTCTTCCACGCCCCTGTATCTCATCCACTTATTATATCTTTCTTTTGTGCCACAGCCTGTCTCACCTCTACATTCCACCATGATGTTCCTTGCACCCCCTTTCGTGTTCTCTTCACCCTACACTCTACCTCACATGCTGCACAGATTTCTTTTGTGTTGGTTGGTTATGAGGTTACCATCCAGCATTGTCAATGCTTTCCTGGTTAACAGGAAATCATTTGGCTTGCCACTCAGTGTAGAGCTACCCTAGAACCAGAGTACCACTACACTAAGTGGGTGGATGATGAGCGTCCCCACCCACCACACATATATATTAGGGTGGAGCTTAAAAGATTTTTTTTTTATATAGGTTCTACCCCTTCAAAATGTTCCACTTCAGCTGAAAAATTTGCAAAAATGTTTGAACCTTCTAGTTTAATATTTACAGGTAGGTCAGTCATCACAAATAATACAAAAATGACAAATTTGTTAACAAAAACGCACAAGCAAATTGTGCAAAAAATTTTTATCGTTATGTAACATGCTTTAGTGCTTATGTTGATATGTTCATCGGCAATTTGTCACTTACATGTTTTAAAATCTGTAGAAATTAAGCAAAATCAGTGAAGTTCACAGGGTCGTATCAATGTCTTTCTCTTGATGTCTGGATAAAGCTACCAGTGCTGCTCAGTGATTTGTAATAAGTACTGAAGCTGTGACTAGTCTTTTGTCAAAAGGCCAATGTATTCTTGAAGCAGAGCAACGCCACGCTCGGCATGATCATTCATTACTTTGATGGCACAGACAGTCTTTCCAGCTTCCTGGAAGTCTTCCCGTGTCTCCCACATGTCTGGTACGGCTTCGAGAAATATGTCTGGAAGCTCCTTCATTTCAAATAGCCATACTCTTGACTGAGACAAAATTTTCAAGGGTCTGGTCCCTGAACGAATTTAAATTGACACTGATTCATATTGTATGACCCTGGTCAACTTCATTCATTTTCATGGCGCTCGCCATGAGCTTCTTTGCTGATGTACTTACTTGGCTGTAAAACAGGGCCAATCCAACTAGTTTCGGTGACAGGTACACCCGGCAACAGTTCCGCCTGGGCCCCCCAGTAGCGAGATATAGTAGATGTGGCAGCAGTGTGTGTGTTTGTTCGTTTGTACGTGCTCGAAAAATGTTCGGATCGTCAACTCTCTCACTCCATTGTGAACGTGAATCGGCCTTTGTCAGTAGTTTTAATTAAAAGACAAATCCTCTTTAATCTGTGCTGATAATGCTATATACTGATTACTTAACGACCTGAGAGAGAGAGAGATAGAGAGAGGGGGGGAATAAGTTATGGAGGATATCCAATCATCGTGGAGTATATTGTAACGGGTAGCAATGCAACAATATTTCATTTTTTTTATTGTTGTTAGGAATACAAAGTGTCAGTAACCTGAAACGATCCACAATAATGACTGGGAAAACTATTATCATGTCCAATACAAACAACCTAGCTGTTCGTCCCCCCGAACTCCGACCCACCTACCGTCCTGACCTCACGTCTCTCCCCCATAACCACACACCGCCATCTATGGAGTGAACTCAAAGACCGAATCACGTTCACAATGGAGTGAGATAGTTGACGATCCGAACATTTTTCGACCATGTACAGACGAACAAACACACACACTTCTGCCACATCTACTATATTTCGCTACTGGTGGGCCCAGGCAGAACTGTTGCCGGGCGTACCACAAGTGATTAGAAAACTTCTGTCCTGTAACCCCTGATATTGCAGGGTTGATTGTGGTGTAATTCAGAAATGATTGGCTGCTGGGGAAGCCAATATCCAAGCCTTCAGATAAACACATACTGAAAACACACACACACACACACATACACACACACACACACACACACACACACACACTTCTTGGAGGTCTGTTTGCTCTTCCGGTGTCAGGATGAATTGGCCATGAAGCATCCAGATCCTCAAGGAATAAATAACCTTAGACCTCCATTGAGCATGATGCATGGTTCAAGGTCATACGAATCAGACTCCTCGTGCTGGAACGGCTTCAAAAGACAATGACCAATTATGAAAATTCCGTATATTAATCGCTTGGCTGGTTCTCTTTCAAATGTCTAATTGTGAATTCGATGATGCTTTCACTAAAGTGGTACCACGTTAAACTGGCCGGTCTGGGTGTGACAGGTCACCTTTACATTGATGTCATACTTACAACTGACCTGTACAACCAAGGCCATCTAATAATATCTTTAGATGGCCTTGGTAGAGCCCACTATAGTTTTAGTTGTGCAAAAAAGCTATAAGGTTTTTATGAAAGATTCGCTTTTTGTTAGTAATTACACAGAACTTTGTATAAAACTTGGCACCGTTGCTTGTGCTGTGTTGCCGGTATAGGTCAGGGTCGCGCGCGCGCACACGCACGCACACACACACACACACACACACACACACACACACACACACACACACACACACACACACACACACACACAGTGAGAGAGAGAGAAAGCAGGGACACACACACACACACACACACACACACACACACACACACACACACACACACACACACACACACACACACAGTGAGAGAGAAAGAGAGAAAGCAGGGACACACACACACACACACACACACACACACACACACACACACACACACATGGTGGGTGTAAATGGTGGTCAGTACCAAGTGCATCTAAAAATAGCCTTGGCTGTATGGGAGGTCAGTTGGAAGTATGACAACAATGTAAAGGTGATCAGCCACACCCAGACCGGCCAGTTTAACGTGGTACCACTATAATGTCTTAACTAGCCCAAATATAGTTTCGTTCGCGTTTCCTGTTTCATACTTCTCTTGCTCAACAAATGCCTAGTAATCTTGAAGGGAGAAGCCTCAGAGCATAATCTGATACCCAGGCAAACTTGGAACACTGTACCGGTATGCACTTCCATGATGTGATGTCTATATGCATATGACTGCAGCTCTTTACCAAGCTTTTGTTCCATGAGGACACAAGTGCAGGCTATCAGACCGGAGTTTGAGCTCCTTGTATCAAAGCACATGGCATGAACACTGTTGGCTACACCCCAGTCTTCCAATGCCCTGTGGATGGCTGTTGCCTGGGCCTCGCTGGTTTCACTTGGCAGCTTTGCGACTGTTAGCAACTAAATCAACTGCCAAAACAAATACTGGGAGTCGATCAACCTGTTCTTTGTTATTCATGTCAGCAATAAGTTTGACATCCCAGTGAAGAACCAAACCTACATTGCTTTGCAACTCTGCTTTTAACTCTGCGTTTTGTTTAGCCCTGCATCTCATTCTGTGCTTGCAAATCGAGTCACAATTAACAGCAAGATCATTAGTGCTGTTACCTTGGTTGTTTCAGCAATAACAAGCGTTGCTTTCCGATATGGCATCTTCGTTCTGTCTAAACCTGTTTCACGTTCAGGAGTGATAACTCCTAAGTGTACTATATACCAAGTCGGTTCACTTCCTTCTAAAACGGCTCCAAGCTCGCGCAGGGGGCTGAGCATCGGAGTGACTGGCTCTGGCATGAAATACCAGCTCAGTTGACTCCTGACCATGATGGAGGGTGGATGTTTGCTCCACTAATCAGACCATGACACATATTTTTTTTTTTCCGGTTCGGTGAAGTGAGGGAAGAGACTGAAATGTGTGAAGGAAGGTGTGGGGGTGTGATGGAAGGTGTAGGGGTGTGAGGGAAGCATTTCTTCCTCTGCTTCGTTTTCCCTTATTATAAATGTTTAATTTGAGTCTGCCGTTTTATACATTTTCTGTTACTTAAGCCAACTGACGTCACTCACAAGCCACGCCTCCCTGCGCCCTGATGGAAAGTGAACCGACTTGGTATTAGTAGACTTGGGATAACACTTTTTCTACCACGCTTTGCTTTATCAAAGCCTGAAATGTGCAGCCTTTACCACCTAGGTCACTAGCTGTTTCGTACTGACAGCTGCCTGCATCCTCTTCGCCAGAGCTAGCAACTGATGATGATATCATTGCTACGGTTTCAGTTTCCTTTCTTAGCATATCTTCCACTTGACGACTCCTTTCAAGATTCTGCTCCTTCCTGTCCTCTGAACGTTTTTTTCTTGCAGCTAATGTTCTATTAATACCAGCCATTGATCTTCTTCTTCCATTTTCGCACTTAGCTACCAAAAAAATCCTTGTCCTTAATCATGGTCATCATACTGGGAGTATCTGCATGAGTAGTGTCAAAATGATCAAGCTTGGAGATAAACTCATTTTCTCTGGCTTGCTGTGTTACAGACTGCCGCTTACATACATGGTGATTCATGATACTGTATTTTGGCTAACTGTATTTCACATAGGTGCAGTGATATGGTTCACTATATTAAAGAATGCCCTATGCGGAACCATTATTTGATACATTCAGAACAACAGTGTTGTTGAGCTACCAGTAAATGTTCACCAAAATCGCTCATATTTGACATGATTTTTTTTTCATGAATTCGAACAAAATGAAGGGGTACGAAGGTAACATTTTAAGAAGTCTAAAAATAAGCTCCACCCTAATATATATATATATATATATATATATATATATATATATATATATATATATATATATATATATATATATTTATGTGTGTGTGTGTGTGTGTGTGTGTGTGTGTGTGTGTGCGCGTGTGTGTGTGTGTGTGTGTGTGTGTGTGTGTGTGTGTGTGTGTGTGTGTGTGAGTGTGTGTGTGTGTGCGTGCGTGTGTGTGTGTGTGTGTGTGTGTGTGTGTGTGTGTGTGTGTGTGTGTGTGTGTGTGTGTGTGTGTGTGTGTGTGTGTGTGGTAAATGACGGGGCTTACCATCCGCTCACTCGATATAATGCTGCTCTTGGGTGTCTGTCCTTTCCTTTCCTCTTTCCTTCTTTCTTTCTTTCCTTCCTCCTCTGTCGTTTTTTACTTCATTCTTTCCTCGTCCTTCTGCCTACGGGTGACTTTACACTTCCTCTTCTATCTGTCTTTCCTTCATTCTTTCCTCGTCCTTCTACCTGTGGGTGACTCTACACTAAGTGACAAGTCCAATGGTTTCCTGTACACCAGGAAACCATTTACTACGCTGGGTGGTAACCATATAACCAAATTATGGTGCCTGGTGGTTTAGTGGGTAATTACGGCACTCTAATCGGATTATGCCCGTGAAGGTTTACATTCAAGGGATGGTTGGGGTGTATTGCTCACATAATGCCACTCAGGGATGAGTGAGGCTGGTCACTTTCACCTTAAATGTCAGGACCAACTTGCCTAGCCCCGGGCTCCTACGCTCCTCATGGGTCAACGAAGGATTGTCTATATATATATATATATATAGTTTTTCCCAGCAGTACGTGAGTTCAGTGTATGCAATCCTCATCGTATGTGAGGACCTATTTTTTTCCGAATTTTAGTGGATTTTTTGATAGTACGTGAATTGAACTCGTTGCAGGTGAGACAACAGCGATGAATGGCCCAAATCCGGGGTTACCCAGAGCATACGATATTGCAACCCCAAGAAGCAATAACGGTTGCCTATGCTTCGCCCACCTTGTGACGTCGATGATGCGCACTCGTCATGTGATGGCCACATATGCCTCTTGGAGGGTGGTGAGAGAGGCCCAGCAGAGGAAACACGCACACACAGAGGGTGCACTGGCAGCTCCAGCTACGTTCTCGTCTACTCTGAGGCTATTGTTTTGTGAGCCAGGATATCTGCCCCGTCCTCGAGAAAGAAGAAGTGCATAAACCATTACATGAATATGGAAGTAATTAAGAAGGAGAGTGGGAAACATAACAAGGCCATTGGGAAGGAACTTGGCTTGGTGGAATCGAGGGTACGAACAGTATGGGCGAACAGGGAAGCCATAAAGACGACTGTTAAGATGTATGGGACGGTGGCACTTGGGAGAAGCAGGCTGACCAACTGGGCAATAATTCTCATGGAGCAGTACCTGGCAACATACATCCTGAGGACAGAGAAGGAAGGATTTCCACTGAACGGGTGCTGCATCAGGGGCCAGGCCAAGATTTTTTACAAAGCTGCAGCTCTGAAGCTTGGTGTCAAGAAACCATTCAAAACTTCCATCAAATGGCTATGCTGGTTCCTGAAGAGGAAGGAGCTACATAACATTTGCCTCACCGGCGAGCGTGCATCAGCGGATGAAATGGCAGCCAGTAACTATCCAGCCATACAAAAGGGGATAATCGATGAGGGTGGCTACAGCAGGGACCAAATTTACAATACTGATGAAATGGCCCTATGCTACAAGGCTATGCCGAAGTCTAGTTACATCATTAAGCATCATCGCCAGGCCTGGGGGAGAAAAATGGACAAGAGCAGGTTAACGGTCATGTTCGCCGTGAACTTATCAGGCTCTCACAAGATGTGGCCTGTTGTGGTTCATACCGCAGCATACCCCAGATGTTACAAGAATCTTCGCTGCATGGATGATAGGGGGGTGTACTGGTACAACAGGTCCAGTGGCTGGATGATGAGCAGCATCAAGTCAGAGTGGCTGCTGCAGCACTTCACCCCTGACGCCAAGGCTAAATCTCAGGAACTTGGCATCCCCTTCAAGGTGCTCCTTGTCTTCGACAACGCCACAACTCATCCAACATTGCTAGCAGACCTCAGCAAGGAATGCAAGATCGTTTTTTTGCCATCCAGAACGACCCCTCATCCAACCGCTAGACGAGGAGTTGATTGCAATGGTGAAGCAGCTATACCACCAACGCCTTTACGATCACCTGTGCAGCAATACCGACAGCTCTGAGGAACTGCAGGCAATTCTTGACTGGGACACCATTGAGAGTGATGTCATGGACGCCGAGGATGGTTTGGACTTGCCACCTGCTTCACCCGCTGCATGCACAGCACCCGCACCACCAGCTTCAACTCCTTATAAGACTGTTATGGGTTTTTGGCGGTCATTCAACCTCAAGGATGCCATCACCTTCCTGTTGTCTTCTTGGGCAGAAATAACCACCGCAACAATTACAGTAACCATTCTTGGCGTCTCTTCGTATTGCATATGTGTGAAATTGCACCAGGAAACAGATTTCAGTCCCTGGCCGCTGCCGAGGCAGCCACTCTCACAACTGCACAAGCTGTGCCTGGGTTTCAGGCCGTCATGCTGAAGAATATAAGGGGCTTACATTTGGCAGCAGTGGAGCAGGATCCCCAAGAAGTTGTGAAGTGAGTGGATGAGGCTGACACAGAGCAGGAGATCGCAGCAGAAGAGCCAGCAACACCAGTGATGGAGAGTGAAAATTTGTCCGTGATGGAGATCAGCAGGGTACTGTGTGCCCTGGATAAACTCAAAGAAGAATTCAAGGACATCAAATGCTCTCAGTTGCGAGTGGAGGACGTGATGACTTAACTGGACAGAACCTGCCGCTACTACACAGAGAGGCACACAGGAAGTAAACAGATGAAAGCAAACGCTCATCACCCGTTACCTTCGGCTTGAAGAAAGTGAGGAATCACTCCCTACAGCATCAGAAGAGCCATATCCAGAGGAGAATCAAGAGGATGATGTGATGTCTGAGGTGTCAGATATAGACTTTGAAGGGTTTATGAACGAAGTGAGTGCATTAGGTGGTGAAAGTGTCGAAAGTGCTGGTGACGAGCGTGGTGAGGAAGGTGATGTGTCGGGTGGTGTGGTGGGTGATGCAGGAGATGCATGCTAGGTGCCTCATCCTGCCTCGGACCCCCTTCTTAGCTCCATCAAGCCTGTTGTCTTCTTGGGTCAATGTGAGCAGCCACATTGTTGTTGGTAAACTTAAATGATATCCTTGTTAATTTTGTAAACCCATAATCTTGCTGGCTTACTTTATCTTAGGTAATATGTCATAAATAGTTTCCCTTTGCAGTACAATACTTAGGTCCAAAAGGAGTCACAAGGGTTGCCCATGAAGGGAGGTCCCACCCATATGTAATTTTTCCCATAAGTTTATATATTCAGAGTACGCGAATCCCTAGCAAGCGACGTCCTCTGCCGCCCATATAGGCGCGTACTGTGGGGAAAAACTATATATATATATATATATATATATATATATATATATATATATATATATATATATATATATATATATATATATATATGGTAGATGGGGTGCCCATCATCCACTCACTCAATTTAGAGATGTCTTATGGTCTCTACACGGACAAAAGTCCATAATTTCTTCACTGACGAGCAATTAGCTATAATTTATATGCGTCATGTGCACTCTCAGCTTGAATATTGCTCACCTTTGTGGAGTGGATGTGGATAGGTTGCACTAAAACAACTAGATGAAATGCAGAACAAAGCTGTTGGAATTATTAATAACCCTGCTATTATAAATAGAACTCCTCTACGAGTATTATAAATAAACTACCTCCCCTACGAGTAAGAAGGAATGTTGCCACCCTTGCATTATTTTAGATATTTTTATGGCAAATGCTCAGATGAAATTGCGTCCATTATGCCACCTCTCCATGCCTTCCCTCGTGCTGTGCGGACGTCTAGTAGGCTTATGACTGGAATGTCACACAGCCATATTACAGAACTTCTGCCTATGAGAATTCTTTTATTTCCCGAACTGCATCTCTCTGGAACTCGGTTCCCTGGAGTTGTTTCCCTCCCAGCTTCAGTCTACGGGTGTTCAAGTCCAACTGTTACAGATATTTTATGAGTGGAGGACACCAGCTATCTGGTGTATGGATTATTTTTTTTATTCATTTGTTTTTCATGGTTTCCTCTACCCAGGAAACCATTTACTACTCTGAGTGATAACCATATAACCTGGGTTTTTGGCCGGGTTAAGTGTCTACCAGATTCTCCTATCAAAAATCACTTCATCATGACTGTTGTTTCGGAGACCATTGCGGGGCCCAATACCTGCCCAGGATCCCAACCGAATGGGCAGACTCGCATGGCCATGTGGAATGTGAGAGATGTGAATGAGGAGAGCAAGAGGTTGGAGGTAGTGAATGTGTTCAAGAGTGTGAGATATGCCGTGATGACATTGTGCGAAACAAATATGAAAGGGTGTGAATTGGAGAAGTGGGAGGGTATAAAGTGTGTGAGGTCGGGCATGAATGGGCGAGGAAGATGCAAGGAAGTTGCTTTGTTGATGATATGAGGTGTGGCAGAGTGGAATGAGAGATTACAAATGTGTCAGCTCGAGATGTTTGTATGTCAGGTTCAAGTTTTAGAAGACGAAATTGGCTGTGATTGCAGCGTATGCACAGTGTGATGACTGGAGTGAGAAAGTGAAAGACAGGTTTTCGGATGAGCTGGGTGAAGCAATGAAGGAAACGCTCAGAGCCATAAAGTGATCGAAATGGGCGATATGATTGGAAAAATAGGGACTGGTCCTGAGGATAACATAATGGGTTGTGATGGAGTACCAGGAGAAAATGGTAATGGGAAGCAATTGAGGGATATGTGTCAGGTAAGGAGGTTGTGCATTTGTAACTCGGATTTCAGACACAAAGATGCACATAAATATACATGATATAGAAGGAACGGGGATCTTGCTGAAAGGAGCCTGATTGATTACGTGCTTATAGAGGGGTCGATGCTGGGAATGGTTTCTGATATGATGGTCGTGAGAGAACGATGTGGAGGTCTGTAAGATCATGTGATTGTGGTCTGTAAAATCAAACTGAGAGGAGTGAGGTGCACCAGGAGAGAAGAGCAGCAGTCAGGGAGAAAGATTAAAAGTTGAGATGCTGAGGATCAAAAAAATGGCAGATGAATACAGGACCAAAGTAACGGAAGAGTTAAAATAAGTGAACTGGAATGAAATGGATCTGGACAGCCTGAGGAATGCATATAGGGACTGCATAGTTAGAAATGCTAAAGTGATGTGTGGTGTGGTGAGTAACAACAAAGAAGAAAGATACGGCATGGTGGGATCAAGCGGATAAGAAAGCAGTGGAAGAAAAGAGAAGAGGCTAGAGCGGTTACAAGACAACGGTTCAATTGAAATAAGAAATGACTATATTTAGAGCAAGAAGCACGTAAAGAGACTAGTGAAGAGGAAATAGAAGGATACAAATGATGATCTAGGAAGAAAAATGAATGCACACTAGTCTGAAAACAGGAAGTTATTCTGGAAAGAGGTGTGGAAATGTATAGTAGAAGTGAAAGCACAAAGAAATGTGAAGATGTGAAGGATGTAGGTGGTAGATTATTAATCCATGGTGATGAAGTAAGGACCATATGGAAAGAATATTTTGAAAGCCTGATGAATGGGAACAGAGAAAGCCTAGCCATTGTAAACATGATTGGTTTGGGAGGGGTGCAGAGACAGAAAGTAGTGCCAGGAAACGTGACTCTCGCACAGGTGAAGAGCGCTGTGAAGCTACTGAAAAATGGGAAAGCAGCTGAGGTTGAGGTGTTTGCAGAGATAATTAACTGAAGTGGAAAGAGAGGAATGAAGTGCTTGTTGGAGATACGTAAGAAAGCATGGATGAGTGAAACTGTTTCAGCAGAGTGGAAAACGGCTGTCAATGTACCGCTGTACAAAACTAAAGGTGAGCGAAGTGGGTGCAAGAACTATCGTGGCATAAGTTTACTGAGTGTGGTAGGGAAGATATATAGAATAATTATTATAAAGAAAGTAGGAAGGATAGCAGAAGTCCTAGTGAGTGATGAACAGGGTGGCTTTAGGAGTGGCAGAAGATGTGTGGATCAAAATATCTGCGGTGAGACAGATAGTGGAGAAGGTTTGTGAGAAGGACTATTAGGTGTGTATGGCATTCATGGATCTGGAAAAGGCATAAGACAAAGTAGACAGAGAAGGATTGTGGAAGGTTTTCCCCATGTACGGTGCAGATGGTAAGCTGCTAGGTGCCATCAAGAGTTTTTATTATGATAGTAAAGCATGTGTAATGGTTAATGGGCATGTATATGAATGATTCACGATCGGTGTGGGCGTGCGACAGAGTTGTGTGATGTCCTCATTAGTGTTCAGTATCTATCTACCAATATATGTATGGGATGATGAGGGAAGTAAAAACACGAGTAATCGAGAGGGGGGTGGCATTGATAATGAATTGTGATAGATGGAATATCTCAATTTGTTGTATGCTGACGATGCAGTACTACTTGAAGATACCGGACAAGAACTTGGTAAACTAGTGCAGAGTTTTGTTGACGTCTGTGGGCACCGTGCCTTGAGAATAAATGTAGAAAGGAGTACAGTGATGGTTATTGAGAGAGAAGGTGACTCCCACTGCGATGTTACAGTGAATGGAGAGAGACGAGTTGGTGAGGGAGATCAGATACCTGGGCACAGTGATAGAAAAGAGGAAAATGTGCAAAGGATGTGGAAAGTAGAGTGACACAAGGAGGAAAAGAAGCTTGTGCAGTGAAGGCCTTGATAAGAAACAGACTTGAGTGTTGCAGCTGCACGAGGCTTACATGAAGGACTGTTAGTGCCAACATTACTATATGGGCGTGAGACTATGGTGTGGCATGAAAATGAAAAGTCAAGAGTGAAAGCAATGGAGATGAGACTGCTAAGGAATGTATGTGGAGTACAGAGAGTGGATTGGATACGAAATAATGTGATTCGTGAAAGATGTGGAGTGAGGAAGGGCTCCATTCGTTTTATAAATGTATAGTAAAGAGGCTAGAAGAGGAAGGGATGCAAATAAGGTGTAGAATAGCATATAAACTCCTGCTTGAATTCGTTCAGGTTGGTATCCTCAGCCCAAGATTAAAATTAGGATTGGGATTAGGGAAGCTTCGAAGGTAATATAAAATAATAAGTAATATATAGATCTAAAAGTCTGTGGACATCAGAATCGAAGACAGTGTACTGAGATGGTATGGTCATGTGGAGAGAATGGATAACAATAGAGTGGTAAAAAAGGTATATCTGAGCGAATTTGAAGGAGGGAGGAGGCAAGGTAGGCCAAGGAGAGAGCGGAGGGATATGGTGGATAAGTGTGTGAGAAAAAGAGGTTTGATAGTCGGTGAGGCTAGGGTACTGACAGGAGATCGATCTGGCTGGATGAATATTGTGAGAAGAAGTGCATGGTCAGGGATTTTGGCACCCCGTTTTAACCCCTACACCGCGGGCTTGTTTACCAATGACTTGCGTGTCCCGCGGGGTTATTTGGGCTCCGACAGACTCTCAAAAAATATTTGCTAAAAATCAGTTATTAGTCCTAGAATAATAAAATTATATATGCTTATTGCACATACCTTCAGCTTTCTCTTGGAATGATTGCTGAGCCTTCGTCAGTTTCCGTAGGACTTGTGGAGACCTCTGAAGTAGGGTAACTAAGTCTCCACTTTACACTTCCCGACAACCCGTTATATGATTACCACAGCCAGATCCAAACACTATAAACACTATTCTACCATTTTCAAGTAGTTTGGGATCCATACTAAAAAAAAAAACAGTGTGAAAGCAATGGAAATTACGAGCGCGTCTGATCGCCGCACTTGCGCTAGTTCGCTCTAGGCACTCTGTCATTTATTATTCATAAAACCCCTCACACTTTATATTTCTATTACTATATCACACTTATATATATCTGGAGTCTTTCTCCATAAGTTTCCTTCAGTCGTATTAGTTTATTGTCACTGAAGTCATTCAATTTTTCAGTCAGTAAAATACGTAGAGAGCCACGGATTCACTTTCACTGTTATAACATAAATTATTTGTACTCATATTCTTATATTACTAATTACTTACATTACTATTTACATTTTCTATTCTATTTTCAATATTTACCCTTCTATTTTACTTACAGTACGTTATTCACTGTCACTTTCAGTAAGATAAAACTATAATACACTGTTCAATCATATGAACTGAACATCCATTGCTTTCACCTGCTATTTACACATTATTTACACATTATTTCCAAATAATTCTGCTTCCACACTTGCACTGTTAGAACTGCTTCTGGCTGTGATAATCGAAGAAGCAGGTTACACAGAGGGGAACCTGGCATTCAGCGCACTGCCAAGAGGTGCGTTTATGCTCAGGTGTGCGGCGTGTGGTATGCGCACATACCTGACACCTGCGAATCGCAGCCTTCCTTTTCCCTGAGGCAGGCATTAGCTCAAGTCTGTGCCGATCCATATACGCCCTCTGCTCAAGTCGGTCGGGAAGTGTAACTGGATGGCGCCTTGGAGTTGCTGCTTGCACCTTACCATATTTTTCCAGCAGCTACTGGACACAAGTCCTGGCGAACAACCTCAGTGAGAAGGACTTGGGTGGCTTTACCTCCATCTTGTACAGGATGAAGGCGTTCAGCATCGTCATATCTATGAGATGCAGAAAAACTTTCCTGTACCACCTAGTATTCTTCCTGAGGCAGTCGATCTCACCAATCATCATGTCGGACTTGTCCACCAGCCGCATGTTTATATTATAGTCCAACACAGCATCAGGTTTCATCACAGGTTCGCCTGTCCTACGGTCGACCTTCCCACTATCTCTCATCTCCCCCTTATGTACGGTGGTGAGCATGTGCACGACTCTCTTGTCATGCCACCATATTGCCAACATCTTCTCAGACTTGCGTAGGTGCACGTCTCCTCGCTGCGAGTTTCCCGCCTCTGGGAATTTGGGGAAGTTGGCACGATTACTTTTCACAGTGCCGCAGGAGCCAATGCCGTGCTCAGAAAGGTATTTGGCAAGTTTCGGTGCTGTATAGTAGTTGTCTGTATACAGCACATGATTCCCACCAAAATACTTTTCTAGGAGCACTTTCACTACACAGCCTGAGAAGCCAAGAGGGTGTGTTTTATCGAGATCGACAGTGCTGGCTGAATATATGACGAAGTCAAGGATATACCCCGTCTTACAGTCGCACAGTACAAAGAACTTAATTCCAAAGTGATGGCGTTTGCTTGGAATGTACTGGACAAACCGAAGACGTCCTCTGAACAGAACCAAGGACTCATCAATGACAACCTTCTGAAATGGGTGGAAGAATGACATGAACTTATCCTTCATTCTGTTCAGAATCTCCCGGATCTTCTAGAGTGGGTCGGTTTGGGAAGGTACATCATTATTGGCAAAGTGCAGGTTTCCCATGATGTTCCGGAAGCGATCTCTGGCCATGTACTTGTTGAAAGTCGGTGAGGGTAGTAAGGGGTCCATGGACCAGTATTCTTCCAACTCATGCTTCTTGGAGTGTGGCATAAGAAGCATGAGGGCAAAGAACACATACAGCTCCTGCACTCCCAGCATGGTCCACTGTTGCATCTTGGCTGCACCTGTACCAGTAGCAGCACGTTGTGATTCGAACCTGTTTGTCTCATCACATATGTGCTGCATGACTTCGTCATCTAGGAAGGCCAAAAGGTAGTCGACACACTCAGCATTTTCGTCCATAGTGAAGGCAGGCTGAACTCCTGATGAGCTCTCATCGAAAACCAGGTTTTCGGGGACAAAATCTGACCCTTCCTTCCATGCGAAGGCGTCCAGGATTCCCTGGCGTGGCGGTGGAGGGATGGTGGTGGTGGTGGTGGTGGTGGAGGTTGGCTGAGAGGGAGGCTTATCTCTGTCAAGGTCACTCGCACTGACCCTAGGTTGCCGTACAGCACTAGCAGCCCTTACCCTACTAGCTACACTACTTTTCACTCTCTTAGATCTATCTCTACCTCTACGGCCGGCCTTCACTGTTGATGCTGGTGGTGACTCCGACGACGAAGACTCCGGAGATAACTCAGCCGACGATGATGACGAGATGAGTAAAGCGGGGCTTGGGGAACGGGGAGGTGAATGCTCCCGTGACTCATGGCGGGCTGGGTCACGTGGGGGCATTGTTCTGGGGCTAACACGCCGCCTTTTCACTCCCTTCCCAAATTCTTGTCCTTCCTGCACTAAAGGCTCCTTTCCCTTGGAGCTAGACACTGATTCACTGGTAGGAGCACTTGTTGTCGCTGTTTCTGGCGTGATAACTTCACCCGGCTCATCACACGATTCACCGGAATCGTCAAAATCGCTGTCCAATATTATCATGGACAATTCAACAAGTTCCGTGCCACTGCAGAGTCACTGAGGCCTTTCCTGCTTGCCTCAACACTTTTCTTTGGCGTAGAGGTCACGGGGCCCTTTGCAATGGGCGCAGAAGCGGCAGGAATGGCGGGGCGCGAGTGCGACATATTGTCTCTGCAGTGGAGGACAAGGAACTGAATGCCGCGGCTTATCTGAGAAGGGAAGGGTTGACAATGACACTTTAGGCTGACTGCTGCTAACTTACAGGCTAATTTTTTATAGGTAGAAAATCTCAGCAATAAATAAAGAAATAGGTAGTTCCAGGTGAATGTAAATGTCAGTTAGGATTCTCCCTTCCTTTCTGATATATATTTTTATTACAGACATCGATTACAAGGCATAAATCAAAGGGGAAATTACCGTGGTAATGTAGCGAATGAATGCACGTGAGGTTTTGTCAGGTGATAATTAGCCAATTTCTGGAGTATAACACTATCACTTACCTGTTTTTTTTTTTGGTATATATTATTGGGTAAAAATATAGGGCATAGGGCTTATTTCAATGGATGAAATCTGTGGAAAAAGAAGGGGGAAATTTCCGTAGCGCAGCGCGGCGTGGGAGGTGAGAGGAGACGGTAATGGAGGGCAGGTAGGGAGGGGAGTCACGAAGGGGGTAAATTATCTGAGAAGGGAAGGGTTGACAATGACACTTTAGGCTGACTGCTGCTAACTTACATGCTAATTTTTTATAGGTAGAAAATCTCGGCAATAAATAAAGAAATAGGTAGTTCCAGGTGAATGTAAATATCAATTAGGATTTTCCCTTCCTTTCTGATATATATTTTTATTACGGACATCGATTACAAGGCATAAATCAAAGGGGAAATTACCGTGGTAATGTAGCGAATGAATGCACGTGAGGTGTTGTCAGGTGATAATTAGCCAATTTATGGAGTATAACACTATCACTTACCTTTTTTTTTTTGGTATATATTATTGGGTAAAAATATAGGGCATAGGGCTTATTTCAATGGATGAAATCTGTGGAAAGAGAAGGGGGAAATTTCCGTAGTGCAGCGCGGCGTGGGAGGTGAGAGGAGAGGGTAATGGAGGGCAGGTAGGGAGGGGAGTCATGAAGGGGGTAAAATAGCTAAAATGTCAACAATGGATGGGAGTACAGATGAGATTTGGAGTGCTGACTAGTGTTGGACATTGGCAGTACTGATAAATGATACAAGCCACCACTTGAGAGCCCGGGATAATTCAAAATAACACAGAATCACAAAAGTGACACCCCGGGGTATGATCCATTGTAGCCGAGCATCACGAAAGTGATGCTCCGTGGTTAAGGGGTTAATGAGGCAGCGTCCGGATTGACTTTGTCGAATACGTTCATGTGAAGCTACAGAACGTGATGAATGTTTTTGCCATATCCAATAGAGCCAGAATTTCGAGGGCTTGAATGGTGAGCGAATGGAAGCATGGCCCATTCTATTGGGCAAATTTGGGATGTCTGGACATTGCTACTCCTCACCCTGCCCTAGGGTGGGAAAGGAGGTCCGGATGATAATAATGATGATGATGATACACACACACAAACACATAAATATATATATATATATATATATATATATATATATATATATATATATATATATATTATATGAGGAAGAAAGAACCAGGGGCCGCAACCCCGCAAAATTGTTCCTTCCAAGAGAAGAACAAAATACAAGAGAGAGCCAAATTCAAGATCCGATCATTTCGAGATGCCTGGACACACTGCGTTTGAAAGACTGGAGATCATAGGAAGCAGAAAATACAGACAGAGGGAGACAGTTCCAGAGTTGACCTGTTGCAAAAATTAAGGACTCAGAGTAACAGTTAACTCTTGCATTAGAGAGTTGGACAGAAAAGGGATGAGAGTTTGCTGCTAGACGGGTGCGTAGAGGTGGAAGAATGCATGCAGACAGTTCAGAGGAGCAGTAACCACTGAAGTAACGACAGAAAAGAGATAAAGATGCAACAGTCCGGGGAAGAGACAAAGGTTGAAGGGAGTCAGTAAGAGGAGGATAGTTAATGAGACGAAAAGCCTTTGACTCCACCTTATTGAGAAGAGATGTATGTGGGGAACCTCCCCACACATGAGAGTTGTACTCCACACAGGGGTGGATAAAACCACTGTATAGAGTCAACAACTATGCAGGGGTAAAGAAGGAACGGAGTCAGCTTAGCACACCTAATCTCTTCGAAGCAGATTTTACAAGAGATATAATATGATCTTTCCAAGATAAGTCCCGAGTAAAAGAAACCCCAATCATGTTCAAGGATGATGCAGGATTAAGCTGAATATTATTAAACATTAGTGGGTATACCTGTGGAAGATTTTGTCGAGTTGATAGATGTAAAAAGTGAGTCTTTGATGCATTAAAAACAACCTGATTATTTTTACCCCAGTCAGAGATACGAGCCAAGTCAGACATTAGGTGTGCCATAGCCTCATCTCTTGTTTGTTGAAGTAACTGCTGAGATGGACCTTGCGGGAACCGAATGGAAAGATGAAGGGTGGAGTCATCAGCATATGAGTCGATAGGGTTAGATATTGTACAGCTTAGAATGTCATTGACTAATAAAAGGAAGAGACTTGGTGATAGGACAGAGCCTTGAGGAACACCAACTGTCAATAGATCGAGGAGAAGAACGATGGTCGTCTACAACAGCGTCTATAGAACGACCAGAAAGGAAGTTAGAGATCAAAGAACAAAGAGAAGGATAGAAACTGTAAGAGGGCAGTTTGGAAATTAAAGATATATGCCAGACTTGATCGATAGCCTTTGAGATGTCAAGTGCAATGGCAAAGCTTTCGCCAAAGTCCCAAAATGAGGATGACAAGGAGTCTGAAAGGCAGGTGAGAGGATCGCCAGTGCAGCGTCCCTGACGGAACCCATACTGACAATCAGAGAGAAGGTTGTGATAGGAAAGATGCTTTAAAGTTTTTCTATTAAGAATTGATTCGAAAACTTTCGAGACACAGGATGTTAAAGGAATTGGACGATAGTTAGAGGGTTGGGAATGGTCACCCTTCTTTGGGACTGGCTGAATGAGCGCAAACTTCCAGCAAGAAGGAAAGGTACAAGTTGATAGAAAAAGACGAAAGAGTTTGCCTATGCAGGGTGTAAGCATAGAAGCCTTATTAGTACTGAGGCCTGTGATGGCAGAAAATACATCAGCTGAAGAAATTTTAATGTCAACCATGAGGAAGTCAGATGATGGAGGAACAGCACCGGAATCATCTAAGGTGGAATTGGAGAAGAAAGTCTGAGCAAAGAGATCTGCCTAATCAGTAAAAGAAATAGCTACAGACCCATCTGAGTAGAAAACAGTAAATAATGATGATAAGGAAATGTTGTTCGAAAGGTTTTTGGCAAGGTGCCAGAAGGAGTGGGAAGAATTCGAGTTACATAGTTGAGAGCATTTAGTACTGATGAAATTATTTTTAGCAGAGTGAAGAACAGACTTAGCACGATTCCGGGCAGAAACGTATAAAAGATGTGATTCAGGGGTGGGTTGGCTCTGGTACCTTTTATAGGCCCTCTCCTTGTTGCGGACAGCATTAGAATAAACGTGATTAAACCAAAGGTTTCTTGCATTAGTCAAAGGATGTGAGAAAGGAATGTATGATTCCATGTCCGAGAGAATAACCTCCGTAATGTGCAAGGCACACCCAGATGGCTCCCGGCCATGGAAGCAATAATTATTCCAGGGAAAATCAAAGAAGTACTGCCTGAGGGCCTCCCAATCCGCAGCTCCAAAGTGCCACAGACGACGTTTCTTTGGAGGGTCCGCAGGCCATACCAGAGCGCATTGACAGGTTAAGGTGATAAGGTTGTTATTGGTGGAGCCCAATGAAGAGAAAAGATAAACAGTGTGAGCAGAAGAATTAGTTGTAAGGAAGAGGTCAAGTATGTTGGAGCTCTCTCCAAGGCGGTCGCGGATATGGGTAGGGTGCTCTACAAGCTGCTCTAGGTCATTAAGGATTGAAAAGGTGTAGGCTTGTTCACCAGGTGGATCAGTGAAAGGAAAGTATAGCCAAAGGTGGTGGTGAACATTGAAATCTCCTAGAATGGAGATTTTGGAGAAAGGAGAAATAGATAGAATGCATTCCATCATAGATGTAAGATATTCAAAGAATTTTTGATAGTAGAATTAGGAGATAAGTAAACAGTGCAGATATATTTAGTCAGAATGACAAGAAGGCCGAAGCCAGAGTGTAGAGAATTCAGAAGAATTGAGTTCAGGAATATGAGAGCAAGATAAGTTATTGCATATATATATATATATATATATATATATATATATATATATATATATATATATATATATATATATATATATATATATATATATATACAAGAGCCACCTTTGGCTTTGAAGTGAATATAGAGAAAGTAGGAGGATACAGAAAAGGGTCTGCTGTCAGTTGCCTCAGACACCTGAGTCTTGGTAAGGAAGAGAAGGTGAGGTTTAGAGAAGGAGAGGTGGTGCTCAACAGAGCGAAAGTTAGAGGAAAGGCCACAAATGTTGCAGAAATGAAGAAGAAGAAGAAGAGTCAGGCAGTGGTTCCAGGCACCTCGAGTCGTCACCGAGAGAGGGGTAGAAGGTGGGGGCATTTATGGTCCCCCACTTGGGGACTCCGAGGCCACGTGTTTTGCTGCCATGATTTTTTTTTTTTTTTTTGGAAAAAGAAATGTGGTGTATTCTGTGCATGTAGTTTGATGCTGATAATTAGAGAAATTTGTACTGGAGAGCAAGTTGGCCTACTCTGTGTGCCACTGAGACACTGAAAAAGTTCAGCAAAGGGAAATGGTCTGGACCTAGTCCCGAGGGCTGATGAAACGGGAGCTCCAGCTCTCCCTGTCATCAGCTTTCCATCCACCTTGGGAGTACTGCCCTGCTCGACTTGTGCTACAGTCTACTCCTGACACACACACACACACACACACACACACACACACATTATATATATATATATATATATATATATATATATATATATATGTATATATATATATGTCTCTCTCTCTCTCTATGTCTATATATACAGTATATATGTCTCTCTCTCTCTCTATGTCTATATATATATATATATATATATATATAGTATATATATATATATATATATATATATATATATATATATATACAGTATATACCCCCTCCACAATATGTCTACCCCCGATGTATATATGTCCCCCCCCAATGCATACATGCCCCACTAAAATTGCTGACCTAGCACGCTTTCCCACGCCTGAACGAAGGCGTTATTGCATCAGTTCTCAGCAGGCAGCCAAGATGGGCAGACTATTTTACTGTGAGCTTGTAATAAACTCCTTATCTAGCTGTTTGTACATGGAGTTTCTATCACCAAAGTAATGCAAGTTACATTTGGTAGCAGCGGTGTTTCGAACCATCAGATTCTGACCGCCTCCACCGATTTTTAGTGACATCACAAGATACACGCCATCTCGCATTTCTCAGCCTCGCACCTCCTCAGTGCCTCTAGTGGTGTAATCCCTGGCTGTGCTTTCCGAGTGTACAATTTTTCTCACCAGTGCTCACCTCTCAAACAACCCCACCCACACGCCTTGTTCCTGACCACAAGTGTCGCTGTCGCCGACCTACGCACCTGTTGCACCTGTTCCCAGCATCTGTTCCGAACTCATCATAACTCCTGCCCCTATGGTGCCACTTATCACTGTCTACCCACTGCCTGCCGACCACCATTCTCTGCATTTGCAACTCAACAGCTCTACACCTGCCTTGAACCAACATCTGCCCTCACAACCCACCACCAGCCCCATCGCCGCCAAGCCCCACTGTTACCCGCATCTGGTCTGCATTACAGAGCCTCCTAAGACCGCCACTCCCTGCCATTGATTCATCGCGGCGTCTCTTCTTCTCTCCGCCCAGCTGTCTCTCCACCGCAGCCCCGCCTCGCCCCGCCTCGCCCCGCCCAGCCCCGCTCCGCCCCGCCCCGTTCTGCCCCGCCCCAGCCCAGCTATGCCCTGCCACCCCTGCACGTCATACATCTCGGCACTCCCATCTCTACTGTGTAACTATAGTATATCTTTCCTTTCTATAAAGATTATCCTCGATTTTCTCTACAGATTGGTTATTGTAAATATTCCATCTCATTTCCATTACCCCGTTTTCATCTTCAAATACGTTATTTATACTCCATCTCATCCTTCGCCTTTTATTTAAACCATCCATCCCCGCACCTTCATTCATTTTCACACCTACTCGTGTATTCCATTCTCTCATTGTTATTTATACATTTCCACCTACGTATCAATCTTCATCCTTCATCTCATCTTCCATTGCCGCATTAAATGTCATACTTTCCACGTCAACCACTTAATACCAGCCCTTTTGACCCGGAATCATCACCTGATCCTACCCCGTCTGCTGACTCTAACCCAATCACTCATTTATGAAGTGGCAAAGAGTACCACCGCCCTGTCCCTGAGACTCCCGTTTCACTTCCCGCACAATCACTTACTCCGCCTCCTACACTCATAAATCCAGATACCTCCTTCTCTACTCCTGCCTCTACACTCCCTTCTTCTTCCTCTACTCCTTCCCCTGTCGTTCACTCTCCTGCCTCCCTCCATATCCCATCTTGCTCGCCCTTACCTGCCACTACCTTCTCTCTCTCCCACACCTCTCCTGCCGCCACTTCTGCACTTCCAGCCATGGCCAACCCTCCACAGTCTATCTATTTTGACGATGCCAATCGTCGCAAATTTACCGGCCAGGACCCAACTTGGTTTGTCTATGATTTCCTCAGAGAAGTCGAAACAGAAATACACAATAGACAAATCACCGATGAATCGCTCAAAGTAGCCTACCTCCTAGGTCGCTTGCACCACGGCAAATCGGACATCGGATCTGCGATCCGTGTAGAACATTTCGATAGCATTCGTACCTTTGCTGATTTTCGTACGGAACTCATCAGCCTTTGTTGGCAGCATTCAAATACCACGCCTCTCATGGGATTCATTAATCTCCTAAACCAACTAGATGAGGACTTGCGCGTCCCAGCTCAATATGCCAAGCTCTGCGAAGCTGCCACCACCATGAAAGCAACTAGTAGCGAGATGCTCCAATTACTGGTAGGCATGAAATGGTTAGAAGACAAGAATGGCGTTCCAATGCTTTCACTCACCAACTTTGCTGACTTAATTGGTTACCTGAGATTCCTTCACTGGCTTACTCCTAAACAACGAGAGCTAGCCTTGGAAATCGGTTTAAATCCAGGGAATAAAATTATTCAGGTCACTAAAGCCATTCATGAAAGAACAGGTTCGAACTACATGCGTCAGGGCACCACCCAACCCTTGGCCTCCTCAGTCTGTCACACCTCCACTACCCCAGACCAATCTCGCTCCCGTCCCACCACACGCGGCAGACTTGCCACACATCATTCTCCTACCGCAGGTCGTGATCAATCTAGCGCCCGACGGAACAGACAATCTTCGATTCTTTACTGGCACTGTGGTCATCCTGGACATCGAGCATCCAGTTGTGACCGTACATACAGACGTCCTCATTTCCAAACCAGACAGCGTACGCCTTCCCGCTCACGTCGTCCACACTGCAAATACCACAAATCAAGCACGACTCACACCACTGAGGAATGTCGTTACCTCAACCGCCCACAGTCGGGGGAAGCGCCGCGCCTGTATCGGACCAATATCACGTAGAACCAGACACCCAACTCCCTATCCGCCATGTAGGTCCCATAACATCCTCGGGTTTAGTCATTCTCGGAAGCAGTCATGATTCTTCTTGGACACAGGATCTATAGTAAATCTCATCTCCGAAAATTCCTTACAAATTATTCATCGCCATCACAACCACGTCAGTTTCCTAGAACCACCAGACATTCGCCTATGTGGTGTCAACGGCTCAGAGTTTAAGGTTAAGGGAAGAGTCACCCTTGAAGTCAAACTCCACAGAGATTTGCCCCCTATCCCCATTGAATTTCATGTCACTAATGGCTTGCAGTATCCCGCAGATGCCCTTATTGGTTTCTCCACCATGGCACAACACTCCATTGCATTATTACCTGCTTGTGGTAGTATAGACATTTCTGGATTCCCGGTTTACACTATGGAATGTCCCCGTCCTGTTCTTACGATCAAATCAGTCCTTCAATTACCTCTGTCCCTATCATTACCAAAACGTCCAACCCAGCCCAAACCACCACTATCATCATCTGAGAATACAGAGATCATTCCTTTACTGACTCCGAGCAAGGACATAAATTCCTCAATGTCTCCTGATACATCATCTCAGCCTTCGAACATGGTTCTTACCTCCTCTCCCAACAACACTATTGCTGACTCAGACATGTCTCAGTTACCTACCTCACACAGTCTGAATGATCTTCTCCAACACGCAGAGACGAAACGTGCAGTAACGAATACGTGCACAATTTTGTTACCGCATGAGTTCACCAAAGTCTCTGTTTGTGTTGCCGGTGCGAAAGAAGGAGTGGATGTACTAACACTACTTGAGACGTGTTGTGTGAATGGCTTGACTTATGAGTCAGCATGGTGTACAGTCTTAGAGGACAGTTTATGCTACCTGTACTTGCTCAATGTCACAAATGCTCCACTAAAACTTAAAAGTGGTGTAAAGATTGGAGACTTCCTAGTATACCCAGCGGCCATAAAGGTGTGCCAGGATTCCTCAATTCCTACTATTCAGACTGATGATAGTACGCCAATCGGTGTATGTACTATTAACTCTACGGGATCTGCGCCGATATATTCACCCGCTATGCTCTCACATCTCACTTGCACAAATTTCCCAGAAAATACGCCACAACTCCTCGACCTTCTGACCTCGTACAGAAACGTGGTTGCCTTACCCGGTGAACCGATGGGTAGAACAGACCTTGTCAAACATACGATTGAACTACTACCAGGAACTCAATCGATTTACATACCAGCGTATCGATTTCCTCACAGCCAGAGAAAGCAGACAGATCAAATGGTACAGAACATGTTAGACCAAGACATTATTGAACCCTCCGTCAGTCCATGGAATAGTCCACTTTTCGTAGTACCAAAGAAGGACACCAACTTTAGACCAGTAGTCAACTATCGTAAGGTCAATTCTGTCACCGTTCCAGACCGTTTCCCGTTACCCGTCCTCACTGATTTGCCAGAATCCCTTGGTGAAAATAACGTAGTCTTTTTATCTTTAGACCTCCTCAGCGGATACTGGCAGGTCGAAATGGAAGAGTCCTCTCGCCCAGTTACAGCCTTTAGCACCCCTTCCGGACATTTTCAGTTTAAGAGACTCCCTTTTGGTCTGAGAAATGCTCCTTCCGTGTTCATGTGACTTATCCATTCAGTCTTCAGCGGTATGATGGGACACTCTCTTTTTACTTACCTAGATGATATCATTGTTGTGAGTAAATCCATCCCTGATCATTTTACCAAACTCCAGCAAGTCTTTGAACGGCTCCAGTTCGCAGGCCTGAAAATCAATCTCAGTAAATGTGACTTCCTGCGAAAGAAAATCAAATTCCTAGGCCATGTCATAGATGCACAAGGCATTCATACTAATGAGGATAAAACTAAGGCAATCAATAACTTCCCAGAACCTACCACTACCGAAGCTGTACGAAGTTTCCTGGGCCTCAGTGGCTATTATCGCCGATTCATACGGGATTATGCAAAGATCGCCGCTCCTCTGACCCACTTACTCAGGCAGAATGTGCCCTTTGTTTGGACTAACAACCAGTCACAGGCCTTCCATAAGCTAAAGACAGCTCTTGTAAATGCCCCTGTTCTAGCATTCCCTGATTATACCACACCCTTACTTCTCTGCACAGACGCCTCAGGCACTGGACTTGGTGCCGTTTTGATGCAACTCGATAAAGCATCAAGGAAGTGCGTAATAGCGTATGCTAGTCGCACCCTTACAACCGCTGAACGTAACTACAGTGTCACAGATCTCGAAGCGCTAGCGGTAGTCTGGTCCTTGAAACATTTCAGAGATATAGTCTATGGTTATCCAGTGCATATCCAAACAGACCACCTTCCACTATGTGATTTGTTCAAGAACCGCAACCTAACAGGTAGGTTAGCTAGATGGTCTGTCATCATCCAGGACTTTAATCCCACTTTTCAATATGTACCAGGCAAGTTGAATGTAGTCGCAGACGCACTCTCACGTCACGTAGCAGCAGCTATAACATCACTGCAGCCTGAAGTAACTGAAAACACTACACTAACGTCAGAAGTTGTTCGAAACTTTCAGCGCCAAGGCCCCATGTGGTCCAAAGTCATTTATTTCCTAGAATCTGGCGATGCCTCAACCAACTTGTCCCCACTGCCCTGATACCAAAGGTTCTTCATATTGTTCATAATACTCCTCAAGCTTCCCATCCAGGTAAAGACCGATGCTTGCGACAAGCACGTCTCAAATACTATTGGCCAACCATGCGCCGCGATATCAATGCCCACTGTGACTCTTGCCTCTCCTGCCACCGCCAGAAAGGATCAACCAGCTTACCAGCACCTCTCTTACAATACCCAATCCCGTCACGACCATGGGAAACTGTCTCAATCGATGTCTTAAAACTACCTCTCACCGAATCTGGCGCTGAGTACTTGTTCGTAGCGGTCGACCACTTCTCCCGCTACTGTGTCCTCGTACACCTCTCCGACAAGACCGCGAAGAGCGTTGCACGTACCTTTGTAGATTACGTAATTTGCCCGTTCAGTACCCCTCATACCATTCTTACTGACAACGGTACAGAGTTCAACAAGAGCCTTCTAGATGAGATCTGTCACCGCTTTCATATCAGTAAGTGCAATGTCGTGTCTAACCATCCGGTTTCCAATGGCCTTGTAGAACGCCACAACCGAAAAATCTTAGAGTGCCTCAGACATCTAGGCTCCCATAGTTCGTCCTGGGATGACTGGATTCCTCAAGTGGCGTCCTCCATCAATAGCTCCATCAGTGCTTCCATTGCTGAATCTCCCTTCTTCGTCCTCTTTGGTTTTGACAAGGACCTCCCATACTCTCTCTTATCCTCAAAGCCAGAACCCATCTACAACATGGATGATTATGTTAAACTAAAATTGGCCATCTTCCAGACAATCCACCAGTATGTCCAATCCACTTTGGCTTACTCTCAGGAGGACATGCTGCAGCGCGAACATAAATCCGCCTCTCCTATCACCATCAATGTAGGCGATCTTGTCTTTACTCATTCCCATACGCGTTCCTCTAACTTGGACGACAAATTTACAGGGCCCCACCGCGTCCTCACTCAACAAGGCAACAAGTTTCACCTCCAGGACCTGTCCACTAGGCACACCAGATGGGTCCACGTCGATGACTTAAAGTGAGCATCCCGTGGCCTCGTGTTGGAAGAGTCACTTACACAATCTCCTGCCCCCTCTTCCCCTCCACACATCCCTCAGTCTACCTTGTCTCCACCTATCCCTCAGTCTCCTTCCTCTCCACCTCCACCTGCTCATTCATCAACCAATCAATATCGGTCCAAACTGCGCTCTGCCCATCAACCTCTTCACGACCTCCCCCATTAATTCTACCCTGATTTTCTAGGTACGATGTTAGCAATCTCCCTGCTGGCAGTGCTGACCCTCCTGGGGTCTGGGTCAGGTCAGGACAATGGTGGAGTACGTCCCGGGGCCTTGGTCGGCTCAGGAGGCGAGGTAATGCTTATTGAAGACGTAGCCTCCTTGCGCTACGATCTTGCTCCCCTGGCCGATGTAGCCATTGCCCTACCTGCCTATGCGCACCAGCTCCACCGAATCAGGAACCATCTCACGGCCCTCATGGGGACACACACCCCGAATGAGTATCTCTATAACCTTTTCCTACCACTCTCCTGGCAATTGCACTACATAAGTAACAGATTCACTGAGCTCAATGACACATTTTCCATTCAGACACCCATGGGTCGTTCTCGTGTGAAACGAGGTCTCTTCTACTTCGGCGGTGAGATTCTGAGTGGCTTGTTTGGCGTTGCTACAGCCCGTGACATTTCTGGCTTTAAATCTGATCTCACTCATTTAGCTTCAGCCCTAGAATCACAACGCCGAGTCATTAAAATCCAACACACTATGATACAGAAGCTCACAACCCAACTCAAAGAAGACACGTCCACTCTAAACAATTTCACCGATATCTTACAACGCCACCTTTCAGATCTCAACGTTATCTCTCAGTTCTTCTACCTCAAACTCAACATGGATAATCTCCAAGTGGCAGTTGACTCTCTCCTGTCTCAAGTCTCTACCTTGGTTCGTATCCTGGTCGATGCTATCAATGGACGTATCACTGCCGACTTAGTACCTGTCTCAGCTCTCCGTTCTGTCCTGGAATGGGCTCACTCCACCTTCGGTCTCTCCCCAGTCCTCCCCTACTCCTCCCTTGAATATTATTATCCTGTTCTCGAAGCCACTCTTCTCACCACATCCGTCGTCGTCCATATTCCTCTCCCTTCTGCCATAACCTTTAACCTTTTCCACATCATTCCCTTCCCTTTCCGCCTCACCTACTCCTTGTTACAAATATCTGTCCGTTGAGAATATTTCCTCCTCTCCCATGATCATCTTTCTGTTGCCTTCCTTTCTTCCACAGACCTCCAGCAATGTTCCTCCCTTACTCCGACCTCTCGTCTCTGTGCTGCCCACCTTTTCGCTATCTTCCCTAGCAGTGCTACACCCTGTGAGTCTGCTTTAGTTCGCAACCACTCCATCTACTCGGCCTGTTCTTTTGTCCCAGCTCCTGACCTCCCGGTCCACCATGCTCACCTCAACCATGTCCAGTACTTCTTCTTTGCTGTTCCCATCTCTGTCACAATCATGTGTCCTGGTTCTTCGGTTCGATCCGTCCCCGCTAGTGACTCTACAAAGCACCTGACTATTGTACCGTCAAATCAGAGTCCGTCATCACTTACGCCACTCGCTGTCACCAAGCTGTCCGTAAACACTCCTATGACATCTTTCAACCAATCGACATGCCTTCAACCCTACCATCTGCCAACATTACCATCACCTCCCCTAACTTGCGCATGCTAACCTTCCTCAGTGACAGTGATTTCATTATGGATCAATTTTCTCTGGCCTTCAGCCGTTCATGGGTTCATCCAACAGTTGTGTTTCCCCCTGTGGTTATCGCTTTCATAGGTTTCCTACTCATCATATGTGCAGTGCATTGTTGTGTCAGAAAAATGGAACGTCGACTCCAGGAAATCAAAGTCACTACAGGCATAGTACGCCCTACACACGACGTATAAACTCCACGTACTTAGTGCCCTCACATTCAGTGACTACCAATGCCATCTGACAATTAACCAAACTGTGAACAGAACTCTGCCTACTAGAAAATGATGGTATTTCTTTAATGCATTTCTGAGTGACTGTGTATCCTACGGAACATACATAAGGAAAAAAAAAAATTAACGAAGAACAATGGAACTCTCATATCTACTCCTTGTTTATCATGTATCAAACTATTATTGTGTAATTCCCATTATATCTTAATCCTTGTATATCTTATATGTATATATCTTTCTACTTCCCTCCCCTCAACATGGCCATGTCTCCCCTACTGCCCCTGTATCATACTTATCCCTTATACAAACCTCCCCGGTCCTGCCTTACTACTATAATCAAACACCATTTAACTCCTGGTGTCAGGAGACACCATCTCAGCTACCCGGGGGAGTAGTGTACCCCCTCCACAATATGTCTACCCCCGATGTATATATGTCCCCCCCCAATGCATACATACCCCCACTAAAACTGCTGACCTAGCCTGAACGAAGGCGTTATTGCATCAGTTCTCAGCAGGCAGCCAAGACGGGCAGTCTATTTTACTGTGAGCTTGTAATAAACTCCTTATCTAGCTGTTTGTACACGGAGTTTCTATCACCAAAGTATTGCAAGTTACATATATATATATGTATATCGATCTATCTATCTATATTTATATTATATATATGTATATCGATCTATCTATCTATCTATCTATCTATCTATCTATATATATATATATATATATATATATATATATATATATATTGTGTGTGTGTGTGTGTGTGTATGTTAGGAAGAAGGAACCGAAGGTCAGAAGCCTGTAAGACTGATCCCTCAAAAAAAAAGAAAGGAAGAAAACAAGAGAGCCAAATTTAAGATCTGTTCATTTCGAATTGCCTCAACATACTGTGTTTGAAAAGCTGGAGGTCATAGGTAGTAGGAATTTCGGATAGAAGAAAACAGTTCCAGAAATGATTTGCTGCATGCTTGAAGGGCTGGGAGTTACGGTTATCTTCTGCGCTAGAGAGCTGTACAGAAAAGGGATGAGAGTCTGTTGCTAGATGCGTGCTATGCGCCCACTGTAGTGGTGGAGGGATGGAAGCAGCCAGTTCAGGAGAACAGTGACCATTGAAGCTGCATCAGAAAAGAGATAAAGATGCAACACTGGCGATAAGACAGAGTTTTTTTTTATGCTAGAGGAAAGGAACCAAAGGCCAGGAGCCTGCAAGATTGTTCCATCTGTGGAAAAAAAAAAAAAAAACTAGACAAGGGAGAGTCAGCTTCAAGATCCATTCATTTTGAGATGCCTGGACACACTGCATTTGAAAGACTGGAGATTAGAGGCAGTACGAAATACAGACAGAGGGAGAATGTTCCAGAGTTGTCCTGCTGCATACATGAAGGACTGGGAATAACGGTTAACTCCTGCATTAGAGAGCTGGATAGAAAAGTGATGAGAGTTTGTTGCTAGATGGGTGCTACGCGTCCTCCGTAGTGGTAGAGGGATGCAAGCAGACAGTTTAGAGGAGCAGTGACCATTGAAGTAGCGATAGAAAAAAAGATAAAGATGCATCAATGCGGCAAAGAGACAGAAGCTGACGGGAGCCAGTAAGAGGAGGAGATTTGATGAGACGAAAATCGTTTGACGCTACCCTGTTGAGAAGAGCTGTATGTGGGGAGCGATTTGTTTCTGGCCACCTCTTACGTGATTAATTCGACTGGTAATAGATACATACATGGGTATACAGATGCTTGTTTAGAAAAAAATAATACATCTTTCAAAATCTCCTCCAAATGTTAGTCTGTAATCTTGTACTATCTTTCCTGACATAAATTTTGTCGGTTAACTCAAAATATTTAGACTGCCTATGACAATGTGTACAGTCTGTTGTGGCCAATTTAGCAGCAGGCTTTTCATTCACCCCTCTCATGTTTACAGCATGTGCAAACCCTCTCGAAACATTGAGGAAACACTGATTGATGCTTATGACAAAATTTACACTCTTACTGACAGAGTTAACTCAAGGAGGAGTTTGGTGCAAGTAACATTGGGCAAAGTGTTGAGAGGAGCAATGCCATTCAAGGGATAGTGTCAAAGTCAGCAAGAGTCGTTTAATTAGGGGTTAATCTAGCCGTAGCCTTGGGACCCCCCCAGACAAAATCCCCCTCCCTCCCAACCCCCCCAGAAAAAGGGGAAATGTCTATCCTAAAATCCTCAAGATTCATCCCGGCATTATAATTTTATTTGTGGAGAGCGAATAGCCGTGACCCCAAAAGCGGGTATTTTCCTCATACCTCGATATCCCTAGACTTTTGTTTTCGGTGTTTAGGCTATTAAGAGGTCTCCACAAGATGTTATTCCCCGGGATACCCACAATTCTTAATCATCTGGGGAGGAACACTGTTCAGCCAAGGAATGCTGCTATACAGGGTAATAGTTCTGCCGACTCTCCCTCTCCCACTGCAAGTAATCCTCCCCCTACCGAAGCATACGAGCTCTAGTCGGTAAGACATGGTGCATGGACGAGGAGAATGAGACGCTCCATACTAGTAACTTTTGTATAATGAATTTTCGATATTTACAGATGAAGATGAAGAGACCTACGAGGAGTTAACTGTGGGAGACTCCATCATCTTTGATACCCTGGTGAGGTTTTATGGCAGGGCACCTATTAAACAAAAACTTTTTAACATGTCATCCGCTGGACTAAATGAAGCAGAGGCCATGGATGCTGTTGCCGACGGTGCAGCCATTAACTGCTTCATTGTTACTGGTGCATGAACTAACAATTTAATACTAATATGGTCAGATGAGTTCCTTCAGAAATACAGAAAGATGATCCGGCACTACAAGAGAAAAATGACAGTATCTTGATATTAGGCATTCTCCCTAGAGTCGCTTCAGTAAGACTTAGTATGTATAACATTAAAATTACTTTATTATAGGAAGACGAGGAGTTTACTGATACATGAAACCACTACTACAAGCAGAAATACGCTTTTTTTTTTTTTTTTTTTTTTTCAGACGATGGTCTGCACCTGAACTCAGTTGGTTTCGCCAGTCTCGGTTGTTTGTTTAACTATACTTAAAAAAAAAAATACACACACACGAGACAACCACACCGACCAACGAAGAGATTTATATTTTTTGTACATCCCGTTTTGTGTATGGAAGAAAGAACCAAATGCCAGACGTCCGAATTTTTTCGCTCCAAGTATAGATAAAAACAAAATAACAGAGAACTAAATTCATAATCCCATTTAAAACAAAGCCGAGGTTAGTCCCTCGCAACAGAAAAATAAAGAACTTAAATTTCTGCTTATAAATGCACGCAGTCTGCCAAATAAAGTTTCTGATTAGTGTGTATTATCTTAACTGAAGACTGTGATGTAATGGGCATAACAGAATCAATGCAAAATAACAAACAAAAGGAATGTTTATTCATGATTTCATTTACCAGCTTATCACACATTTTCAGTAATGAAAGGTATGATAGAGTGAGGGGATACCATATTGTTTTACGTTAAAGCAAGATAGACTGAGTCGTAATTTCTAAGCCATCTACTGAAAATATTGACAGTACTGTCATTACTTTCAGTTTAGAAATAAATTTCACATTAAAATGGCCCTTAGGGTAATTTCAATTTATCATCCACCCGCGCAATCTAAAATTATTGTCAAGGCAATTCACAATGAAACTGCTGAAATCATTTGTGCCAAAATACTATAAAACCGTTGATTCCAGTTTACCAGTTGGTCAGTGGGGTTAGGCCTCATCCTCACACACAGCAGCTTGCAAGGAAACTCACTGCATCAGTTTGTAGAGTATCCAGCATGAGGAGAAAAGATCTTAGATCTTGTTTTGGTAAAATCAGAAAATATAGTGAGTCCTATTACAAAAAGGGAAGAATTTAGTCATATGGTCATATTCAAGTGTAATGAAGACAGCGCTATGGCTAGTATTAAGCTAGTGTCCGATAGGAAGACAGTTAACAATACTACTACTAATAATAATTATAATAATAATAATAGAAGTAATAAATGCAACAATGACTGGAACCCTGATGATTAAACATTATGCATTAATGATGAATAGAAATTCATCAGGTAAATTCATGAAAAAAAAAAGTCAGCAATATGTTCCAATGGCAACAGAGTGGTAGATATAATAGTAGAATAACCCCGGTCTCTTTGGCCAAGCAGACCCATCAACCACAGGAAATTGCCCCTGCATGACCATTCAGTACTGTGAACACATGGTCCGGTGCGAAGGGCGCGTGGAAGAGTGTGGAGGTTTGGTTCGTGGATGGTCGCCACACTTTTAACACCCAGTTATTACAGAGACACCAGAGCAGGCTCCACGTATGGTTATATGGTTACTACCCACCGTTGTAAATGTTTCCTCTATTGCCAGAATTTATTAGGTACGTCACTCAGTGTATGTAGCACTGTATCGAGATAGAATGGTAAATATACAAGATCAAATATACTAGATCGAAATGGTGGAGCATAGATATTAAACACTGTTTTTGAGCAACAACAACAACAACAACAACAAAAATCCCATGCAGAATTAATGTGACAAAAGTAGATGTGGTAATCTTGCAATTTGCAAAACTAGTTCATGGTGTCTTGTTCACAAAATTATACATAACTCACGAGAAGAACGGTAAATTTGGGGACAAATGGCAGGAACTTGTTTTAAAGAAATGTTGCGGTAGAATGGTGCTTTACGTATGAATATAAAGAAACTGTAGCAACGTGAGAGTAAACTTGTGTACTAAATGGGAACTGAAAAAATAATATTAGAAGCTTCAGTAACAAAGCTGTGGTTCATCCTTCTAGGTAAGACTTTGGGGGATCTTTTCCTTTCTCTCCGGACTGATCAGTGGGAGCAGAATAAATTTCAGTCGAAGGTTGAAGAAAAGACAAACGTAAAGAATATATATATAAATGTATATGATATATATAATGACATACCGGTGTGTATGTATATATATATATATATATATATATATATATATATATATATATATATATAAATATATACTAAATGGCCACTGAAGAAAATGGAAAATAATAGACTATAACTATACTGTATATTACAAATAAAATAATCTACATATCTCTTTACCCATCCTATTAAATCTGCAGTCTCACTCTCTCTCTCTCTCTCTCTCTCTGGGTGTGTGTGGGAATTTGCTGAGTCATCCTGCTGCAGCTGAGACATATTGCATTACATGAGATGGGGTGAGTTGAAGGGTGAGTGGATGGTTTGATTAGTGTGTGTCTGATGGTGAAGGTGAAATAGGTCCTGTGAAGAATAGGTCAGTGGGGAAAGTTGGTCCATTGAGGGACTACGTATGGTATCCCGCTGGGGAAAATAGGCTCATCAGAGCAATAGATAAGTCTTCCCGTGGGAGTAAAATAGTTCTTTGGAAAAACAGATAAGTTACCATGAGGGATTTCCAAAGAATGTTCATGGAGAAAATGGTATATCCCCCTCATTCCAAACATAATGGCCCATGTTCATGGAAAGCAATCACTTGTTTCGTAGAGAAAAAAGGCCAGTGAATAGAATAAAGTTTAATTTACTGGAGGAAAATAGGTCCACAGTTCGATTAGTATGGTCAATATGTTGAAAAAAAAAATAGTCGTATGTTATATTTCAGTTCATCTACTGATATAGGTCCAGAGAGAGAAATGGACCAAAAAGGGATAACATGTCCAGACAGTAAAAACAGATCCTTGAAGGAAATAGGGTCAATGGGAGGAAACTGGTCCATGTTAGGACCGGGAGAAACAGTTCCATGGGAAGTGGGTTTATGAGGGAAATAAGCTCATGGAGGGAATAGGTTCAAGGAAGATGAAAGGGTAATATCTCAATTTTTGAAAACATGTCCAAGGGGAATATTGGTCCACGAAGAAACAGCTGCACGGGTTGAAAATAGCTCAGTAGGAGTTTACTCCTAAAGTTTGTTGCCGGAGACGGGTATTACTGCTAATGATATAACAGACCAGGAAATGTACACTTGTTAACATCCATGTTCGTGAATCGCGATGAGAGAACAGTCAACCTGTGTGTGTGTGTGTGTGTGTGTGTGTGTGTGTGTGTGTGTGTGTGTGTGTGTGTGGACAAAATACCTGTTTTTAATCCATTTTTTATCCGCTTTGTTGAAACCCTTGATGGTCTTCCAGGGAGTTGGCATACTGTAGTGTTTTTTAAAACATTACACTAAAGATAAAGGTCACAGGGTTAGGTGAAATTTGACTTAAGATGAAGTAATGCAGTTTTTATTCGAGTTATACAAAACTTGGTGGTAATGTTAAGGATCAGGAACGAAAGATGAGTCTGGAGTTTATGAAAAATCACTCAAAGGTGAAGATAACGGGCCATTGCCAAAGTTCAGTGTGAGTGTTTGTGCACAAAATACCTAAAAGTGTTTTCCTGCGCACAGTATGACTAAAACAGTTTCTTCATGCACAAAATAGCTTAAACGTGTTGATCTATTATTGACCAAGTTGGGTAGAAGGCTTAAGGATCAGACATGGTGTTGATTTTAAGTTTTTGATGAGAAGAGGTCAAAATTCGGCATAAAAACATTGTACCCCCTCCACAATATGTCTACCCCCGATGCATATATGTCCCCCCCCAATGAATACATGCCCCCACTAATCTTGCTAGGTCAGCACCCTTTCCCACGCCTGAAGATGGCGTTATTGCATCAGTTGATATCAGACAGCCGAGAAGGGCAGACTATTTTACTGTGAGCTTGTAATAATCTCCTTATCTAGCTGTTTGTACACGGAGTTTCTATCACCAAAGTATTGCAAGTTACATTTGGTAGCAGCGGTGTTTCGAACCATCACATTCTGACCACCTCCTTGGATTTTTAGTGATACAACAAGATACACGACGTCTCGCATTTGCCAGCCTCGCCCCTCCTCCGTGCCTCTAGTGGTGTACTACCTTGGCTGTGCTTTTCGAGTGTACCTTTTTTCTCACCAGTGCTCACCTTTCAAACAACCGCACCCATATGCCTTGTTCCTGACCACACGTGTCGCCGTCGCCGACCTACGCACCTGTTGCACCTGTTCCCAGCACCTGTTCCGGACTCATCATTGCTCCTGCCCCCACGGTGCCACTTACCACTGTCTGCCCGCTCCCTGCCCACCACCATTCTCTGCATTTGCAACTCACCAGCTCTACACCTGCCTTGCGCCGACATCTGCCCTCCCCACCCACCACCGGGCTCCGCCGTCGCCCGCATCTGTTCTGCATTACGGAGCCTCCTAAGCCTGCCACTCCCTGCCAGTGATTCATTGCGGCGTCTCTTCTCCTCTCCACCCAGCTGTCTCTACCCCGCCGCCCCGCCCAGCCCAGCCCCTCCCCGCCCCGCCCCGCTCCGCCCCGCCCCGCCCCGCCCCAGCCCAGCTACGCCCAGCCACCCCTGCACGTCATACATCTCAACACTCCCATCTCTACTGTGTAATTATAGTATATCTTTCCTTCCTATAGAGATTATCCTCGATTTTCTCTACAGATTGGTTATTGTAAATATTCCATCTCATTTCCATTACCCCGTTTTCATCTTCACCTACGTTATTTATAATTCATCTCATCCTTCGCATTTTATTTAAACCATCCATGCCAGCACCTTCATTCATTTTCACACCTCATGTATTCCATTCTCTCATTGTTATTGATACATTTCCACCTACGTATCCATCTTCATCCTTTCATCCTCCATTGCCGCATTAAATGTCATACTTTCCACGTCAACCACTTACCACCAGCCCTCTCGACCCGGAAACATCACCTGCTCATACCTCGTCTGCTGACTCTAACATAATCACTCATTTACGAAGTGGCAAAGAGTACCACCGCCCTGTACCTGAGACTCCCGTTTCACTTCCTGCAGAATCACTTACTACCCGTCCTACCCTCGTAAATCCAGATACCTCCTCCTCTACTCCTGCCTCTACACTCCCATCTTCTTCCTCTACTCCTTCCCCTGTCGTTCCCTCTCCTGCCTCCCTTCATACCCCGTCTTGCTCGCCCTTAACTGCCACTACCTTCTCTCTCTCCCACACCTCTCCTGCCGCCACTTCTACACTTCCAGCCATGGCCAACCCTCCACAGTCTATCTATCTCGACGATGCCAATCGTCCCAAATTTACCGGCCAGGACCCAACTTCGTCTGTCTATCATTTCCTCAGAGAAGTCGAAACAGAAATAAACAATAGACAAATTACCGAGGAATCGCTCAAAGTAGCTTACCTCCTCGGTCGCTTGCACCATGGTAAATCAGACATCGGATCCGCGATCCGTGCAGGACATTTCGATAGCATTCGTACCTTTGCTGATTTTCGTACGGAACTCATCAGCCTTTGTTACCAGCATTCAAATACCGCGTCTCTCATGGGATTCATTAATCTCCTAAACCAACTAGATGAGGACTTGCGTGTCCCAGCGCAATATGCCAAGCTCCGCGAAGCTACCGCCGCCATGAAAGCAACTAGTAGCGAGATGCTCCAATTACTGGTAGGCACGAAATGGTTAGAAGACAAGAATGGCGTTCCAATGCTTTCACTCACCAACTTTGCTGACTTAATGGGTTACCTGAGATTCCTTCACTGGCTTACTCCTAAACAGCGAGAGCTAGCCTTGGAAATCGGTTTCAATCCAGGGGATAAAATTATTCAGGTCACTAAAGCCATTCATGAAAGAACAGGATCGAACTACACGCGTCAGGGCACCACCCAACCCTTGGCCTCCTCAGTCTGGTCTGGGGTAGTGGAGGTGTGACAATCTCGCTCCCGTCCCACCACACGCGGCAGACCTGCCACACATCGCTCTCCTACCGCAGGTCGTGATCAATCTAGCGCCCGACGGAACAGACAATCATCGATTCTTTGCTGGTACTGTGGTCATCCTGGACATCGAGCATCCAGCTGCGACCGTACATACAGACGTCCTCACTCCCAAACCAGACAGCGTACGCCTTCCCGCTCACGTCGTCCACACTGCAAATACCACAAATCAAGCACGACTCACACCACTGAGGAATGTCGTTACCTCAACCACCCACAGTCGGGGGAAGCGCCGCGCCCGTATCGGACCAATATCACGTAGAACCAGAAACCCAACTCCTCATCCGCCATGTAGGTCCCATAACAACCTCGGGTTTAGTCATTCTCGGAAGCAGTCATGACATACCAACGTCATTCTTCTTGGACACAGGATCTATAGTAAATCTCATCTCTGAAAATTCCTTACAAATTATTCATCGCCATCACAACCACGTCAGTTTCCTAGGACCACCAGACATTCACCTATGTGGTGTTAACGGCTCAGAGTTTAAGGTTAAGGGAAGAGTCACCCTTGAAGTCAAACTCCACAGAGGTTTGCCCCCTATCCTTATTGAATTTCATGTCACTAATGACTTGCAGTATCCCGCAGATGCCCTTATTGGTTTCTCCACCATGGCACAACATTTCATTGCATTATTACCTGCTTGTGGTAGTATAGACATTTCTGGATTCCCGGTTTACACTATGGAATGTCCCCGTTCTGTTCTTACGATCAAATCAGTCCTTCAATTACCTCTGTCCCTATCACTACCAAAAAGTCCAACCCAGCCCAAACCACCACTATCATCATCTGAGAATACAGAGATCATTCCTTTACTGACTGCGAGCAAGGACATAAATTCCTCAATGTCTCCTGATACATCATCTCAGCCCTCGAACATGGCTCTTACCTCCTCTCCCGACAAAACTATCGCTGACTCAGACATGTCTCAGTTACCTACCTCACACAGTCTGAATGATCTTCTTCAACACGCAGAGACGAAACGTGCAGTAACGAATACGTGCACAATTTTGTTACCGCATGAGTTCACCAAAGTCTCTGTTTGTGTTGCCGGTGCGAAAGAAGGAGTGGATGTACTAACCCTACCTGAGACGTGTTGTGTGAATGGCTTGACTTATGAGTCAGCGTGGTGTACAGTCTTAGAGGACAGTTTATGCTACCTGTACTTGCTCAATGTCACAAATGCTCCACTAAAACTTAAAAGTGGTGTAAAGATTGGAGACTTCCTAGTATACCCAGCGGCCAAAAAGGTGTGCCAGGATTTCTCAATTCCTACTATTCAGACTGATGATACGCCAATCGGTGTATGTACTATTAACTCTACGGGATCTGCGCCGACGCATTCACCCGATATGCTCTCACATCTCACTTGCACAGATTTCCCAGAAAATACGCCTCAACTCCTCGACCTTCTGACCTCGTACAGAAACGTGGTTGCCTTACCCGGTGAACCGATGGGTACAACAGACCTTCTCAAACATACGATTGAACTACTACCAGGAAATCAGCCGATTTACATACCAGCGTATTGATTTCCTCACAGCCAGAGAAAGCAGACAGATCAAATGGTACAGAACATGTTAGACCAAGACATTATTGAACCCTCCGTCAGTCCATGGAATAGCCCACTTTTCTTAGTACCAAAGAAGGACGGCAACTTTAGACCAGTAGTCGACTATCGTAAGGTCAATTCTGTCACCGTTCCAGACCGTTTCCCGTTACCTGTCCTCACTGATTTGCTAGAATCCCTTGGTGACAATAACGTAGTCTTTTCATCTTTAGACCTCCTCAGCGGATACTGGCAGGTCGAAATGGAAGAATCCTCTCGCCCAGTTACAGCCTTTAGCACCCCTTCCGGACATTTTCAGTTTAAGAGACTCCCTTTTGGTCTGAGAAATGCTCCTTCCGTGTTCATGCGACTTATCCATTCAGTCTTCAGCGGTATGATGGGACACTCTCTTTTTGCTTACCTAGATGATATCATTGTTGTGAGTAAATCCATCCCTGATCATTTTACCAAACTCCAGCAAGTCTTTGAATGCCTCCAGCTCGCAGGCCTGAAAATCAATCTCAGTAAATGTGACTTCCTACGAAAGAAAATCAAATTCCTAGGCGATGTCGTAGATGCACAAGGCATTCATACTAATGAGGATAAAACTAAGGCGATCATTAACTTCCCAGAACCTACCACTACCGACGCTGTACGAAGTTTCCTGGGCCTCAGTGGCTATTATCATCGCTACGTCCGGAATTATGCACAGATCGCCGCTCCTCTGACCCACTTACTCAAGCAGAATGTGCCCTTTGTTTGGACTAACGACCAGTCACAGGCTTTCCAAAAGCTAAAGACAGCTCTTGTAAATGCCCCTGTTCTAGCGTTCCCTGATTATACGACACCCTTCCTTCTCTGCACAGACGCCTCAGGCACTGGACTTGGTGCCTTTTTGATGCAACTCGATGAAGCATCAAGGAAGCGCGTAATAGCGTATGCTAGTCGCACCCTTACAACCGCTGAACGTAACTACAGTGTCACAGATCTCGAAGTGCTAGCGGTAATCTGGTCCTTGAAACATTTCAGAGATATAGTCTATGGTTATCCAGTGCATATCCAAACAGACCACCTTCCACTCTGTGATTTGTTCAAGAATCGCAACCTAACAGGTAGGTTAGCTAGATGGTCTGTCATCATCCAGGACTTTAACCCCTTAACCGCAGGGCGTCACTTTCATGACTCTTGGGAGCAAGGGATCATACCGCGGGGCGTCGCTTTTGTGATTCTGTGTTATTTTGAATTCACCCGGGCTTCCAATTGGGGGCTTGTATCATCTATCAGAACTGCCAATGTCCAACACTAGTCAGCACTCCTAATCTCATCTGTACTCCCATCCATTATTGACAATTTAGCCATTTCTTTCCGTTCTTGACTCCCCTCCCTACCCCCCCTCCATTACCCTATCCTCTCGCCTGTCCGGCTGTGCTACGCTAAGTAAATCTTTCCTGGAATTTTTCACTGATTTCATCCATTGAAATAAGCCCTATGTCCTATTCTTATACCAAATAATATATACAAGAAAGAAATAAGGTAAGTGAGAGTGCCAAACACCTGGAATTGGCTAATTATCACCTGACAACACCTCACGTGCACTCGTTCGCTAATTTTCGCTGTTTTTTTCCCCTTGAAATATGCCCTATAATCTATTTTCGTAATAAATATACATGTAAGGAGGGAAGGGAGAAGCCTAAGTGATATTTACATTCACCTGGAACTACCTAATTTATAATGTATTGTCTAGATTTCCTGCCAATCATATCAGTGCTAAACAAAGATGTTTCAAGATCTAACATTGGTAGCTCTGAAAATATATCTCCTAAGTAGGCCTCTAATCTATTTTCGAAATAAATATACATGTAAGGAGGGAAGGGAGAAACCTAAGTGATATTTACATTCACCTGGAACTACCAAATTTATAATGTATTGTCTAGATTTCCTGCCAATCATATCAGTGCTAGACTTAGCTGTTTCAAAAAGTAATATTGGTAACCCTGAATAACCCCTTAGCAGGCCTCCACGCTAGCCCTCTGTTATCAGGTTACTCTCAACTTCCGAAGTGAGAGTACGTATGTTTCTTCTTGCTGACTTCAAGGCCTTTTTTCACCCCCATGCAAATGGCCCTGTGACCTTTACCCCCTACTAAACCTCGTGTGGAAAGAGGTAAAGGGCTGACAATTGATAAAAGAGTGACTACGATCTTTCTATTGAGTAAAACAGTGCAAGTGGAATTGTAAATAATGTGTAAATAATGTGTAAACAGCAAGTGGAAGTAATGAATGTAAATATACGTGAACAATGGAAAACAGTTTTATAAGTTATTTCAAGTGACAGTGCACAACACAGTGTAAATAGAAATGTAAATAACGTAAATAAAATAAAGAACGTAAATAGAAATGTAAATGAGTAGTATTATAAGAATACGAGTATATACCTTAGGAGTAATGAAAGTGAAAGTTTCACTCTAGCATGTCTGAATGCTATGAGTTATGAGAGTGAAGATGAAAGTGACATTCACTCTCAATGCCAGTATACAGGACGAGAAAGTGAATGCTACGTATTTTACTGAAAGAAATTGAATCCCTACAGTGACAATAAACTAATACTACTGAAGGAAACTTATGAATAAAGACTGTAGATATATATAAGTGTTATATAGTAATAGAAATATAAAGTGAGGGGTTTTATGAATAATAAATGACAGACTACTAAGAGCGAACTAGTGCCAGTGCGACGATCAGACGCGCTCGTAATTTCCATTGCTTTCACAGTGTTTTTTTTTTTAGTATGGATCCCAAACTACTTGAAAATTGTAGAATAGTGTTTATAGTGTTTGTATCTGGCTGTGGTAATCATATTACGGGTTCTCGGGAAGTGTAAAGTGGAGACTTCGTTACCCTACTTCAGAGGTCTCCACAAGTCCTACGGTAACTGACGAAGGCTCAACAATCATTCCAGGAGAAAGCTGAAGGTATGTGCCATAAGAATATGTAATTTTATTATTCTAGGACAAATAACTGATTTTTGGCAAATATTTTTTGAGAGTCTGTCGGAGCCCAAATAACCCCGCGGCACATTCAAGTCATTGGTAAACAAGCCCGCGGTGTAGGGGTTAATCCCACTTTTCAATATGTACCAGGCAAGGTGAATGTAGTCACAGACGCACTCTCACGTCACGTAGCAGCAGCTATAACATCACTGGAGCCTGAAGTAACTGAAAATACTACACTAACGTCAGAAGTTGTTTGAAACTTTCAACGCCAAGACCCCATGTGGTCCAAAGTCATTTATTTCCTAGAATCTGGCGATGCCTCGACCTTACCTACTCTGCCAGTATCACTAGATGAGTTCATGCTAGATGATGATCTCTTGTACAGGAAAACACTGCTAACAGGCAAAGATATGCCCAATCGCGAAGTACGCCAACTTGTTGTCCCCACTGCCCTGATACCAAAGGTTCTTCATATTATTCATAATACTCCTCAAGCTTCCCATCCAGGGAAAGACCGATGCTTGCGCCAAGCACGTCTCAAATACTATTGGCCAACCATGCGCCGCGATATCAATGCCCACTGTGACTCTTGCCTCTCCTGCCACTGCCACAAAGGATCAACCGGCTTACCAGCACCTCTCTTACAATACCCAATCCCATCACGACCATGGGAAACTGTCTCAATCGATCTCTTAAAACTTCCTCTCACAGAATCTGGCGCTGAGTACTTGTTCGTTGCGGTCGACCACTTCTCCCGCTACTGTGTCCTCGTTCCCCTCTCCGACAAGACTGCGAAGAGCGTTGCACGTACCTTTGTAGATCACGTAATTTGCCCGTTCAGTACCCCTCATACCATTCTTACTGACAACGGTACAGAGTTCAACAATAACCTTCTTGATGAGATCTGTCGCCACTTTCGTATCAGTAAGTGCAATGTCGTGCCTAACCATCCGGCTTCCAATGGCCTTGTAGAACGCCACAACCGAAAAATCTTAGAGTGCCTCAGACATCTAGGCTCCCATAGTTCGTCCTGGGATGACTGGATTCCCCAAGTGGCCTCCTCCATCAATAGTTCCATCAATGCATCCATTGCTGAATCTCCCTTCTTCGTCCTCTTTGGTTTTGACAAGGACCTCCCATACTCTCTCTTATCCTCAAAGCCAGAACCCATCTACAACATGGATGATTATGTTAAACTAAAATTGGCCAACTTCCAGACAATCCACCAGTATGTCCAATCCACTTTGGCTTACTCTCAGGAGGACATGCTGCAGCGCCAACATAAGTCCGCCTCTCCTATCACTATCAATGTAGGTGATCTTGTCTTTGCTCATTCCCATACGCGTTCCTCCAAGTTGGATGACAAATTTACAGGGCCCTACCGAGTCCTCACTCAACAAGGCAACAAATTTCACCTCCAGGACCTGTCCACTAAGGACACCAGATGGGTTCACGTCGATGACTTAAAGCGAGCACCCCGTGGCCACGTGTTGGAAGAGTCACTTCCACGACCTCCTGCCCCCTCTTCCCCTCCTCCCATCCCTCAGTCTACCTTGTCTCCACCTATCCCTCAGTCTCCTTCCTCTCCATCTCCACCTGCTCATTCATCTATCAATCAATATCGGTCCAAACTGCGCTCTGCCCATCAACCTCTTCACGACCTCCCCCATTAACTCTACCCTGATTTTCTAGGAACGATGTTAGCGTTCTCCCTGCTGGCAGTGCTGACCCTCTTGGGGTCTGGGTCAGGTCAGGACGATGGTGGAGTACGTCCCGGGGCCTTGGTCGGCTCAGGAGGCGAGGTCTCCTTGCGCTATGATCTTGCGCCCCTGGCCGACGTAGCCATTGCCCTACCTGCCTACGCGCACCAGCTCCACGGAATCAGAAACCATCTCACGGCCCTCATGGGGACACACAACCCGAATGAGTATCTCTATAACCTTTTCCTACCACTCTCCTGGCAATTGCAATACATAAGTCACAGATTCACTGAAACCCAACTCAATGACGTCACGTCCACTCTACACCATTTCACCGATATCTTACAACGCCACCTTTCCGATCTCAACGTTATCTCTCAGTTCTTCTACCTCAAAATGAACATGGATAATCTCCAACTGGCCTTTGACTCTCTCCTGTCTCAAGTCTCTACCTTGATTCGTATCCTGGTCGATGCTATCAATGGACGTGTCACTGCCGACTTAGTCCCTGTCTCAGCTCTCCGTTCTGTCCTGGAATGGGCTCACTCCACCTTCGGTCTCTCCCCAGTCCTCCCTTACTCCTCCCTTGAATATTATTATCCTGTTCTCGAATCCACTCTTCTCACCGCATACGTCGTCATCCATGTTCCTCTCCCTTCTGCCATAACCTTTAACCTTTTCCACATCATTCCCTTCCCTTTCCGCCTCAACAACTCCTTGTTACAGGTATCTGTTCCTTCAGAATATTTCCTCCTGTCCCATGATCATCTTTCTGTTGCCTTCCTTTCTTCCACAGACCTCCAGCAATGTTCCTCCCTTACTCCGACCTCTCGTCTCTGTGCTGCCCACCTTTTCGCTATCTTCCCTAGCAGTGCTACACCCTGTGAGTCTGCTTTAGTTCGCAACCATTCCATCTCCTCGGCCTGTTCTTTTGTCCCAGCTCCTGACCTCCCGGTCCACCATGCTCACCTCAACCATATCCAGTATTTCTTCTTTGCTGTTCCCATCTCTGTCACAATCATGTGTCCTGGTTCTTCCGTTCACTCCGTCCCCGCTAGTGGTCTCTACAAAGCACCTGACTATTGTACCGTCAAATCAGAGTCCGTCATCACTTACGCCACTCGCTATCACCAAGCTGTTCATAAACACGCCTATGACATCTTTCAACCAATCGACATGCCTTCCACCCTACCTTCTGCCAACATTACCATCACCTCCCCTCACTTGCGCATGCTCAACCTCCTCAATGACAGTGATTTCATTATGGATCAATTTTCTCTGGCCTTCCGCCGTTCGTGGGTTCATCCAACAGTTGTGTTTCCCCCTGGTTATCGCTTTCATAGGTTTTCTACTCATCATATGTGCAGTGCATTGTTGTGTCAGAAAAATGGCACATCGACTCTAGGAAATCAGAGTCGCTACAGGCATAGTACGCCCTACACACGACGTAGAAACTCTCCGTACTTAGTGCCCTCGCATTCAGTGACTACCATTGCCATCTAACAATTAACCAAACTGTGAACAGCACTCTGCCTACTAGAAAATGATGGTATTTCTTTCATGCATTACTGAGTAACACTGTATCCTACAGAAAATACAAAAAAAAAAAAAAATTAAGGAAGAACAACAATAGAACTCTTATATCTACTCCTTGTTTATCATGTATCAAACTATTATTGTGTAATTCCCATTATGTCTATATATACCTTCGACCCTTCCTGGATTTGTACCTATTAATCCTTGTATATATTATCTGTATATATCCTTCTAATTCCCTCCCCTCAGCATGGCCATGTCTCCCCTACTGCCCCTGTATCATACTTATCCCTTGTACAAACCTCCCCGGTCCTGCCTTACTACTATAATCAAACACCATTTAACTCCCGGTGTCAGGAGACACCGTCTCAGCTACCCAGGGGAGTAGTGTACCCCCTCCACAATATGTCTACCCCCGATGTATATATGTCCCCCCGAAATGCATACATGCCCCCACTAATCTTGCTAGGTCAGCACCCTTTCCCACGCTTGAAGACGGCGTTATTGCATCAGTTGATATCAGACAGCCGAGAAGGGCAGACTATTTTACTGTGAACTTGTAATAAACTCCTTATCTAGCTGTTTGTACACGGAGTTTCTATCACCAAAGTATTGCAAGTTACAACATAGAAAGAGACTAACTGCAGTATACAGGTTGGACTATGCTAGGCAGCTCCTGTAAGAGCTCTCTCCTCTGCCCACCAAATCCTCCAGTTGATACCGGTGGAAAAAAAAAAAAAAAAAAAAAAAAAAAGAATATCAAGCAGTATAGAAAAACTGTCATGGAAATATTTACTGGAGATGACGAAAGGAGAAAAGAGACTTTTGAAGTGAAATATGAATAAAAAGGAATTAAAATAAATCTAGTATACTGCAGCACCAGCCGTGTGTGTGTGTGTGTGTGTGTGTGTGTGTGTGTGTGTGTGTGTGTGTGTGTGTGTGTTTTGGGCAGCCTAAACTACACATTCAAATCGCACCAAAAGTGGCACAAATATCGCAAAAAATTGGCTGTTGTGAAAAAACTTGGTCTCATCACGATTGAAAAACTTTTACTATATTTAATGAGCGATCACATTTTGACCAAAAAACGATGCTCCCGAAGCCCGGCATAGGATCTCCGTAGAATTTTTTGCCCAGAAGTAGAACTAAAATAAACTTGGGTTCCGTTCCCGAAGCTGCAAATAACACAATCAATTTGTTAGCTGCAAAAAATCCAAGTGACAACGTTACACTAGAATAGCACATAAACCCGGGAACCCTCCGCAGGAGCAAACGCGAGGGGCCCGAGAGACTCACGAACACTTGTCTAATATACCATAGCACTAGCCGTGTGTGTGTATTTTGGGCAGCCGAAACTACACATTCAAATCGCACCAAAATTGGCACCAATATCGCAAAAAAATCGCTGATGTGAAAAAACTTGGTCCCAGCACGATTGAAAAACTTTTACTATATTTAATAAGCGATCACATTTTGACTAAAAAAAAAAAAAAAAAAAAGCCGTTCCCGGCTCCTGGCATAGGATCTCCGTAGAATTTTTTGCCCATAGCTACAACTAAAATATACTATAGCAGCAACAGACCCTCTGCAGGAGCAAGTGCGAGGGGCCCAAAGAGCCCTCGACCACTTGTTTGTAACTATGGCAACAATTATATCTAACCCTTCCCTCACATATGCTTATCTAGCAAATACCTAAACTGTTAATGGAAGAAGCAGCATCTACATGGTTATATCACGGAATATATCAAGTTTGAAACCATTAGTTCAAGTTCTGTTTGTGTGTTAGTTTCTAAATTTTGCTAATATATCCCTTATTTATTGTATTCATCAAACACCTTACAAACACCTCATGTAAGTCTCCCTTTACTCCAGTCTTTTCCACTACGTGCAAGCTCTATCTTTACTGTCTGCCTCTACATTGAAGGTTCTGAACATTATGAATTATATTTGTCATTCTCCTCTGGACATTTTCTAAGAAAATTATATCCATTCAATATTCTGGACACCAAAATTGCACGGCATAAATTAAATGCAGCCCTACTAATGCTAGACAATGTTCTAGTATTGCCCTAGACATCCTATTGCCCAAGTTTATAGAAACATAATTGGATCCTGTGTGCCTTATTTATCGCATCAAAACACTGTTTTCCGATTTATGGTCTCTGCTAACCATGACTTTAAGATCCCTAATCATTCTGAATTATTAATTTCTCTATTATCTTTTCCATATCTAGTATCTCTGTTAGTTTAGCCAACACTGGGCAGTTTACATTTGTCTACGTTGAATTCCATTTGCCAATCCTCGTACCATTTGCAAAGTATAGCGAGGTCATTTTAGAGGCTATCCCAGTCACCAGTCAAGTTTATGAAACGTCCTATTTTGGCGTCACCGACCAGTTTGCTGAAACTGCCAGTGATCCCAAATTTCAAATAATTGTTATGAATAATAGATAAGGGACTTGAGTGCTAATCCTTGAGTTTCTCCGCCACTTACTAATCCTTGATCTGAGTTAGTGCCATTCACTAAAACTCTGTGCTTTTGCCCCTTTGGCGAGGACTCTATCCATTAAATCAACGTCACAGGAGAAGACCAACGCAAGCACGTTCTATCTGATTTTGCCAAAACGTGATGGAGAGGATAAATATGTGGCAAAGGTATAAGGAGTTTACTTTTATATCAGTCAAAGTCCAAGGTTCCAAAAGTCAAGATTACATGGCAAGGTCAGAGTAAATAGCTCTGAACCTCAAAAAAGGAAAAAATGAGGGACAAAATTTGCTTCAAGTGCTAAGGGTCAGGCAAGAATAAAGTAGTTTGATTTTAAATGCAATCGATCAAACATCAGAGCCACATGGCAAAGTAATTTTTTCGGCCTCTGCACAAATTGCAGGCCACAGATATTGCACTTTTAAGTTTTTGTTTTTTTGTTTTTTCATTCATCCCTTCACTAGCTCTTCCTCTGTGTCTCATCTTCCCATCGCTCCTACTTCACACACAGACACAGACAGACAGACAGACAGACACACACACACACACACACACACACACACACACACACACACACACACACACACACACACACACACACACACACACACACACACACACACACACACACACACACACACACACACACACACACACTTTCATTCACAGTCCAACCAATACTGTACTTCATGGTTAAGAGTATGTTTCTCGAATGTGCCACACAGTGCTGTCAATGTCCACCTAAAACCCAGACACATCCATAATATTCTGACTCATACCCTTTGCTGTCGGTGAGTGAATGCTGACTAGATAATTATGATCCCATATTATATAGTATACTTCATGGTTTAGGTTACCATTCGTCTCCACTCTTCCCCTGTCCATTACTCCTCATCACTCTTGCCTCTCACACACACTTGCCTTTCCTCTCAAAACCAGGTACTCATATCTTTATCTCATCCCATCTCATTGTTTTTGTCGGCAGAAAGCCGTATGCCAGACACCGGGATAAAGAAGCAAATGGTTCATCTCCACTTAGTGCGACTGTATATCTTAGTTTTCCACATACCTCGTAATATTTATGAATTTACTGCACCCCGACAACCCCGTTCATGAAACACGTCTACGTCCTTCTGCCATTACTTCCATATTGCCCTCACCCCGACAGCAACATACAGCAACTTGTCATTTTCTTTCTTCCAAAATATCGTTATTGTAAATATCTGAACTGTACAGTTCCAAGCCCTGATGTAATTTAGGAATGATTATGCTACAGGATTGTATCAAATGCATAAGCTAATGGACAAAAAATTCAGTGTTAACACACGAGAAGAAGGAAGAAAAACCTACTTGAGGAAATCAGCACAAACGAGGGTGAGATTGTCGAGATGCCCATACTGGGACTGGACGACGTCAAGGTATTCTTGGATGAAATCGACAGCTGTGACATTCCGTGCTTGGTGACTGAGCTCTCCCGTATACCTCCTGCCAAGAGCAACACATCACAAATTTTACTGAAAGGCTACAGTGGCTCAATCACATCATTTTCAGCCACATTATAAACTCACTTTGCTATGCTTCACCATATCCCCTTTATCTTTAGACAGATTGCATTGGTGTGCTTGTACCTCAGAACATAAATCATAATATCCTACAAAATATTAAAGTGATATATCAACACTATTGACTAAGAAGGTGGATGAATATGATAAATTAGTGTGTGTGTGTGTGTGTGTGTGTGTGTGTGTGTGTGTGTGTGTGTGTGTGTGTGTGTGTGTGTGTGTTCTTACCTAATTGTTCTTACCTAATTGTATCTTTACAGGAATGAGTCAAGCTCGTACTGTCCCGTGTCTTAAACCATATTTATCGTACATGTCCTTAAATTTGTGAATTGTTTTGGCACACACTATTTCATTCGGTAGTGCATTCCATTGATCATTTGCTCTGTTTGGGAAACTGAATTTCCTTACGTCTTTATCACCTCTCTTCTTATGCAGTTTTTTGCAGTGTCCTCTTGCTGATGCTTCTCCATATGTTAAGTAATCATTTATGTCTATTTTCTCCTTCCCTGATATACACTTATATAGCATTATCATGTCACCTCTTTTCCTTCTCTCCTGTAGTGTTGGTAGATTCAGTTTATTTAGTCTTTCTTCGTAGCTTAGGTCCCTTAAGCTTGGTATCCATCTTGTAGCGGCCCTTTGAACTTTTTCAATCTTGTCTATGTGCTTTTTGAGATGAGGACTCCAGACTACTGATGCATATTCCAGGGTTGGTCTAATGAATGATATTATTATCCTTCTTAGCATGTCTTCATTTATGTATGTGAATGCTATTCTCATATTTGCAAGCAGTGTATACATGTTCTGTACCTTCTCGCTGATGTGGTCAGCCGGAGATAGTCTGTTATTGATATTCACACCTAGGTCTTTCTCTCTTTCTGATGTGTATAGGGTTTTATTTCCTAACTTATAATCCCAATCAGGTCTTTCTCCACTTTTACCAAACTTGATTACATGACACTTGTCCACATTGAATTCTATTTGCCATGTACTACTCCATTCATGAAGTTTATTTAAATCTTCTTGTATCTCTTTACAAGAGTCTGTGTTAGTAATTCTCCTTTGTATTTTTGCATCATCTGCAAACATATTCAGATAGCTCCCATTTCCAGTGTTACTGTTTATATCATTTATATACACTAAAAACATGATTGGTGCCAGCACTGAACCCTGTGGTACTCCACTAGTCACTTCTTTCCATGATGAGTAGTTTCCTCTTAGTACTGTTCTCATTTCTCCTTTTATGAGAAAGTCTTGCATCCAACAAAACAGTTTGCCTCGAATTCCTCCTTGATGGTACAGTTTCCATAAAAGTCTTTGGTGTGGTACTGTGTCAAAACCTTTCTTGAAATCTAAATAGATATTGTCCACCCATCCTTCCCTTTCCTGTATTGTGTTTGTTACTCTGTCGTAGTAGCTCAACAGATTAGTAACACATGATTTTCCTTTTCTGAAACCAAACTGTCTTTCTGTTATCATACTGTGTTCTTCTTGATGATTTACCCAAGCTTTTCTTATAAGCTTTTCTAATACCTTGCTTACAACACTGGTCAGTGATACTGGTCGGTAGTTGAGTGGATTTTGTCTATTTCCTTTCTTGAATAAGGGGACAATATTTGCTTTTTTCCAAATATCAGGTAGTTTACCTTGACTCAAGGATTTCTTGAAAATTAAAAATAATGGTTTACTTAACTCCTTTGCACATTCCCGTAATACCCAACATGAAATTTCATCAGGACCACTTGCATTTCCTCTGTCTAATCTACTTAACTCCTCCTGTATTACTTTTTCTGCTATTTGTATATCTGGTAGTATGTGTGGACATGCATGTTCCACATAGTCCCTCTCAAAATTTTTTTCTTCTGTAAAAACTAATTGGAAATTCTTATTTAGTGCTTCACAAATATCTTTCTCTTGTGTATAAGTGATTCCCTCGTCCATAATGGATTGTATTATATCTTTTACTTTGGTTTTGCTTCTGATATAGCTGTAAAACAGCTTTGGTTGATCACTACTTTTATTTATTATATCCTCCTCAAACTGTTTTTGGGCTTCCCTCCTTATTCTTGTATAATTGTTTCTTGCCTGTTTGTAATTATTATACGCCCTTTCACTATTGTGTCTTCTGTATCTATTCCACAACAAATCTCTTCTTTCTTTTGATTTTTTACATTCTGTATTGAACCCTTTCTGTATTTTCTTATCTGCTTCTTTGTGCTGTGGGATGTACTTCTAGACTCCTATTTCATAAAATTCACAGAATTTTTTATATGCAGCATTTAAATCTTGTCCTCTAAGCTCATTTTCCCAATCAACTTCTAAGAAATACTTCTTTAGGTCTTGATAATTTCCCTTTTTATAGTTTAGGCTCTTTTTGTAACTGTCATTGCTGTTTACTATGTCATATGCTATCCTGAAGTTATAATTTAGTACTGCATGATCGCTTTTGCCGAGTGGAGGGTGATATATTAAACTGTCAATATCATTTTCTTGCCTAGTAAATATTAGATCTAGCACTGAAGGTACATCAAGTCCTCTTTTTCTGGTGGTTTCCCTCACATGTTGCGTTAGGAAAAACTCTTGCACGAGATCCAGGAGCTTTTGGTCCCAACAGCTTTCTTGGCTAATTATATCTAGAGTATTCCAATTTATATTTGTATTGAAATCCCCAGTTAGTATAATTCTTTCCGATTTCTCTTCCATTTTATGTAGTAATGATCTTAAACTCTGAATTGTACTCTCTGCCAGGTCCTCATATTCGTCTCTTTCCCATGTGTTTGATCTGGGTGGCATGTACAAATTGGCTGCAATTACTTTACCTTCAGATGTGTTGATCTCTACTGCAATCAGTTCTACTTGTGATGGTATATCTAGTTTTATTTCATTGACTTTTAGATTTTTCTTAGTTAATATTATAATTCCTCCTCCTTTTTTTAAATTTCTGTCTCTTCTCCATATATTGTATTCCTCTTAGTTTAGTATGTCATTGGATATCCTTGGTGTTAATTTTGTTTCAGTTAGGCATATTATTTGTGGTTCATTTTCTCTGACATAATCATTCTTCTCTAGTAATTTAGATACCATTCCATCCACATTTGAGTACATCAACTTTATCATCTTGTTTATATACTTGTCATGACATGGTTCTACTACCTTCCTCCTTTTTATTCCATCCTGTTTGTGTACCACTTTCGTACCTGCAATCCTATTACTCTGTAAAAAAAAAACTTTTTCTTCTCCTCTTCTGATCTTCCCTCATTTTTTGTTTTTTCTTCCTCCCTTTTCTCTTTCAGTAATTCCAGTTCCTCTTGTGTTAGGCATCTTTTTATCCATACATTTTTGAACTCCTCTTTTTCCATAAGATTCTTCGCATTTTTTAGTATCTCTCCCACAGTGTTTACACTCTGGAAAGTCACCTTTAGAGGTCTTGTCTTGCTTTTCTCGTATTTCCCTAACCTTTTGTGTTCCTCTATGTCTTTACTACAGATTTCCTCTGATACTTCTTTCAGTAAGCTCATTACATTTGCCATCTCCTTTTTGTCTCTTGAGATCTTGTTTTTACTTCTTCCTCTTCTATACCAGTGATTACTATAGATTTGTTTATATCTACTGAATCTGTGTGTGTGTGTGTGTGTGTGTGTGTGTGTGTGTGTGTGTGTGTGTGTGTGTGTGTGTGTGTGTGTGTGGATAGATGAAGGAGAGAATACTGAAAAGAACAATGAATGTTAGAAAAAATAGTATGAGGACTCTGGAGGGATTGGCAGAGGAATAACAAAGGAGTCAAGATGGGAAAAACACCAGATATTCGTCTTGAGAATGGTTAAGTGGTGAAATAAAATGGCTAATAGTAATGAACTATATGTAAATTATGTTGACAGACCAGGGAGGATGGGAGAGTGTCACAGGGCAAAATGTCATGCATAAAAATTCCCTTGTATTATGTGGAATGGGAAAGAAGAATGTGTAGCAGTCATGGAAGTATTTGCTTCTTGGAGTAGTTACAGTATAAATGTGGACAGAGTTACGGACAGGTATGAGCAAATGATAGAGGGAGGAAAAGGGTATTTTAGGAAGACTTCCACAAAAGTCCATCTCCGACTACACTCCATAGAGGAAACCCATCATTAACCTATTTCCCCCCAGAGACTCACTTTGCCTTGCAGACATATTTTCTCCATGGGCCTATTTTCCCTCATTGACATATTATCCCAGTGGACAGATTATTACCAATGAATGTTTTTCACACCGGCATACTTAACACATGAAACTTTTCTCCAGCGAACCGATTTTTAACATAGACCTCAGAGTGTTTATCATTATGAATTTATTTTTCCCATGGACTTATTTTGCCTTCATGGGTCTAGTTTCCATGGTTGGATTTATTTTCTCCATGGTCCTACCATCCCTTATATATGTTTTCTCCTCATGTAGAATACTGAATCCATCTGGCTTGTTTTTTCCAATGGACTTATTTGCAGCATGGAACTATTATTTTACCCTTTGGACATGTGTCCACTTGACCCATTTCCCGAAGGATAGATCCTCCAATGGACCTATGTTAAACCATTCGCACCCAAGAAGGGTAAATCCAGTGTCCGATGCAAATTAACGAGTATTTATTCGGACTAGTTGATCATAGTCGTGCCCTTAGTCGATCAGCTTCAGAACTGAGGATGCAATGGATAGGACTCGTGCCGGCCCTGTCTCTCCAAACACTAGGTCATCGTATTTTGCAAGTGACGCTCGCTGACAACTGCGAAATTGTCACGTAGGATATAAACACACTTAGAATTCACATTTACACACTACTATATACATACATTGTTTACAAATTTTCCTGTCTTAGCAAAATTGTGTCTCCTGACACAATGCCGCAATCTTTATACAAGGACTTTAATTACACTGACGGTGGAGTAAAATAGCAATGATATAACAGGAAATTGAGTGTAGTTAAGCCCTTAATTTTAGGAAAGAATAACAATCAAGAGGTATAACACTGCTATGTAAGCAGATAGATCCAATAAAATAAGAATATACAAAATTTACGTCACATGGCCACGTTAAAAATATAATAAAATAAGGGTTACAGTTGGTATTAGAAAAGTGCAAATTATTATAGTCTATTTGATTGACCTGTGCACCTGAGATGTATGAGGCATGTAGGGTGTGTTTGTTTCGCGGCTGCTGATTGGCTGCCGATAGTGTCATTAATGTAAATGCATTCATATAGTGTAGTGCAACATGCGGACATAGGTGTACACCGTGAGCGGATATTATAGTGCAACATGTGGACGTAAGTATACACCGTGGGTGGATGCAGTGCAACATGCGGACGTGGGTGCACGCCATGGGTGGATAATTTGCTTCAAACATTACTAATCGTTTTATAAAATTTTATAATCTAGTTTAATTTTTTTTTGGTAGCAGTAAACTTTTAAAGCTAATTTCGGCCTCTTCAGTTTCGGAGGTTATTCCGTATTTAAGCTGGCTGTTGGTATTGAAGGCAATTTAATTATCATCATCATCATGATCCGGACCTCCTTTCCCACCCAAGGGCAGGGTAAAATATAAATATATATATGTATTAAAAAAAGAAGAGGTGTAGACTTAAGTCATCGGCAGCCAACCAGCACCCGCGATTCAAACACACCCTACTCGCCCCATGCATCTGCTGCACATGTCAATCAAATAGGGTATAATAAAGTCACTGCTAATAGAAATCATAGGAAAATTAAGCAATAATATATATATATATATATATATATATATATATATATATATATATATATATATATATATATATATATATATAAACTACATTGAAAACACTGCTGCGAAATATTATCCACGATAAGCAACGACTTTCTAGCTGCTGGGTACTTGACTCCGTGACTTGAAACAATCTGCAGCAGGTATTTCTGTTCTTCACTTGTTGTGATGGAAGTATTGAAGTCCTGCATCAATTTTACGGCTCGCTCTGCCAGGCCATTCACCACTGCCAGATTGTTGATGAATTTCTTCATTCACTGAAAATCTTCAAGTGACTGCCAACTGTCTGGATCCGCTCGTGTGAGGAAGTCTGCGTTCAAGCCGAGTGTGCCAAAGAATGACATGATACTGCTTGTGACAGAGTCATTAAGTTCCTTTTCAGATATTTCTGCTTGACTCCATCTGGATTCGTTTGGGTGGTTCATCAGAACCATTTTTCTTCAAAGTGCTGATCATCTTTCTTTTAGTATTGCTGTCTACAGAATCATCGAAAAATGCAAGGACAATTAATTCCTCACTCAGGTACCATAGGTGTCTGAGGAAAGCCTTAGCTGCAGCAAACGAAATGCTTTTCTTGATGGCATCGAAGTTTTTCACCAGCTTCAGCAATACAAGATTATTGGCCTGGGCAAATGCTGGAACTGGGCACAAAGTCCAAGCCTTTCTGTACAGCAGGCATCGAAAGTTCATTTTCCTTAATGCAGTTTCTTCACTTTTCTTTAAGTTGAACTGCTATTTGAACATCCAGTTTTTTAAGCAGTACAGCAACTTGGCCATCCATCTAGCTCTATATATCGCTCCAGGGGCCACGAATCTTATACCGCCTGGTTTAATATCACCCAGAAAACGTACCGTTAAGTCTAACAATTCACGGTAGTCATCATGAGCCTGCTGACTAGACAGAAGTGCTTGCTTTGCGAAAACTATAACGTCATTCTTCAAACCAGTACATTTCTTTAGGGCTTCAGCACAGACTGGATCATCGTTTGCTGTCTGAAACTGATTCTTGTGAAGTTATGGCCAAAATTGATGAAAATGCTTGAACAAGCTAATATCAGGGCTATTTGATGGACCAAAACAGCATTTGAATACACCTCCGATCACAGTTTCTTGTACATGGTGTCGACATGCCAGGTACAACAGGTTTTTGCCCAGGTTGTTCTCTATCGCACCACAAGCCCCACTTAGTCTGCCAGTATTTGAGGGTGTGGTGTCAAAGCACATGGCCTTCACCTGATCTTCTATATCCCACTCTCTCGACATTTTAACAACAGCATTGCTAGTTGTTTCATCCATACCATTTGTAAGTTTGGGGAAGCCGAGAAGCTGCTCCATTTGAAATCCTGATACTAAGACTGGCAACCCGTCAACTTTATCCCTGCCTGTAATATCCGGCAACATTTTACCGTTACCCAGTGCACTACTAGAGGAACGAATGCATCAGCATTGGTTTTTCCAGCTTGGGCCGTCTGATCACGAAACTTCAGTCTTGCTCTTCTGATTGATTCAAGATTGACAGTTAAACTAAAGATATCATGTCCAAGGCTTCTTGCAGTCTCAGTCAGGAGAAATGTTGCATTACGGTTGCTGACATTGGCTCTGTCAAGTGCAGCACTTAATTCTGTTGTAACAATAGACACAGGCTGTTGTTTGGTACTACTTGATGAGTAAGGTGGTTCACAATTTGCCTCAAAGTCATCGTGTGCTAGTGTGGGCAAATCATCTTCTGAGGTCAGTTCATGTGCTTCAGCTGTGAAATTCTTTCTCCTTCTTCCCTCTTCTTTACTTCAGAGGCATTCCCCTCGCTTCAGTCTTTTTACGTTCCTGTCCTCCTTTGCAGCTAATACCTTGTCCTCATTACCCATATAGCCTATACTTGCCCCGGACTGGTCTCCTAAGAAAGTCCTGTCTTCAGCAATAGTTATCATTTTCATTGCATTCGCATGTACTACATCAAACAGTTTTTCCAAATCTTCACACAAAGAAGATTCATGGGCCATCTGGATCTGAGCTCTGCGAGTATGTTCTTCAGTTTTTGCCATTGATAAAACACTTTTTCAAGCTTCTCAATGGCATTATATATATATATATATATATATATATATATATATATATATATATATATATATATATATATATATATTTTTATATTTATATTTATATTTATATATATATATATATATATATATATCAGCATTATTAAAAATGAAATGAAAGTAATAGTAATCTGCATTTTTGACTATGTACAATGTCCTCAAAAACACATGCCTTCGTAAGTGAAGTTCGTCCTGCAGGAAGTTCATATCGTCACGTAATAGTAATGCACAAGAGAATTATACACAGTTGGTTACGTACAGGAGTTGCCATAGTAGTCTCATTATCACTAAAGAATATTCAATATATTAGCTACGTGTTCCCACGTTCTCAATTTAGCACTATATAGTATGGGTGAAATGCATTGTTTTTTTCCTGATGTGCGTTCTTCCTTTATACCATTATAATATTCATCACTGTATCAAATAATTTTTCTTATCCATATATCATTCAATTTCCTTTTTATAATTTTTTCACTATTTTGTCTTCACTTGACACTATCTTCCGCTGTTCAATATTAGGTTACAAGTTTTTTTTCACTTCAAATACACACATTAAATGTCACTAGGTACGACCAGTTTTAACATCCTCTGGTGGTTGTACTAATCTCGTCGTAACTCAGAATTATTGTAGTCTTGTGTACTTTTGTCTAACACATTAATGACAGTAATGAGACAGTAATAAATAAAACAGAAAATGGAAACAATCACGATAACAGATTAAAGAGTTTCATAAGTGTGAGAGCAACTGAGATATGACGATAAACAGGGTAGGAAGGGACAGGGACAGACTGAATAACACAATTTAAATAATTAGAATAAGAATCATTAGTATGGAACAGGGACATTATTTATCTTAAAGTATACATACATATGATTATGTTACACTGACGAATAATAACATTACAGAACGGCAGGTTATGCAGGAATTACAGCAGTATCATAAGAGAGTACCAGCCTAGAAGAACCGACCGATAATTGGTTAGGTGTCCACTCGTCTTAACACAAAACAACACTAAGAGTGGAGTGTACGATGGCTTTGTTTGTCATTATAATTTCACTGAACTTTTACTCCTCTCTAGTATCAGTTAAAGTTGCTCTCGCTTCCACAAAAATCTTTCTCATCATTTATTCCACACAATCCTGGGTAGTATCGGCAGGCATTTTGAGGATTTCTGAATATTTCTTTACACCATTTTCATACTGATTTACTCTGTATACGCCTCAATATCGCCTGACATGTTACAGAAGAAAGTTACATCTAAGTAGTTTTAAATGTTTCGGAGATTTACTTCGTAACTTCTATTCATGGGATCATTTGGTTCCATATAATTAACACAATAATGGAGAAGAAAATCATGAAATAATAATACTGGCAGAGTGTATGCAATTAAATGTCAGCTCAAAAAAAAGTAATACAGGAAATGAAGCATATATTTAAAAGGAACAGTTGTGATAGGAGAGATATTAAAGAGAAACAAAAAACTGAAGGTTTAGACGAACACGAATGTAAGAGATCAAACGGTCATCCAGTCAAGTGGCATAGAGTCGTGAGGCAGACGTAGGAATTTAGAGTACAAGTATAATGTAATAACGTCACTTCGAGGAAGAGGGAAGGCAACAGTTTGAAAGCGATGATAAAGACTGCAAAACGAACATATAATAGCAAAAAGAAAAAAAGAAAAGTTGTGTCTAGTACAGAATACTCCTGGGAGAAAGAGAGAAAAAAAAAGGAAATTGAATTAAGATTAAAGCGAGACTGAACCCATTGTAAAATTAGGTAAAACTTGACACTGGGACAAAAGCTGTGGTAACATGACAATGATAATTCCTTTACTTGTAATATAAATTACTGGGCCGGTATTAATAAAAACTTCTAGGAGTACTTTTAAAATTACTACTAAAAGTGGTTGTAGATGAGAGTTGCTTCTAAAAGTTCCTCCTAGGAGGACTCGTAGTAGTAATTTCGCTCCTACCATGAAGTGTTACCAACACAAAGAATCTCTGTTTAATATATATAATAAATTACCATTAGAAAGCCTTAGAGTATCAGTAAGTAGTTTAAAAATGAAAAACTAGTTTTCATATATAGAAACAACATCTGTTTGATCATATATTATGATTCTTTACGAATGTCGATAAAATGGATAAAATGTAAACACATCGTGTGGTCAGCTGATCGTGCCTGCGACCATCGGGGCATTGTGTGTACACGTGGTACAGTGACCGTCAACAATGGCACAATTTCAACATACCACGGCTGCAGATAAATTCCGGAGAAAGAGAAACTGGACGGAGGAAGAGTGTCTCGTGCTGGCAGAAGGCATTGGAGAAAGAAAATTATAAAAGGGAAATTCGGCCCGGGGAACACCTCGGACATGAAAAAGCATGCATGGGCTGAGATTGCAAATGCCGTGAATGCTGCTTCCTCTCATCCACTTTCTTGCCAAATTCGGGCATCATGTATTGATCCAGGCCACCTTGCAACCACGTCCAGTATTTTATATTCACTCTCAATCACCAACTGAATGTTCATGCTGTGGTAATTTTTCCAATTCACATACACTTCTTCGTAATGGTTTGGTGCTACAATTCGTAAGTGAGTCCCATCAATCACACCAGCTACCCCAGGAAAGCCAGCAATTCGCCTGAATTTTCTTTCAGTTCTTTGTAGTTCAGGAAGTGTATGAGGGACCTTCACAAACCTCTTAACAATGTGTGGAGCAGTTAGAGCATAGAGTGTTTCCGTTATCACATTGTTCACTGATGGCTGCGATGGTCCAAAGTCATCACAATTTCACTGCTGCATTTTTCCAGTTGCAAGGTACCTTAATAGTATCAACACTTTCATCTCTGGTGTGAGAGGATGGTTTCGATGTGTGGGCCTTTCCTGTACGTCTCTTACTAAATCAGTAATAAACAGAATGCCCTCACGATCGAAACGGTACCTACTTACAAGTTCTTGATCATCATATTCCATGAATGCATCCTTCCGAGCTCAAAAATTTCTGCGTGGTGGGTGGTGTCAGTCAGCCATGGTCTATGTTGTCTTGTCTCTTGGTGTTTGAGGGACGCAGCTACTGTGTTTACTGACACTAAAAGCCCTACTATCTCCTTAACCTCTTAACTGCAGGTCGTCACTTTCGTGACACTCGGGCGCAATGGATTATACTGCGGTGCGTCACTTTTGTGATTCTGTGTTATTTTGAATTATCCCGGGCTTTCAAGTGGTGGCTTATATCATCTATCAGTACTGCCAATGTCCAACACTAGTCAGCACTCCGAATCTCAACTGCACTCCCATCCATTGTTGACATTTCAGCCATTTTCCCCCGTTCCTGACTCCCCTCCCTACCTCCCCTCCATTACCCTGTCCTCTCACCTCCCCGGCCGTGCTGTGCTAAGCAAATCTCCCCTGGATTTTTCCACAGATTTCATCCATTGAAATAAGCCCTATGCCTTATACTTATACAAAATAATATATACCAAAAAAAATAAGGTAAGTGATAGTGGTATACACCAAGAATTGGCTAATTATCACCTGACAACACCTCACATGCATTCATTCGCTACATTCCCACGGTAATTTCCCCTTTGAATTATGCCTTGTAATCTATTTCTGTAATAGAAATATATATCAGAAAGGAAGGGAGAAGCCTAAGTGACATTTACATTCACCTGGAACTACCTATTTCTTTATGTATTGCCGAGATTTTCTTCCAATATTTTATTAGCATGTAAGTTAGCAGCTGTCAGCCCCATTGTCACTGTCAACCCTTGCCTTCTCAGATAAGCCGCGCCATTTAGTTCCTTGTCCTCCTCTGTGGTCAAAGCATGTCGCACTCGCTCCCCGCCATTTCTGCCGCTCCTGCGCCCATTGGAAAAAGTCCCGTAACCTCTACACCCAGAAAAACTCGTGGGGGAAGCTGGAAAGGACTAAGTGACTCTGCAGTGGAACGTGAACTAGCCGAATTATCAATGCAGATCATGGATAGTGACTTTGACCCTTCGGGGGGTTCGTGTGTTGAGCCGGGTGAAGAAATCGTGCCAGAAACTACTAGTACGAGTGCTTCAGTGTCCCAAGTTATCCCTAGCTCCAAGGGAAAGGAGCCATTAGTGCAGCAAGGGAAGGAATTTAGGAAGGGAATGAAAAGGCGGTGGGTTAGCCCCGGAACAATGGCCCACCATGAGTCCCGAGTTGATTCACCTCCCCGTTCCCCAAGCCCCACTTCACTCATTTCTTCCTCTTCTTCTGCTGAATTTTCTCTGAAGTCTTCGTCGTCGGAGTCACTACCAGCATCAACAGTGAAGGCAGGCCGTAGAGGAAGAGGTAAATCCCTGACCCATAAAAGTAGAGTTGCTAGTAGAGTAAGGGCTGCTAGTGCTGTACGACAACCCAGGGTCAGTGCGATCAACCTTGAACCTGATAAATCTGCCTCACAGCCAACCTCCACCCTCACCCGCCCTACACCGCCACGACAGGGAATCCTGGACGCCTTTGCGTGGACGGAAGGGTCTGATTTTGTCCCTCAACATCTCCATTTTGACAAGAGTTCCTCAGGAGCACAGCCTGCCTTCACTCTTGATGAGGATGCTGAGTGTGTGAACTTCCTTTTGGCCTTCCTCGATGACGAAGTCATGCAGCACATGTGATGAGACCAACAGGTATGAATCACAATGTGCTGCAAGTGGTACAGGTGCAGCCAAGATGCAACAGTGGTCCATGCTGGGAGTGCAGGAGCTGTATGTGTTCTTCGCCCTCATGCTTCTCATGCCACACTCAAAGAAGCATGAGTTGGAAGAATACTGGTCCATGGACCCCTTACTACCCTCACCCACCTTCAATAAGTACATGGCCAGAGATCGCTTCCGGAACATCATGGGAAACCTGCACTTTGCCGACAACGATGTACCTTCCCAAACCGACCCACTCTGGAAGATCCTGGAGATTCTGAGCAGAATGAAGGTTAAGTTTATGTCATTCTTCCACCCCTTTCAGAAGGTTGTCATTGACGAATCCTTGGTTTTGTTCAGAGGACGTCTTAGGTTTGTGCAGTACATTCCAAGCAAACACCATTGCTTTGGAATCAAGTTCTTTGTACTGTGCGACTGTAAGACGGGGTACATCCTTGACTTCCTCATTTGTTCAGCCAGCACTGTCGATCTGGATAAAACACCCCCCCTTGGCTTCTCAGGCTGTGTAGTGAAAGTGCTCCTTGAAAGGTATCTTGGTGGGAATCATGTGCTGTATACAGACAACTATTATACAGCACCAAAACTTGCCAAATACCTTTCTGAGCACGGCATCGGCTCCTGCGGCACTGTAAAGAGTAATTGTGCCCACTTCCTTAAATTCCCAGAGGCAGGAACCTCGCAGCGAGGAGACGTGCACCTACGCAAGTCTGAGAAGATGCTGGCAATACAGTGGCATGACAAGAGGATCGTGCACATGCTCACCACCGTACATAAGGGGGAAATGACAGACAGTGGGAAGGTCGACTGTAGGACAGGAGAACCTGTGATGAAACCTGATGCTGTCTTAGACTAAAATATCAACATGCTGCTGGTGGACTAGTCCGACATGATGATTGGAGAGATCGACTGCCTCAGGAAGAATACTAGGTGGTACAGGAAAGTTTTTCTGCATCTCATAGACATGACGATGCTGAACGCCTTCATCCTGTACAATATGAAGGTCAAGCCACCCAAGTCCTTCTCCCTGAGGTTGTTCGCCAGGACTTGTGTTCAGCAGCTGCTGGAAAGATATGGTAGGGTGACAGCAGCAACTCCAAGGCGCCATCCAGTAACACTTCCCGACCGACTTGAGCAGAGGGCGTACATGGATCGGCACAGACTGGTGCAAATGCCTGCCACAGGCTGCAATCCACAGGTGCCAGGTGTGTGCACATACCACCCGACGCACACCTGAGCACAAACGCATCTCTTGGCAGTGCACTGAGTGCCAGGTTCCCCTCTGTGTTACCTGCTTCTTTGATTACCACAGCCAGAAGCAGTTCTAAAAGTGCAAGTGGGAAAGGAAAATAATGTGAAAATAATGTGTAAATAATGAGTAAATAGCAAGTGAAAGCAATGGATGTACAGTACAAATGATTGAACAGTGTAATATAGTTTTATGTTACTGAAAGTGACAGTGAATAACATAGTGTAAGTAAAATAGAAGTGTAAATATTGATAATACAATAGAAAATGTAAATAGAAATGTAAGTAATTAGTAATATAAGAATATGAGTACAAATACTTGAAGTTATAACAGAGAAAGTGAATCCATGGCTCTCTACGTATTTTACTGAATGAAAAATTGAATGACTTCAGTGACAATACACTAATACTACTGAAGGAAACTTATGGATAAAGACTCCAGATATATATAAGTGTTATAATAGTAATAGAAATATAAAGTGTGAGGGGTTTTATGAATAATAAATGACAGAGTACCTAGAGCGAACTGGCGCAAGTGCGATGATCAGACGCGCTCGTAATTTCCAGTGATTTCACAGTGGTCTTTTTTTGGAGTATGGATCCCAAACTACTTGATAATCATAGAGTAGTGTTTATAGTGTTAATATCTGGCTGTGGTAATCATATTACGGGTTGTCGGGAAGTGTAAAGTGGAGACTTCGTTTCCAACTTCAGAGGTCTCCACAAGTCCTACGGTAATCGACGAAGGCTCAACAAACATCCCAGGAGAAAGCTGAAGTTATGTGCCATAAGCATATATAATTTTAATATTCTTGGACTAATAACTGATTTTTGGCAAATACTTTTACAAAGTCTGTCGGAGCCCGAATAATCCCGCGGCACACGCAAAACATTGGGAAACATGCCCGCAGTGTAAGGGTTAAAAGTCCTTGTGGAGGACTTTTACTTTTTAGCGATTTTACGAGCAAACTTAGAAGTTGAAAGTAACTTTTAGTAGTACTTCTAGAAGTTAGGAGCCAAATATCACTTTGAGAGGAACTTTTTATTCCTATGAGTTTTTATTAATATGGGCACTGGAAAGTCATATACACTGTGTCAATGATAATAATGATCCTATCATTTCCTTAAGTAATTCAAAAATTGCATAATTGGATACTTATTTCACTCATATACTTAGCAATATTACCTAGCAACAGGGGTGTAATATATGTAATAATACTAGCTAGTTATGAGGAAGTAATAAAGTATGAAATAAAGCAATTTATCACCCAAAGATGGACTATGGACAGTCAGTGCTACTTAACCCCTACACCGTGGGCTTGTTTACCAATGACTTGCATGTCCCGCGGGGTTATTTGGGCTCCGACAGACTCTCAAAAAATATTTGCCAAAAATCAGTTATTAGTCCTAGAATAATAAAATTACATATGCTTATGGCACATACCTTCAACTTTCTCCTGGAATGATTGTTGAGCCTTCATCGGTTACAGTAGGACTTGTGGAGACCTCTGAAGTAGAGTAACGAAGTCTCCACTTTACACTTCCCGACAACCCGTAATATGATTACCACAGCCAGATACAAACACTATAAACACTATTCTACAATTTTCAAGTAGTTTGGGATCCATACTAAAAAAAAAAAACACTGTGAAAGCAATGGAAATTACTAGCGCGTCTGATCGTCGCACTTGCGCTAGTTCGCTCTAGGCACTATGTCATTTATTATTCATAAAACCCCTCACACTTTATATTTCTATTACTATATCACACTTATATATATCTGGAGTCTTTCTCCATAAGTTTCCTTCAGTCGTATTAGTTTATTGTCACTGAAGTCATTCAATTTTTCAGTCAGTAAAATACGTAGAGAGCCACGGATTCACTTTCACTGTTATAACATGAATTATTTGTACTCATACTCTTATATTACTAATTACTTACATTACTATTTACATTTTCTATTCTATTTTCAATATTTACCCTGATTTTTTACTTACACTATGTTATTCATTGTCACTTTCAGTAAGATAAAACTATAATACACTGTTCAATCATATGAACTGAGCATCCATTGCTTTCACCTGCTATTTACACATTATTTACACATTATTTACACATTATTTCCAAATAATTCTGCTTCCACACTTGCACTGTTAGAACTGCTTCTGGCTGTGGTAATCGAAGAAGCAGGTAACACAGAGGGGAACCTGGCACTCAGCGCACTGCCAAGAGGTGCGTTTATGCTCAGGTGTGCGGCGTGTGGTATGCGCACATACCTGACACCTGCGAATCGCAGCCTTCCTTTTCCCTGTGGCAGGCATTAGCTCAAGTCTGTGCCGATCCATATACGCCCTCTGCTCAATTCGGTCGGGAAGTGTTACTGGATGGCGCCTTGGAGTTGCTGCTTGCACCCTACCATATCTTTCCAGCAGCTGCTGGACACAAGTCCTGGTGAACAACCTCAGGGAGAAGGACTTGGGTGGCTTGACCTTCATCTTGTACAGGATGAAGGCGTTCAGCATCGTCATATCTATGAGATGCAGAAAAACTTTCCTGTACCACCTAGTATTCTTCCTGAGGCAGTCGATCTCACCAATCATCATGTTGGACTTGTCCACCAGCCGCATGTTGATATTATAGTCCAACACAGCATCAGGTTTCATCACAGGTTCGCCTGTCCTACGGTCGACCTTCCCACTGTCTCTCATCTCCTCCTTATGTACGGTGGTGAGCATGTGCACGACTCTCTTGTCATGCCACCATATTGCCAGCATCTTCTCACACTTGCGTAGGTGCACGTCTCCTCGCTGCGAGGTTTCTGTCTCTGGGAATTTGGGGAAGTGGGCACGATTACTTTTCACAGTGCCGCAGGAGCCAATGCCGTGCTCAGAAAGGTATTTGGCAAGTTTCGGTGCTGTATAGTAGTTGTCTGTAAACAGCACATGATTCCCACCAAAATACTTTTCTAGGAGCACTTTCACTACACAGCCTGAGAAGCCAAGGGGGTGTGTTTTATCCAGATCGACAGTGCTGGCTGAATATATGACGAAGTCAAGGATTTACCCCGTCTTACAGTCGCACAGTACAAAGAACTTAATTCCAAAGCGATGGCGTTTGCTTGGAATGTACTGAACAAACCGAAGAAATCCTCTGAACAAAACCAAGGATTCATCAATGACAACCTTCTGAAATGGGTGGAAGAATGACATGAACTTATCCTTCATTCTGCTCAGAATCTCCCGGATCTTCCAGAGTGGGTCAGTTTGGGAAGGTACATCGTTGTCGGCAAAGTGCAGGTTTCCCATGATGTTCCGGAAGTGATCTCTGGCCATGTACTTCTTGAAGGTGGGTTAGGGTAGTAAGGGGTCCATGGACCAGTATTCTTCCAATTCATGCTTCTTGGAGCGTGGCATGAGAAGCATGAGGGCAAAGAACACATACAGCTCCTGCACTCCCAGCATTGACCACTGTTGCATCTTGGCTGCACCTGTACCACTTGCAGCACATTGTGATTCATACCTGTTGGTCTCATCACATATGTGCTGCATGAGTTCGTCATCTAGGAAGGCCAAAAGGTAGTCGACACACTCAGCATTTTCGTCCATAGTGAAGGCAGGCTGAACTCCTTAGGAGCTCTCATCGAAAACAAGATTTTCGGGGACAAAATCTGACCCTTCCATCCATGCGAAGGCATCCAGGATTCCCTGTCGTGGCGGTGTAGGGCGGGTGGTGGTGGTAGTGGTGGAGGTTGGCTGTGAGGGAGGTTTATTCGGTCAAGGTCACTCTCACTGACCCTAGGTTGCCGTACAGCACTAGTAGCCCTTACCCTACTAGCTACACTACTTTTCACTCTCCTAGATTTACCTTTGCCTCTACGGTCTGCCTTCACTGTTGATGCTGGTGGTGACTCCGACGACGAAGACTCCGGAGATAACTCAGCCGACGATGATGAAGAGATGAGTAAAGCGGGGCTTGGGGAACAGGGAGGTGAATGCACTCGTGACTCATGGCGGGCTGGGTCACGTGGGGGCATTGTTCTGGGGCTAACACGCCGGCTTTTCACTCCCTTCCCAAATTCTTGTCCTTCCTGCACTAAAGGCTCCTTTCCCTTGGAGCTAGACACTGATTCACTTATTGAGGCACTTGTTGTTGCTGTTTCTGGCTCGATAACCTCACCCGGCTCATCACACGATTCACCCGAATCGTCATAGTCACTGTTCATCATTATCATGGACAATTCTGCCAGTTCACGTGCCACTGCAGAGTCACTGAGGCCTTTCCTGCTTGCCTCACCACTTTTATCAGGAGTAGAGGTCACGGGGCCCTTTGCAATGGGCGCAGAAGTGGCAGGAATGCCGGGGCGCGAGTGCAACATGTTTTCTATACAGTGGAGGACAAGGAACTAAATGCTGCGGCTTATCTGAGAAGGGAAGGGTTGACAATGACACTTTAGGCTGACTGCTGCTAACTTACAGGCTAATTTTTTATAGGTAGAAAATCTCGGCAATAAATAAAGAAACAGGTAGTTCCAGGTGAATGTAAATGTCAGTTAGGATTCTCCCTTCCTTTCTGATATATATTCTTATTACAGACATCGATTACAAGGCATAAATCAAAGGGGAAATTACCGTGGTAATGTAGCGAATGAATGCACGTGAGGTTTTGTCAGATGATAATTAGCCAATTTCTGGAGTATAACACTATCACTTACCTGTTTTTTTTTTGGTATATATTATTTGGTATAAATATAGGGCATAGGGCTTATTTCAATGGATGAAATCTGTGGAAAAATCCGGGGGAAATTTGCGTAGTGCAGCGCGGCTTGGGAGGTGAGAGGAGAGGGTAATGGAGGGTAGGTAGGGAGGGGAGTCAAGAAGGGGGTAAAATCGCTAAAATGTCAACAATGGATGGGAGTACAGATGAGATTTGGAGTGCTGACTAGTGTTGGATATCGGCAGTACTGATAGATGATACAAGCCACCACTTGAGAGCCCGGGATAATTCAAAATAACACAGAATCACAAATGTGATGCCTTGCGGTATGATCCATTGTGGCCGAGTGTCAAGAAAGTGACGCCCCGCGGTTAAGGGGTTAAGGTTGTCTACATTCTGCACAATGTCTAACTTATAAAATGCTAAATTAACAGACAGGTCGAAATGATTATCATGAAGAGGAGATGGTTGTAACTGTACTGCATAGTACCAATGATGTTGTTGGGTGCACCCATTTGGTATCGGTGTTAGGCAGATCCTTTATTTCAAATTTGTTACCCCTACGAGAGATGACACGGAAAGGACCCAGGAATTTACCATCAAGTTTTGATTTACGTTCGTAGTCCAGGGTAAAAACTAAATCACCTACTTGGATGGTAACATCAGAGGCAGCTGCGTGTTGTTAATGTACCATTTGTGCATTTCAGAGGACCAAATTATCCTGAAAGTACTTATAAACTTTCTGAAAATCTGAGAGGTGGACCTTGACAAAATCATCATGATTATCGACCGGATCAGGCTTAGCTTGCAACAAAGAATAGGGTAACCTCTTGTCAATGCCATAGATTACAAAGAGTGGAGTTTCACTAACTGAATTATTCAGTGATCCATTAGTCGACACAGCTACCTGCGGAATCCTCTCATTCCATGTGGAACTCCGATCTCCCCATCACGTTGTGTAGGCATTTTAAGATTTTCTGATTCTGGCGCTCCACGAGCCCATTAGAAGCTAGATGACAGGCAACAACATTACTTTTAATAATTCCATAGTGACAGCAAATTTCTTGCAGCACTGAATCGTTGAACTCTGACTCGTTATCTGTTAGAATGACTTCTGGGGTTGTGAAAGGACAAATAACTGAATTAATAAAAGCACAAGCAACAGTACTAGCAGGTTTGTCATTTGTACTAGCAGGTTTGTCATGCAGTGGAACCAACAGTACAAGTCGGGGGAAATGATCAACTACCACTAATAGACATGAAGCCAGATTCAGTACATGGTATTTTCAGAACGTCAAGAGAGAGTTTGCCAAGGCCTTGGTGGTACAGGGTATTGCAATACGGGTGCTGGGAGACCGGTAGTTCCTTCATTACTAGGACAAGATAGACATGCAACAAAAAGAGCCTCTACGTCCTTATGCATAGTAAGCCAATAATATGAAAGATGCGCCTGTCATAAGCATGTATCCTTAACCTGGTGTGGCGTGTGAGGGATGACATAGATTAAATGAAGAGCCGCAGGAAATAAGTCTGTTAGAATGACTAGTTGCCTGACTTCATGATGAGGCACATCGCTACCTGTGAGTTCTGTCCTTCTGTAGAGTAAGTCATTACTGAGGAAGAAATCAGACAAAGGAACTAGTAACTTTGGCAAGGAAGAATTATCTCCAGACTCAAGAAAGTATATGACCTGAGACAATATAGAGTCAACATGCTGGAACCCATGGAAAGTATCATAATCAAAAGCTAAATTTACATCACAGCCTGTCGAGACTGTGGCAACGTAACAAGAGAGAGCATCAGCTACATCATTTGACATTCCAAGAACGTACTCAAATGTTGGGTTATAATCATTAACAATAACCAATGTACAAGGTGACCAGTAAGATTACGTCCTCGAAACAGGTTGCAAAGAAGATGGTCCGTCTGGATATGAACGGGGTAACCGTAAATAATGTCGCGGAAACGTTTTTGGGACCAGACCACAGCAAGCACTTCCCAATTAGTTATGCTGTAATTCTTCTCTGTGGAGTCCAATACTTGGCTGGCATAGGCAACATGTTCCTGCCTTCGGAATCATCTTGCATGGCAACTGCACTGAGGCCCATTCCGGAAGCATTTGTCCATAACAAGAAAGGTATGGAATAATCAGGGAACGCCAAGACTGGAACTTGTGCAGGAACAGTCTTTAAGGTAGTTAACGTGGCAGCTTGTTCATCTGACAACATAAAAGGCTGATCCTTCTTCAACAGTTTAGTCAGCAGTGCATCAGTTTGGGCATACCCCTTGATGAAATGATGATGGTAGCCACTAAGACCAAGGAAACTAATGACTACATCTGTTTTGGTTGGAGTAGAGAAGTTGGTTACTGCATGACAATCTCGTCCGAGTATGTATGCCGTTAGCATCAACGACATGTCCTAAGAATTTCAGCTTCTTACATAAGAAATGACACTGTTCTGGAACAGAACGACTAACTATAATGACATCATCAAGATTAAGACTAATTGACCTATCATGCTGAAGGCTGTAAAAAGATTCCTCCATTTCCACTTGCCAGTATTCATTCAACAAATCCAACAAGGAAAAAACACAATTATTTTCTCCCAGTGATTCCAACAGATCAGTGAGCACTGGAATTCAGAACCTAGCCAGAACAGTCAAGGCACTGACGCAGCCTGTACATAACTCACCATCTTTCTTTCGAACAAGGAATAACGGAGTGTCAGAATTTTCGATAATGTTGGATTCCAATATTTCCTCAATAAGGCGATCAGCCTGCTGACACTGACTATGAGGTAAGTGATAGGCAGTGACATACACAGGTTGAGCATTAGGCAACAATGTAATAGCATATTTGGCAAGACTAGTTTTGCCCATGGTCTCACTGGGCAGGGCTACAACTTAGCGGTAGTCTCGCAAAAGATCAAGCAATTGATTTCTGTACTCAGGATAATTGTCCCATTGTACATGAGACTCAATATTAGTTGGGGTAGTATTGTCAGTAATATGAATTGAGCACACCTCTGCAACAGAGTGAGAAATCTTGGCATATATGTACGGCCGCTAGATATACCAAAGAATCACCAGTCTTTGTCCCAGTACACAGCTAAAGTGGGGCATTAGTAGTGTTGGTGGGGTACAAATAACATAAGCTGTCGTGTGACACCAAGAACAACACAGACTCGTAACTCAGGCCCTTATCACGACAGGCCTCAGGTTGAGAAATAGCGATGACACCATTAGGTGACCTAACGATCCTCAGAGCTATCCTGCTATATACCCCGGGGGATAAAACCATGCACTGTTTTACCACCTCTTGGTTGGTTGTCATGGGCTGCATAAGGTCTTTAGCGGGAATGAGGTACAGTAGGTAATGACATGTACAGTGATGGCTCATTGCCACAGGATGGCTCACCAAGATGATCTATTTCAGAATCAGGGTGAGAATCTGATGAGTACAGTGAATCAGTAATGGAATCAGGTAAGTTAGTAACGAAATCAGGCAGGAGAGATTGTAACTGTATCAACTCGTGACTGAGAAATGGGGTTTGTGATACTTGGCACAAACAACCTTGAACAGTAATGCCTCCATGTGCTGGTAACACATTGATATGTTCGTGTACCCTGGTTTGTACATCTAGTAAAACGTCAGCAGGACAGTCCAAGGTGTGACACAGAAGTCAGCAATGAATAGATCTGCTGATTCATGTAGAGAAATTTGAAGCTGAGTGTTGCCTTTGATATCTAAATACGGCTCATCTACCGTATACAGAAGGTGATCTGAGGACTCAAGGAAGCTAACATGTTTCGATCTGTTACACTGAATTGTTGATAACGCCTCTTCAGATACTAAGTTGACAGTGGAACCTGAGTCCATAAAAAGTGAGATATCCAACTGACCAAAATTTCATCGCACAACTACCACTAAGTAATCTAATAATGAACAGTACTCAGGGGCAGTTCATTGTGTTCAGTAGCTGCTATCTTGGAGGTTTCCGAATGTTGCGCTGTTCTTCCCACAAACGCTGTCATGCAAGGCATCGACACTCACTAGTAGTATGACTTACTGACTGTTGGTGATACACAACTCATGGCTGAACCACAAAGGTAAAGGCTGTCATCAGTCATAATACCCACAATATCCACGGCCCATCAGTCATAATACCTACAATATCCATGGCCTGACCATGGGCTACGGATTTTTTTCTGCCTGCGATAACATTTTGACCGACTATGTCCAGAGACACTACAGTTCAAGCAAACAATAAAGAATTTCTTGCTCCAACATGCTTTTGAATGGTAACGCCCACTGGACAGGTGACGACTCCAAACAGGTCTATGTAATCTGCGGCACGAGTAAGAATGAGTAATATCAGAAAGACTGTTGATGGGTGAGGATGAACGAGTTGAAGGATACATAATCGTGCCAGTCATCTTTGCTCGCTGAAGTAACAGAGATTGTGAGAGCATTGGAGGAGATGGTTTAAGTAGGCAGGATAGAAATGAAAGAAAGGGTAAGTATAGTAGAACTGATTGTGGAAGGTTATGGCGTCTCATCACCAAGCCTCGGAGTCCCCAGGGGGGGGGGGACCATAAATGCCCCCACCTTCCACCCCTCTCCCGGTGATGATTCAAGGTGCCTGGAACCACTGTCTGACTCTCTTCTTCATTTCTGCAACTTTTGCGGCCTTTCCTCTAACTTTCGCTCTGTTGAGCACCACCTCTCCTCCTCTAAACCTCACCTTTTTCTAACTGAGACTCAGCTGTCTGAGGCAGCTAACAGCAAACCCTTTTCTGTATCCTCCTACTTTCTCTATACTCATTTCAAAGCCAAAGGTGTTGTGTATATATACGCAACGACTTATCTTGCTCTCGTGTTCCTGGACTCGATTCTTCTGAATTCTCTACAGTCTGGCTTCGGCTTTCCTGTCATTCTCTGACTAAATATATCTGTGCTGTTTACTTATCCCCTAATTCTACTGACTATCAAAAATTCTTCGATTATCTTACCTCTGCGATGGAACAAATTCCATCCATTTCTCCTTTCTCTGAAATCTCCATTCTAGGAGATTTCAATGTTCACCACCACCTTTGGCTCTCCTCTCCTTTCACTGATCCACCTGGTGAACAAGCCTACATCTTTTCTATCATAAATGACCTAGAGCAGCTTGTACAGCACCCTACCTGTATCCCAGACCGCTTTGGAGGGAGCTCCAACATACTTGACCTCTTCCTTACAGCTAATCCTTCTGCTTACACTGTTAATCTTTTCTCTCCATTGGGCTTCTCCAATCACAACCTTATCACCATAACCTGTCCTATCACTCCGGTGAGGCCTGTGGACGCTCCAGGGAAACGTCACCTGTGGCATTTTGGAGCCCCGGATTGGGAGGCCCTCAGGCAGTACTTCTTTGATTTTCCCTGGAATGATTATTGCTTCCATGGTCGGAAGCCATCTGAGTGTGCCTTGCCCATTACGGAGGCTATTCTCTCGGGCATGGAAGCATACATTCGTTTCTCATATCCTTTGATTAACGCAAGAAAGCCTTGGTTTAATCACGCTTGTTCTAATGCTGTCCACAACAAGGAGAGGGCCTACAAAAGGTACCGGAGCCAATCCACCCCTGAATCACATCATCTTTACATTTCTGCCCGGAATCATGCTAAGTCTGTTCTTCGCTCTGCTAAAAATAATTTCATCCGTACTAAATGCTCTCAACTCTCCAACTCGAATTCTTCCCACTCCTTCTGGCACCTTGCCAAAAACCTTTCTAACAACTTTACCTCATCATCCTTCCCTCCTCTTTTCTACTCTAATGGTTCTGTACCTATTTCTTCTACTGATAAAGCAGATTTCTTTGCACAGACTTTCTCCTCCAATTCTACCTTAGACGATTCCGGTGCTGTTCCTCCATCACTTCTCACCTCTGACTTCCTCATGGCTGACATTAAAATTTCTTCAGCTGATGTATTTTCTGCCATCACTGGCCTCAATACTAACAAGGCATATGGGCCTGATGGAGTCCCTCCTGTTGTTCTCAAGAACTGTGCTTCTGTGCTTACAACCTGCCTAGTCAAACTCTTCCGCCTTTGTCTGTCAGCTTGTATCTTTCCTTCTAGAAGTTTGCTCTCATTCAGGCAGTCCCAAAGACGGGTGACCACTCCCAACCCTCCAACTATCGTCCAATTGCTCTAACGTCCTGTATTTCAAAAGTTTTCGAGTCAATTCTAAAGTTTTTGAGTCAATTCTCAATATAAAAATTTTAAGGCATCTTTCCTGTCACAACCTTCTTTCTGATCGTCAGTACGGGTTCTGTCAGGGATGCTCCACTGGCGATCTTCTCACCTACCTTTCAGACTCCTGGTCATCCTCCTTTCGGGACTTTGGCAAAAGCTTTGTCATTGCACTTGACATCTCAAAGGTTTTCGATCGAGTCTGGCATAAATCTTTAATTTCCAAACTGCTCTCTTACGGTTTCTATCCTTCTATCTGTGCCTTCATCGCTAGCTTCCTTTCTGGTCATTCTATAGCCGCTGTTGTAGACGGCCATCGTTCTTCTCCTAGATCTATCAACGGTGGTGTTCCTCAGGGCTCTATCCTATCACCAATTCTCTTCCTTTTATTCATCAATGACCTTCTAAGCTGTACATCTAACCCTATCCACTCATACACTGATGACTCCACCCTTCACCTTTCCATTCGGTTCCCGCAACGCCCATCTCAGCAGTTACTTCAACAAACAAGGAATGAGGCTATGGCACACCGAATGTCTGACTTGGCTCGTATCTCTGACTGGGGTAAAAATAATCTTGTTGTATCTAAGACTCAGTTCTTACACCTATCAACCCGTCAAAATCTTCCACAGGTATACCCACTAATGTTTAATAATATTCAGCTTAATCCTGCATCATCCTTGAACATGCTTGGGATTTCATTTACTCGGGACTTATCTTGGAAAGATCATATTACATCTCTTGTAAAATCTGCTTCCAAGAGATTGGGTGTGCTAAGCTGACTCCGTTCTTTCTTTACCCCTGCACAATTGTTGACTCTATACAGGGGTTTTATCCGCCCCTGTGTGGAGTACAACTCTCATGTATGGGGAGGCTCCCCACATACAGCTCTTCTCAATAGGGTGGAGTCAAAGGCTTTTCGTCTCATTAACTCTCCTCCTCTTACTGATTCCCTTCAACCTCTGTCTCTTCGCCGCACTGTTGCATCTTTATCTCTTTTCTATCGCTACTTTAATGGTCACTGCTCCTCTGAACTGTCTACGTGCATTCCTCCACCTCTACGACGGGAGCATAGCACCCGTCTAGCAGCAAACTCTCATCCCTTTTCTGTCCAACTCTCTAATGCAAGAGTTAACCGTTACTCCCAGTCCTTCATTTATGTAACAGGTCAACTCTGGAACTGTCTCCCTCTGTCTGAATTTCCTGCTGCCTATGATCTAGTCTTTCAAAAGCAGTGTGTCCAGGCATCTCGAAATGAATGGATCTTGAATTTGGCTCTCTCTTGTATTTTGTTTTTCTCTTGGAGGGAACTCTTATTGCGGGCTCATGGCCTTTGTTTCCTTCTTCCTCGCATTAAAAAAAAAAAAGTGCATAGGATAGAAAACGAGAGTGGAGGGGTACTTCAGGAAGGAGTTATTTGATTGACCGAAGACAGCACTAAGATTATGATTAGGTGTACCCGGTATAAATAGTATTAAAAGTTAAAGTAATATTAGTAATTGTAATAATAATAGCAGCAAGATTGTCTGAGCCTGATATTGCATAAGAAGCAAAATTATATTTTCATCACTGTCATCACCATCATCTTTAGTCTTGGTGAGCTGGGGAGAGTTTAACTTTTTGGACATAAGTCATATACATAATAGAAAGGCTACGGCTAAGCAGAGGAGTATATAGCTTTACATATGTTAATGAATTATATAACACTGCACACAACATGAAAGAAATGGAAAAAAAACTGAAATGTTTGTTGTTGTAAAAGGTACAGAATGAATATAGTATGAATTAATAAATGAAAGAATAAGTGAATGAAGAATGAACGAATGAGTGAATAAAGGAAAAAAGAATAAACGAATGAATGAATGTAAGAATAAATGAATAAATGATGAAGGAAAATGGATTATATAAAATTAACATTATATGAATGAACACTAGTGAATTTATAAAGAAAGAATTGAGAAAGGTGAAAGGAGAAGGTTAATAAGAGAAATGAGAAAGTTAATACTGTCATACAATCTAATACTGTGAAAGAAATGGAGGACTCATCGAAATGAAAATGAATAATACTAATCACAAAATTTAGAGATAATGACAATTTCTATAGTAGGTGGAAAGGTGTTTACTCGAGCAAATTTTGTTTTGGAGTGAAGTAGGAAGTTAAAATAATAGTTACAAAAGTAGACACTGCGAGTAAGCTGACTGGAGACAGCAGGATGACATAGTCTTGACAGGGGTGTACGGAGCGGTGCAGCGTCTGTGAATAGGGACTGATGACGTAATGCCTGGCCGCGGTTGCCAAGTGGCGACGGTGAGTGAGAAGAGGGAATTTTTTACTACTTGGGAATGGTTTAATATTCCTCACACAACAAAGGCCGGACTGGAGTATGGGCAATGATAGTTTACCGCACCTTGAAGGCACAGGACACACACAAAACAGCGCCACACATCAAAGGGCAGGAGTTACGAGTACTGTTGTAATATTCAGCTGCAGGCTCAGGAAAAGCAGGCCACATGCAATAGGGCAGGACATTCAAGGTCAGGTATGCAGGTCACTGGCAGGGTATAGGCAGGTAACCGTGAGGCAAGGTTGTACAGAAGACCAGAGCTGTTTGCACGAGACAGGATGTGGCAGGTGGATGGGCTAGGTTGAGGCTGAATCACCAGGGTTTGGAGGGTGTGGTGGCATGGTGGTTAGTATGGGTAGCAAATTTCAAGGCAGTGCTGATGATGAGAGGAGGTCGTGGGTGGAGTTCGTTACAGGCTGACTCACTGGGGTTGGTGGGGCTTGGAGGCATAATGGTAGGTGAAGGTTGGTGGAGTTGAAGATCTCCAAAGCAGGATGGGACAGGCCTTTACTAATACAATGCCTCACCAAAAACACGTAGGATGCAGGACCACAAGTTAGTTGGACATTAACCCCTTAACCGCGGGGCGTCATTTTCGTGACGCTTGGGAGCAAGGGATCATACCGCGGGGCGTCGCTTTTGTGATTCTGTGTTATTTTGAATTCACCCGGGCTTCCAAGCGGGGGCTTGTATCATCTATCAGTACTGCCAATGTCCAACACTAGTCAGCACTCCAAATCTCATCTGTACTCCCATCCATTGTTGACAATTTAGCCATTTCTCCCCGTTCTTGACTCCCCTCCCTACCCCCCCTCCATTACCCTATCCTCTCGCCTGCCCGGCCGTGCTACGCTAAGTAAATCTTCCCTGGAATTTTTCACTGATTTCATCCATTGAAATAAGCTCTATGTCCTATTCTTATACCAAATAATATATACAAGAAAGAAATAAGGTAAGTGAGAGTGCCATACACCTGGAATTGGCTAAACATCACCTGACAACACCTCACGTGCACTCGTTCGCTAATTTTTGCTGTTTTTTTCCCCTTGAAATATGCCGTATAATCTATTTTCGTAATAAATATACATGTAAGGAGGGAAGGGAGAAGCCTAAGTGATATTTACATTCACCTGGAACTACCTAATTTATAATGTATTGTCTAGATTTCCTGCCAATCATATCAGTGCTAGACAAAGCTGTTTCAAGATATAACATTGGTAGCTCTGAATATATATCTCCTAAGTAGGCCTCTAATCTATTTTCGTAATAAATATACATGTAAGGAGGGAAGAGAGAAGCCTAAGTGATATTTACATTCACCTGGAACTACCAAATTTATAATGTATTGTCTAGATTTCCTGACAATCATATCAGTGCTAGACTAAGCTGTTTCAAGAACCAATATCGGTAACTCTGAAGAACCCCTAAATCAGGCCTCCACGCTGGCCCTCCATTATCAGTTTACTCTCATCTTCCGAAGCGAGAGTACGTATGTTTCTTCTTGCTGACTTCATGGCCTTTTTTCACCCCCATGCAAATGGCCCTGTGACCTTTACCCCCTACTAAACCTCATGTGGAAATAGGTAAAGGGCTGACAATTGATAAAAGAGTGACTACGATCTTTCTATTGAGTAAAACAGTGCAAGTGGAATTGTAAATAATGTGTAAATAATGTGTAAACAGCAAGTGAAAGTAATGAATGTAAATATACGTGAACAATGGAAAATAGTTTTATAAGTTATTTCAAGTGACAGTGCACAACACAGTGTAAATAAAATAGAAATGTAAATAACGTAAATAAAATAGAGAACGTAAATAGAAATGTAAATGAATAGTATTATAAGAATACGAGTATATACCCTAGGAGTAATGAAAGTGAAAGTTTCACTCTAGCATGTCTGAATGCTATGAGTTATGAGAGTGAAGATGAAAGTGACATTCACTCTCAATGCCAGTATACAGGACGAGAAAGTGAATGCTACGTATTTTACTGAGAAATTGAATCCCTACAGTGACAATAAACTAATACTACTGAAGGAAACTTATGGACAAAGACTGTAGATATATATGAGTGTTATATAGTAATAGAAATATAAAGTGTGAGGGGTTTTATGAATAATAAATGACAGAGTAACAAAAGCGAACTAGTGCAAGTGCAACGATCAGACGCGCTCGTAATTTCCATTGCTTTCACAGTGTTTTTTTTTTTTAGTATGGATCCCAAACTACTTGAAAATTGTAGAATAGTGTTTATAGTGTTTGTATCTGGCTGTGGTAATCATATTACGGGTTGTCGGGAAGTGTAAAGTGGAGACTTCATTACCCTACTTCAGAGGTCTCCACAAGTCCTACGGTAACAGACGAAGGCTCAACAATCATTCCAGGAGAAAGCTGAAGGTATGTGCCATAAGAATATGTAATTTTATTATTCTAGGACTAATAACTGATTTTTGGCAAATATTTTTTGAGAGTCTGTCGGAGCCCAAATAACCCCGCGGCAAACACAAGTCATTGGTAAACAAGCCCGCGGTGTAGGGGTTAAGCGAGGGTGGAGGCTGGAGGCTGATGTCAGGTCCAAATGACGGAGGCAGGAGGTAGCTAGGTTTGTAATTATACAGAGATTATCCGGAAGAGACGTTAATTTGACAGTGACCCCCGTTGCAGCCAGAATTTGTTAAACTACTTACACCCAAGACAGGTAAATTCATAGTCCGGTGCATATTAATGGCTATTTATTCAGACTAGCTGATCAGTCATGCCCTTAGTCGATCAGCCCCAGAAATGAGGTTGCAGTGGATAGAAGGCAGGCCGGATCTGTCTCTCCAGACATTAGGTCATCATATTTTGCTAGTGACACCTGCTGAGTGCTGACCGCTGCAAGAATTGTCACATAGGAGATGTACACTTAGAATTCAAACTTACACACTACTAGATACATAAATTGTTTACACCTATTTTAGCACAGACCTAAAACCCGTGAACCTATCTAACCCATGAGCCTATTAACTGGTGAACCTGTTGACCAGATGTACCCTGTACGTGTGATGTATAATAGGAAGTATTTACAGGAAAGATTAACCCCTTAACCGCGGGGCGTCACTTTCGTGACGCTCAGCCACAATGGATCATACTGCGGGGCATCACTTTTGTGATTCTGTGTTATTTTGAATTACCCCGGGCTCTCAAGTGGTGGCTTGTATCATCTATCACTACTGCCAATGTCCAACACTAGTCAGCACTCCAAATCTCATCTGTACTCCCATCCATTGTTGACAGTTTAGCGATTTTACCCCCTTCATGACTCCCCTCCCTACCTGCCCTCCATTACCGTCTCCTCTCACCTCCCACGCCGAACTGTGCTACGCAAATTTCCCCCGGATTTTTCCACAGATTTCATCCATTGAAATAAGCCCTATGCCCTATACTTATACAAAGTAATATATACAAAAAAAAAAAAAAAAACAGGTAAGTGATAGTGTTATACACCAGAAATTGGCTAATTATCACCTGACAAAACCTCACGTGCATTCATTCGCTACATTACCACGGTAATTTCCCCTTTGATTTATGCCTTGTAATCGACGTCTGTAATAAAAATATATATCAGAAAGGAAGGGAGAATCCTAATTGACATTTACATTCACCTGGAACTACCTATTTCTTTATGTAATGCCGAGATTTTCTACCTATAAAAAATTAGCCTGTAAGTTAGCAGCAGTCAGCCTAAAGTGTCATTGTCAACCCTTCCCTTCTCAGATAAGCCATGGCATTTAGTTCCTTTTCCTCAGCTGTAGAGAAACGATGTCGCACTCGCGCCCTGCCATTCCTGCCACTTCTGTGCCCATTGCAAAGGGCCCCGTGACCTCTACTCCTAAGAAAAGTAGTGAGGCAAGCAGGAAAGGCCTTAGTGACTCTGCAGTGGCACGTGAACTGGCAGAATTGTCCATGATTATGATGGACAGTGACTATGACGATTCGGGTGAATCTTGTGATGAGCCGGGTGAGGTTATCGTGCCAGAAACAGCAACAACGAGTGCTACAGTGTGTGAATCAGTGTCTAGCTTCAAGGGAAAGGAGCCTTTAGTGCAACAAGGACAGGAATTTGGGAAGGGAGTGAAAAGGCGGCGTGTTAGCCCCAGAACAATGCCCCCACGTGACCCAGCCCGCCATGAGTCACGAGTGCATTCACCTCCCCGTTCCCCAAGCCCCACTTCACTCATTTCTTCATCATCGTCGACTGAGTTATCTCCGGAGTCTTCGTCGTTGGAGTCACTACCAGCATCAACAGTGAAGGCAGGCCGTAGAGGTAGAGGTAAATCAAGGAGAGTGAAGTAGTGTAGCTAGTAGGGTAAGGGCTGCTAGTGCTGTACGGCAACCTAGGGTCAGTGCGAGTGACCTTGACCGAGATAAACCTCCCTCACAGCCAACCTCCACCACTACCACCACCACCCGCCCTACACCACCACGACAGGGAATCCTAGACGCCTTTGCGTGGACGGAAGGGTCAGATTTTGAGCCAGAAAATCTAGTTTTTGATTGAGAGCTCCTCAGGAGTTCAGCCTGCCTTCACTATGGACGAAAATGCTGAGTGTGTTGACTACCTTTTGGCCTTCCTATATGACGAAGTCATGCAGCACATATGTGATGAGACCAACAGGTATGAATCACAACGTGCTGCAAGTGGTACAGATGCAGCCAAGATGTAACAGTGGTCCATGCTGGGAGTGCAGGAGCTGTATGTGTTCTTTGCCCTCATGCTTCTCATGCCACACTCCAAGAAGCATGAGTTGGAAGAATACTGGTCCATGGACCCCTTACTACCCTCACCCACCTTCAATAAGTACATGGCCAGAGATCGCTTCCGGAACATCATGGGAAACCTGCACTTTGCCGACAACGATGTACCTTCCCAAACCGACCCACTCTGGAAGATCCTGGAGATTCTGAGCAGAATGAAGGTTAAGTTTATGTCATTCTTCCACCTCTTTCAGAAGGTTGTCATTGACGAATCCTTGGTTTTGTTCAGAGGACGTCTTCGGTTTGTTCAATACATTCCAAGCAAACGCCATCGCTTTGGAATTAAGTTCTTTGTACTGTGCGACTGTAAGACGGGGTACATCCTTGACTTCGTCATATATTCAGCCAGCACTGTCGATCTGGACAAAACACACCCCCTTGGCTTCTCAGGCTGTGTAGTGAAAGTGCTCCTAGAAAAGTATTTTGGTGGGAATCATGTGCTGTATACAGACAACTACTATACAGCACCGAAACTTGCCAAATACCTTTCTGAGCACGGCATTGGCTCCTGCGGCACTGTGAAAAGTAATCGTGCCCACTTCCCCAAATTCCCAGAGGCGCGAACCTCGCAGCGAGGAGACGTGCACCTACGCAAGTGTGAGAAGATGCTGGCAATACGGTGGCATGACAAGAGGGTCGTGCACATGCTCACCACCGTACATAAGGAGGAGATGAGAGACAGTGGGAAGGTCGACCATAGGACAGGCGAACCTGTGATGAAACCTGATGCTGTGTTGGACTATAATATCAACATGCGGCTGGTGGACAAGTCCGACATGATGATTGGTGAGATCGACTGCCTCAGGAAGAATACTAGGTGGTACAGGAAAATTTTTCTGCATCTGATAGATATGACGATGCTGAACGCCTTCATCCTGTACAAGATGAAGGTCAAGCCACCCAAGTCCTTCTCCCTGAGGTTGTTCGCCAGGACCTGTGTCCAGCAGCTGCTGGAAAGATATGGAGGGTGACAGCAGCAACTCCAAGGCGCCATCCAGTAACACTTCCCTACCGACTTGAGCAGAGGGCGTATATGGATCGGCACAGACTTGAGCTTATGCCTGCCACAGGGAAAAGGAAGGCTGCGATTCGCAGGTGTCAGGTATGTGCGAATACCACCCACCACACACCTGAGCATAAACGCACCTCTTGGCAGTGCGCTGAGTGCCAGGTTCCCCTCTGTTTTAGCTGCTTCTTCGATTACCACAGCCAGAAGCAGTTCTAACAGTGCAAGTGTGGAAGCAGAATTATTTGGAAATAATGTGTAAATAATGTGTAAATAGCAGGTGAAAGCAATGGATGTTCAGTTCATATGATTGAACAGTGTATTATAGTTTTATCTTACTGAAAGTGACAGTGAATAACATAGTGTAAATAAAATAGAAGGGTAAATATTGAAAATAGAATAGAAAATGTAAATAGTAATGTAAGTAATTAGTAATATAAGAATATGAGTACAAATAATTTATGTAATAACAGTGAAAGTGAATCCGTGGCTCTCTACGTATTTTACTGACTGAAAAATTGAATGACTTCAGTGACAATAAACTAATACGACTGAAGGAAACTTATGGAGAAAGACTCCAGATATATATAAGTGTGATATAGTAATAGAAATATAAAGTGTGAGGGGTTTTATGAATAATAAATGACAGAGTACCTAGAGCGAACTAGCGCAAGTGCGATGATCAGACGCGCTCGTAATTTCCAGTGCTTTCACAGTTTTTTTTTTTTTTTGGGAGTATGGATCCCAAACTACTTGAAAATTATAGAATAGTGTTTATAGTGTTTGTATCTGGCTGTGGTAATCATATTACGGGTTATCGGGAAGTGTAAAGTGGAGACTTTGTTACCCTACTTCAGAGGTCTCCACAAGTCCTACGGTAACGACGAAGGCTCAACAAACATTCCAGGAGAAAGCTGAAGGTATGTGCCATAAGCATATGTAATTTTGTTATTCTAGGACTAATAACTGATTTTGGCAAATATTTTTTGAGAGTCTGTCGGAGCCCAAATAACCCCGCGGGACACGCAAAACATTGGTAAACAAGTCCGCGGTATAGGGGTTAATGTTGTGTGTTGTCTATCATGATTTTGGATTAAAGACAAAGCATAAGCGAGAGTAATAGACAAGGAATATGGAGGGTGCTTGAAATACATGTGTGTGACTTAGGGTATCTAGGCATTAACCAATGATAACACATTTTAAAAAAAATGAATGGCACCATTTTCTCCTTGCCTGTGTCATCTGGTTTGGGATACAAAGCCTGACAGAAGTGGAAGTAAGGTTAAAAACATTCCATTCAACTGTAAAGTAACATTTTTAAGTAGATCGGCAGCATGACCGTGATGTTTGACCGTGGATTGTGAATCAAGGACACTTCGGCATCATAAGGTCATCCACGCATGCAGTGGCATGCAATTCTGCTTCTATTTAAGCAAATATACGTCTACAAAGAATGTTGAAAAAAAAATGAGCATGATGCAACACGTGCTATGGCCTATGGAGTGACAGAGGTAACTTAGTGCTTCAGTTTACTCTCTCAACCATAATTCTGTTTTCATACAGACCTATATCCCAAAGAGTGTGAGTGAAGGAGTGTGACAGAAGAGTGCTGCATTATTGGTGTGATTTCTGGTGAGTTATGCTGTCTGATGCTAAGGTCCCCTATGTTAAGTGAATTCTGAAGTCAGGGGAAAACAGTCGAATGCTGTTCGAAAGAATGTATGAAGGCACGAGGACGACAGTAGTACATATGCCCATCCAGCAACACCCACCCACCCTTGAGGTTTCTGGTCACTCATTAATTGTCCTAATGCACCCATGTTCACACCATGAAACCAATCTCCTCCATGGACGTATATTTCTCATGTTTCGATTCCCCCATAGATATATTTTCCCACAAAGACCCATATCCCCCATGAACCTACATTCTCTCACTGACTTTTTTTTTCCTATGGACCTTTTTACTTCCTGGATCTATTTTTCCCTAATGGCTTATATTCCACCAATGACCTGTTGTCCCTAGAGATTTACCTTCATGGAGGACTTATTTTCTTCATGGTCCCGTCGGCCCAGGAAACTAGTATTTCTAGGGCCGTATCTTCCTCAATGGTGGTGTTTTCCCTATATGGATCTATTTTTCCTCTAGTGACCTACATTCCTCATGGCCCTCTTTTGCTCATGAACCTATTTTCCTCATGCACCTATTTCCTCCATGTACCTATTCTTCCCTGTCAAACTTTTTTCTTCCCGTAGGGAAACACTGAATCCCCCACCTGGATTTTTTCCCACGTCCTATTTTTCCCATGGATATTGTTTGAAACTAGGTCTTCAGGAGTTCCTAAAGTCACTACTGCTCTTGCTGAAGTTTTATACTGTTTCCAGGAGGAATCCTTTAACACAATATGAGTATTTTGCTCATCTTGTGCGTCTGGAGAAACTGGGACTGGTATTCAGTCTCACAGAAGGGAGTCTTAAAACACCTTGTTTACCATGAGAGAACTGAGAGCTACATGATGGTATGCTATTTATACCATGATTGTCACCTGGGTGAGGAGTCCCTGGTTTTTCTGTTGATCTTGTTCAATAGAGTGTATGAGGAGCCGGTGATGATAGCTAGCTGGTGACTGGCCATAATCCTCCCGATCCCTAAGGAAGCGAAGGACCAAGCCACTGTGTCCAGTTTCCAACAAATCTCTCTGATGTCTTGCATCTATAAACTGTTTAAGATGACAGTGAATGAACACCTTATTTAAATTTTAGAGAATGATGAGTTTTATCTAAATCCTTATTTAGGTTTAGGAGAACGAGATCCATTATTTAACATACAATCTTTTTCCCTCTAAGCCGTCCATTTGCACTGCATATGTTTCCAGGCAGCATTATGTAACTGTTTTTGACATGCAGAATACGGATGACACAATTCGGATAAATGAGATTTAATTTAATCATTTTTATGGTCTTAGGGGCCGCTTACCCATTTTTATTTAGAACTTCCTCTCTAAGTGGAAGCTTCGGGTATGTGAGGGATGTAAGCTATCTCCTCTGTTTTAATTGAAGCGTTAATTGTTTTTACAATAAATGGGATAGTTTTTGTCCTGCAGGAGTGAATGAAGAGCTTCCTCTCCTTGGATGATATGTCTATCTTGTTTGCAGCATCCCATATGTAAGTGGCACAGTGTCAACTGCAGCTTGCAATAGACCAGGCTTGTACCTGGGTTCAGATGCACAGTTTTAGATTTTTCTTCATTAAGACTGTTACAATGCACTTTTGTCATTTATGAACGATGCATCCTGACCTAATTTCATGAATTTGTTCTTACATGGTCAAAGGACTGCAAGAAAGGTGGAGGTGAGGCTTTTAGGGCTCATCTTAGCCCCCCGTCTAAAGCAGTGGGATTTGCTTGCCTGAAGGTTTTGAATTTTTTAATGGTTCAAGCCCATACATTCTTCTGCTGCAACATACTTTGGTGTTATAAAGCTTGTGGTATGGTCTTGGGCCATATTTCTGTAACTTGCAATACTTTGGTGATAGAAACTCCATGTACAAACAGCTAGTTAAGGAGTTTATTACGAGCTCTGACAAAAATAGTCTGCCCTTCTTGAGTGTCTGCTCAGAACTGACGCAGTAACGCCTTCGCCCAGGCTTGGGCTCTGGGAAAGCGTGCTAGGTCAGCAAGTTTAGTGGGGGCATGTATGCATTGGGGGAGAGGGGCATATATACATCGGGGGTAGACATATTGTAGGGGGGGTACACTACTCCCCCGGGTAGCTGAGATGGTGTCTCCTGACACCAGGAGGTATATGGTGTTTGATTATATTACTAAGGCAGGGTCGGGGAGGTTTATACAAGGGATAAGTATGATACAGGGGCAGTAGGGGAGACATGGCCACGTTTAGGGGAGGGAATTAGAAGGATATATACATATAAGATATACAAGGATTAATTGATAGGTATGTGCCCAGTAAGGGTCGAAGTTATACATAGACATAATGGGGATTATACAATAATATCTTGATATATGATAAACAAGGAGTAGATATGAGGGTTGTTTTGTTTTTCTTCGTTCATTTTTTTTTTTTTTTTTTTAGTTTCTGTAGGATACACGGTCACTCAATAATTCATTAAAGAAATACCATCATTTTCTAGTAGGAAGAGTTCTGTTCACAGTTTGGTTAATTGTCAGATGGCATTGGTAGTCACTGAATGTGAGGGCACTAAGTACGGGGAGTTTCTACGTCATGTGGAGGGCATACTATGCCTGTAGTGAGTCTGATTTCTTGAAGTCGGCGTTCCATTTTTCTGACACAACAATGCACTGCACATATGATGAGAAGAAAACCTATGAAAGCGATAACCACAGGGGGAAACACAACTGTTGGATGAACCCATGAACGGCTGAAGGCCAGAGAAATTGATCCATTATGAAGTCACTGTCATTGAGGAATGTTAGCATGTGCAAGTTAGGGGAGGTGATGGTAATATTGGCAGATGGTAGGGTGGAGGGCATGTCGATTCGTTGAAAGATGTCATAGGAGTGTTTATGGACAGCTTGGTGATAACAAGTGGCGTAAGTGATGACGGACTCTGATTTGACGGTACAATAGCCTGGTGCTTTGTAGAGACCATTAGCGGGGACAGATCGAACTGAAGAACCAGGACACATGATTGTGACAGAGATGGGAACAGCAAAGAAGAAGTACTGGACATGGTTGAGGTGAGCATGGTGGACCGGGAGGTCAGGAGCTGGGACAAAGGACAGGCCGAGTAGATGGAATGGTTGCGAACTAAAGCAGACTCACAGGGTGTAGCACTGCTAGGGAAGATAGTGAAAAGGTGGGCAGCACAGAGACGAGAGGTCGGAGTAAGGGAGGAACATTTCTGGAGGTCTGTGGAAGAAAGGAAGGGAACTGAAAGATGACCATGGGAGAGGAGGAAATATTCTGAAGGAACAGATACTTGTAACAAGGAGTTGTCAAGGTGGAAAGGGAAGTGAATGATGTGGAAAAGGTTAAAGGTTATGGCAGAACGGAGATGAATATGGACGACGACGTATTTGGTGAGAAGAGTGGCTTCGAAAACAGGATAATAATATTCGAGGGAGGATTAGGGGAGGACTGGGGATAGACCGAAGGTAGAGTGAGCCCATTCCAGGACAGAATGGAGAGCTGAGACAGGTACTAAGTCGGCAGTGACACGTCCATTTATAGCATCGACCAGGATACGAACCAAGGTAGAGGCTTGAGACAGGAGAGAGTCAATGGCCAGTTGGAGATTATCCATGTTGAGTTTGAGGTAGAAGAACTGAGAGATAACGTTGAGATCTGAAAGGTGTTGTCGTAAGATATCAGTGAAGTTGTTTAGAGTGGACGTTACTTCATTTAGGTGGGCCGTAATCTTCTGTAACATAGTGTGTTAGATTTTGACGGCATCGGGATTCTATGGCTGAAGCTAAACTAGCGAGATCAGATTTGAAGCCAGAAATGTCATGGGCTGTAGCAACGCCAAACAAGCCACTCAGAATCTCACCTCCGAAGTCGAAGAGACCTCGTTTCACATGAGAGCGACCAACAGGTGTCTGAATGGAAAATGTGTCATTGAGCTCAGTGAATTTGTTGCTTATGTATTGCAATTGCCAGGAGAGTGGTAGGAAAAGGTTATAGAGATACTGATTTGGGTTGTGTGTCCCCGAGATGGCCGTGAGATGGGTCTTGATTCCGTGGAGCTGATGCGCGTAGGCAGGTAGGGCAATGGCTACGTTGGCCAGGGGACCAAGATCGTAGCACAGGGAGACTACACCTTCGATAAGCATTACCTCACCTCCTGAGCCGACCAAGGCCCCGGGACGTACTCCACCATCGTCCTGACCCGACCCAGACCCCAGGAGGGTCAGCACTGCCAGCAGGTAGATCGCTAACATCGTACCTAGAAAATCAGGGTAGAGTTAATGGGAGAGGTCCAGAGGAGGTTGATGGGCTGAGCGCAGTTTGGACCGATATTGATTGGTTGAATGAGTAGGTGTAGATGGAGATGAAGGAGACTGAGGGATAGGTGGAGATGGAGTAGATTGAGGGATGTGTGGAGGGGAAGGGGAGTCAGGAGGTTGTGTAAGTGACTCTTCCAACACAAGGCCATGGGGTGCTCGCTTTAAGTCATCGACGTGGACCCATCTGGTGTCCCTAGTGAACAGGTCCTGGAGGTGAAATTTGTTGCCTTGTTGAGTGAGGACGCGGTGGGGCCCTGTAAATTTGTCATCCAACTTAGAGGAACGCGTATGGGAATGAGCAAAGACAAGATCGCCTACATTGATAGAGATAGGAGAGGCAGAATTATGTTGGTGCTGCAGCATGTCCTCCTGAGAGGAAGCCAAAGTGGATTGGACATACTGGTGGATTGTTTGGAAGTTGGCCAATTTTAGTTTAACATAATCATCCATGTTGTAGATGGGTTCTGACTTTGAGGATAAGAGAGAGTATTGGAGGTCCTTGTCAAAACCAAAGAGGACGAAGAAGGGAGATTCGGCAATGGATGCATTGATGGAGCTATTGATTGAGGATGCCACTTGGGGAATCCAGTCATCCCAGGACGAACTATGGGAGCCTAGATGTCTAAGGCACTCTAAGATTTTTCGGTTGTGGAGTTCTACAAGGCCACTGGAAGCCGGATGGTTATTCACGACATTGCGCTTACTGATATGAAAGCGGCGACAGATCTCATCTAGAAGGCTCTTGTTGAACTCTGTACCATTGTCAGTAAGAATGGTATGAGGGGTACTGAATGGGCAAATTACGTGATCTACAAAGCACGTGCAACACTCTTCGCGGGCTTCTCGGAGAGGGGTACGAGGACACAGTAGCGGGAGAAGTGGTCGACCGCTACGAACAAGTACTCAGCACCGGATTCCGTGAGAGGTAGTTTTAAGAGATTGATTGAGACAGTTTCCCATGGTCGTGATGGGATTGAGTATTGTAAGAGCGGTGCAGGTAAGCCGGTTGGTCCTTTGTGGCAGTGGCAGGAGAGGCAAGAGTCACAGTGGACATTGATATCGCGGCGCATGGTTGGCCAATAGTATTTGAGACGTGCTTGGCGCAAGCATCAGTCTTTACCTGGATGGGAAGCTTGAGGGGTATTATGAACTATGTGAAGAACCGTTGGTATCAGGGCAGTGGGGACAACAAGTTGGCGTACTTCGCGACTGGGCATGTCTTTTCCTGTTAGTAGTGTTTTCCTGTACAAGAGATTATCATCTAGCATGAACTCATCTAGTGATACTGGCAGAGTAGGTAAGGTCGAGGCATCGCCAGATTCTAGGAAATAAATTACTTTGGACCATATGGGGTCTTGGTGCTGAAAGTTTCGAACAACTTCTGACGTTAGTGTAGTGTTTTCAGTTACTTCAGGCTCCAGTGATGTTATAGCTGCTGCTACATGACGTGAGAGTGCGTCTGCGACTACATTCAACTTGCCTGGTACATATTGAAAAGTGGGATTGAAGTCCTGGATGATGACGGACCATCTAGCTAGCCTACCTGTTAGGTTGCGATTCTTGAACAAATCACATAGTGGAAGGTGGCCTGTTTGGATATGCACTGGATAACCATAGACTATATCTCTGAAATGTTTCAAAGACCAGACTACCACTAGCACTTCGAGATCTGTGACACTGTAGTTACGTTCAGCGGTTGTATGGGTGCGATTAGTAAATGCTATTACGCGCTTCCTTGATCCTTCATCGAGTTGCATCAAAACGGCACCAAGTTCAGTGCCTGAGGCATCTGTGCAGAGAAGAAAGGATTTGGTATAATCAGGAAATGCTAGAACAGGGGCATTTACAAGAGCTGTCTTCAGCTTTTGGAAAGCCTGTGACTGATCGTTAGTCCAAACAAAGGGCACATTCTGCTTGAGTAAGTGGGTTAGAGGAGCGGCGGTATTTGCATAATCTTGTATGAATCTATGACAATAGCCACTGAGGCCCAGGAAACTTCGTACAGCTTCGGTAGTGGTAGGTTCTGGGAAGTTAATAATCGCTTTAGATTTATTTTCATTAGTATGAATGCCTTGTGCATCTACGACATGACCTAGGAATTTGATTTTCTTTTGCAGGAAGTCACATTTACTGAGATTGATTTTCAGGCCTGCGAGCTGGAGGCGTTCAAAGACTTGCTGGAGCTTAGTAAAATGGTCAGGGACTGATTTACTCACAACAATGATATCATCTAGGTAAGCAAAAAGAGAGTGTCCCATCATACCGCTGAAGACTGAATGGATAAGTCGCATGAACACGGAAGGAGCATTTCTCAGACCAAAAGGGAGTCTCTTAAACTGAAAATGTTCGGAAGGGGTGCTGAAGGCTGTAACTGGGCAAGAGGACTCTTCCATTTCGACCTGCCAGTAACCGCTGAGGAGGTCTAAAGATGAAAAGACTACTTTATTTTCACCAAGGGATTCTAGCAAATCAGTGAGGAGGGGTAATGGGAAACGGTCTGGAACGGTGACAGAATTGACCTTACGATAGTCGACTACTGGTCTAAAGTTGCCGTCCTTCTTTGGTACTAAGAAAAGTGGGCTATTCCATGGACTGACAGAGGGTTCAATAATGTCCTGGTCTAACATGTTCTGTATCATTTGATCTGTTTGCTTTCTCTGGCTGTGAGGAAATCGATACGCTGGTATGTAAATCGGCTGAGTTCCTGGTAGTAGTTCAATCGTATGTTTGACAAGGTCTGTTCTGCCCATCGGTTCACCGGGTAAGGCAACCACGTTTCTGTACGAGGTCAGAAGGTCGAGGAGTTGTGGCGTATTTTCTGGAAAATCCATGCAAGTGAGATGTGAGAGCATATCGGGTGAATATGTCGGCGCAGATCTCGTAGAGTTAATAGTACATACACCGATTGGCGTACTATCATCAGTCTGAATAGTAGGAATTGAGGAATCCTGGCACACCTTTACAGCCACTGGATATACTAGGAAGTCTCCAATCTTTACACCACTTTTAAGTTTTAGTGGAGCATTTGTGACACTGAGCAAGTACAGGTAGCATAAACTGTCCTCTAAGACTGTGCACCATGCTGACTCATAAGTCAAGCCATTCACACAACACGTCTCATGTAGTGTTAGTACATCCACAACTTTTGCACTGGCAACACAAACAGAGACTTTGGTGAACTCATGCAGTAACAAAATTGTGCACGTATTCGTTAATGCACGTTTCGTCTCTGCATGTTGGAGAAGATCATGCACACTGTGTGAGGTAGGTAACTGAGACATGTCTGAGTCAGCGATAGTGTTGTTGGGAGAGGAGGTAAGAGCCATTTCCGAAGGCTGAGAGGATGTATCAGTAGATATTGAGGAATTTATGTCCTTGCTCACAGTCAGTAAAGGAATGATCTCTGTATTCTCAGACGATGATGGTGGTGGTTTGGGCTGGTCTGGACTTTTTGGTAGTGGTAAGGACAGAGGTAACTGAAGGACTGATTTGATCGTAAGAACAGGACGGGGACATTCCATACTGTATACTGGGAATCCAGAAATGTCTATACTGCCACAAGCAGGTAATAATGCAATGGAGTGTTGTGCCATGGTGGAGAAACCAATAAGGGCATCTGCGGGATACTGCAAGTCATTAGTGACATGAAATTCAATTGGGATAGGGGGCAAATCTCTGTGTAGATTGACTTCTAGGGTGACTCTTCCCTTAACCTTAAACTCTGAGCTTTCGGCACCACATAGGCGAATGTCTGGTGGTTCTAGGAAACTGACATGGTTGTGATGTCGTTGAATAATATGTCAGGAATTGTCGGAGATCAGATTTACTATAGATCCTGTGTCCAAGAAGAATGACGTTGGTATGTCATGACTGCATCCGAGAATGACTAAACCCGAGGATGTTATGGGACCAACATGGCGGATGGGGAGTTGGGTTTCTGGTTCTATGTGATATTAGGCTGATTCGGGCGCGGCACTTCCCCCGACTGGTGGCGGTTGAGGTAACGACATTCCTCAGTGGTGTGAGTCGTGCTTGATTTATGGTATATGCACTTAGGATGACGGGAGCGGGAAGGCGTACGCTGTCTGGTTTGGAAGTGAGGACTTCTGTATTTACGGTCGCAACTGGATTCTCGATGTCCAGGATGACCACAGTGCCAGCAAAGAATCGAAGATTGTCTGTTCCGTCGGACGCTAGATTGATCACGACCTGTGGTAGGAGAACGATGCATGGCAGGTCTGCCGCGTGTGGTAGGACAGGAGCGAGATTGGTCTGGGGTAGTGGAGGTGTGACAGACTGAGGAGGCCAAGGGTTGGGTGGTGCCCTGACGCGTGTAGTTCGAACCTGTTCTTTCATGAATGGCTTTAGTGACCTGAATAATTTTATCTCCTGGATTGAAACCTATTTCCAAGGCTAGCTCTCGCTGTTTAGGAGTAAGCCAGTGAAGGAATCTCAGGTAACCAATTAAGCCAGCAAAGTTGGTGAGTGAAACCACTGGAACTCCATTTTTGTCTTCTATTTCATGCCTACTAGTAATTGGAGCATCTCGCTACTAGTTGCTTTCATGGCGGCGGCAGCTTCGCGGAGCTTGGCATGTTGCGCTGGGACCCTCAAGTCCTCATCCATTTGGTTTAGGAGATTAATGAATCCCATGAGAGACGCGGTATTTGAATGCTGGCAACAAAGGCTGATGAGTTCCTTATGAAAATCAGCAAAGGTATTGATGCTATCGAAATGTCCTGCACGGATCACGGATCCGATGTCCGATTTGCCGTGGTGCAAGCGACCCATGAGGTAGGCTACTTTGAGCGATTCATCGGTAATCTGCCGATTGTGGATGTCGGTTTCGACTTCTCTGAGGAAATCATAGACAAACCAAGTAGGGTCCTGACCAGTAAATTTGGGACGATTGGGATCGTCGAGATAGATAGACTGTGGAGGGGCGGCCATGGCTGGAAGTGCGGAAGTGGCGGAAGGAGAGGAGTGGGAAAGAGACAAGGTAGTGGTAATTAAGGGCGAGCAAGACGGGGTATGAAGTGAGGCAGGCGAGTGAACGATAGAGTAAGGAGTAGAGGAAGAAGAAGGGAGTGTAGAGGTAGGGGTAGAGGAGGAGGTATCTGGATTTATGAGTGTAGGATGGGTAGTAAGTGGTTCTGCGGGAAGTGAAACGGGAGTCCCAGGTACAGGTCGGTGGTATTCTTTGCCACTTCTTAAGTGAGTGATCGTGTTAGAGTCGGCAGACGGTGTGTGATCAGGTGATGTTTCCGGGTCGAGAGGGCAGGTGTTAAGTGGTTGATGTGGAAAGTATGACATTTAATGCGGCAATGGAAGATGAGATGAAGGATGAAGATGGATATGTAGGTGGAAATGTATAATATAATAATGAGAGAATGTAATACACGAGTACAGTAGGTGTGAAAACGAATGAAGGTGAGGGGATGGAGGGTTTAAATAAATGGCGACGGATGAGATGGATAATAAATAACGTAGGTGAAGATGAAAACGGGGTAATGGAAGTGAGATGGAATATTTACAATATATCCAATCTGTAGATAAAATCGAGGATAATCTAGAGACTGGATTGACGAGATGTATGATGTGCAGGTGTGGCTGGGCGTAGCGGGGCTGGGGCGGGGCGGGGTGGGGCTGCGCTGGAGGGACAGCCGGTCGGAGATGAGAGTGGCTGGGGACGAGACTGGAACGATATGTTGGATAAGTCTTAGAAGATGCAGAACTTCTCGCTGGGCTTAAGTCGAGATGGGAAGAGACGCTCCTATGAGTCACCGGCAGGGAGTTGCGGTCCTATAGTAGCCGCAGCGAGAAATGAACGCTGTGGTGGGGCAGCCGGTCATCCGGGGATTCCCCCACTGTAGCCATATCCACATGTCACCGACCATAGAGGTAGGATGTCACCGACCATCGGCCACCGCTGCAGCCCCGCTCCATGATCCTTACCCTGTGTCTCTGGCTTTCTCTTTCTCTCTCGGTTTCTATATAAACTGGTGTATTTCCGAAACTAATTATGAAATTATTATGACTTTTGTTCCACACCACCACTGAGGTAAAAATCAAGGAGAGGTTTCTGTATAAAGGTTTCCCCCCCCTTGTCTGAGGGCAGGTCAGTTCTGGCGAGTGTATAATTATAGGTCAGGCGGAGGTATCAGCAAGGCCGCACTCCCCTGGTCATATGCCACATTTAGGAGGGGGGGGAAACCTTTATACAGAAAACTCTCCTTGATTTTTACCTCAAAGGTGGTGTGGAACAAAAGTCATAATAATTTCATAATTAGTTTCGGAAATACACCAGTTTATATAGAAACCGAGAGAGAAAGAGAAAGCCAGAGACACAGGGTAAGGATCATGGAGCGGGGCTGCAGCGGTGGCCGATGGTCGGTGACATGTAGATATGGCTACAGTGGGGGAATCCCCGGTCATCCCGGCTGCCCCACCACAGCGTTCATTTCTCGCTGCGGCTACTATAGGAGGCTCACTTAATTCAGACCACATGTCAGGGCAGGGTGTGGCGTCGTCGGAGCCGGTGGTGGGGGTGAGGGCAGATGTTGGTACAATGCAGGTGTAGAGCTTTTGAATTGCAAAGGCAGAGACTGGCGGTGTGCAGACAGTGTTAAGTGGCACCGTGGGAGCAGGATTTATGATGAGTTTGGAACAGGTGCTGGGAACAGGTGAAACAGGTGCGTAGGTCGGCGATGGTGACACTTGCGGACAGGAACAAGGTGTGTGGGTGGGGTTGGTTGAGAGGTGAGCACTGGTGAGAGAAATTGTACAACTGGAGGCACAGCCGGTTATTACACCACGAGAGGCACTGAGAGGGAGTGAGGCTGTGAGATGCGAGACGTCCTGTATCTGTTGGTGTCACTAAATAGTGTAGGAGGCGGTCAGAATCTGATGGTCCGAAACACCACTGCTACCAAATGTAACTTGAAATACTTTGGTGATAGAAACTCCGTGTACAAACAGCTAGTCAAGGAGTTTATTACGAGCTCTGACAAAAAAAGTCTGCCCTTCTTGAGTGTCTGCTCAGAACTGACGCAGTAACGCCTTCGCCCAGGCTTGGGCTCTGGGAAAGCGTGCTAGGTCAGCAAGTTTAGTTGGGGCATGTATGCATTGGGGGAGAGGGGCATATATACATCGGGGGTAGACATATTGTAGGGGGGGTACATTTCTCGGCAGCCTTTGTCTGGACACAGTCTAGATTCTGTACATCACGCATGCCTTCATTTCACTAAAGGATCAGTTTGCACTTGCCCTATTCCAAGCCTGCTTGTGGCTACTGGGGCTGGAGCAATGGTGTCAGTCCCACATAGGAAGGTCCAGGTAGAGAGTTCAGAGGCTTCCTGAAAACCTGACACATGACTGGTTTCAGTTTACCCCACTAACCATTTAGTAACTCGCAACTGCGATTTCTTAACCCTTCAGTTATAGGGAGAGGAAGTACTGACTCGCCACAGTCTTCCACATACTCCAGTCTTGAATATGGAAACATCTGTAATTCGACAGTCAGCGTTATTACATGTCAGATTTTGCGGATACGTCACGACCTCTAAGGCTGTGGCATCTGACATGATTTCCAGTCAGTTGTTAGCTCATGCTGCCCATCTATCTCAGTTCATAACGATGACTTTAAGTCTGATTTTGGCATAGGATCAGGGAGTAATCTTTGATTTTAGCCGAAGCATTACCGAGCTTTCCAAAAATGTGTTAAATTGTAGGGATTTTAAGGAGAGAATGTTCGTTATATTTGTCGTCGATGGCACGAGAAAGATGAAGATTTTTTTTTTTTTTTTTTTTTTATGTGTCCGACTCTGGGCATAGGCTTCGCAGCCTGCTCCTAAGGCCCAGTAGTCCTCCTACATACCATACACCTCTACATGTCACGACTTCGGCGCTAACACCCACCGTCCATATTGAATACATGCTAGGGCTGTCTCATACAGGACTGGTGTATCAGTATTAGCAGGGTATTTTTACGACATGTCGGCGAGTCTTCTTGTAGATCGGTAAACTCTGCTTTTTATTAAATTCAAATCCTTAAACTGTTCCCTGCCCCAACCGGGATTTGAACCTGGATCCGGTAGGATTGCAGGCCACCTCTCTACCGTTCAAGCCAGTTTATTTTTTCAAAGGGAGTATCTCACACGAGCAGTACTGAGGTAAGAGCGGTTTTATGTTTGATAACCCAACGCACTCCTTCCTGCTTCATCTCACCATCTCACTTCTCTCTCCTAACCCCTTCTGCCCTGTCTCTCCCATTTCCCCTGTATATGGCTGGTAGTGTCACGTGTAAGGGCACAGGTCTGTGGAACTTTCCAAGCCTTGGGGAGTTTCCTATAAGGCGTCTCACTGTGCTGTACGTGAAATTCTTAACTAGAGAATGTGCAAACGTTATTTCCTCTAGCCCTCTCGCTTTGGTACGATTTTCTTCTAACATCTATAGTATATATTAAATACTTTACTAGCTATTATGTAATGATATGATATTTTAGTATCCTGACATCGCTCGGTCATGCATAGCTGGTGTAACCACCACAGCATGTAGTAATAAATTGCATATTCTCTTATAACCTACTAATATATGGTATTCATCACCATCACAATATTGTAGAGACACAATAATACTGTAGAAAAAAACACATTAGAGTAATATATGTATAATATAAGGTATGTAATGGGGTAAATACATGGTAGTAAAACTGAATGTAGAATATTGTATGACACATTGTTGTAATATAGTGGCATAAATGTGTATGTACAGTACAACAGACATACGCATATATTTATGCTATGGTAATATAATGGCAGTACCATGCCAAGACTATAGTAAGAATCAGTTATATATAATGTACCTATTCTGTGTGTGTGTGTGTGTGTGTATATATATATATATATATATATATATATATATATATATATATATATATATATATATATATATATATATATATATATATATATATATATATGAGATGTATTAATATTGTTATATGAAATTTATATATGAATATCAGTTTATCATTTATGTATCATTAGATTTATATATATATATATATATATATATATATATATATATATATATATATATATATATATATATATATATATATATATATATATGGACTATGTGGTTGTGTCTAGGAATATAATAGGAAGATTGTTGGATGTGAAAGTTCTGAGAGGGGAGAGTGGAGGTATGTCTGACCACTACCTGGTGGAGGGAAAGTTAAGAGTAGGTAAGAGTTGGGTGAGAGCTAGGAGGATTAGGTGTGGCAGGGAGGTTTTGAAAGTGAGTGAGTTGGATAAAAGAGAGAAAATGATAGAGTATCAGGAGAAATTGAAAGATGAGTGGAACACAGTGAAAGATCAGGAAAATGGCAGTGTGGAGGAGGAGTGGCAATTGTTTAAGAGTGTTGTGGTGGGGCATGCAGAAGAGATGTGTGGTGTGAGACTTGTGGGTGGTGGGGTAAGAACAGGAAGTGAATGGTGATGTGAGGAAGTAAGTATGGCTGTGCCTGAGAAGAGACGTGCATATGGAGTGTGGCTACAGAGGAAGGATGAGGTGTCATATGAGAGGTACAAGGAAAAGAGGAATAGGGCGAGAAGGGCTGTGCGTGATGCTTAAGTGGCAGCAGATGAGAGGTGTGGTAGGCGGCTGACCGAGAATTTTCAACAGAATAAGAAAATGTTCTGGAAGGAGGTTAAAAAGGTGCGAAAGGGAGAGTCTGGGAAGGAAGAGAGAGTAAAAGCAGAGGATGGAAGGATGTTAATTGAGATGGATGCAGTAAGGAAGAGATGAGCAGAGTATTTTGAAAGATTGTTAAATGTAGAGGAGGAAAGGGTGGCTGAGATTGTGGCGGATGGAAGGGTGCAATGAATAAATGTGTTAGGAGACATGAATGATTCTTTGATCACGAAGGAGGCAGTGGAGAAGGCAGTAAAGGAGATGAAAACAGGGAAAGCTGCAGGTATGGATGGGTGTGCTGTGGAATGCCTGAAGGGTGGTGGAGTGACTGTTGTTGGCTGGTTAGTAAGATTGTTGAATGTGTGCTTCGTGAAAGATATGGTGCCAATTGACTTGGCAAGTGCTTATGTGGTCCCGTTGTATAAAGGGAAGGGTCATAAGTATGAATGTACTAGCTATAGGGGTATAAGTCTGTTGAGTGTTGTAGGTAAGGTGTATGGCAGAGTGTTAATTATGAGAGTTAGAGAGGGTACAGAGGGAGTGAGTGGTGATGAGCAGTGTGGCTTTAGGAGAGGGAGGCGATACGTGGATCAGGTGTTCGCTCTGAGAAAAGTGTGTGAAAAGTATTTAGAGAAAGGCAAGGATATGTTTCGGGCATTCATGGATTTAGAGAAAGTGCATGATAGAATTGATAGGGAGGCTTTATGGACTGTTTTTAGATTGTATGGACTTGATGGTAGGTTACTGAAAGGGGTGAAAAGTTTTTATGTAAATAGTAGAGCGTGTGTAAGAGTGAGAAATGCTGTGAGTGATTGGTTTCCCTTGAGAGTGGGGCTGCGACAGGGATGTGTGATGTCGACTTGGTTGTTTAATATTTATATGGATGGTGTTGTAAGGGAGGTGAATGCAAGAGTTTTAGGTGGAGGTCTGAGTCTGGTGAATGTTGATTGTGGAGAGTGAAATCTGAAGCAGCTGCTGTTTGCAGATGATACTTCACTGGTGGCTGATTCAGAGGAGAGATTGAGACAGTTGGTAGAGGAGTTTGGAAAGATGTATGGAAGGAGGAAATTGAAAGTAAATGAAAATAAGAGTAAAGTGATGAAGAACGAGGTTGGTAGATGATAGGGGGATGAATATAGTTTTGAATGGTGAGTTGCTTGAGAAGGTAGAGTGTTTTAAATATTTAGGATCACATGTTGCTGTGGATGGAAGAATAGATGCAGAAGTGAAGTTAAGAATGAATGAAGTACTTAAGGTGATGGTAGGAATGAAAAAAGTGTTTAGATGTCGTTCACTTAGAATGGATGTAAAGAGAAGGCTGTATGAGGGTGTTGTGGTACCGACTGTGTTATATGGGGCTGAAACATGGAAAATGGGTGTAGGAGAGAGGAAAAGTTTGAATGAAATGGAGATGTGTCTGAGAAATATGTGTGGAGTGACGCGAATGGATCGAGTGCGAAATGATGAAGTGCGAAGGAGAACTGGAGTTGTTCAGGAGATGGCTGGTAGAGTTGAGCAGAGCGTGTTTGGGCATATGGAGAGAATGGATAATGAGTGATTGGTGAAAAAGATAACTAGATCTGATGTGAGAAGTGTAAGGCTGAGAGGGAGACCACGAATAGGATGGATGGAGAGTGTGAAGAGAGCGCTGGATGCGAGAGGGATATCTGTTGAGCAAGGAAGATTGGCTGTGTGTGACAGAAATAAGTGGAGAGAAATTGTGAATGAATTAAATGATGACGCAGCCCTGAGGGGATATTCTCCTGCATTTGGTTTGATCAGCTGGTCAGCTTAGGTGTGGGTAAGGGGATGGGTCTATTATGATGTGGCAGGGGTAAACCAGCTCTGCTGTCGGGCCCTGCTGCGGATTGCACTATGCAGTTGACCCTTGTGAGGTGTGATGCGGTGAGGATCTGTCCCTTCTCCCCTTTGGGGCTAAGATGTGAATGAATATGTTTGAATGGACGAGTAAATGGAGAGTGTGTCGTCCTGTCCGGCTACCCCCCTTTCCTTGGGTGAAGCAGCCTAGGTATACATACTGTACATATATATACATATATATATATATACATATATATATATATATATATATATAGAGAGAGAGAGAGAGAGAGAGAGAGAGAGAGAGAGAGAGAGAGAGAGAGAGATATGTATATATATATATATATATATATATATATATAAATATAAATATATATATATATATATATATATATATATATTTTACGTGTCCGACTCTGGGCAAAGGCTTCAGGGAACCTATTCCCATGTCCCAGTAGTCTTCCTTGGGGCCCAGTAGTCCTCCAATATCTCCATATGTTACCACTTTGGCACTAACACCTACCATCCATAATGAACACATGTCTCATACAGGACTGGTGCACTGGTATTGGCGGGGGTACTTTTATGACATGTCGGCGGGTCATCTGGTAGATCAGAAAAGTCTGCTTTTTAAGAAATTCAAATCCTTAAACTGTTCCCTGCTCTAGCAAGGATTCGATCATGGGTCCATTAGGACTATAGGCCGCCTTTCTACCGATTCTGCCACCGCCATATAATATGGTACCCCATAGTTTCCTTTATTTTTATTTTTATTTTTTTTATATAACTGACACTATTTATATATTATACACATTTCACTCAGGGGGTCTCACTTGAACGTTTACTCTTCCTCCCGTAAATGCTGACTCCAAGTTTGCAATCCTTGCTTGCATTCTGTGCATAGCCAATAGTAATATACTAAATACAACGGAGAATATTATAAAGACAACTGGAGCTGGGCTATAGACATAAAATGGATTGAACATACTTATTCTCAATTCTTCCATGGGCTTCATTGTTTGACATTATTTGCTTAGTTTCAAACTTAGGTGAAGTCAACTTAATATTTGTCTATCTATCTATCTATAGCCCGACGCCCTAATCCCACAAAGGGTGGCCGCAAACAAAACGCCTCCAAGTCGCTCTGTCACCCACCATTTGACTACCCTCCCCCCAACTCACTCCCCCCTCCCTCATATACCTCTCAACTTCATCCCTCCACCTCATCCTCGGTCGACCCCTCCATCTCCCTCCCTCCACCTCACCTCCATACACACTCTTAGTCAGTCTTTGATTCTCCCTTCTCTCCACATGTCCAAACCACCTCAGTGTATTTCCCCTAATCTTCTCAACGACATCCACATCCACCCCACAACATTCCTTCACTTCTTCATTCGTCAACCTGTCCCTCCATGCCACTCCACATGCTCCTCTCAAGTAACTCATTTCCACTGCTCTCACTCTTGACTTGTTCTCCTGCAGCAAGGTCCATGCCTCGCTTCCATACGTCAGGGTAGGGATCACAATACTATCATACAGTAACTTCTAAACTTCCATATTCACCTCCCTATTTCTCATCACTGCACTCAGTGAACCAACAACCTTCCTTCCCTGCTGTACCCTTTCATGCACTTCATCCCCAAAGTTCCATCCTTACTCATCACACTACCCAAATACTTGAATGCACTCACATTCTCGATATCCTCACCATCCAGTCTCACTGTGCATTCTGTGACTTCATTCCTCTTAAACACCATAACTTTACTCTTGTTTACATTAACTTTCAAATTCCTCTTCCTACGCACTGTCCCAGATTCATTCACCAAACATTGCAACTCCCATTCATCTTCACTCAACAATACTGTATCATCAGCAAACAGGAACACCGGAATCTTCCACATCTCACCCTCATTCATTAGAGCCATATCCACATCCATTGCCCTACCTGCACCTCCTTTACAACCCTATCCGTGTACATATTAAACAGCCATGGAGACATCACACAACCCTGTTTCAGTCCCACACAGAGATCAAAGACCTCACTCAGCTCATCACCCACTCGCACCGTAGCCATAGCTCCTTCGTACATACTCTTCACAGTACTCAACAATTTCCCCTCCACTCCATATATTCTTAATACCTTCCACATACCTTGCCTATCTATTCTGTCATAAGCTTTCTTCAAGTCCATGAAGGCTGCATACACTTTCTTTCCCTTCTCGAGATACTTCTCCACTAAATATCTTAGACCAAATATCTGATCTCCACACCCTTCCCCTTCCTAAATCCCCCTTATTCTTCTCCAACTAGCTCCTCTGTTATATGCCTAACCCTATCAATAAGTATTCTACCATATATTTTTCCAGTCACACTAAGAAGGCAAATAACCCCTATGGTTATCACATACTTCTCTCTCCCCTTTTCCTTCGTATAATAAAGGAACAATTATACATGATTTCCAGTCCTCCAGAACCCTTCCCTCTTCCCAAGCCAATCTACACAACATCCATATCCACTCCACTACAATCTCACCACCATACTTCAGCATTTCACCACACACTCCATCAATTCCTGGAGCCTTTCCCATCTTGATCTTCTTCATTGCTTCCACTACTTCCACCCTACTGATATCTTCCTCCCTCCTCTCATCTCTTCTTCTCCCAGCCATTCCCCAACCACTTATACTCGCACTGCTCTCACTCTCTACATTCAACAAATCCTCAAAGTTCTCCTTCCATCTCCTCAATTTCTCTTTCTTCTCCACCAACAATCTATTATTCCTAGCTTCCACTCCCCTACTATTTCCCCTTTCACACTGCCTTACTTTCTTTACCTCTTTCCAAAACAATTTCTTACTCACCCTCTATTTCACACTCAGATTCCTCCCAAACTCTTCATCCACTTTCTTCTTACTCTCCTTCACCAGTCTCTTCACCTCCCTTCTGCACACATATACCTCTCTCTTCTCTTTCTCATCTTCTCCCCTACCTCTTCTTCCTAGCCATTCACTATATGCCTCCTTCTTTTGTTCCACAGCTCGTTGCACCTCATCATTCCACCATGCTGTTCCTTGCACACCCCTGCATCTCCTCCTCACTGCACAAACCACCTCACACACTGTGCCTATCTCTTCTGTGAGTATCTTACATACGGCTTCCACCTTTTCCATCTGCTTTAACTCATATCTTCCCAATCTTTCTTCCACTATGCTCTTATACTCTGCCATTTTCGCACTATCTTGCAATTTCTCCACTCTTCTCACAGGAGCTGTTTCCTCCTGTCTTCCCCTTTGTCTCTTCACCCATTTTCTTTGCAGTCTCCCAACCCTCTCCACACTCTTGCATCCAAACTTATCTTCTCATTCGCTCATCCACACACACGTAGTCTATCAATGCCTTTCACTCAACAAGTTCACCATCCATCCTCCTCATGACGCTCCATGTATATCTGTGGATCATCTTTTCCCGAAAGTAGGTGTTGGCTATTGCCAACCCCTTACCAGCACAGATGTCCACCAAAGCACTACCATTGCCATCTACTTCAGCTGCCACACCCCACTGACCAACCACTCCATCCACTTGTACCTTCCCAACTTTGCCATTCATGTCTCCAATCAAAAACGCTCTCTCGCTTCTCTCTGACTTGTCCATACATGCTTCTACACTTGCCCAAAACTCATCTCTTGCCACTCGGTCCTCTGTCGGCGCATACGCACATACAATCGCCCACGCTTGTATACCTACTTTTATCCTCACCCATACAATCCCTGCACCCACTGTTCCATACTCTCTTATATTCTCTTTCCACTTCTTACTTATCATCAGATATACTCCCTCGCTTGCCCTCTCATTCTCATTAACTCCCGCACATATTCCTCAGCCATACTCCCATTCTCTCATCCTTTCACCTTACCATTTAGTTTCAGTCAGTCCACATGTATTTGTGCTTATGTTTAAATCCATCTCAGGTAGTGGTTGGAAGTATATGTGTCTGTAATTAAGGATGGCATAGTGACTGTTTGTAGCTAAGGTGAACAAAGATGGTGTAATACAGCACAGTAGTCAGGTGCTATGTACAGTCCTGATGCTGAAGTATGAGATGGCGGTGTATCTAGACAAATTACGAAAACTTATGTGTTATGGGTGAAGTAGAAAAACTGTGAATGCCTGATGCGCTGATGGTGGGTAAGTTTATCTGGACCAAATGTGAAGTTGCAGTGCTGATGAATGTCATGATTTCTTATGATAGCCATTTCACAAGGGACTGTTCCAGTTGGCTGAAACGTGAAAATGTACCCAGGACAAAGGTGAACAGCACGTAAGGATGTACAACACTTGCTTTCAGTCGATGATTCACTAGCGAAAGTGACGGTGCCCTGACTCTTGGAGACCATGATGAGTTCGATGTTGGTGTTGATGTTAATGATGACCAAGGTGTCATTATTCTTAGAAGGAAAAGGGTATATCTGATGGACTGTGAACATATTATCTGTTATGAATGGTACATGAACTATTACTGATGTTGGTGTTAGAGTCGCTTCTAAGAATGGATAATATAGCATGAGATTCCTGTCCTGAAACAAAGGCTTCAAACCATGTTTATGTATGCCTTGACTGATTATTTGACGTTGATCGTGAACTGGAAGTAAGTTAATGGTGATCTTGCCATTATCAGCTTTCGCACTGTCTTTCATCTAAGCTTGATAATGAGCTCTAGTGTTGTCTAATTGGAGTATTATTATGTAAATGTGTTCCATGATTACTAAGAAGTGTTGAAAAAGTGTCATGTTTCCTTCCATTGCATTTATTTTGTCACACTGGTGAGTTATCATTTCTGCCTTTCCGAGATTTTTCACAATCATCACTGTTGTTTTTTTTTATTGTCGGCTAGCTTCTATTTAGATGTTAATACTTGAGCTACAGTATGTTATTAAATCTGTTTTTCATTTCTTTAAGATCTTCTTCTGTAGCCAATCTAGAAATATTCCCTAGAATTGCACCACCCAGGTCGACCAAACCGCGCCTCTCACGTGTATACGTGATGTTGTTCATGTCCCTAAATGCCTCCGTTCCACGAGATGGGATATCTTGGATCATGATAAGCTTGGTAGCTTTTGTTTGCTTTAATTTCCATTTTGCTAACTTCATGAATTCCGTCACTTCCTTTGTGTTATGAACTTCTGAAGCAGAACTTCTTATCGTAGGTTTCCGTGTCCTCAGTGGCTCAGCAATATTCTCAGATAATACCAGTAATTCATAAAAAGATGCCCAGACCAGTACTTATGATATCTTTCACGATTGCTGTCGAGGCTGGTGGGGCTGAGTCATCCTTGCCTTATATGTTAAGTGTCTAAGTGACCTGCTCCTCTTGCTATATAGATAAGAATCCATGGCATATGTCCCCTCGTCGTTACCTACCGGAAAAAAAGAAAAAAATCTGTTAAATAGCTAATCCAGTCATGATGAGGTCAATGACAGTTATGATGCGCATTATAAACTGGCTCTTGGAGGACAATAACTGTTCTTTGTTTCACGTTTAGAAGGAGTTTAAATCGACACCTAGATTACGTATATAAATGCTGTATTGTGGCAGTTGTAGCAACAGTTGCACCTATTTTTGTTTTTTTTGTTATGCTATCTTAATTTATTTCTGTATGTATTGATTTCCTTTAGCATATTACATCGTTTGTGTTCGTTTTTTTGGGTGGTATCTGAGGTTGCATAATTGCTGGCTAAAATCCTTGGAACCGTTTTTAAATGATCAACATGAATTTGCTTCTCTTCGCCACTCGACGGTGACTTAATTACTACCTTGTTTGTTGTGTTCTTAATTACTCTGTATGGGCCTGCAAATTGCGTTGCTAGCTTATTGTCTCTGGTGTGAATGATACCATAGGCAATGTCTCCTAAGATGATAGTTGATTCTTTTGTCTTTTTATTGAATGACTTCGTCATTTCTTTCTTGGACATCGATAATTGTTTCTTTACCATTTTGTGTATCTCCTGGAATTCACGCAAACGGAGCATAGGATAATCGTCATAATTGTATGTAGGCAAATTTTCACCTTCCAGAATTTCATACGGTAATTTTTGTGTCCCGTAGATAATGAAATGGGGTGTCTCCTATAGACTTGTTTATTGCACAATTAATTGATGCTTCCTCTCTGGGAATCCAATCATCCCAGCTTGCAAAATTTTCATTGAGATTGTGTCATAGCACATCGTTTTGTTTCGTTTCGTTTCGTTTTTAAAGGCTCCAACATGCTTGCATGTGTCGGCCTTGGTCACCTAATGGCGGCTCTCCACGCTCCACGATCCATTGCAGCCTCCCTGTTCAGTCCCTTAACCCTAAGGTCACACTTAATGACCTCGTCCCATGTCTTTCTCGGTCTACCCCTCATAACCCCACCCCCAATATTAACACTTCTCACCTTCCTCACCCAATTATCATCCCCCATCCTCTCCACATGTCCAAACCACCTCAATCTACCTCTCCTCATCACAACACCAATACACTCCAGTCCCATCCTACCTCTCAACTCTTCCACTGTAAACCCAGCCCCTCCAGGCCTTGGACGCAGGGACGCACTGCACATCCACCTAATCATTGTCATTTCTGTACGTCTGAGCCGGCGAATGTCTTCCTTCTTCACTGCCCAGGTCTCACTGCCATACAGCATTACACTCCTAACACATGCTGCATACAAAGACCCCTTAGCACGTAGGGAGAGCCCTCTCAATGTCAGGAGAGGCAAGAGCTCCCTGAACTTCTTCCAACCACTTCTCACCCTAGCCACAGAGCTAGCTCCAGCCCCACCTCCAGCACACAACATGTCTCCCAAATAACAAAACTCTTCCACACACTCAAGAGATTCACCAGCAAGTTCAATCCTTTCACGTCTGACGATCTCCACCTGCTCACCCCGGCACACCGTACACATAAAATCAGCATTATCTCGCAGTCTACCTCTGATACCACTACATCTTTTATGCACCCATTTATCACATACACCGCACAAGATGGAATTACTTCCCACGCCCTTGTGGCAAACTGCACATGGCCACTCTCCCTCGTCTTTGACAGTACCGCCACCAATCCTAGATATCATCACTTTTGTTTTATCTGCATTTACCCTTAAACCCTTTTGCCCCATACCATCTCTCCACTTCCTAAACCTTTCATCCGCCTCCCTTTCATTCTCTGCAATCAACACCAAATCATCAGCATACAACAACTCCCACGGGAGTCCGTTTCTAAAGTCACGTGAAAGGGCCTCAAGTACCATGATAAACAACATTTTTCTGTCTCTCTACCAACCCATTGGATGCTAGGTGATAGGCTACGACATTGACTTTTTTATATCGTATTGTTTGCATATATCTTGTAAGATTTCAGAATTAGATTCACCTCCATTATCACTTATTAATACCTTTGGTGTGGTGAATCTACATATTATATTGCCTATAAATGCCTTTGCCACTGTTTCTGCTGTCTTATCCTTAATTGGGACTGAAATCACATATCTTGAGAAATGATCTGTAGCAACAAAGAGATATTGATTATTATTGTAAGATAAGGGTAACTTAAGTAAGTCAACCACGACAACGTCTCTCAGTTGGTTAGTTAGGTACAGGATATTTCCTTGTAGGTGCAGGTGTTAACTTGTAGCCTTTGTGCCTCGCACATGAATCGCAGCTGTCTATATGATTGTGTACATCTTTTTGTAACAATGGCCAGTAGTATAACATCTACGCTTGTTTGACCGTCCTAACTTTGCCAGCATGTCTTGCATATGGACTATCGTGTATCGTCCTTAACCCGTCACATCCCGAGCTATTTTGCACCTCTGACAACCCCCTATCCTGAGCTATTTTGGAAAAAAAAAAAAATTGGCTAACACCTCCCCTTTTGTTGAGAAACAAAGGAAAATTACCAAGAAAGGGCTTACCGTCGTCCATAAGTGGTCGGAACAGGTGAGGTCGCCCACGCCAGGTATTGTATTCTGTCACCGACGTGTGAGACGCTCATGTTTTCTATGGTAGGTAATTTTGGGAGAAATAACAAAGAACACCTCTACATTTATTGAATTTGAACTAATAAACAATAACAATAACAATATAATGGTTTTCAATGACATATATATGAAAAATAAGCATTGTACCTTTGGGCGAGCATAGCGAAATTTGGTCAGAGTGGTAACAGGCTATGTGCTAAGTTTCTTGTTTCAGTCAACATATCATTTTTTCTACTTGTATAATACTGTTTCAATGCCATTTTACCATTTTGTACTGTATGTAAATGTTTTCAGCTGTTTTCATTCATTACGATGACATGTAGCATAACTATAGCGCACATCTGCTTACTCAACGCACTCGCCATGACTCATATCTCAACATACCATATTGTTTGATCACTTTCATAGTATTTTTTTTCTTTACATTAAACCTTTCCTCCACCACTGTAAATGTTTTCAATTATTTACATTCATTACGAGGGCATTTAGCGAAATGCTTGCGCATATTCACGTAGCAAGCACACTCTCTACCACTCGTGTTTCAACTTCTACTTTATTTCTTCACTCCCAAAATACTTCCTTACTTACATTATACCCGTTTCCACCTTATACTACACTTTACTTATTTACAGGCCTTATTTATTTCACTGAGCGTCAGAATATTGCACGAAAATACCCTCACAATGAATGTTTCGAGTTAGATAATATTCATACACTTACATACTAATTTTCCACTTATATTACACCCGTTTCCACTTGTATACTCCTATTTACATATTTACGGGCCTTAATTATTCCACTGAGGATCAGAAAATCGCATCTATATACACATGCTAGGAATATTTTAACTTGGAATAAATTTCTGCACTTACGAAACTTTCAACTTATATTACACCCGTTTGCAAGTTCCATACTAATATTTACATATTTACGGGCCTTATTTATTCCAATGAGCGTCAGAATAGTGCATTTACATACACTTGCTGGGAAGGTTTCCACTTAGAAAATATTTATGCCCTTACAGATTTTTCCACTTGTAATACACCCGTTTCCACTTCCATACTACTATTTACAGATCTACGGGCCTTATAATTACACTGAGCGTCTGTTTGTCGCATTTCTTTCTGAGTATCAGCGTCATATCGCATTCAAACCATATAAAATTGCATCAAGGTGTGATACTCACTGAAACAGGAGTGAATGCAGAGACCCACGTCACACTCAACGCACTCATAGCGGGTGTCTTTTCTCTGAGTGGTGGGTCTCACACAGGAATTACTACACACATGACACCTGCGTTGGAGCCTAGGTGTATTTGGCTGGGGAGGTATGGGAGTGGTGAAATGGCAGGCGGATATTCTCAGGGGAGTTTGGGCGGTAGGGGCAGTGCGTGTGCGGTGTTGGGGCCTTTCAACCGCATACCGGGCAAAAATCTCACGTGTAAGCTCCCTCACAAACCCTTCAAAGGTTTCCTGAATTCCTGTTGTCATGGCGTGCAGGTGGTGGCAATTCAGGGCAGTTATATCTAGCAGGTGAAAGAAGAGCTTCTTGTACCACTTCATCGTGGTCCTGGCACACTCGACCGTGGATATCATGAAGTCTGACTGGTCCACCAGGCGCTAATTGATATTGTAATCGAGGACACACTCAGGTTTCCGTATGTGGCGCCTGTTCTCGCTCTGATAATCCACGGACTCTGTACGGTGCATCAAGGGGCAGTGAACTGTGTACAAAAGACTGACTTCTCTACTGAGGTTCCACACTATTGATAGTATATTGTTCGCCTGGAAGAAGACAACCTCATTTCTATCAAGTTTCCACCCCACCTTGACCATGTGATGCCGGTTCACCTTGACGGTACCATAGATTCCCGTGTCATGCCTGTGTAGATAACGAGTGAGAAGAGGGCTAGTGTACCAGTTGTCCAGGTAAAGGATATGACCACGATGAAGGTAGTCTTCTATCATTGCCTTTACCACTGCTCCAGATAGTCCAATACTCTGATATGCTATTATGTCTGTCTGTGCACCGGTGTACAAGACTATGTCTTGCACATAACCAGTCCTACAGTCACACATAACAAAGATCTTGAACCCAAAACGGTGCCTTTTGCTTGGTTATGTACTGCCGAAGTGAAATATTGCCTCTCCACAACACGAGACTCGTCTATGATAAGGTCTCTATAGGGATAAAATGAGGAACAGAATGTTTGCCTTAGGTGATCAAAAACCAACCTAATTCACCTCATCATATCTGTGTCATTTGCATTTACAGGATCATCAGCATCGTAAAAGTGGAGGCGGCTTAGAATTTGCTGAAAGCGATTACAGCTCATGATTTGGCCAAATATTGGTGTCAGCATGATAGGGTCCCTTGTCCGGTATGCCGGAACTCTGTTTTTTTGTACAATACCCATCAAAAGTACCAGGGCAAAAAGTAAAAACATTTCTGCAAGGGAGACAGCGTAATCATATTTGATGGACTGTCTGCTCCTTGTGCCCAGTCTTTCACTCTCATGGCGCTGGCTGCTAGCTGAACGGTTTGTTTGGTCCACTATTTGTTCCACAAAACCCTCATTGAAAAAAAGTTGGGAAAAATCCAGCCTGGTGGAATTAGGATGAATTCCTAGAGCAGTGCAGCCAGCGCTCCCCTGTTCAGTGAAGGGGTGAATGATGGGAGAAAAATCACTCCCATCCTCCCAATTCCATGACACAAATCCCTCATCCCCATCGTCCCCATCGTCGCTTTCGTGTGGGTGGGGACATGTTGGTGGGGGAGGTTGGGGAGGAGGAGTGCAGAGGGCTTCCCCACTCATACTCCTCTTCCCTCACCCTTTACCCTTTCCCTTTCCCTTACCCTTACCCTTACGGCCTTGTGGAACATTAGGGGGCTGTGGGGTTGAAGTCTGGGAATATTGGGAGCATAAGACATGCTGGGGAGTAGTTCCACCCCACCTTCCCCCTCCATCACAACCCCAAGTGATTCATCGCTCACCCTCACTGCCCCACGTGATACGCCCTGCCGCCTCACACCACCACGGGAGAGCGATGACTCACTCCTGCCACTCTCACTTTCTATACTCGCCCCTGCACTTTTCATTTCACTCCCCACTCCCTCCACGCCACTTCCGCCCTCCCCAAACAAAAGACTAGGCCCATACCTGCTTGTCCGACGTGATGTGTGCTTGGGGCCCTGATGGGTGATAATCTCTCGGCCATACCACATGGCAGCACGTCCCACGCCTCCGTCCTCGTCCTCGTCCTCGAAATCGGGCTCCACATCACGTAGGGGCTGCCGAGAGGATGTTGCATGTTGTTTTTGTGCAGGCTGGCCCTCTCTAGCAGCACGATAAGTCATGTAGCGCTGCTTCCTGGGGTACGGGACCTCCTCATCACTGCTGCTGGTTTCCACCTCCTCTGGTTGGGCATAATCTTTGTCCACAACTTTGTTGTCCAATGGGGAATTTTTGTTGCCTGTGAAAACATCCAGGGTGGCTTGGATTTCCTCCTCCGAGAGACCTCTATGTGCCATGTCTGACCAGGGCCACTACTAACAGGTGAGTGACTAAGCCGTGGGTGAGCGTGGGTCACGCAGGGTTGCCGAGTGTCCCTGCCTGGTGGCAGGTAGGGGAAGGTTGAGCGACCCTACATACCAAAAATCAAGCCCGAATTTTGATAATTGTGCAAATTATGCACCTTGCAACTGTGCGACGTACCAGTACATTGACGGGACTGGCAAATACATACTGTTGCAACGTAGTCATACGTCGATGGGACGCCTTGGGTTAATACGTGAGGTATCATTTCATTAAGTATCACTAGTTTTTTGTTTTTTCGTCTATGATTTGGTTGTCCTTGGTTGATCCTGTATACGGCATTGTTAACTATTGTGAATTGTTCAAATGGTATATGTATCATGGGTAACTGTATGTCCTCGCCACTTTCCAACTTATATATATGTATCATGGGTAACTGTATGTCCTCGCTACTTTCCAACTATAGAAATTTAGACCACGTTGGATAAAGTCTCTGTGCTTTCGAGATTTCATCATGGTCTGGGCTGTCATCCTAATGACCTAATGTCGTGACATGAATTGTTGTCGGGTTCCTAGATAGTTCATCAGCGGCTAAATTTATTTTGTCTTAGATGTAGTGAATATGTATATCATAGTTTCCAACCGTACATTTCCATCTTGCTCTCCTCCCAGAGAGGTGTTTTTCTTAGAACGTGCCCACGAGCAGTTTATGATCAGTGAATAAGTGAATTTCATAACCATATACCAAAGATCAAAACTTTTGTAATGCAAAGACCACTGCAAGTGCCTCTAGGTTTGTAGTGCAATAATTTTTCTCTGCACCTTTTTTTTGTCTGCTAGTGAATGCAATTGGTTTATTTTTTCCACGATTATCTTCTTGCATCAACACGGCTCCTAATCCTTTAAGAGATGCATCTGTGCAAATTATAAATTGTTTTGTGAAATTAGGATAATTCAAAGAATTTGCACATGTAAGTTAATCTTTTAATTCATTAAATGCTACTTTTTGTTCCTCTCCCCACTGAAATACAGCAGGCTTTTCAGTAGGTGGAAAAATGGTTCTGATACATGAGAGAACTGATGTATGAAAGATCTGTAGTAGCCCATCAGACCTAAAGATTGTTTTACTTCATCCACATTTGTGGGTTCAGGGATATCCCTCAGTGCTTGTATTTTGTCTTCAAATGTGTGAATCCCCTCTGCATCTACTGTAGTCTGTGGCTTAAGAATTTTACCTCCTAAGAGCAAAATTTGCATTTAGACAGATGAATTTTCAAACCAGCATTGGCTAACTTGTGTAAGAGCTGGTCTAATTTTTTTAAATGTTCACCTATTGTGTGTGTTGCAGTTATGATGTCGTCCATGTACACAAATATACCATTTCTTAACATTCACCTAACATAAGGCATTTTCTACGGTGAGTCCTTTCACTTTACATGCTTCTTCTAAGACAAGAACAGTACCATTCTTCACATGACTCCTTATGGTGACTTTCACATATGAATTAGGCGGAATAACTACATCATTGGTGAGATGTGTGGGGAATGCTGTTGGGAGTTTACTGTCACGTCGGTCCCTGGGCAAAGGGGATGGAGGGGATGGGAGGGATGGTGTGAGTGTATGTGTACCCCTGTCAGACTGAATCGTTCTGTTTAGGTGCTTGATCGTTCCAACTCCCCTCGATTTTCTACCATCTTTAGGTGACGATTCTGGTGAAATTTCCTCTGTGAATTCGATATTGAATTGTACCCCATTCTGATACTAACCTTTAAAACAGATAATAACCTTTCAACTATTTTGCAACGTGATGTCCAGTGTCCTGTGTGTGTGTGTTTTTTTTTTTTCTTTTGCTTTCTGCAATATGGTTGCATCCTTTTTCCTCATAGTTCTCAAACCCAGTAACATGTTAGCTCATATTGCTAAGTTCCCTACTATATAGAAAATAATGGAGATTGGTCTCGTAATCTCTGTAAAACTGATGTCTAACTCTGTCATGCCCTTTACGGTTTTTTTTTTTTTTTTTTTTTTTTTTTTGCCATCTACACCATACAAGTAAATCGTATTTCTCCATCTAGGTTACTTTCTTCTCATTTCTAAAAATCCTCTCTAATTCCTCTTGTGTCATTAAATTCGCTGGAGAGCCTGAATCCAAGAATAATGCAATGTTTTCATCTTCAAAGGAAGCGGGCACCAAGATACACTCGTTCCCGAGTATGCCTCCTGTGTGCACTCTAGACTTGGTTTTCTTTATGTATGGTTGTTTTAAGTCATGGCATACCATTCCCCCGACGTTAAAAAAGATACTAACCTTTCAACTATTGTGCAATGTGACGTCCAGTGTCCTGTGTTTTTATGCTTTCTGTAGTATGGTTGCATCCCTCTTTCTTTGGCTCTATCTTCCCTAAGCTTAATGAAACATTCATATTTCGTGTGACCAGGACACAATAAAATCACTGTGTAGACTTATCACCCGAATGTGACCCACGAGATGACTTTCCATATTTTGATTTTTCTGTGGCACAGTTTCTGCTTGGACTACGTGCAAACTTTTGAGGCTGCCTGTGGCCTGGTGTTTGTGATCGCTGCCTTGATGTCAGCTGTTGTTTGGTTTGTCTGTTTTCGGGTCGCGATCGTTTCGTTCTGTACTTGTTAGATGTATTCATGGCTGCCACTGTGTCTGTAATTCTCATTCTGGTTGTATTGGATTGTGTTATTTCACTCACCCCCGCTTTGCTGCAATTCATCTTTACCTCGTTCATAAAATCAAACACATTCCTGGGGTACAAGCTACTTTTATTTTATATTTTTAATACCCTATCAGGAAATTCACACAGTGCAAGATAACCAAGGATGTCTACGACATGCATTGGTGACGTCGTCCCATTTGAGTTCTCTTAATTGTGGACACATCTTCTGGTACTTCACATAAGACAGGGTTTGTGGTATGTTGTCTCATAAGATCCACGAACTTATGTAATTCTGGAGTTATACCTAAAAAAAAATTTATATATCCAAAAAATTTCTTTGGGAATTCTGTCTTAAACTCATCATATGTCTGAGCTCATAAGAGCATATCAGATCTGAGATGATCACCACCTGGTCATCTTTCTTGCTTAATCCATGATGAAAAAACAGCTATCTTTTCACTCTCATCTGTTATGTCTTTTAACAAAAAGTTGTCACACTGATTTATAAGGGACATCACATCGATGCGGTCCTTTTCTGTGCCTGAGAATTATGTGAGATTTTTATCTTCATGGTACATAAACACCTGATGTGGGGAAATTGGAGCTGTGGTGTTAGATCTGCTAGTCATGGTGTTTGTTTTTCTGGTCAAATTCACTTAGGTCCCTTGTCGTTATGGGAAGGAATTGTTGAGTATGTATTTCCTGACCTATATACCCTATTCAGTAAGTTTTCATAGGTGTGTATGCCTACATCAGAGGAAACTGTCCGAAAGGCATCATTATCCTCAATTCCTCTCACAGAAGTGTTTGTTTCTTGATCTTTTGTTCGTGGAAAACTATGTGTGTTTGTTACGTTTCCCATTGTTGTACTAACTGTGAATCGTCATTGGGTAATTCAAATGCTGTCACCCTTGACAATAAATTTGGTGGTTTCGCAAACATTCCGTAATAGCACTAATCACTAATTAAGAGACACATTTTGCTTGGGAATGTTGTCATGAAACATTTAATGTATGCGTTAACTGTATAGATAACGACAACGATTAGAAATAAATGCTATATATATATATATATATATATATATATATATATATATATATATATATATATATATATATATATATATATATATATATATATATAATTGTTAGTGTTGATAATAGTAATTAGCATTGGACTTAGTATAGATAATTAATTGGAGAAGGTATATGTACGTAAGTCTGTACATAGATGAAGTGGTGTTTGTTACTAGAAACAATAAAATGTGGTAAGAAAAAAAAATAAAGAATTAAATAGCGGGTGAAAGGCCATCTCAGGCCATAATGTCACTCACTGCATGTTTGTTTTTGGTTTTTCTAATCCTGTTCTCCTCAATAACTCTTTATTAAAATATTACTCAGCTTGATTGTTGTAAACACAGTAACTGTATTGTATATCTCGTGCAAAGTCTTTGCTTTTCATTCTTGTATTAGCAATAAATCCTAATAGGATTGTGGTGATATTCATTTGTGAAGTTAATATAATAAAAAAAGGGATCGTATGTTTAAGCTCTCTGGAAAAAATAAGTAAAAGTATAATCACCCATTCAGCAAATGTAGAATGATATCACCCTCGGAGACTCAGTGCTGTGGTGATAGATCAGCGGTGAGTTATGGTGAGTATGGTGCGTGAGGTGAGTGATGGGTCAGGACTAGTTCTGGTTGTGATGCTGCGTTGTGTCTTCCGTCACCACTGAATCAGTGACGTCGCCCTCCTTGTTGTGTAGGTAGGTTTCCTGGATGAATGTTGCTTGTAGACATGGCTTGTTTCGTAGCACTCATAGATACTTGTAGTTTACTGTAAATCGTAGAACTAAAGCTCGTAGCTGAATACAATTGTCGTTGCTGAATGTTGAATGTTGATAAAATCGTGAGGCGTTAGTAAATTTTATGTCCATACACAGTTGTACATAGACAGAGATTGTGAGGTTGGTTGTAACTGTAGATCGTCAAACCACTGCCAGTATAAACTTCTGAGGCTTTGTATGGCTCGAACTTGTAATGGTTTTTGTTTTCTGTCTTGATACTGTAGACTCAACTGAAGACTTGTAGACGTCGGTCGTACGCTTTTTTTTTTTAATGCGAGGAAGAAGGAACTAAAGGCTGAGCCCGCTGACATTCCTTCCAAGAAAGAAACAAAAACAATACAAAAGAGAGCCAAATTCAAGATCCATTCATTTCGTGATGCCTGGACACTGCGTTTGAAAGACAGGAGATCGTAGGAAGTAGGAAATACAGACAGATGGAGACAGTTCCAGGGTTGACCTGTTGCATAAATGAAGGACTGAGAGTAATGGTTAACTTTTCCATTAGAGAGTTAGACAGTAAAGGGATGAGAGTTTGTTGCTAGACAGGTGCTACGCGCCCATCGTAGAGGTGGAGAGATGCATGGAGGCAGTTCAGAGGAGCAGTGACCATTGAAGTAGCGATAGAAAAGAGATAAAGAGGCAACAGCACAGCGAAGAGACAGAGGTTGAAGGGAGCCAGTAAGAGGACGAGAGGTGATGAGACGAATAGCCTTTGACTCCACCCTATTGAGAAGAGCTGTATATGGGGAGTCTCCCCACGCATGAGAGTTGTACTCTAAACAGGGGCGAATAAAACCCCTGTATAAAGTCAACAACTGTGCAGGAGTAAAGAAGACACGGATTGGGCTTAGCACATCCAATCTCTTGGAAGCAGATTTCACAAGAGATGCAATATGATCTTCCTAAGATAAATCCCATGTGAATGAAACCCCAAGCATGTTCAAGGATGAGGCAGGATGAGAGCTGGATATTATTAAACATTGGTGGGTATACCTCTGGATGATTTCGACAGGTTGATAGGTGTAAAAACTGAGTCTTTGATGTATTAAAAACTACAAGATTATTTTTACCCCAGTCAGAGATACTAGCCAAGTCAGATATTAGGTGTGCCATAGCCTCATCCCTTGTTTGTTTAAGTAACTGCTGAGATGGACGTTGTGGGAACCGAACGGAAAGGTGAAGGGTGGAATCATCATCGTACGAGTAGATAGGGTTAGATGTACAGCTTAGAAGATCATTGATAAATAAAAGGAAGAGAGTTGGTGATAGGACAGAGCCCTGAGGAACATCACTGTTAATAGATCTATGAGAAGAACGATGGCCGTCTACAACAGCAGCTATAGAACGACCGGAAAGGAAGCTATAGATGAAGACACAAATAGAAGGATAGAAACATTAAGTTTGGAAATTAAAGATTTATGCCAGACTCAATCGAAAGCCTTTGAGATGTCAAGTGCAATGGCAAAGTTTTCCCCAAAGTCGTGAAAGGAGGATGACCAGAAATCTGAAAGGTAGGTGAGAAGATCACCAGTGTAGCATCCCTGACGGAACCCATACTGACGATCAGAAAGAAGGTTGTAATAGGAAAGATGATTTAAAATGCTTTGTTAAGAATGGACTCAAAAACTTTTGAAACACAGAATGTTCAAGGAATTGGACGATAGTCAGGGGGTTGGGAACGGTCACCCTTCTTTGGGACCGGCTGAATGAGAGCAAACTTCCAGCAAGAAGGAAAGTTACAAGTAGAAAGACAAAGGTGAAAAAGTTTGACTAGGCAGGGTGTAACCACAGAAGCACAGTTCTTGAGGACAACAGGAGGGACCCCATCAGGCCCACATGCCTTGTTAATATTAAGGCCAGTGATGGCAGAAAATACATCAGCTGAAGAAATTTTAACCCGCCCCATCCCGACGTTTTTGGATTTTTTGTTTTTTTTGGCTCAAACATCCGCTTTTGGTGAAAAACGTCGAAAATTCATAGAGAAATCGCTCACCTGAGGTTTAAAATACCCGATTTAGGTACAAGTCCTTCCTTACCTGACTGGGTTTTCTAACAGGCTGGCACCAAAGAAAACGAGTTTTATGGGAGGGTAACTATTTTATCCACTCATAAACAGTATTTATTTATTTACTTGGTACGAATTTATATGTAGTACAAGAGTATATTGGTTTTCAAACAGTAATATAGGCATTATAAGGATTCTTTCACTCACTAACTCATCACCATTCATGACCTTTTTTTTTCCACATTACCTGATCATCATTTCTGACTCTTTCTTCCTCTAATGCTGTGTAAACATTGTCCTCCACATTGTCATCGATTGGGGAATCACTCTGGCCCTGAATGTCTTTATTGGCCAGGTCACTGGTAACAGGTGAATTGCCGAGACAATGGCGTGCAGGAGGGGGGGAGAGGTTATGCGGTGTAAGGCGTTGTTTCTGCTTGGCATCTTGTAGAGGAATAGAGGAAGGTGTCCCGTGTATACGTGCCAAAAATCACTCGCGAAATCACTCATGAAAATTGAAATTTGTGCAAATTAGGGACCTTGCAATGTTGCCACATTATTTCATGTCGCCGGGATGGTGCGGGTTAATGTCAGCCATGAGGAAGTCGGAGGGGGGAAGTGAGGGAGGAACAGCACTGGAATCATCTAAGGTGGAATTGGAGGAGAAAGTCAGAGTGAAGAGGTCTGTTTTATCAGTAGAAAAAATAGCTACAGAGCCATTAGAGTAGAAAAGAGGAGGGAAGGATGATGAGGAAAAGTTGTTAGAAAGGTTTTTGGCAAGGTGCCAGAAGGAGCGGGAAGAATTCGAGTTGCAGAGTTGAGAGCATTTAGAACGGATGAAATTATTTTTAGTGGAGAGAAGAACAGACTTAGCACGATTTTGGGCAGAAGCATAAAAAAGATGAGATTCGGTGGTGGGTTGGCTCAGGTACCTATTATAGGCCCTCTCCTTCTTGTGGACAGCATTAGAACAAGCATGATCAAACAAAGGCTTTCTTGCATTAGTCAGAGGGTATGAGAAAGGAATGTATGCTTCCATGCCCAAGAGAATAACCTCCATGATGTGCAAGGCATGCTCAGATGGCTCCCGGCCACGGAAGCAATAATCATTCCAGGGAAAATCAAAGAAGTACCGCCTGAGGGCCTCCCAATCTGCAGCTCCAAAGTGCCACAGACGACGTTTCTTTAGAGGGTCCACAAGCTACACTGGAGCGATAGGACAGGTTAAAGTAACAAGGTTTTGATTGGAGGAGCCCAATACAGAGAAAAGATTAACAGTGTAAGCAGAAGGATTAGTTGTAAGGAAGAGGTCAAGAATGTTGGAGCTCTCTCCAAGGCGGTCAGGGATACAGGTAGGATGCTGCACAAGCTGCTCTAGGTCATTAAGGATAGAATAGATGAAGGCTTGTTCACCAGGTGGATCGTGAAAGGAGAGGAGAGCCAAAGGTGGTGGTGAACATTGAAATCTCCCAGAAGGAGATTTCAGAGGAAGGAGAAATGAATAGAATGTGTTCCATTGTAGAAGTAAGATAGTCGAAGAATTTTTGATAGTCAGTAGAATTAGGAGATAAGTAAACAGTGCAGATATATTTAGTCAGAGAATGACAGGAGAGCTGAAGCCAGAGAGTAGAGAATTCAGAAGAATCAAGTTCAGGAACATGAAAGCAAGATAGGTCGTCGTGTACATATACGCAGTAGCCAAGCCACCTTTGGCTTTGAAATGAGTATAGAAGAAGTAGGAGGATACAAAAAAGGGTTGGTTGTCAGTTGGCTCAGACAGCTGAGTCTCAGTAAGAAATAGAAGGTGAGGTTTAGATGAGAAGAGATGGTGTTCACCAGAGAGAAAGTTTAGAGGAAAGGCCACGAATGTTGCAGAAATGAAGAAGTGAGTCAGACAGTGGATCCAGACAACTCAGTGTCGTTACCGGGAGAGGGGCGGATAGTAGGGGCATTTATGTCCCCCCACCCCCCAAGGACTCCAAGGCATTGTTGTTTTGCACCATTTTTCTTTTATTTAATTTTGAAAAGGAATTGTAGTGTGTACTGTGCATGTAGTTTAGTGATTTTAGTTAGAGAAATTTGTATTGGAGAGCATGCTGGGCTACTCTCTGTGTTACTGAAACACTGAAAAAGTCCAACAAGGGGGGATGGTCAGGAACTAGTCCTGAGGGCTGATGAAACGGGAGCTCCAGCTCTCCGTGCCATCAGCTTTCCGTCCACCTTGGGAGTACTGACCTACTCGTCTGGTGCTACAGTCTACCCCACACCAGATACAACATCGTAGTCCTCGCCGAGCTTTTCCAGAAGTATGTTAAACTGTAGGGATTTTGAGATGCAGAAAATGTTCGTTGCACTTGTCGTCGATGGCACGAGAAAGATAGAGATGAGTCTGTGGTTTGATGCATTTATTTCTTTAAGGGAGTATCTCACACAAGCAGTACTGAGGTAAGAGTGGTTTCATGCTTGCTTACTTTGTGTGCTCCTTCCTGCCTCTCCTCACCTTCTCACTTCTCTCTCCTAACCCTTTCTGCCCTGTCTCTCCCATTTCCCCTGAATATGACTGGTTGTGTCACGTGTAAGGGCACAGGTCTGTGGAACTTTCGATGCCTTGGGGAGTTTCTCATCAGGCTTCTCACTGTGCTGTGTGAAATTTCAAACTAGGAAATGTGCAAACGTTATTTCCTCTATTTCTATCGCTTAAGCACGACTTTCTTCTAACCTCTGTATTACATATATATATGTTACTAGCTGTTATGTAGTGTGTTATGATAATTTAGTGTCCTGAGAGGTCTACTCTCCTCATCGTCAAATGTTACATCTGAGTTATGGGTAGTTCTGATAACTTTCCAGCCTATCCTTACCAATGATGCCATTAGTGTTATTATTATTTTTAGCAATTCCAGGGCAACCTTGTCTGTCCTTGAACATTTTAATTCTGCCCACCCATTGGTCTGGGATATTTTGTTAAAGCTCAAGCTCCTGGACAGTCTGGACCAGAGGATTTTGTATTACTGGGTGCCCATCCCCATAATGGAATGCAAGGACATGAATGTGCAGATGAGATAGCAAAGGCAACAGTCACCTATGCTGCCTCAGTCAGACCTCTTTCCTACAAGAATTACATCCCTGTAATTAACACTGCCACAGTATACGAAATACACCCCTTCCCTTCTAAGAATAATAACACTTTGGTCAGTTTCAACATCAACACAGACACCGAACTCATCATGGTCTCCAAGAGACGGATCACTGTCACTTTCGCAAGTGAATCAACGATTGAACGAAAGAGCCGCACATCGTTACATGCTGTTCACCTTTGTCCTGCCTACATTTTCACGTTTCAGCCTACTGAAACAGTCCCCTATGAAATGGCTATCATAGGAAATCACAATATTCATAATCATTGCAACTTCACTTTTGCTCCAGATAAGCTTGTGCACCATCAACGCATCAGACACTCACAGTTTTTTTCTTATATTTCACTCATAACACATCAGTTTACATAGTCGGTCCAGATACACCACCATCTCATACTTCAGCCTCAGGATTATACATAGCACCAGACTACTGTGCTGTATTTACAACATCCATGTCCACTTTATCCACCGTCAATCACTACGCCATCCTCAATCATACACACAAGCATTTCCACTCACTGCCTAATATGGACTTAAACATGAGCACAAGTATTAAGTTGAGTTCACCTAAGTTTGAAACTTTGCAACTGATCAATGAAACAATGAAGCCCTGGGAAGAATTGAGTTTGAGTATGTTCAACCCATATTATGTGTATAGCCCAGCACCTACTGTCGTTATAATCTTCTGTATTGTATTTGCAGTAGTGCTGTTCGCAATGCACATAATGCATGCAAGAATTGCAAATTTGGAGTCAGTATTTAGTGGGGGTAGAGTAAGCATTCAAGTTAACCCCCCTGAATGAAGTGTACATATTTTGTATAAAATATTAATTTTATTAAAAAAAGAAAAAAGAAGAAGAATGGCACATGATATAGAATTATACCAGTATCATTATCCATGAAATATTAATAGCTCTTACCATAATCTTAACTTTGAACTTTTTTTTTTTTTTGCATATATGAACTTTACTATTATACATACACATCTTACAAAATGTCATACAATAACCAATTTAACCATATTGCATTTATTCAATTATGTATACAACTTGTTTAAAATGTATTATTACTAGATCATTGCAATATTACCATGAATATTATATCTATACAATATTATAATCAATATTATGTATTAAGAGTGAAGAAGAAGAATATTATGTATTAATAGATTAGCATATGTCAATGATGATTGCTGTTGGAGGACCGCCAGCTGCGTGACCGAGCGATGTCAGGACTCTAAAATATCTTAATACATAACAGCTAGCAACAGACATACTGTATATAGTCTAGAGGTTAGATCAATGTCAAACCTAGGGGCCAAAAGGAAGTGACGTTATCACTTCTCCAGAATGTCTCATACCAGCACAATAACCCACAAACAGCACCTATTGACCATACACACACATACACACACACAGGCTTCTAGAACATTTCAACAACAGTATAGCACACGTGACACGACCCCTGCTAAACGAGAATGTAGGAATCAGAGCTCAGAAAGGGACTGGCCATAGAACTGGCAGGTAGTGGAGAGAGCAAATAAGCAGAGAGGTCCAAGTAGACTTGGTTAGTATATTGTCCCTTGTAATACATATGCTGCTCAACTTAGACTTTCTCTGAAGATAATAAATCAAGATCAACTCCCTGTATTCATCTTTAACTCCTCCTGCTCTTCAATTACCAAAATAACTTTAACCAAAACTCAAGACTCGCCTATTACAGTATTAAAGCTTTACATATATATATATATATATATATATATATATATATATATATATATATATATATATATATATATAGAGAGAGAGAGAGAGAGAGAGAGAGAGAGAGAGATGGTGGCTACGAAGTTCCAACATGTGGACCTTCTTGCAACTTGCATGGGGTACACTTCCTGTTCCCATAGAACTCCAGAGGTAATGGCAGTAGTTAGCCCATAGGCATGTACAGCCACACACCACAACAGTATTTGTCCTGATGCAGCTTCTCTCTTCACTACTTGGAGATGAGACTTGTATAATGGGAGGAGCCACTTTCTCGTTTGTTGGGAAATTAGACCTCCTCAATAGGCTTCAAATCTTTTGTACATAGTTGTTAACTTTGGTTGTTTTATACATAGTTTTTGGTGCGTCCAATTCCTTTCATGTGGATTTCCATGTTTGAGGGTTGTTTCCTTAGTTTAATTGTACGGATGTGTGATTAAGTATTTACAGAAACATTTAATTCTTGTTTGATTTTACTCTTGCTGCATGATGGCAATGGTAGTTGATAAGCTGCTAAGATCTTTTATTGCAATTAATCAATCAATCTATGTCTAGTGGTAGGTGGAGGTGCTCATTATCCACCCAATGTAGTGCTGCATTCAGGTAAACCTATACTGATTGACAGGCCAAATGGTATCATGTAACCCACGAAGCCATTTACTTTGCTGCATAGCAGAAACCACAGAACCAAATGATGCCTGATGATCTACTGGGTTAAGGTGCTTCAACTAAATCAAGACCTGAGGGGTTACCATTTGTGAGGTGGTTGGAGTCTGTTGCTCACATAAAGCCACTCAGAGAGGGATGAAGTTTGTAGCCCCTACCTTAATTACCAGGACTGGATAACCTAGCACTGGGGCTGTATGCTTCTGGTGGGGCATAAAAGAATTTGGGTGATGAATGGACCTATGTTTCCATTTGGGCTAATTTCTAACTTGGGTGTATTTATCCATGACCCTTCTTTCCATGTGGAATATTCTCTGTGGACTAATACTCTAATTGATCGATTTTCCTCCATTCACCCAATCTCCCACCCACTTACTCATCCATCCACATAACTACACATCCAGTCTAATAAGCTCATCTCCTACCTTGCCCTCCGGGAAACCACACATCTACCTGCCCACGACAAAGCCCATCCAACAACCCCACGCTCTCCAACTCACAATGGCCAAACACCCATCTTGTCCCCTGCTGAGGGGAAGGCCACCTTGACATGGTGGCGGGGCTTGAAGCATTGCTGGCAGTATCACCAACTCTGGAGGTGTGCCTACCTTCGTAGGGTTTGGGATCCGTTGGCCTCCTGGACCAAGCATCCCTCTACATCACTGGTGGAGGAGGCCTGCTGGTGATGCTAGTCCCTACAGATGCCATCTAGGGCAGGACTGTTGCCTCCCCATGTGTTTGCCTGCGTGTCATCCCATAATGCAGGGAGATGGGAGTCCTGGGGGTTGAATGATACTTCACAATGCACCCTGCAGCTAGCAATACACCTCTTTGGTCCCTTATTCTGGCTAGACAGATGGCCTGGTTGGGCCCGACGAAGTCAATCGCCTGGTCATGCATTGGGCAAGTCAAGTGGGCACTGAGGGGGGGCTACGTGGCTCCTATCGTCCTGGAGTCACCCTTGCCCCAGACCCCCAGTGGTTAACCATGTATACTCCCCTGCTGCCTCTGGGGTCACCAGTGGTGTTGTCCTGGGCATAAGACCTTCCCTTGTTGGGCTCCATGGTCGGTGGAGGGGTGGGGGAATGAAGTTGGCAATATATGGATTCCACAAATAAAAATATTGTTGATGACACAGCCTCTGTCCTGGACTTTCTTTAGAATTCTCCACTCACATAGCCATTCTGGAGACTTTCCTCCTCTGCCCTAGTGTCCTACTGGGACTAGGAGGGCGTCACATCGGGTTTGTCGGCTCTGGAGTTCAGCCCAAATGACACGGTACAAGAATCCTATGCAACGTATCTTGTAATGAAGAACCCTGTGGACGGCTTAGTACTAGATAATGGCATTTTTAATCTCCACTGTGGTATCTTCTCTGCTTGCGGAATCGAACCTAAGATCTGTTCCCAAGGGGATGGAAGCATCCTTATTGAGGTGTACTCCCCAAAAGAGAGTGCCTGCTTACCAGCTCTGACATCAGTGTCTGGTGCCATATTTGCCTGTGCTCCACATGCCACTTTAAACAGATGCAAAGGTGTAGTTTTTTCACATGACATTCTCTGCTACCCAGAGGTGCAGCTGTTGAAGGAACTAAGATCTTCTGGTGTGGTGGCTGTTGAGCGACTGCAGAAGAAAACAGATGATGTCCTGACTGCAACTCCTACCTTACTCCTGACTTTCGACAGGTTGGCCTTGCCTGCTTCTGTGAAGCTGGCCTGGTTGTCTCTTCCTGTGAAGCCTCACGTGCCCACCCCAAAGAGATGCTTCCACTGTCAGGGAGATGGACATGTCAGCCGATTTTGCCCCCATGCACAGGAAGGCCTCCCTGGTGTCTGTCTTCTGTCCCTGCCATACCAGTGGCTGTCCAGGACCCCTTAAATGCTATCACTGTGGGGATCCTCATGCTGTAAATTCTAGAAACTGACTTCAATACTGCCTGGAAAATGGGATTTTGTCAATTCTAACACTTGAAAATGTTTTGTTTCATAAGGCTAAGAAGAGAGCTCAGACTCACTTCTTCCAGTCTGGGATTACTTATGTTGCTGTCTTTTCCATCATGCCAGGGCACTGCTCTGTGTCCCAGAGACTGCCTTGACCTAATGCTGCGATCACCTCATCACCTAGTGCTTTGCAGGATGCTGTCCTTACAGCTTCTGCTGTGTGTGAAACTGATGTTTGCACGCCCGCTACTCTGACTGCTTCCGCTCCCACTTTGGTGACTGACGGTTTTCACACTTCTGTGGTGGTGGCGGATATACATGCTGATGTGACTCTTTCTTCTGGCTTGTCCGGTATGCCTGAGGCCCCATCTGTATCCGGCAAACGTTACCGTGGTTCTTCAGAGTCCTCTAACCCTGAAGACCAGCCACCAAAGGTCTCTGTTGTCGAACCTTGTGCTGACCTTTTTTTCTCTGTTCCCTCTACCCCGGAGGCTGAAGGGTCTAGCCAGGTGGAAGCTGCACTTGATGAAACGGTCACCTTTGGCGAGCCTAGTGTCGACCCCTTTCCTGTTTCCCCTGCCCCAGAGGCTGAGGGGTCTAGCCAGGTGGAGGCTGCAGCTGATGGTTCGCCTGTGGTCAGGTCCTCATCTGGGGATGGTATTGGGCAGACCATTAGTGCTTCAGTTTTAAAACATACAATGTCATCCTCACAGGGATCTAATCCTGTGGACACTCCTTCCACTCCTGGGGTTTCTGATGTCGGCACTGGCTATCCTACATCACCCAGGGCGGCCTCAAAGCCAGTTTCCAAGCCACTTTCCAATCCAAGTGTTGTTCCACCTCAGAGGAGGAGTGTTGTAAAATTCTCATCATCATCTTCCCGTTTGCTCATGATGTTTGACATGTAGTGCTGGTTCCTGGTGGTGGGCAGTCCCATCCCAAGGGTCTTCCTAAGTATCAGTCCAAACCCACTTGGTTGTCAGGTGTTCCGTCTCACACTTAATCATCACCATCTCTTCACTATGGGTTCTATCATCCAGTGGAATTGACGGGATTTACGTGCTGGCTATGAGGAACTATGTCATGTTGTTTCTCAGTTTACTTCTCTGTGCTTGTGCATCCAGGAGACCATGGAAGGTGATGTTCCTTCTGGTCCTTCTGGCTACCATGCCTTTTATTCTGATCCTGTGACAGGCCAAGGTCGTCATGGAGGTGCTGCTATCTTCCTTTGCCAGGATATCCCATACAGTCATCTGGACATCTCTACTCCTCTGTAGACTGGTGCTCTCAGGATATTTTTATGTTGGCAGTATACAGTTTGCAGTCTTTATCTTCCTCCTAGTGCTACTGTTGAAAGGGCAGATCTGGAACACATTATTCGTGACCTTATGAATGGTCATCATCCACCATGGGGAAACAGTGAGGCCAACCCTCGGGGTCTCGTGCTGGCCTCTTTAGTGGAAGATGAGGAGTTGGGCATTTTAAACTTCAATAAGATGACATTTCCATAGCCTAACTGGAACTTTTACTACCACAGACTTGTCCTTATGCTCAGCTGATGCTGTTTTAGATTTTACCTGGGTTGTGTTGCCAGACCAGTATGACAGTGGCCATTTTCCATTACTCTTAACTGCTAGTGCAGGTGGACCTCAGCCTCGTCTTCCTCGCTGGCTTCTGGACAAGACTGATTGGCCACTTTTCAGGGAATTAAGTTCAATTTCCCTTTCTTTCAATGTGTTTGGCTGTCTTACGGAGGCAGTTTCATATTTCACTGATGTGTTGCATTCAACAGCCCTATTATCTAAGAATGAGGGGTCAGTTTCTTAAACGTCTGGTTCCTTGGTGGAACTCTGATTGCAGTTCCACAGTGAGAACCAAATGAGTCGCCTTCTCTCAACTTAGTCGTCACCGTGGGGATCCTCAGTATTTGGTGGCATATCAGAGGGCACGAGCTCATATAAGGAAGATTTTAAAGAAGGTCAGGCATTCATCCTGGAAGACTTATGTCTCCTCTGTCAGTTCGAGGACTTCCCTCATGCAGGTGTGGAACCAGGTAAGGAAAATTTCAGGAAAATTTACTGTTCCCTCCCCTCCTGTTTTATATGCAGCAGGTGGAACTGTGGCCTATCCTTTCGCTGTTGTGAGTTGTTTGTTGATCATTTTGCCAGTGTGTCACAGTAGGATGCAGACATGCCTTCGACTTCCCGCCATCAGCGCCTAGAATCTCATGGTCTCATTTTTGCCTCTTGTGGGGGAGAGTCTTATAATGATCCCTTTTCTATTTCTAAACTCCAGGCGGCTCTGTCGCAGTGCTAAGATTCCTCTCCCGGTTGTGATGATAATCCTTATGCCTTTTTATGTTACCTGACAAATGAGTCCCTTTCATTTTTGCTTTTATTATTTAATAAGATCTGGTGTTCTGATGAGTTTCCAGCTTGTTGGGGTGTTGCTGTAGTTATCCCCATCTCCAAGCCAGGTAAGGACCACCTACAAGTGATGAATTACTGGTCTGTTTCTCTGACTTCTTGTATATGTAAAGTTTGGGAAAAGATGGTCAATGTTAGGCTTGTATGGTTTTTGGAGAGAGGTGACTTCTTATCCCCTGCCCAGTATGGTTTTCGAAAAATGTAATCTATCTCTGAGGTACTACTGTCCTTGGAATCTTCTGTCTGTGAGGCTGTCTCCACTAACCAACACCAGGTCACGGTTTTCTACGATCTGGTGAAGGCACACGACACTGCCTGGCATCATGGCATTTTACTTTTTTCTTCATGAGTTTGGTCTTCATGGGTACTTGCCTATTTTTATTGAGCAGTTTTTATCTAACCATTTTTTAAGGGTCCGAGTGGGAAAGGTGCTTTCTAATGTCCGTGCACTTGAAGACGGAATACCAGAGGGAGGTATCCTTAATGTTATTCTCATTGCTGTGGCATCAACTGCGTAATCAGTGTAGTTTCTGATGATGTATGGGGCTCACTATATGTCAATGATCTCTCAGTTTTCTTCACTGCAACTAGAATGTCTCTGATAGAGAGAAAGTTGCAACTGGCAACTTAACAGACTTTCTGACTGGGCGGAGTTTTGTAGCTTCCATTTTTCTTTAACAAAGACAGTGACTTCGCACTTCTGTCACTTTCAAGAGGTTCATCCAGACCCTGACTTGTATCTCTATGGTTGGAGAATATCCTTTGTGGAAGAGACGCGGTTTCTAGGTCTTCTTTTTGATAGATGACTAACCTGGGTTCCTCATCTTCATACAGTTAACCCGCGGCGTTCCGGGGACGTACTTCCACGTCCTCAGGTTTGGTCACAGCTAATCCCGGGGACGTACTTCAACGTCCTGCAATTGCAAGGTTCATAATTTCCACAATTTTCAAAATTCGCGCGAGATTTTCGTTTCGCCCGGGGACCCAAGCCTCCCCTACCTGCCGCCAGGCGGGCAGCATCCTAGACCCCGCGTGACCCGCACTCGCCCTTGTCTCGGTCACTCACCTGCTAGCAGTGACCCAGGTCAGACATGGCACGGAAAGGTCTCTCAGACGAGGAAATCGCATTCGTTCTGGAAGCCTTCACTGGAGACAGTGATTCTCCACTCGATGATGATGTGGTGGATTGCGATTACGTCCAGCCAGAGGAAGAAATAAGTAGCAGTGATGAGGAGGTCCCTTCGCCCCGAAAAACGCGGTATGTGACATACCGTAAGGCAAGGGAAGGCCAGCCTGCTCCCCAACCACGTGCAAAGCTATCTCTCCATCCTGAATCTGATAAGGACGAGGATGAGGACGATGAGGATGACGGAGGCCTAGGACGTGATATCGCCGCGTGGTTGGGAAAAGAGAAAATATCACCACGAGGATCAAAAGGTGGGGCGAGACAACACATAAGGTACGGTGAAAGTACTTTGTCTGGGGAAGTGGCAAGTGGTGTGGTGGGATTGCTGGGAGAAAGGGAAAGTGTTGTGGCGGCAGCGCGGGGTGAAAGTGAGAGTAGTGTGGGGGTAGTGCGGGGTGAAGGGGCAAGTGGTGTGAGGGAGGCAGCACGAGCACGTGGTGCTCGTAGGCCTAGGGGAGAGGAGGTTGAGTCACTCCCCAGCACTTCTTTCGCCCCTGAATATTCCCAAACTTCCTCCCCACAGCCCCAGGATGTGGGGAAAGGAAAGAAAGGGAAGGGAAAGGGTAAAGGAAAAGGGAGAGGGAAGAGAAGTGCGAGTGATGAGAGGCGCCGCTCTCCACCTCCCCAACCTCCCCCACCACCCTCACCTCCCCACCCTGACGAAGGGGACGATGGTGACGTGGTTAGTGTAAGTGGAAAGAATTGTTATCAAAACTACACCCACTGTGTAAATCTGGTCAGTAAATATGTGATAGCAAGGAAATAAAGTGGAAACGGGTGTAATGTTAACATGAATAAAACGTATAAGTTGAACATTACTGTAAGTTGTCATAATTGATGTCACGAGTACACCCACATTCTGGTCAGTAAGTATGTGATAGGAATTATATATAGTGGAAGATGTTGTAATGTTAGTAGTAAGGTATTTTATAAATTGATTACTAGTGTAAGATGAAACAAATGATATCGCGATAACACTCCCTGTGTAAGTACGCGCAAATATGATGCTCAGTTCCATCGTTAGTTCAGAAATGATGTGATATCAATTATATCAAGTGTTTACATGTGCAATGTTAGTGGAGAATTATTATATAAGTACAAAAATAGGTTGTAAGTTGAAATAGTTGTCATAGCGACTTCACCGTGTGTGTTATTATGCGCTATTATTACGCTATATATTTACGTAAGGCCTGAAATAATCTCAAAACAGTTCTATAAAGTTGAAAAGTGTATAATAATATTAGAAAAGTATTATGTAAGTAGAAAAAGCACAATGCGAGTTGAAACAACAGTCACAGCGAGTTCACTCACTACATAAATAAGTGCTAACATTACGCTAAATGTTATCAAAAGGCCTGTGAATACGTAAAAACAGTTCAATAAAATGTAAAATGGTATAATGTTATTGTAGAAGTATTATGTAAGTAAAAAAAATTATATGTATCATGATTTTAGAATGTTAGCGATTCATCGTGACCAAGTTGGCCGATTTTGCTCGTTTCGCACGATGGTACAATGCTTATTTCTGCTCTATTTTTGTATAAAATCCAATATACTCTTTTATCACATGATTTTATGTTTGTAATAAATTCATTTCTACTTACTTTCATTGGTTTCCCAGACTTATAATACCATAGAAAACGTTTGAGGCTCAGACCGCCTAGGGAGAACACGGGGCCAGGTGGGACTAAGGCATACCTGGTTAAGCTAATTAGGGACCCCGGGGACCAAATTCTTTGCCACCGACCATTGTTTCTGACCAAAAGCGAAAGTTTAAGCAAAAAAAAAAAAGGTCGAAAAATGGTCGGGATTGGGGGGTACCAGTGGTCGAAAAGTGGTCGGGACGGGGCGGGTTAAGGAGGCTTCTCTAAAGTTTTGCGTCTGTTCAGGGTTTTGGCCCATACCTCATGGGGTGCTGACTGTCAGACCCTCCTCCTCTGGCATAGGTCTCTTATTCTTCCTAAATTTGAATATGGGTGTAAGGTCTACTGTTCTGCAACAGATACCCATCTCCAGTTGTTAAATTCTGTGCATCATGGTGGTGTACATCTGCCAACCGGTGTATTCAGGTCATCCCCAACTTTAAGTTTGTTATTGGATGCTAGTGTACTCCCCTTGGATCTGTGATGCCAGTCGTTGATGATGCGGTGTTGGCATCGCCTTCACCGCATTTCGGACTCAGTTTCTTGTGCCATCGTCTCCCAGGATTCACAATTTTCTGTATATGACACCCGTCCTTTGGTTACAGGGTCCGGTCTGTTATGTTGACCCTCTCTGTTCCGAGACTGGGAATTTGTCCACACTGGATCCCAAGGGTGGGTTTTTGGCTACTCCCTCACGTGATATTATGTAGGTCCATTGTTGGTAAAAGGGCTCACTTCCCTCTCAGGTGTCCCTCTCTCTCTTTTTAGAACATGTCTCCACTCATAAGGGTTCTGTCCCCATCATTTCTGATGGATCTAAGACTGATACTGGAGTAGGCTTTGGTGTTGCCTTCTCCCCTAGTAGACCCCTTCCTGATATTACTTCAGTGTATAAAGTGGAACTGACTGCAATTTTATATGCTCCCAAAATCATTTTTACTCTCCATCAATCTGTTTTTGTGATTTTTAGTGACTCCCGTAGTGCTCTGTCTGCAATGGAGTCTTTTAATGGATCCCAACCATTGGCTTTAGCAGTTTTAGAGTGAGTTTTTCTTAGTCACAGTTTGGACCCCTGACATGTGTACCCGAGCGAAAGATTTATCGCATCAGGAAGAAATGGGGGCAGGGGTTGGGAGGAAAACTCTGTACAAGAGTAGCGAACTTTTTTGGATATCTCAGCCAATTTTGAAGTTACTAGAAAGATATACACCAGTTTGGAAATCGCATAAAAATCCTCAATTATTTACATTTCATAGACAACTTGAAATTCCCAATAGTTTTTCCGTAAATAGAGGAAACGATTTTTTATAAGGCAGACTAGCATAACAGCCAGCTGCGCAAGAAGCAACAGTCTAAGGTTGCATAAGTAGTACAGCAGTATTTTCTTACGATTGCTGAGAGCAACCAAGTTTTGCCTTATCAAAGCAAATAATATCTTCAGTTTGTTTGTTTTTTTGAAATTTTCGACTGAATCCGAGTCAAACTAATACAATACCCTGATCGACAAAAGAAACTCTGAATTTCTTATTTTGATTTGAATTGGAGCGCACTAAGAGAGCTGGTGAAAGTTATTTTTGCGAAAAAGTTACCACATGACAGTACTGTGATACCACCTCTAACGCCACCACTAACGTATGTGAAGCTTGGACCTTGTAGGAGGGACAGAAGTCAAGAGTGAGAGCAATGGGAATGAGCTGAGAGGAGCGTGTGGAGTCACATGGAGAGACAGATTGACAAATGAGGATGTAAAGGAGTGATGTGGTGTGGATGTGGATGTGATAGGAAGCGTTAGGATAAACACACTAAGGTGGTTTGGCCATGTGGAGAGGATGGAGAGTGAGAGACTGACGAGGAAAGTGTGAATGAGGTGGAGGGGGGGAGAGGAAGGAGGAGGACAAGGATGAGATGGAGGGATGAAGTGGAGAGATACGAGTATATGAGAGAGGGGTGGTATGAGCTGGGAGTAGGGCAGTGAAATGAAGGGGGACAGGGCGACATGGAGGCGATTTGTTTGTGGCCACCCTTTACGGGATTGAGGCGTCTGGCAATAGATAGGCAGAATTTATGTGAGTGAGCAAAAAACAAAGTCAGCATTTGAATACTTTTACTACAGTGTACAGCTTAGCAAGTTGCTATATTTCTGAAGACAACTGCGGTAAAATGTCAGGTAAGCAAATTAAGGTTAGGAAATCAGAGGAAGATAATGAGCCACTTGAGACAATATTCAGCACTGCCCGACTCGCTCGCTTGCTCGCTCCAACACGTTCCACACTTTCAGTGTGAACGCCTATTCTATGTTAATAGTATTATTAATAATAATAATGAATAATAATAATAATAATAATAATAATAATAATAATAATAATAATAAACATTTTGTCTTTAACATAGGCCCAACTATGAAGCACGGTCACTGTGGACAAACAATCACGGACTGTTGACAGAAAAATCTCCTGAAATATGTAACAGTTTGTTCGTGACTCCGCAGTTTAGTGCAGTGCTTGTAACACATAGCGTTCTGATTGGTGTGGCTCCGATGTAGTGACTTTTCAGGCGAGGTCTGGGAAGTTACTGATATTTTTTTGGTACATCCTTGTATAATGTATCAGTGCCACTAACAGCGATAACTCAATATTATTAATGCTTATAGGTTTAATTGGTGTTAGGTAAAATGCAGGTGGAGTACACTAGGGGGGCTCCAAATATAATCCCGGTTACAGTAACCATAATGCCAGAACCGTCACTGAACTGTGCATAGAAGTAAAGAAATTGTTGCTTGACAGTGCTGTGATCCTCACTCAGATATACAGAAGTAATGCTTGGAATTACGTCGTAGTTTACAGGGCAAGAGTGAGTGTGAAATTTTGTTACTTGACAACCCCATGTGAAGTTACAAGGAGAAAGTGTGAGTTCGTGTACATGGTGATGTTCACGTGACTGTGTTTCAGGGTGTAAAGATAAGTACCCCTGAGAGAGAGAGAGAGAGAGAGAGAGAGAGAGAGAGAGAGAGAGAGAGAGAGAGAGAGAGAGAGAGAAATTTACTAGACTGGACGTGAGTGAGGTCGGTAGGTGTGGAGGAGGGGAGGGAGACAGGGACTGAGGCTCAACGAGATGGAAAGGTATATCCATGAGCTTGGTGTGGCTTTGTCGAAAGGCAGCCTGATGCTGGACGACACGCGATGTGTAGGCGTGTTTTTCGTGGCAGCCCCGTCTGGCATTAAGGCGACTGGCTGCAATACTCCAAAACCACAGGTGCTCATTGATCCCGTTGACAAGCCTTTGCAAAAATTCTTCTGCCCTGATGTTGCAGTTTCTGGGAGCTTCTTGTTCTTTTTCCACTGCAGAGCATTTTTTCTCTTTCCAACTAAGTTTCCACCGACGCTCTTCCTCACTCGGAACTGCAGATTCAACTATCCCTGTCCTCAAAGTTCCGCATCAAATGTAGACATATGTACAGCTAAATTCATAAGGGGATGAAAAAATGAGTTGACTGACAACATTTGTAAGCTCATAAAAGTTAAAATACATCTACCCGAAAGGCCTGAAACAATCTTTTAATACAAGTCAGACATTAGAGTTATGTATGCATATTGTCTATATGCAACAGAGCTTGATTGCTGAAACTTCTGTACAATGGGCATCATTAACTGTACATACCCAATACCGCAGCCCAGCTCAAGGATGGAGGCGCCTTTAATGGGGGGAATGTACCGCAGGAGCTCGTCCTTGTTAGCGAGGTACAGGAGTGGATCAGGGTTGATTACCATGCTGGCTGGAATTGCTGGTTTCTTGCTCCAAGCATTCCATCGCTGCTGCTCCATTGCTCTTCTGCCTGTAACTATGTAGTCATTCTGTTACACGGGGGAAACAAATCTAAGGTCTCTAGGCAAAGTGCTTCAGCTTCATTTTTTTTCATAACTACTTATATAACATCAAGCAGATCGTGCATACCGGCAATGCCTAGGAACTTGGATGCCTATTTCTTGTGAATGAAGATGACTGGAATCCCATTTTACCCATTGAACCTATGTTACTCCTTGGGCCAGTCCACCACACCAATCTCTCCATCCATCCAACCTGTTGTGGCTAATAATATGACTTTGAAAAAAAAAAAAAATGGTCATTCGCTACCATCGATCCATCATGTTGACCTGATTAGTTCTTATTAGTGCTAATCCTTGCCATCAGGGGCGTCACTATACCTACTGTAAATTCATCGTAAGTATTACACCTGTCTGAGGTGTTTAGAGAGCTCTCTATGCGTCCCCCTCGGTTTCCAAAGGGGTAAAACTGACGGAAAATACGTTCTGATATATATATATTAATACAAACAAATGATAATAAGAGTAAAGTGATGAAGTGTACGATGTTGGTAGATGGAAAATACGTTCTGATATATATATTAATACAAACAGATGAGAATAAGAGTAAAGTGATGAAGTGTACGAGGTTGGTAGATGGTAGGGGGATGAATATAGTTTTGAATGGTGAGTTGCTTGAGGAGGTAGAGTGTTTTAAATATTAAGGGTCACATGTTGCTGTGGATGGAAGAATAGATGAAGAAGTGAAGTTTAGAATGAATGAAGTAGGAAAGGTGCTGGGAGGAATGAAAAAGGTGTTTAGATGTCGTTCGCTTGGAATGGATGTAAAGAGAAGGCTGTATGGGGGTGTTGTGGTACCGACTGCGTTATATGGGGCTGAAACATGGAATATGGGTGTAACAGAGAAGAAAAGTTTGAATGTAATGGAGATAAGGTGTCTGAGGAATATGTGTGGAGTGACGCGTATGGATCGAGTGCGAAATCATGAAGTGCGAAGGAGAACTGGAGTTGTTCAGGAGATGGCTAGTAGAGTTGAGCAGAGAGTGTTGCGATGGTTTGGGCATATGGAGAGAATGGTTAATGAGCGATTGGTGAAAAAGATAACTGGATCTGATGTGAGAGGTGTAAGGCTGAGAGGGAGACCACGAATGGGATGGATGGACAGTGTGAAGAGAGCACTGGATGTGAGAGGGATATCTGTTGAGCAAGGAAGAGTGGTTGTGCGTGAGAGAAATAAATGGAGAGAAATTGTGAAAGAATAAATGATGACGCAGCCCTGAGGGGATATTCTCCCGCATTTGGTCTGATCAGCTAGTCAGGTCAGATGCGGGTAAGGGGATGGGTCTATTACGATGTGGCAGGGGTAAACCAGCTCTGCTGTTGTGCCCTGCTGCAGATGCCACTGATTGCACTGCGCAGTTGACCCTTGTGCGGTGTGGTGCGGTGAGGATCTCTCCCTACTCCCCTTTGGGGCTAAGATGCGAATGAATGTGTTTGAATGGATGAGCAAATGGGGACTGTGTCGTTCTGTCTCGGCTACCTCCCTTTCCTTGGGGAAAGCAGCCTAAGTATATAGATGGATAGACAAACAGATGTTCTTATATATATAAATATAAATATATAGATAGATAGATAGATAGATAGATAGATAGATATAGATATATAGATATAGATAGATAGATAGATAGATATAGATAGATAGATAGATAGATAGATATAGATAGATAGATAGATAGATAGGAAGATAGATAGATAGATAGATATATATATACAGGTATATATTACACATGGAAATTTTTATTCCGACACATCAGTGCTGAAGAATAATAATTTAATTTCTGTTCTTCCCGGCTTCGTGCTTAAGCATTCTTGTCACCGAAAACACGGGGAGGGGAAGACTAGGGAAGGAGATAACAGAGAGATGTATAGGAGAGAGGTTGACTAGTGTGATGGAGAAAAGAATGATCGTAAGGGGTAGAGTTAGAGTGAGTTAGACTAATTTAATCCTTCCTAACAACACACACACACACACACACACACACACACACACACACACAGTAGTGTGGTGGTGGTATACTTGTGTATGTACAGATATTGACATATGTATATGTATATACTCGTATATATTTGTTGTATTAAATCGTATCTGCAGAACTCACGGCTTTGTGACTATTCATGAAATCTATCTCATGCTGATTTTCATGGGAAATAATATTCAGAGGCTGATGAAGATTCGTGCAAAGTTAACCCTGTGCGTGTAGTGTCCTAAATAAATGAAAGTTGTACTGATCTGCCGTGTATCTATGCCTTATCATATATCGGTCTCTCTTGTTTCTCTTGACCTTTTCAGTACTGAATGAAAATACCAGTGTGAAGGTTTAGCACTGTATGTATAGTGTGTGTGTGTGTGTGTGTGTGTGTGTGTGTGTGTGTGTGTGTGTGTGTGTGTGTGTGTGTGTGTGTGTGTGTGTGTGTGTGTGTGTGTGTGTGTGTGTGTGTGTGTGTGTGTGTGTGTGTGTGTGTGTGTGTGTGTGTGTGTGTGTGTGTGTGTGTGTGTGTTTATGCGAGGAAGAAGGAACCAAAGGCTGAGCCCGCAAAATGTTCCTTCCAAGAAAACACAACAAAAACAATACAAATGAGGGCCAAATTCAAGATCCATTTATTCGAGATACCTGGACACACTGCGTTTGAAAAACTGGAGATCATAGGAAGTAGGAAACACAGACAGAGGTAGACAGTTTTAGAGCTGACCTGTTGCATAAATGAAGGACTGGGAGGAACGGTTAACTCTTGCATTAGAGAGTCGGACAGAAAAGGGATGACAGTCTGTTGCTAGACGGGTGCCCGTCGTAGAGGCGGAGGGATGCAAGCAGATAGTTAAGAGAAGCAGTGACCATTGAAGTAGCGATAAAAAAAGAGATGAAGAGGCAACAATGCAACGAAGAGACAGAGGTTGAAGGGAGCCAGTAAGAGAAGGAAAGTTGATGAGATGAATAGCCTTTGACTCCACCCTATTTAGAAGAGCTGTATATGGGGAGTCTCCCCACACATTAGAGCTGTACTCTAAACAGGGGCGAATAAAACCCGTGTATAAAGTCAACAACTGTACAGGGGTAAAGAAGGCACAGAGTCGGCTTAGCACACCTAATCTCTTGGAAGCAGATTTTACAAGTGATGGAATATGATCTGTCCAAGATAAGTCAAGTGTGAATAAAACCCCACGCATCTTCAGGGATGATGCAGGATTAAGCTGAATATTATTAAACATTAGTGGGTACTCCTGTGGAAGATTTTGTCGGGTTGATAGGTGTAAAAATCGAGTCTTTGATGCATTAAAAACAAGATTATTTTTACCCCAAATAGAGATATGAGCCAAGTCAGACATTTTACCCTCATCCCTTGTTTGTTAAAGTAACTGCTGTGATGGACGTTGCGGAAACCAAATGGAAAGGTGAAGGGTGGAATCATCAGTGTACAAGTGGATAGGATTTGATGTACAGCTTAGAAGATGATTGATGAATAAAAGAAAGAGAGTTGGTGATAGAACAGAACCCTGAGGAAAACCACTGTTGATAAATCTAGGAGAAGAACGATGGCCGTCTACAAGAGCAGCTATAGAACGACCAGAGCTAGCGATGAAGGAACAGATAGAAAAATAGAAACCGTAAGAGGGCAGTTTGGAAATTAAAGATTTATGCCAGACTCCATCGAAGGCCTTTGAGAGGTCAAGTGCAGTTGCAAAGCTTTCGCCAAACACCCGAAACGAGGATGGCCAGGAGTCTGAAAAGTAGGTGAGAAGATCGCCTGTGGAGCGTCCCTGACGGAACCCATACTAACGATCAGAAAGAAAGTTGTGATAGGGAAGATGCTTTAAAATTTTTCTGTTAAAAATAGACTCGAAAACTTTTGGGACACAGGATGTTAAGGCGATTGGATGATAATTAGAGGGTTGGGAATGGTCACACTTCTTTGGGACTGGATGAACGAAAGCAAACTTCCAGCAAGAAGGAAAGGTACAAGTTGAAAGACAAAGGCGAAAGAGTTTACCTAGGCAGGGTGTAAGTACAGTAGCACAGTTCTTGAGGGCGACAGGAGGGACTCCATCAGGCCCATATGCCTTGTCAGTATTGAGGCCAGTGATGGCAGAAAATACATCAGCTGAAGAAATTTTAATGTCAACATTTTACCATATGGCTTGCCCTTGCAATTGACCTTTTAATTTCAAACTACATTTGTGTAGTAAACAGATGATGAAAGTATAGCACACCTGTGTCTCGTGTGTAAGCTCTGAAACACACGGACGGTCGGGTCTACTTACATTTTGTCTAAACTATAGGTTAGTCACATAAATAACGGATGCTACCACGACGTGGATAAGCGTCTTATTTTAAATCATGATTGGTAAAGTACAATCAATATATAGTTTTCTCTTAATAATATTATAATCGTAATAATAAACACTGAAGGAGATGAAAGACTCAATTGCTCTGATATTTATTATTACCTCACTTAATATCCAGTCCAACCATCATTTATCACAATCACTTTCTGTAGCCTCCGTGTCATTGATGCCATAAGCTTATGCATCAGTTCGACAATTTCAACTCGCGCGTCTGACACTGACAGAGCGGGAGGGAGGGAGAGAATCATCAGAGAAATTTTTTGTATCATACGGATCTGGAGGTTACCAGTCCCCGGGAAAATACGGTATGGACAGGAATGACCAAAACCTGTCGTTGAGAGGCAGCATCATCGCTCTGCGTGATAGTGGGCTGTCTTTATTTGCTATCGCTCAGCGACTTTGGCACCAAGGACCGTCGCCAAATGGATTACGTGGTGGAACACGAGCGGAAACCTATACGACCCGTGTAAGTTATTTAAGTTCTGTGCATACTTGGATTTGTTATAGTACGAATATTCATAAGATATAGTGTAAGTGTACAATTATAAATATTTTACCTATGAGGTTATGGTTTGTATATTGAAATCTTCATTATTATTGATAATCATATTCTACATATTGTATTCAGTTACCTTTACAACCATCAACAATTGTCTTGTGACCTGCATTACTGGTTGGTGGTGGGGTAGCGTAGGGTATCAGGTGTTTAGTCCTGTCATTAATGGGGTTGGAGTAAAGGAGGGTCTGTGTTAAGCTGTTAAGCTTGCTATAATGGTTAAGTGTTGTTCATGGTAACGTATGACTTACAGTAGCATTATAGTAAAGTAGTTGTTCATGTTTACATGTTATCTATGTTTATTTAGTGCTTCTGAACCTGGCTGTAGCAAAGACGTGACCAAAACGCACTGCAGCTCTGGCTTCCTCTTTAGTCATCTGATAATGTTATCATCTCCACCACTCTCCCGTCCTCAGATGACCATGGTATATGATATGCAAAGGAGATAATTAGTTTTTCCACATACCATTTAACTACAAATCCATATCATTGTTTCACACATTAAGCATAGTTGGTGATTAAACTATCGAATACATTTAGGATCCATTAACATTACAAAAAGATCCGTATAATGCGACATAACTGTGTGTTACGTGATTCCTCTGCCACTAATGTTAGCGAAATAGGAGCGAGCATTGATAAAACAGATAAAGGATGAGGAGAAAAGATATGGTTGTTTAGAGTAATATAAACATCCCTGTTCACCACGTTCCTATATCGGTAGTATCAATATGGAAATTGTCCCAACTGGTTAACAACGTGTTGTCAAACTTTCATGGATTCTATGGAGGTGACAGTGTTAGCGCAAAAAGTAATAACATACTGTAATTCATTCGTCCAGATTGATACAAGTAAGCAACCTGCATTATGGTAATATCTCCCCAATGAGTGGCTCCGACAAGGTGAGAGAGAAACGTTCGCCCCGTAAAACGATATTGCATATGCAGATCGTTCAGGTTTCATGGAGTCGGACGGATGCACTAAAACGTTACATACAGTAGTCCATAGGAAAGACCCATGCAAACTATAAGAGAAACGTTTGAGAACACCTCAGTAAATGCATCAAAACCTCGTTGGGTTTACAGTAAATTCCTTTTCTTAGAAGGAACAGGAGCCACAAGGAGGACGACACCATTAGAGGATGGGAACATCATTGCGACAGTGCAAGCTAACCCCCTTACCAACGCAGCGGCAATAAGGCATGACTTGCAGTTAGAAGTGTCAGCCAGAACTCTGAGGAGAAGGTTGCATCGTACTGTAATACACCATCATATATATATATATATTGTTACATAGCCTATGATTTCATCATCCTTTGTGTAATTTTGACGCACAGTTGCTGCATGTTTGATCACGAGCGTGTTCTGCCTCAGTCCCCCCCTTCTACCGTTATAGTAGAGTAAGTCGACATCTCTGTTATACTTTGCGGGATTGTCATCTCTTTGTCCCCATGGCTTCATTTGCGCGTCCTCATTACAAGTTGTATCAAGCTCTCCTGGCCCCTATATAATGAGCTCAGTCTCTGCATCATGGCCACTTAGATCTGCTCCTCATTTTGTTCACATCTCTGTCCTCCCCTGTACAGATATTATTATTGTGAGTGCTCAAGAAATCTCCAACCATCTAGCAGCTGTGTGTAATTTGAGTATAACTGTTGTTGTATTTTTTCTTGTACTGTGTAGCATAAGGTTAATTCTTAGGCCTAGTGAGGTCTTTTTTGATTGATGTTGGGTTTTATGTCAGTCATTTTTGATAATAGTTTGTATCTGTAATTATTTATCTGGCATTTACTGAGTATTATCTGGTTTCTCATTTTATCAGGGCTGACTTAGATAAAATTTACTCTTGCTAATTTCGTGTTAATAGAGGCTATTGCAGTTAACCATGTATTTGGCCTGTTTTTTGCCATTACATTATCCTTATGAGTCCTGAATGTTTTGTTGTTAATTTAAGCATTAAACTTTAACTTGTAATTTTACCTAACTCATTTGTTTTGAACCTGAAACTTTACGGGACAGTAGTGATTTTTAGCATTCTCACTTAAAGTGTACGTTATCTTTCTCTGTTCCGTAACATAAATTTGGCGACCTCATATCAGGATATTCAGGATATTATCATAAGGATATTGTTTGATATTTTGTGACTGTGATATATTCATGATGGCTACTATTTCTACACTTGATGAAGCCAAAGATTTTTTGTCAAATGTGCAAACAGTGTGTGATATAGAAAACAGAACAAAGAATGAACTTAAGCTTGTTGCTCAACAATTGGGAATTGCAGTTCACTCTCATCATTCTAAAGATCAAATTGTTGGCATGATTAATCAAAGCTTTTTAATGTAACTCCTCGAAATGAGCAAACGCAGATTGAATTAGCTAAGTTACAGCTAGCCCTGCAGGAGTCTCGTGTGAAGGAAGCTGAATTTCAGGCAAAAGCTAAGGAGGCTGAGGCACAAGTTGAAATTGCTAGGATTCAGGCAGACCATGAGTATCGCATGAAACAAGGTGGAACTGGATCATCTTGCTCTGATGATTTTGATGTGGCTAAAAATGTTAAATTTGTCCCTCCTTTTAATGAATCTGATTTAACAAAGTATTTTCAGTTGTTTGAGAGGGTAGCTACAGGTTTTAATTGGCCTAAGGAGTATTGGCCAGTACTCCTTCAAACTGTTCTCACCGGTAAAGCTCAAGTAACTTATGCATCTTTGCCTCAGGATCAGTCTGATAATTATGATGTAGTTAAGAGCTTGATTCTTAAGGCCTATGAGCTTGTTCCTGAAGCTTATAGAGTAAAATTTAGGACAACTTACAAGCAAGATAAGCAATCCTATGTTGAGTATGCAAAAATCAAAGAAGATCTGTTAGAGCAGTGGTTAAATTCTAAGAATGTGGATTCTGATTTTGGTAAATTTAAGCAGATGATTTTGCTGGAGGATTTCAAAAGGTGTATTTATAAAGATGTAAGCCTATATCTTGATGAGAAAAGAATAGATAATTTGTCTGATGCTGCAGTTTTAGCTGATGAGTATGTTCTCACTCACAAGAGATATTCTAGAGAAAAAGGGAAAGCTGAGAGTAAGTACGTTGCCTCTACTCAGAGTACAGGTAACAGGAAAGAGAATAAAGATGATGTTTCTCAGGAAGTAAATACCAGCTTCACCTCTAGATTTCAGAAAAGTAAATGTACTTATTGTAGTAAGCTTGGTCATACTACGGAGAGATGTTTCAGGAGACAGCGTGATGTGAACAAAAAGGAGTCTTTAAATATTCAGTCAATTGGTCTAGTGTCCACTCTTGAGAGTTCCCAGAATTCTTTAACTGAGTTAACTGAACCTGCTTTGAGGGGTAACTTAAATTCTCATGATGGAGCTCCTCTTTTGAGCAGTAACGTGGGTGACACTCTCAAGAGTTCATGTGCTAATTTCCTGTCTGATGGTTTTGTCAGTCCTCTGGACAGTAATGACAGGAAATCAGTTCAAATATATCGTGATACAGGTGCTTGCCAATCCCTTATGCTGACCAGTGTTCTAGGCTCTAATTTTAATTCCTCTGATGAAACTGTAATCTTACAAGGTGTAGGGAATAATTACTTCTCTGTTCCTCTGTGCAGAGTGAATTTAGAGTCTGGTTTTGTTAATGGTTCTGTTATGGTTGGGTTGGTTGAGACACTCCCAATGTCAGGTGTAACTTTCTTACTTGGAAATGATATTGGTGGAAGTCAAGTGTGTCCAGCTCCTCAGTTGTCTAGTGAGCCAGTGGCTGCGTCCCAGGATTGTGGTGTCCCTGATGTGTTCCCTGCATGTGCTGTCACTAGGGCTAAGTCTAAAGTTACTGGTGATTTAGAGGATAATGATGATGATGATGTTATCCTAGCTGACACTTTTCTTGCTAATTTGGACCACTCACCAGATGAGGCAGTACCCCGTAGTGTTGATAATTTGTCTCGTCAAGAGTTGGTTGAGTTGCAGGTTGCTGACCCTGAGTTGAAAGGTCTAGCTAACTCTGCTTACAGTGAAGAAGAGTCAGCCGGTGCTTCTACTTGTTATTATGTAAAGTCAGGAGTACTTATGAGGAAGTGGAGACCCCCAACAGCATCAGCCGACTGTGAATGGGAGGTTGTACATCAAGTTGTCATCCCTCGTGTTTGTAGGCAGGATATCATTAGAGTGGCTCATGATTCCAGTTTTGCAGGACACCTTGGAGTGAGGAAGACTGTGGCACGCATTTTGAAACACTTCTACTGGCCAGGTATCTTCAGGGATGTTTCCTGGTATTGTAAGTCTTGTCACACCTGTCAAGTTGTGGGGAAGTGTAATCAGACCGAAAAGGTTGCACCTCTAGTTCCCATTCCTCCTTTTGAGGCGCCTTTCACCCGTGTGTTGGTGGATATTGTGGGCCCTCTTCCTAAGACTTCTTCAGGATTTTCTTATGTGTTGACCATGATTGATATGGCTACTCGTTATCCTGAAGCCATTCCACTTAGAAATATCTCAGCAAAGAACGTGGTTAAGGAAATGCTGGGGTTCTTCACAAAGTTTGGTCTGCCTAAGGAGGTACAGTCAGACCGAGGAAGTAATTTCATGTCAAATGTTTTCAAGCAGTCTCTGAAAGAGTTGGGCATCACCCAGATCACGTCTTCAGCTTACCATCCCCAGACACAAAAGAGCGTTGGAGAGATATCATCAAACACTCAAATCGATGCTCAAGAAATACTGTTTGGAACATCAGAAAGACTGGGATAAAGGTCTTCCATTCGTTGTGTTTGCCGCAAGAGAATCTCCAAATGAATCACTGGGCTTCTCACCTTTTGAACTACTGTTTGGCCATGAAGTAAGAGGACCCCTTAAGCTACTCAAGGAATGCTGGCTGTCGGAGGAAGATGACGTCAACCTGCTGGAGTATGTGATGAATTTCAAAGAACGGCTGTCCACTGCTTTACAGCTGGCGAGAGAGAATTTAGGAGCTGCTCAGGAGAAGATGAAGACTTGGTATGATAAGAAGTCCAGGTTACGCCACTTTCAGCCAGGAGATCAGGTTTTGATTCTGTTACCAGTTCATGGGCAACCTCTTCAAGCCAAGTTTAGTGGTCCTTATTTCGTGGAGAAGAAACTCAGTGATGTCAACTATGTCATCGCCACACCAGATCGTAGAAAGAGCAAGCAACTATGTCACATCAACATGCTAAAGTTATATCACAGGCGGGACGAAAATAATCCAGTCTGTACTGTAGCTGTTCCACCCGAGTCTGCAAGTGAAGCTCTCCCATGCAGTATGAGCCTGAGTGATAGTTTGGGGAAGAATCCTGATATCATGAATGATCTCCAGACTAAGCTTTCTCATCTACCACCCAAGGAAAGGCAGGAGTTTTCGGCATTACTGCAGGAGTACCCGCAAGTGTTCCGTGCCACTCCAGGAAGAACCACTGTGTTGATGCATGATGTCGATGTTGGAGACGCAAAGCCAATTAAATTGCCTCCTTACCGTGTGAACCCAGTGAAAGTTCCTCTCATCCAGAAGGAGCTTGGCTACCTGTTGGACCACAAGATGATTGAGCCCTGTCAGAGCGAGTGGAGTTCTCCTGTCACTCTAGTCCCTAAGCCAGGTGGGTCACAGAGGCTTTGCATCGACTACAGACGTGTTAATCAGATAACCAAAACAGACACTTACCCTCTCCCTCGTGTGGAAGATTGCATAGACAAGATCGGAAAGGCTAGGTACATAAGTAAGTCTGATTTGTTAAAGGGATACTGGCAAGTACCTATGACTGAACGTGCTAGGGAGATCTCATGTTTTGTAACACTAGGAAAGGCTTTTGCATGTTCTGTAATGCCGTATGGTATGAAGAATGCACCAGCCACATTTCAGAAGCTCATGAATGTTGTAACAGAGGGTTTGGCAGGGTGTGTTGTTTATATTGATGATGTATTAATCTTCAGTGACAACTGGAAAGATCACCTATGCCATGTCAGTAAATTTCTTGACCGTTTAGTTCATGCTAATCTTGTAGCTAATTTATCAAAGTGTGAGTTTGGTCAAGCTAAGGTTCAGTACCTTGGGTATGTAATTGGTGATGGACATGTTGCACCACCAGGAGCTAAGGTTCAGGTTATAAGTGATCTTCCCAGACCTAAAAGTAGGAAAGAGCTACAAAGATTTTTGGGAATGGTAGGTTATTACAGGAGATTTGTTCTTAACTTTTCTATTCTTGTATCACCACTTACAGACCTACTGAAAAAGGGAGTTGAATTTGTCTGGACCGATAACTGTGAATCCTCTTTCAACAAACTTAAAGCTATTCTATTAAGTCAGCCAGTGCTCGCTACTCCAAATTTTGCTAAGCCTTTTAAGATGGCTGTTGATGCAAGTGATACAGGAGCTGGGGCTGTTTTGCTGCAAGAGGATGATCAGGGTATTGAACATCCTGTATCTTATTACAGTAAGAAGTTCACTCCACCTCAAAAGAACTACTCAACTATTGAGAAAGAGCTTTTGGCCTTGATTTTGGGTTTACAGCATTTTTCATTTTATTTGTGTTCTGGTTTTGACCCCATAGTCATTTATACCGATCATAACCCACTGAAATTCCTTAGTAAGTTTAAAGATAAAAATCAGAGATTGGCAAGATGGAGTCTACTTTCTTCAGGAGTATTCATTAGACATACAACATGTCAAGGGGAAAGAAAATGTTATTGCAGATTGCTTATCTAGACTTTAGACAGATTGTTTAGAGTAATAAGAAATTTCCTTTGTAAATTTCTTTTTCTTTGTGGGGAGGTGTTACATAGCCTATGATTTCATCATCCTTTGTGTAATTTTGACGCACAGTTGCTGCATGTTTGATCACGAGCGTGTTCTGCCTCAGTCCCCCCCTTCTACCGTTATAGTAGAGTAAGTCGACATCTCTGTTATACTTTGCGGGATTGTCATCTCTTTGTCCCCATGGCTTCATTTGCGCGTCCTCATTACAAGTTGTATCAAGCTCTCCTGGCCCCTATATAATGAGCTCAGTCTCTGCATCATGGCCACTTAGATCTGCTCCTCATTTTGTTCACATCTCTGTCCTCCCCTGTACAGATATTATTATTGTGAGTGCTCAAGAAATCTCCAACCATCTAGCAGCTGTGTGTAATTTGAGTATAACTGTTGTTGTATTTTTTCTTGTACTGTGTAGCATAAGGTTAATTCTTAGGCCTAGTGAGGTCTTTTTTGATTGATGTTGGGTTTTATGTCAGTCATTTTTGATAATAGTTTGTATCTGTAATTATTTATCTGGCATTTACTGAGTATTATCTGGTTTCTCATTTTATCAGGGCTGACTTAGATAAAATTTACTCTTGCTAATTTCGTGTTAATAGAGGCTATTGCAGTTAACCATGTATTTGGCCTGTTTTTTGCCATTACATTATCCTTATGAGTCCTGAATGTTTTGTTGTTAATTTAAGCATTAAACTTTAACTTGTAATTTTACCTAACTCTTTTGTTTTGAACCTGGAACTTTACGGGACAGTAGTGATTTTTAGCATTCTCACTTAAAGTGTACGTTATCTTTCTCTGTTCCGTAACAATATATATATATATATATATATATCTATATATATATATATATATATATATATATATATATGTATATGTATATATATCTATCTCTCTCCCTCTCTCTCTCTCTCTCTCTCTCTCTCTCTCTCTCTCTCTCTCTCTCTCTCTCTCTCTCTCTATATATATATATATATGTGTGTGTGTGTGTGTGTGTGTATATATATTTATATAGATATATATATATATATATATATATATATATATATATATATAATATACTGTATATATGTACAGTCGTGGTCATAAATAATCACCTATCCTTCAGTACCCCGTGCCTCAGGCTGCCTCCTTTATGTGCGGCAAGTCAAAGTGGGGAAGAAGGGGCTGAGAGGGAGGGACCAGGAAGAGAAGGGAAGGTGGGGAAGGAGGGGGACGAGAGATGGTGCGGGGGTGGACTGAGGGAGGGGAGGGAGGGAAGGTAGGGGAGGGAGAATGAATGCGAAGTGGTGGTCATATATATATATATATTTTTTTTTTTTATTCAGGGCATGATATAAATGAGTTAATATTCGGTAGATAAGGAAGCACTACACCGTATTACCGGCGTCAGATATCAAACATTAGATAGGTGGTGGTATCAACGGCTGGCTCGTGAGAGATATATACTAACTTGACAGATTAAGTATGATTGCAGAGCCAGATATTTCTCTTTATCAGTATATTTTAACTTCGGACGCAGAATGGAGTCTAGGTAGCTTTGACTTCTGTAATGTTTAAGAAACCTCCTTTATCCCTACATGTAATTAATTCTGAAACAAAATATCATATGCAACCTGTGACGTGGCTGTGTTCTCAGTAAATATGATCATCCTCTCGGTATACACTCCCTCTTTACACACACACCACAAAGCCAGTCAGGAGACAGGACGTGTGTGCTGGGCATTCCCCAGGTCCTGTCCTCCCCACTTACTGTATTTTAATCAGCCCATACCCCACTGACCGGGCTAATGTATGGCCCGGCCTGCACTATATGTGCAGGGTATCTTTCAACAACAACATCCCTCTATACAGTCACCATCATGTCAACTATTTTATGGCATCACTATATGAAAAATCCGTTTTAACAATCTGTGCATAAAACGTAAATAAATTTGATATCTGTGCACATGGGTGGATATAATAACGATATCTCTCATAAAATGTTAGAAGGAAAATGAAACAAAATCCTGCCCAAACTCCCAAAATATATTATCTATGTCAATGTTTACTGGCATTGGTAAAGCCACCACCTATCTAATGTTTGATATCTGACGCCGGTAATACGGTGTAGTGCTTCCTTATCTACCGAATATTAACTCATTTATATCATGCCCTGAATAAAAAAAAATATATATATATATATGACCACCACTTCGCATTCATTCTCCCTCCCCTACCTTCCCTCCCTCCCCTCCCTCAGTCCACCCCCGCACCATCTCTCGTCCCCCTCCTTCCCCACCTTCCCTTCTTTCCCTGGCCCGTCCCTCTCAGACTTTCCTTCCCCTCTGTGACTTGCCGCGCATAAAGGAGGCAGCCTGAGGCACAGGGTACTGAACGATAGATGATTATTTATGACCACGACTGTGTATATATATATATATATATATATATATATATATATATATATATATATATATATATATATATATATATATATATATATATATATATATATATATATATATATATATATATATATATATATATATATATATATATATATATATATATATATATAATATATATATATATATATATATATATATATATATATATATATATATATATATATATATATATATATAATATAATATATATATATATATATATATATATATATATATATATATATATACATATATATATATATATATATATATATATATATATATATATATATATATATATATATATATATATATATATAATATATATATATTTATATATATATATATATATATATATATATATATATATATATATATATATATTCTTACATAGCCTATGATTTCATCATCTTTTGTATAATTCTAACGTACAGTATGCTGCATGTTTGATCACGATTCGCCTCGTGGCTTCCATAATGACCAGGCTTGCGTGTTCTACCTCACTCCCCCCTTCTCCCCCTTATAGTAGAGTAAGTCGTTCTTTCTGCTGTTCAGAGCAGGATTGTCAACTCTTTGTCCCCTATGGCTTCATTTGCGCGTCCTTCTTACAAGTTGTATCTAGCTCTGCCGGCCCCTATATAATGAGCTCAGTCTCTGCATTAGTTGCCATTTAGATCTACTCCTCATTTTGTTCACATCTCTGTCCTCCCCTGTATAGAGTATTATTATTATTGTGAGTGCTCAGGAAGTCTCCAGCAATCTAGCTGCTGTATAATTTGAGTATAAGTGTTGTTACCATTTTTCTTGTGCTGTATGGCCTAAGGCATTAATTCGTAGGCCTGGTAAGGTTTTTTGAGATTCATGTAGAGTTTTTAATGTCAGCCATTATTAATAATATTTTGTATCTGTTATAATATATCTTGCTTTAACTGAGCATTATCCGGTTTTCTCATTTATCAGGGCTGACTTAGATAAATTTGATGTTGCTAAATTCATGTTAATAGAGGCTATTGCAGTTAACAATATATGTAACCTGTTTTGCCATTACATAATCCTTATGAGTCCTGAATGTTTAGTTCTTAGTTTGAGCATTAAACTTGTAATTTTACCTAACTCTTTTGTTTTGAACCTGGAACTTTGCAGGAGAGTAGTGATTTTAGTATTCTCACTTGAAGTATTCATTATCTCTCTCTGTTCCGTAACATAAATTTGGCGACCTCTTATCAGGATATTCAGGATATTATCATAAGGATATTGCTTGATATTTTGTGACTGTGATTTATTCATGATGTCTGCTATTACTGCTCTTGATGAAGCCAAAGATTTTTTGTCAAATGTGCAAACAGTGGGTGATGTAGAAAACAGAACAAAAAATGAACTTAAGCTTGTTGCTCAACAATTGGGAATTGTTGTTCGCTCTCATCATTCTAAAGATCAAATTGTTGACATGATTAATAAAAGCTTGTTTAATGTAACTCCTCCAGATGAGCAAATACAGATTGAAATAGCTAAGTTACAGCTAGCCCTGCAGGAGGCTCGTGCTAAGGAGGCTGAGTCTCAGGCTCGTATTCAAGAGGAACAGGCACAAATTGAAATTGCTAGGATTCAGGCAGACCATGAGTATCGCATGAAACAAGGTGGAACTGGATCATCTAGCTCTGATGATTTTGATGTGCCTAAAAATGTTAAACTTGTCCCTCATTTTAATGAATCTGATTTAACAAAGTATTTTCAGTTGTTTGAAAGGGTAGCTACAGGTTTTAATTGGCCCAAAAAGTTAATTAGTCAATACTCCTACAGAGTGTTCTCACCTGGTAAAAGCTCAAGTAACTTATGCATCTTTCCTAAGGATCAATCTGATAATTATGGATGGTAAGTTAAGAGCTTCGATTCTTAAGGCCTATGAGCTTTGTTCCTGAAGCTCTTCATAGAGTAAAAATTTAGGACAATCTTATAAGCAAGATAAGCAACTCCAATGTTGAAAGTTATGCAAAAATCAAGGAAGATCTGTTAGAGTAAAGTGGTTAAATTCTAAGTATGTAAATTCTGATTTTGATCAATTTAAGCAGATGATTTTGCTGAAGGATCTTCAAAAAGGTGTATTAATAAAGATGTAAGCCTCATATCTTGATGTGCAAAGAATAAATAAGATAATTTTGTCTTCGATGCTGCCAAAAGTTTTAGCTGATGAACATGTTCTCACTCACAAGAGATATTCTAAAAGAAAAAAGGAAAAGCTGAGAGTAAGTACGTTGCCTCTACTTCAGGAGTACAGGTAACAGAAAAGTTAGAATAAAGATGATGTTTCTCAGAAGTAACAATAATTTCAGCTCCACCTCTAGATTTCAGAAAAGTTAAATGTACTTATTGTAGGTAAGTCATTGGTCATACTAAGGCAGGAGAAAATATTTCAGGAGACAGCGCGTGATGTGAACAAAAAGTTGAAAGCTCTTTAAATATTCAGTCAATTGGTCTAGTGTCCACTCTTGAGAGTTCCCAGAATTCTTTAACTGAGTTAACTGAACCCGTGCTTTGAGTGGGTAACTTAAATTCTCATGATGGAGCTCCTCTTTGAGCAGTAACGTGGGTGACACCTCTCAAGAAGTTCATGTGCTAATTTCCTGTCTGATGAGTTTTGTCAGTCCTCTGGACAGTAATGACAGGAAATCAGTTCAAACATATATCGTGATACAGGTGTCTAAAGCCACAATCCCTATGCTGACCAAAGTGTTCTAGGTGGTCTCTAATGTTAATTCCTCTGATGAAACTGTAATCTTACAAGGTGTAGAGAATATTTCACACTTCTCTGTCCCTCTGTGCGGTGAGTGAATTTTAGAGTCTGGTTTTGTTAATAGTTCCGTTATGGTTGGGTTGGTTGAGACACTCCCAATGTCAGGTGTAACTTTCTTACTTGGAAATGATATTGGTGCAGAAGTCAAGTGTAAGTCTCAATTCTCAGTTGTCTAGTGAGCCAGTGGCCGAGGCCTCAGGATTGTGCATGTCCCTGATGTGTTCTCTCTGCATGTGCTGGTCACTAGGGCTAAGCTCTAAAGTTACAGACTTAGAGGATAGTGATGATGATGATGTTATCCTAGCTGACACTTTTCTTGCTAATTTGGACTACACTCACTCAGATGAGTGCGGTACTCCTGTAGTGCTTGATAATTTGTCTCTGTCAAGAGTTGGTTAGAGTTGCAGATTGCTGTCCCTGAGTTGAAAGGCTCTAGCTCAATCTCTGCTTGCAGTGAGGAAGGGTCAGCTGGTGCTTCTACTTTGAGTTATATATATAAAGCTTCAGGAGTACTTATGAGGAAGTGGAGACCCCCAACAGCATCAGCCGACTGTGAATGGGAGGTTGTACATCAAGTTGTCATCCCTTGTGTTTGTAGGCAGGATATCATTAGAGTGGCTCATGATTCCAGTTTGGCAGGACACCTTGGAGTGGCACGCATTTTGAAACACTTCTACTGGCCAGGTATCTTCAGAGATGTTTCCTGGTATTGTAAGTCTTGTCACACCCGTCAAGTTGTGGGGAAGTGTAATCAGACCGAAAAGGTTGCACCTCTAGTTCCCATTCCTCCTTTTGAGGCGCCTTTCACTCGTGTGTTGGTGGATATTGTGGGCCTCTCCTTCCTAAGACTTCTCTTCAGTGATTTTCTTATGTGCTGACCCTGACTGATATGGCTACTCGTTATCCTGAACCCATTCCACTTAGAAATATCTCAGCAAAGAACGTGGTTAAGGAAATGCTAGGTTTCATCACAAAGTTTGGTCTGCCCAAGGAGGTACAGTCAGACCGGGCAAGTAATTTCATGTCAAATGTTTTCAAGCAGTCTCTGAAAGAGTTGGGCATCACCCAGATCACGTCTTCAGCTTACCATCCCCAGACCCAAGGAGCGTTGGAGAGATATCATCAAACACTCAAATCGATGCTCAAGAAATACTGTTTGGAACATCAGAAAGACTGGGATAAAGGTTTTCCATTCCGCAAGAGAATCTCCAAATGAATCACTGGGCTTCTCACCCTTTGAACTACTGTTTGGCCATGAAGTAAGAGGACCCCTTAAGCTACTCAAGGAATGCTGGCTGTTGGAGGAAGATGACGTTAACCTGCTAAACTATGTGATGAAGTTCAAAGAATGGCTGTCCACTGCTTTACAGCTGGCGAGAGAGAATTTAGGAGCTGCTCAGGAGAAGATGAAGACTTGGTATGATAAGAAGTCCAGGTTACGCCACTTTCAGCCAGGAGATCAGGTTTTGATTCTGCTACCGGTGCATGGGCAACCTCTTCAAGCCAAGTTTAGTGGTCCTTATTTCGTGGAAAAGAAACTCAGTGATGTCAACTATGTCATCGCCACACCAGATCGTAGAAAGAACAAGCAACTTTGTCACATCAACATGCTAAAGTTATATCACAGGCGAGACGAAAATAACCCAGTTTGCACTGTAGCTGTTCCACCCGAGTCTGCAAGTGAAGTTCTCCCATGCAGTATGAGCCTGAGTGATAGTTTGGGGTAGAATCATGATATCATGAATGATCTCCAGACTAAGCTTTCCCATCTAGTTCCCGAGGAAAGGCAGGAGTTTTCAGCATTACTGCAGGAGTACCCGCAAGTGTTCCGTGCCACTTCAGGAAGAACCACTGTGTAGATGCATGATGTCGATGTTGGAGACGCAAAGCCAATTAAACTGCCTCCTTACCGTGTGAACCCAGTGAAAATTCCTCTCATCCAGAAGGAGCTTGGCTACCTGTTGGACCACAAGATGATTGAACCCTGTCAGAGCGAGTGGAGTTCTCCTGTCACTCTAGTCCCTAAGCCAGGTGGGTCACAGCAGCTTTGCATTGACTACAGACGTGTTAATCAGATAACCAAAACAGACACTTACCCTCTCCCTCGCGTGGAAGATTGCATAGACAAGATCGGAAAGGCTAGGTACATAAGTAAGTTTGATTTGTTAAAGGGATACTGGCAACTACCTATGACTGAACGTGCTAGGGAGATCTCATGTTTTGTAACACTAGGGAAGACTTTTGCATGTTCTGTAATGCCATACGGTATGAAGAATGCACCAGCCACTTTTCAGAAGCTCATGAATGTTGTAACAGAGGGTTTGGCAGGGTGTGTTGTTTATATTGATGATGTATTAATCTTCAGTGACAATTGGAAAGATCACCTATGCCATGTCAGTAAATTTCTTGAGCGTTTGGTTCAGGCTAATTTTGTAGCTAATTTACCAAAGTGTGAGTTTGGTCAAGCTAAAGTTCAGTACCTTGGGTACGTAATTGGTGATGGACACGTTGCACCACCAGGAGCTAAGGTTCAGGTTTTAAATGATCTTTCGAGACCTAAAGGTAGGAACGAGCTACAAAGATTTTTAGGAATGGTAGGTTATTACCGGAGATTTGTTCTTAGTTTTTCGATTCTTGTATCACCACTTACAGACCTACTGAAAAAGGAAGTTAAATTTGTCTGGACTGATAACTGTGAATCCTCTTTCAGTAAACTTAAAGCTATCCTATTAAGTCAGCCAGTGCTCGCTACTCCAAATTTTGCGAAAGCCTTTTAAGATGGCTGTTGACACAAGTGATACAGGAGCTGGGGCTGTTTTGCTGCAAGAGATTGATCAGGGTATTGAACACCCTGTATCTTTTTACAGTAAGAAGTTCACTCCACCTCAAAAGAACTACTCAACTATTGAAAAAGAGCTTTTGGCCTTTATTCTGGGTTTACAGCATTTTTCATTTTATTTGTGTTCTGGTTTTGACCCCATGGTCATTTATACCGATCATAACTCACTGAAATTCCTTAGTAAATTTAAAGATAAAAATCAGAGATTGACAAGATTGGAGTCTACTTCTTCAGGAATATTCATTAGACATACAACATGTCAAGGGGAAAGAAAATGTGATTGCAGATTGCTTATCTAGACTTTAGACAGATTGTTTTAGAGTAATAAGAAATTTCCTTTGTAAATTTCTTTTTTTGGGGGGTGAGGTGTTACATAGCCTATGATTTCATCATCCTTTTTATAATTCTAACGAACAGTATGCTGCATGTTTGATCACGATTCGCCTCGTGGCTTCCATAGTGACCAGGCTTGCGTGTTCTACCTCACTCCCCCCTTCTCCCCCTTATAGTAGAATAAGTCGTTCTTTCTGCTGTTCAGAGCAGGATTGTCAACTCTTTGTCCCCTATGGCTTCATTTGCGCGTCCTTCTTACAAGTTATATCAAGCTCTGCCGGCCCCTATATAAAGAGCTCGGTCTCTGCCTTAGTTGCCACTTAGATCTACTCCTCATTTTGTTAACATCTCTGTCCTCCCCTGTATAGAGTATTATTATTATTGTGAGTGCTCAGGAAGTCTCCAGCCATATAGCTGCTGTATAATTTGAGTATAAGTGTTGTTACCATTTTTCTTGTACTGTATGGCCTAAGGCGTTAATTCGTAGGCCTGGTAAGGTTTTTTGTAGTTCATGTAGAGTTTTTAATGTCAGCCATTATTAATAATATTTTGTATCCGTAATAATATATCTTGCTTTAACTGAGCATTACTGTATACGGTTTTCTCATTTATCAGGGCTGACTTAGATAAATTTGCTCTTGCTAAATTCATGTTAATAGAGGCTATTGCAGTTAACCATATATGTAACCTGTTTTGCCATTACATTATCCTTATGAGTCCTGAATGTTTAGTTGTTAGTTTGAGCATTAAACTTTAACTTGTAATTTTACCTAACTCTTTTGTTTTGAACCTGGAACTGCGGGACAGTAGTGATTTTAGTTTTCTCACTTGTTGTTTTTGGAAACATTATCTCTCTCTGTTCCGTAACAATATATATATATATATATATATATATATATATATATATATATAGTATATATATATTGGGGGAGTATATATATATGACCACTACTTGGTGGTGTGCCAGAAGTAGGATTCAAGTAAGATGGAGCAATAGAAGAAGGGAAAGACGAGAGGAAGGAGTAGTTGCAAGGAGAGTGGAAAGGTTACAAGAGGATGAGAAAAAGGCAGAGTATAAGAGAGAAGTGGAGGAACGATTGGGCAAATATGAATTGGAGCAGATGGGAGACGTGGAAGGTGTGTGTAGGATATTTACAGAAGAAATATGTGCAGCATGTGATTTGGTGTGTGGAAGGAAGAGAAGACGGAGGGGGGTGCAAGGAACAGCGTGGTGGACTGAAGAGGTGAGACAGGCTGTGGCACAAAAGAAGAAGGCATACAATGAATGGATGAGAAATAGGGGCGTGGAAGAAGTTGAGAGGCGGAATAGAGAGTTAGATGTAGAAAGAAAGAGAGAGGTGAAAAGATTAGTAAGAGAGAGTAAGAAGAGAGTGGATGAGGAATTTCAAAGGAATCTGAGCGTAAAGTGGAGAGACTGTAAGAAAATGTTCTGGAAACAGGTGAAAAGAGTAAGAGAGGGTGGAAGTGAAGTTAGCAGGGGAGTGAGAGATAAAAATGGTACATTACTAATGGAGAAGGGAGAAAAAGTGAGCAGATGGAGAGAACAGTTTAAAGAATTGTTGAACATAGAGGATGGAAGTAATGCGAGTATAAGTGGCTGGGGAATGGCTGGGAGAAAGAGGGAGGTGAGAAGACAGGAAGAAATCAGTAGGATAGAAGTTGTGGAACCAATGAAGAAAGTTAAATTGGGGAAAGCCCCAGGAATTGATGGAGTGTGTGGTGAAATGCCGAAGCATGGGGGAGAGATAGTAGTAGAATGGAAGTGGAAGATGTGCAGATTGGCCTGGGAGGAAGGTAGAGTCCCGGATGATTGAAAGTCAGGTATAATTATTCCGTTGTACAAAGGAAAAAGGGAAAAAGAAGTGTGCGGTAATCATAGGGGCATTTGTCTTCTTAGTATAATAGGAAAAGTGTATGGTAGGATACTTATTGACAGAGTTAGAGAAAGAACAGAGAAATTAGTTGGAGAAGAACAGGGAGCCATTAGGAAGGGAAAAGGTAGTGTAGATCAGATATTCATTCTTAGATCTTTAGTGGGAAAGTTTCTAGAGAAGGGAAAGAAGTTGTATGCGGCTTTCATGGATTTGGAGAAAGCATATGACAGGGTGGATAAACAAAGATTGTGGAAAGTGTTAAGAATATATGGAGTAGATGGGAAGTTGTTGAATGCTGTGAAGAGTATGTACGATGGTGCAAAGGCTGCAGTGCGTGTGGATGGTGAACTAAGTGAATTTTTCTCTTTGAAAGTTGGGTTGAAACAGGGATGTGTCATGTCTCCATGGTTGTTCAATCTGTACATGGATGGGGTAATAAAAGAGGTGCAAGGTAGGGTAGTGGATGTTGGAGTGGCCCTGGTGAGAGAGGATAGTGTTTGGAAACTCCCTGTACTGTTGTTTGCAGATGATACTGTGTTGTTGAGTGAAGACGAAGGGGACCTGCAAGGCTTGGTGGATGAGTTTGGGAGAGTGTGTAAGAAACGGAATCTAAAGGTGAATGTAGGGAAGAGTAAAGTGATGGTCTTTGAGAGAGGTGAAGTCAGTGAATGTACAGCGAGGTTGGATGATGAGGAATTGGAAAATGTGAGTACGTTTAAGTACTTGGGTTGTGTGATGAGAAAGGATGGGGGTTTGGAGGGTGAAGTGGTTGAAAGGGTACAGCAGGGAAGAAAGGTTGCTGGTTCTTTGAAAGCAGTGATAAGAAACAGGGAAGTGAGCATGGAAGTGAAAAAGTTACTACATGACAGTATTGTGATACCAACTCTAACGTATGGAAGTGAAGCTTGGACGTTGTTGGAAGGACACAAGTCAAGAGTGAGAGCAGTGGAAATGAGTTATTTAAGAGGAGCCTGTGGAGTCACATGGAGAGACAGGCTGACGAACGAGGATATAAAGAAGCGTTGTGGTGTGGATGAGGATGTGATAGGAAGCGTTATGAGGAACACACTGAGGTGGTTTGGCCATGTGGAGAGGATTGAGGGTGAAAGACTGACGAAGAGAGTGTATGTGAGTGAGGTGGAGGGGGAAGAGGGAGGGGGAGGTCGAGGAAGAGATGGAGGGATGGGGTGGAGAGGTATATGA
>NC_137013.1:17226979-17309479 GCF_032717465.1 Coenobita brevimanus
ATTCTTACATAGCCTATGATTTCATCATCTTTTGTATAATTCTAACGTACAGTATGCTGCATGTTTGATCACGATTCGCCTTCGTGGTTTCCATAGTGACCAGGCTTGCGTGTTCTACCTCACTCCCCCTTCTCCCCCATAGTAGAGTAAGTCGTTCTTTCTGCTGTTCAGAGCAGGATTGTCAACTCTTTGTCCCCTATGGCTTCATTTGCGCGTCCTTCTTACAAGTTGTATCTAGCTCTGCCGGCCCCTATATAATGAGCTCTGGGCCCTGGCATTAGTTGCCATTTAGATCTACTCCTCATTTTGTTCACATCTCTGTCCTCCCCTGTATAGAGTATTATTATTATTGTGAGTGCTCAGGAAGTCTCCAGCAATCTAGCTGCTGTATAATTTGAGTATAAGTGTTGTTACCATTTTTCTTGTGCTGTATGGCCCAAGGCATTAATTCGTAGGCCTGGTAAGGTTTTTTGGAGATTCATGTAGAGTTTTTAATGTTAGCCATTATTAATAATATTTTGTATCTGTTATAATATATCTTGCTTTAACTGAGCATTATCCGGTTTTCTTATTTATCAGGGCTGACTTAGATAAATTTTGATGTTGTTAAATTCATGTTAATAGAGGCTATTGCAGTTAACAATATATGTAACCTGTTTTGCCATTACATTATCCTTATGAGTCCTGAATGTTCAGTTGTTAGTTTGAGCATTAAACTTTAACTTGTAATTTTACCTAACTCTTTTGTTTTGAACCTGGAACTTTGCAGGAGAGTAGTGATTTTAGTATTTTCACTTGAAGTATTCATTATCTCTCTCTGTTCCGTAACATAAATTTGGCGACCTCTTATCAGGATATTCAGGATATTATCATAAGGATATTGCTTGATATTTTGTGACTGTGATTTATTCATGATGTCTGCTATTACTGCTCTTGATGAAGCCAAAGATTTTTTGTCAAATGTGCAAACAGTGGGTGATGTAGAAAACAGAACAAAAAATGAACTTAAGCTTGTTGCTCAACAATTGGGAATTGTTGTTCGCTCTCATCATTCTAAAGATCAAATTGTTGACATGATTAATAAAAGCTTGTTTAATGTAACTCCTCCAGATGAGCAAATATGCAGATTGAAATAGCTAAGTTACAGCTAGCCCTGCAGGAGTGCTCAAAGTGCTAAGGAGGCTGAGTCTCAGGCTCGTATTCAAGAGGAACAGGCACAAATTGAAATTGCTAGGATTCAGGCAGACCATGAGTATCGCATGAAACAAGGTGGAACTGGATCATCTAGCTCTGATGATTTTGATGTGCCTAAAAATGTTAAACTTGTCCCTCATTTTAATGAATCTGATTTAACAAAGTATTTTCAGTTGTTTGAAAGGGTAGCTACAGGTTTTAATTGGCCCAAAAAGTATTAGTCAATACTCCTACAGAGTGTTCTCACTGGTAAAGCTCAAGTAACTTATGCATCTTTCCTAAGGATCAATCTGATAATTATGATGTAGTTAAGAGCTTGATTCTTAAGGCCTATGAGCTTGTTCCTGAAGCCTATAGAGTAAAATTTAGGACAACTTATAAGCAAGATAAGCAATCCAATGTTGAGTATGCAAAAATCAAGGAAGATCTGTTAGAGCAGTGGTTAAATTCTAAGTATGTAAATTCTGATTTTGATCAATTTAAGCAGATGATTTTGCTGAAGGACTTCAAAAGGTGTATTAATAAAGATGTAAGCCTATATCTTGATAAGCAAAGAATAGATAATTTGTCTGATGCTGCAGTTTTAGCTGATGAACATGTTCTCACTCACAAGAGATATTCTAAAGAAAAAAGGAAAGCTGAGAGTAAGTACGTTGCCTCTACTCAGAGTACAGGTAACAGAAAAAAGAATAAAGATGATGTTTCTCAGGAAGTAAATACCAGCTCCACCTCTAGATTTCAGAAAAGTAAATGTACTTATTGTAGTAAGCTTGGTCATACTACGGAGAAATATTTCAGGAGACAGCGTGATGTGAACAAAAAGGAGTCTTTAAATATTCTAGTCAACATTGGTCTAGTGTCCACTCTTGAGAGTTCCCAGAATTCTTTAACTGGAGTTAACTGAACCTGCTTTGAGGGGTAACTTAAATTCTCATGATGGAGCTCCTCTTTGAGCAGGAATGTGGGTGACACTCTCAAGAGTTTCCATGTGCAAAGTTAATTTCCTGTCTGATGGTTTTGTCAGTCCCTCTGGACAGTAATGACAGGAAATCAGTTCAAATATATCGTGATACAGGTGCTTGCCAATCCCTTATGCTGACCAGTGTTCTAGGCTCTAATGTTAATTCCTCTGATGAAACTGTAATCTTACAAGGTGTAGAGAATATTTACTTCTCTGTCCCTCTGTGCAGAGTGAATTTAGAGTCTGGTTTTGTTAATAGTTCCGTTATGGTTGGGTTGGTTGAGACACTCCCAATGTCAGGTGTAACTTTCTTACTTGGAAATGATATTGGTGGAAGTCAAGTGTGTCCACCTCCTCAGTTGTCTAGTGAGCCAGTGGCCGAGGCCCAGGATTGTGATGTCCCTGATGTGTTCTCTGCATGTGCTGTCACTAGGGCTAAGTCTAAAGTTACTGGTGACTTAGAGGATAGTGATGATGATGATGTTATCCTAGCTGACACTTTTCTTGCTAATTTGGACTACTCACCAGATGAGGCGGTACCCCGTAGTGTTGATAATTTGTCTCGTCAAGAGTTGGTTGAGTTGCAGATTGCTGTCCCTGAGTTGAAAGGTCTAGCTAACTCTGCTTGCAGTGAGGAAGGGTCAGCTGGTGCTTCTACTTGTTATTATATAAAGTCAGGAGTACTTATGAGGAAGTGGAGACCCCCAACAGCATCAGCCGACTGTGAATGGGAGTGTTGTACATCAAGTTGTCATCCCTTGTGTTTCGTAGGCATGATATCATTAGAGTACTATGATTCCAGTTTGGCAGGACACCTTGGAGTGAGCAATGATGCATTTTGAAACACTTCTACTGGCCAGGCATTCTTTGTAGAGATGTTTCCTGGTATTGTAAGTCTTGTCACACCCGTCAAGTTGTGGGGAAGTGTAATCAGACCGAAAAGGTTGCACCTCTAGTTCCCATTCCTCCTTTTGAGGCGCCTTTCACTCGTGTGTTGGTGGATATTGTAGGCCCTCTTCCTAAGACTTCTTCAGGATTTTCTTATGTGTTGACCCTGACTGATATGGCTACTCGTTATCCTGAACCCATTCCACTTAGAAATATCTCAGCAAAGAACGTGGTTAAGGAAATGCTAGGTTTCATCACAAAGTTTGGTCTGCCCAAGGAGGTACAGTCAGACCGGGCAAGTAATTTCATGTCAAATGTTTTCAAGCAGTCTCTGAAAGAGTTGGGCATCACCCAGATCACGTTCCTCAGCTTTCACTATCCCCAGACCCAAGGAGCGTTGCTGAGAGATATCATCAAACACCTCAAATCGATGCTCTGGAAATACTGTTTGGAACATACAGAAAGATTGGGATAAAGGCTTCTTCCATTCTGTAGCCGTAAGAGAATCTCCTCAAATGAATCACATCGGGCTTCTCACCCTTTGAACTACTGTTTGGCCATGAAGTAAGAGGACCCCTTAAGCTACTCAAGGAATGCTGGCTGTTGGAGGAAGATGACGTTAACCTGCTAAACTATGTGATGAAGTTCAAAGAATGGCTGTCCACTGGCTTTACAGCTGATGTAGAGAATTTAGGAGCTGCTCAGGAGAAGTAAGATGAAGACTTGGTATGATAAGCAAACTGTCCAGTTACGCCACTTTCAGCCAGAGATAGATCAGCTTTTGATTCTGCTACCTGCATGGGCAACCTCTTCAAGCCAAGTTTAGTGGTCCTTATTTCGTGGAAAAGAAACTCAGTGATGTCAACTATGTCATCGCCACACCAGAGATCGCAGAAAGAACAAGCAGCAACTTTGTCACATCAACATGCTAAAGTTATATCACAGGCGAGACGAAAATAACCCAGTTTGCACTGTAGTTGAAATTCCACCCGAGTCTGCAAGTGAAGTTCTCCCATGCAGTGGCATGAGCCTGAGTAGATAGTTTGGGGAAGAATTGCTGATATCATGAATGATCTTCCAGCACGCGCTTTCTCCCATCTAGTTTCCCGCGAGGAAAGGCAGGAGTTTTCAGCATTACTGCAGGAGTATCCGCGGTAGCTCCCGCAGTGCCACTTCAGGAAGAACTGCACTGTGTTGAGCGGCATGATGTCGACATGTTGGAGACGCAAAGCCAATTAAACTGCCTTCCTTACCGTGTGAACCCAGTGCAAAATCTCTCCTTCTCATCCAGAAGGAGCTTGGCTACCTGTTGGACTCCACAAGATGATTGAACCCTGTCAGAGCGAGTGGAGTTCTCCTGTCACTCTAGTCCCTAAGCCAGGTGGGTCACAGTAGCTTTACATTGACTACAGACGTGTTAATCAGATAACCAAAACAGACACTTACCCTCTCCCTCGCGTGGAAAGATTCACATAGACAAGATCGGAAAGGCGCTAGGTACATAAGTAAGTTTGATTTGTTAAAGGATACTGGCAACTACCTATGACTGAACGTGCTAGGGAGATCCTCATATGTTTTGTAATGAATTAGGGAAGCACTTTTGCATGTTCTGTAATGCCATACGGTATGGAAAGAATGCACCAGCCACTTCTTCAGAAGCTCATGCAAGAATGTTGTAACAGAGGGTTTGGCAGGGTGGTGTTGTTTATATTGATGATACGTATTAATCTTCAGTGACAGTTTGGAAAGATCACCTATGCCATGTCAGTAAATTTCTTGAGCGTTTGGTTCAGGCTGTTAATTTTGTAGCTAATTTATCAAAGTGTGAGTTTGGTCAAGCTTAAAGTTCAGTAAATCTTGGGTACGTAATTGGTGATGGACACGTTGCACCACCAGGAGCTAAGGTTCAGGTTTTAAATGATCTTCGAGACCCAAAGGTAGGAACGAGCTACAAAGATTTTTAGGAATGGTAGGTTATTACCGGAGATTTCTGTTCTTAGTTTTTCTGATTCTTGTATCACCACTTACAGACCTACTGAAAAAGGAAGTTAAATCTTGTCTGGACTGATAACTGTGAAATCCTTCTTTCAGTAAACTTAAAGCTATCCTATTAAGTCAGCCAGTGCTCGTTACTACGTGGGCCAAATTTTGCAGAAAAGCCTTTTAAGATGGCTGTTGACACAAGTGATACAGGAGCTGGGGCTGTTTTTGCTGCAAGAGATTGATCAGTGGTATTGAACACCCTGTATCTTTTACAGTAAGAAGTTCACTCCACCTCAAAAGAACTAGAATCAACTATTGAAAAAGAGCTATTTGGCCTTTATTCTGGGTTTACAGCATTTTTCATTTTATTTGTGTTCTGGGTTTTGACCCCATGGTCATTTGAGTAATACCGATCATAACTCACTGAAATTCCTATAGTAAATTTAAAGATAAAAAATCAGAGATTGACAAGATTGGAGTCTACTTCTTCAGGAATATTCATTAGACATACACACATGTCAAGGGGAAAGAAAAATGTGATTAGCAGATTGCTTATCTAGACTTTAGACAGATTGTTTTAGAGTAATAAGAAATTTCCTTTGTAAATTTCTTTCTTTTTTTGGGGGTGAGGTGTTACATAATGCCTATGATTTGCTCTCCATCATAATATCCTTTTTATAATTCTAACGAACAGTATGCTGTATGTTTTGACTCACGTTTGATTCGCCTGCCAGTGGCTTCCATAGTGACCAGGCTTGCGTGTTTCCTACCTCACTCCCCTTCCTCTTCCTTATTTCAGGCAGTAGAATCAAGTCGTTCTTTCTGCTGTTCAAGAGTAGGATTTAGCTCAACTCCTTTGTCCCCTATGGCTTCATTTGCGCGTCCTTCTTAGCGCAAAGTTATATCAAGCTCTGCCGGCCCCCATGTATAAAGAGCTCGGTCTCCTGCCTTAGTTGCCACTTTTTTCTAGATCTACTCCTCATTTTGTTAACATCTCATGTCCTCCCCTGTATAGAGTAGGTTATTATTGTGAGTGCTCAGGGAAGTCTCCAGCCATAGCTGCTGTATAATTTGAGTATAAGTGTTAGTTACCATTTTTCTTGTACTGTATGGGCCTAAGGCGTTAATTCGTAGGCCTGGTAAGGTTTTTTGTAGTTCATGCGTAGAGTTTTTCAGAATGTCAGCCATTATTAATAAGCATATTTTGTATCCGTAATACATATATCTCTGCTTTAACTGAGCATTACTGTATACGCATAAGTTTTCTCATTTATCAGGGCTGACTTAGATAAATTTGCTCTTGCTAAATTCATGTTAATAGAGGCTATTGCAAAGTTAACCATATATGTAACCCTGTTTTGCCATTACATTATCCTTATGAGTCCTGAATGTTTAGTTGTTAGTTTGAGCATTAAACTTCCTTAACTTGTAATTTTACCTAACTCTTTTGTTTTGAACCTGGAACTGCGGGACAGTAGTGATTTTAGTTTTCTCACTTTGGAAGTAAATTGCATTATCTCTCTCTGTTCCGTAACAATATATATATATATATATATATATATATATATATATATATATATATATATATATATATATATATATATATATATATATATATGACCACTACTTACAGGTGGCCAGAAGTAGGATTCAAGTAAAAAAGATGGAGCAATAGAATGAAGGAAAAGACATGAGAGGAAGGGAGCAGTTGCAAGGAGAGTGGAAAGGTTACAAGAGGATGAGAAAAAGGCAAGAGTATAAGAGAGAAGTGGAGGACCAGATTGGGCAAATATGAATTGGAGCAGATGGGAGACGTGGAAGGTGTGTGTAGGATATTTACAGAAGAAATATGTGCAGTACATGTGATTTGGTGTGTGGAAGGAAGATGAAGACGGAGGGGGGTAAGGAACAGCGTGGTGGACTGGAAGAGGTGAGACAGGGCTGTGGCACAAAAGAAGAAGGCATACAATGAATGGATGAGAAATAGGGGCGTGGAAGAAGTTGAGAGGCGGAATAGAGAGTTAGATTGTGAAAGAAAGAGAGAGAGGTGAAAAGATTAGTAAGAGAGAGTAAGAAGAGAGTGGATGAGGAATTTCAAAGGAATCTGGAGCGTAAAGTGAGAGAGACTGTCTGAAGAAAATGTTCTGGAAACAGGGTGAAATGAGTAAGAGAGGGTGGGAAGTGGGAAGTTAGCAGGGAGTGAGAGATAAAAAATGGTACATTACTAATGGAGAAGGGAGAAAAAGTGCTAGCAGGATGGAGAGAATGAAGTTTAAAGAATTGTTGAACATAGAGGATGGAAGTAATGCGAGTATAAGTGGCTGGGGAATGGCTGGGAGAAAGAGGGAGGTGAGAAGACAGGAAGAAATCAGTAGGATATGAAGTTAGGGAACCAATGAAGAAAGTTAAATTGGGGAAAGCCCCAGGAATTGATGGAGTGTGTGGTGAGAAATGCCGAAGCATGGGGGGAGAGATAGTAGTAGGAATGGAAGTGGGAAGATGTGCAGATTGGCCTGGGAGGAAGGTGTAGGTAGAGAGTCCCGGATGATTGAAAGTCAGGTATAATTATTCCGTGGTTGTACAAAGGAAAAAGGGAAAAAGAAGTGTGCGTGTGTAATCATAGGGGCATTTGTCTTCTTAGTATTAATAGGAAAAGTGTATGGTAGAGTTACTTATTGACAGAGTTAGAGAAAGAACAGAGAAATTAGTTGGAGAAGAACAGGAGCCATTAGGAAGTTGGAAAAGGTAGTGTAGATCAGATATTCATTCTTAGATCTTTAGTGGGAAAGTTTAGAGAAGTGGAAAGAAAGTTGTATGCGGCTTTCATGGATTTAGAGAAAGCATATGGACAGGGTGATAAACAAAGATTGTGGAAAGTGTTAAGAATATATGGAGTAGATGGGAAGTTGTTAATGCTGTGCAAGAGTATGTATGATGGTGCAAAGGCTGCAGTGCGTGTGGATGCGAACTAAGTGAATTTTTTCTTTGAAAGTTGGGTTGAAACAGGGATGTGTGTCAGTGTCTCCATGGTTGGGTTCAATCTGTACATGGATGGGGTAATAAAAGAGGTGCAAGGTAGGGTAGTGGATGTTGAGTGGCCTCTGGTGAGAGAGGATAGTGTTTGGAAACTCCCTGTACTGTTGTTTGTAGATGATACTGCTGTTGTTGGAGTGAAGACGAAGGGGACCTGCAAGGCTTAGTGGATGAGTTTGGGAGAGGGGAAGAAAGCCAGAATCTAAAGCAAGAATGTAGGGAAGAGCAAAGTGATATCTTGAGAGAGGTGAAGTCAAAGAATGTACAGCGAGGTTGGATGATGAGGTCAATTGGAAAATGTGAGTACGTTTAAGCACTTGGGTAGTGGAGATGAGAAAGGATGGGGGTTTGGAGGGTGAAGGTGGTTTGAAAGGGTATAGCAGGGAAGTGAAAGTATTTGTTGGTTCTTTTGTGGCGAAAGCTATGGATAAGGAAACAGGGAAGGAGCAGTGGAAGTGAAAAGCACCTACATGAGTGTATTGGGGATACATCAGAACTCTATCGTATGGAAGTGAAGCTTGGACGTTGGTTGAAGGACTGGACAAGTCGAAGAGTGAGGAGCAGTGGAAATGAGTTATCAAGATGGAGCCTGTGAAATCACATGGAGAGACAGGCTGACGAACGATAGAGTTAGTAAAGAAGCGTTGTGGTGTGGATGAGGGATGTGGGGATAGGGAAGCGTTATGAGGACGTCTATACACTGAGGTGGTTTGGCCATGTGGAGAGGATTGAGTGGTGAAAAGACTGATGCTGAAGAGAGTGTATGTGAGTGAGGTGGAGGGGGAAGAGGGAGTGGGGAGGTCGAGGAAAGAGATGGAGGGATGTGGGTGGAGAGGCATATGAGAGAGGATGAGTGTGAGTTATGGTTTGCAGGACAGCAAAATGGCAGGGGACAGGGTGACTTGGAGAAAGCGATTTGTTTGTGGGCACCCCAAATCGGGAGTTGAGGCGTCTGGCAATAATGTAGATAGACAGATAGGAATTTTATAAACATATATATATATATATATATATATATATATATATATATATATATATATATATATTTGTACTTATGTATATATATATATATATATATATATATATATATATATATATATATATATTTAAAATTTATATATATATATATATATAATATAGATAGATAGATATAGATATATAATATATATATATATATAAAGTATATATATATATATATATATATATATATATATATATATATATATATGTGTATGTATATATATATATATATATATATATATATATATATATATATATATATATATATATATATATATATATATATATATATATATATACACCTATTGCCAGATTAACCATCAATAACTCCCTTAAGGGGTGGCCATTTGACTTTGAGTTATTTCCCCTCCTTTAAGGGAGGGGGCACTAACCCTCCACCAACCCATAAGGCAGGTGTAATTGTTCACAACGTCAGGGAGCACGTTTATGGTTTAGTTATATGGTTACCAATATCAGCATGTCGTAAATGGTTTCTTTTGGTTTACAGGAAACCATGATTAGACATCTGGCTTTGGCTGTCACTCAATGTAAAGCCACCTGTAAAGGAAAGAAAAGCAATAAGAAATGACAGGAAAGATGGAAGAAATAGGAAGAGAGGAGGGGAGGCACAGAAAAAGAATGATAAAGGTTAAGGTAGAAGTAGGCAGCATTACATCAAGTGAGTAGATGATGGTCGCCACCACCTCTACATATATGTATATACATATATATATATATATATATATATATATATATATATATGTATATATATATATATATATATATATATATATATATTGTTACATAGCCTATGAGATTTCATCACATCCTTTGTGTGAATTTTCTAACGTACAAGTGTATGCTGCATGTTTGATCACGAGCGTGTTCTCCACCTCACTCCCCCCGTCCTCCCTTTGGCATAGGGTAGAGTGCAAGTCAAATTTTCTTGCTAGTCTGTTCAGAGCAGGATTGTCAACTCTTTGTCCCCATGGCTTTACCATTTGCGCCAGTCCTTCTTACAAGTTGTATGAAGCTCTGCCGGCCCCCATATAATGAGCCTCTCAACAGTCCCTGCATTATTACCACTTATGAGATCTAATCCCTCTTCATTTTGTTCACATCTCTGTCTCTCCCCTGTACAGCTTTTTATTGTGGAGTGCTCAGGAAGTCTCCAACCATCTAGCAGCTGTGTTATTTGAGTATAAGTGTTATTGTGTATTTGCCTCTGTTCATTGGCAGGTATAGCATAAGGTGTTAATTCGTAGGTCTAGTGAGGTTTTTGTAATTCATGTAAGCTTCTTATTGTCAGCCATCATTAATAATATTTTGTATCTGTAATAATTTATCTTGCACTTAACTGGACAGGTAGCATTATCCAGTGTATTGTCATTTTATCAGGGCTGACTTAGACAAATTTACTCTTGCTAATTTCTGTGTTAATAAATGGGGAAGCTATTCCAAAGTTAACCATATTTTTAACCTATTTTGCTTCTTACATTACATTATCCTTATGAGTCCTGAATGTTTTGTTGTTAGTTTGAGCATTAAACTTTAACTTGTAATTTTACCGAACTCTCTTTGTTTTGAACCTGGAACTTTATTGTGAGACAGTAGTGGATTTTTAGTATTCTCACTTAAAGTGTACATTATCTTTCTCTGTTCCGTAACATAAATTTTGGTGGACCTCTTATCAGGATATTCAGGATATTATCATAAGGATATTGCTTGATATTTTGTGACTTGTGATTATCACTATATTATCTCATGATGTTCTACTATTACTACGGCCATTGATAAAGTTTAAAGATTTTTTGTCAAATGTGCAAACAGTGTGTGATGTAGAAAGACAGAAACAAAAGAATGAACTTAAGCTTTGTTGCTCTAACAATTGTAAATTGCTGTTCCCTCTCATCATTCTAAAGACCAAACTGTTGACATAATTTATGAAAGCTTGTTTAATTTATCTCCTCCAGATGAGCAAACGAAGATTGAATTAGCTAAGTTACAGTTTAGCCCTGCAGAGAGGCTCGCTGTGTTAAGGAGGCTGAATTTCACTGCACAAGTGTGAACTTGCTAGGATTCAGAGCAAAGACTATGAGTATCGCATGAAACAAGGTGGAACTGGATCATCTAGCTCTGATGATTTTGATGTGGCTAAAAATGTTAAACTTGTCCCTCCTTTTAATGAATCTGATTTAACAAAGTATTTACAGTTATTTGAAAGGGTAACTACAGGTTTTAATTGGCCCAAAAAGTGATTGGCCAGTACTCCTTCAAACTGTTCTCACCGGTAAAGCTTCAAGTAACTTAAGCATCTTTAAGCCTCAGAGATCAATCTGATAATTATGATGTAGTTAAGAGCTTCGATTCTTAAGGCCTATGAGCTTGTTCCTGAAGCCTATAGAGTAGGAAATTTGAGGACAACTTATAAGCAAGATAAGCAATCCCATGTTAGAAATAAAGTGCAAAAAATCAAAGATCTGTTAGAGCAGTGGTTAAATTCTAAGAATGTGGATTCTGATTTTTGGTAAATGGTTAAGCAGATGATTTTGCTGGAGGACTTCAAAGGTGTATTAGTAAAGATGAGCCTATATCTTGATTGTAGAGAAGAATAGATAATTTGTCTGATGCTGCAGTTTTAAGCTGATGAATATGTCGTTCTCACTCACAAGAGATATTCTTAGAGAAAAAGGAAAGCTGAGAGTAAGTTAACGTTCGCCTCTACTCAGAGTACAGGTAACAGGAAAGGAGAATAAAGATGATGTTTCTCAGTGAAGTAAATACCAGCTCCACCTCTTAGATTTCAGAAAAGTAAATGCTACTTATTGTCAGGTGTAAGCTTGGAATCATACTACGGAGAAATGTTTCAGGAGACAGCGTGATGGTGGAACAAAAGGAGTTCTTTAAATATTCAGTCAATTGGTCTAGTGTCCACCCTTGAGGAGTTCCCAGAATTCTTTAACTGAGTTAACTGAACCTGCTTTGAGGGGTAAGAATCTCCTAAATTCTCATGATAGAGCTCCCTCTTTTGAGTGCAGTGGAACGTGTGGTGACACTCTCAAGAGTTCATGTGCCAATTTCCTGTCTGATGGTTTTGTCAGTCCTCTGGACAGCATGGTAAAATGGACAGGAAATCAGTTCAAAATATATCGTGATACAGGTAAGCTTGCACAATCCCTTATGCTGACCAGTGTTCTAGGCTCATTAATGTTAATTCCTTCTGATGAAATCTGTAATCTAGTTACAAGGTGTAGTGAATAATACTTCATCTGTCCCTCTGTGCAGAGTGTAGAATTTTAGAGTCTGAGTTTTGTTACATTGGTTCCGTTATGGTTGGGTTCAGTTGAGACAGAATTCCCAATGTCAGGTGTAACTTTCTTACTTGGAAATGATATTGGTGGAAGCTTCAAGTAGTGTCCACCTCCTCAGCTTTTTCTTAGGTGAGCTGAGTGGCTGCAGCCCAGGATTTCAGTGATGTCCCTGATGTGTCTCTTCCTGCATGTGTTGTCACTGGGGCTAGGTCTAAAGTTGAGACTGGTGACTTAGAGGATAATGATGATGCTATGATGTTATCCTAGCTGACACTTCTTTCTTTGCTAATTTGGACCACTCACCAGATGTAGGCAGTATCCCGTAGTGTTGATAATTTGTTCTCTGTCAAGAGTTGGTTGAGTTGCAGGCTTGCTGACCCTGAGTTGAAAGGTCTTGCTAACTCTGCTTTTGCAGTGAGGAAGAGCTCAGCTGGTGCTTCTACTTGTTAGGTTATATAAAGTCAGGAGTACTTTATGAGGAAGTGGGAGACCCCCAAACAGCATCAGCCGACTGGGTGAATGGGAGGCTGTACACTCAAGTTGTCATCCCTCGTGTTTGTATGGTGCAGAGATATCATTCGGAGTGGGCCTCATGATTCCAAGTTTGGCAGGGACACCTTGGAGTTTTGAGGAAGACTGTGGCACGCATTTTGAAACACTTCTACTGGCCAGGGTATCTTCTAGAGATGTTTCATGGTATTGTAAGTCCATTGCTCACACCTGTCAAGTTGTGGGGAAGTGTAATCAGACCGAAAAGGTTGCACCTCTAGTTCCCATTCCCTCCTTTTGAGGCGCCTTTCACCCGTGTGCAAAGTGGTGGATATTGTGGGCTCCTCTTCCTAAGACCTCTCTTCAGGATTTTTTTATGTGTTGACCCTGGATTGATATGGCTACTACGCCATCCTGAAGCCGTCATTCCACTTTCCTAGAAATGTCTCAGCAAAGAATGTGGTTAAGGAAATGCTGGGGTTCTTCTTGCTAAAGTTTGGTCTGCCCAAGGAGGTACAGTCAGACCGGGGAAGTAATTTCATGTCAAATGTTTTCAAGCAGTCTCTGGAAAGAGTTGCACTGGGGCATCACCCAGCAGATCAGATAACCTCCTTGTAGCTTACCATCCCCAGATCACTCTCTGGAAGACGAGCGATCATGGAGAGATATCATCAAACACTCAAATCGATGCTATCGCCACAGAACATACTGTTTGGAACATCAGAAAGATTGGCGATAAAGCCGTCTTCCATTCCGCAAGAGAATCACCACGAATGAATCACTGGGCTTCTCACCCTTTGAACTACTATTTGGCCATGAAGTAAGAGTGGACCCCTTAAGCTTACTCACCTAGGAATGCTGGCAGTTTCTGGAGGAAGATGACGTCAACCTGCTGGAGTATGTGATGAAGTTCAAAGTTAACGGCTGTCCACTGCTTTACAGCATGGCGCAGAGAGAATTTAGGAGCTGCTCAGGAGAAGATGAAGACTTGCGTATGATAAGAAGTCCAGGTCTGAAGACGCCACTTTCAGCCAGGCAAAGACCAGGTTTTGATTCTGCTACCAACGTGCATGGGCAACCTCTTCAAGCCAAAGTTTAGTGGGGTCCTTATTTCGTGGAGTAAGTGAAACTCAGTGATATCAACTATGTCATCGTCACAACTCAGATCGTAGAAAGAACAAGCAACTTTGTCACATCAACATGCGTTAAAGTTATATCACACAGGCGGGACGAAAATTAATCCAGCTTGCACTGTAGCTGTTCCACCCGAGTCTGCAAGTGAAGTTCTCCCATGCAGCATGGAGCCTGAGTGATAGTTTGGGGAAGAATCATGAGATATCATGAATGATCTGAGCAGACTAAGCTTTCATCTACCTCCTGAGTGAAAGGCAGGAGTTTTCGGCATTGGGAGCTCTGCAGTGGTGAGTACCTGGGAAGTGTCTCCGTGCCACTCCAGGAAGATGCATGATGGCTCAGATGTTGGAGATGGCAAAGCCAATTAAACTGCCTCCTTACCGTGTGAACCCAGTGAAAGTTCCTTCCATCGAGAAGGGGCTTGGGCTACCCATGTTGGACCACAAGATGATTGGAGCTCCTGTCAGAGCAGAGTGGAGTTCTCCCTGTCACTCTAGTCCCTGCCAGTGTGGGTCACAGCGGCTTTGCATTGACTACAGACGTGTTAGATCAGATAACCAAAAACAGACACTTACCCTCTCCCTCGTGTGTGGAAGATTGCATAGACAAGATCGGAAAGGCTAGGTATATAAGTAAGGTTTTGATTTGTTAAAGGGATACTGGCAACTACCTATGACTGAAAGTGCGAGGGAGATCTCATGTTTTGTAACACTAGGAAAGACATTTGCATGGTTTGTGTGTAATGCCATATGGTATGAAGAAATGCACCAGCCACATTTCAGAAGCTCATGAATGTTGTAACAGAGGGTTTGGCAGGGTGTGTTGTATTATATTGATGATGTATTAATCTTCAGTGACAACTGGAAAGATCACCTATGCCATGTCAGTAAAATTCTTGAGCTGTTTGCTTCTCAGGCTAATCTTTGTAGCTGAATTTATCAAAGTGTGAGTTTGGTCAAGCTGTAAAGTTTAGTACCTTGGGTACGTAACAGATGATGGACATATTGCAACACCAGGAGCTAAGGTTCAGGTTATAAGTGATCTTCCCAGACCTAAAAGTAGGATAAGAGCTTACAAAGATTTTTTGGGAATGGTAGGTTATTACAGGAGATTTGTTCTTAACTTCTTCTAATTCTTGTATCACCACTTACAGACCTACTGAAAAAAAAGGGAGTTAAATTTGTCTGGACCGATGACTGTGAATCCTCTTTCAACCAAACTTTAAAGCTATCTTATTAAGTCAGGCCAGTGCTCAGCTGTCTACCAAATTTTGCATAAGCCTTTTAAGCATGGCTGTTTGACGCAAGTGATACAGGAGCTGGGGCTGTTCTTTTGCTGCAAGAGGATGATCATGGTATTGAACACCCTTTATCTTGTTACAGTAAGAAGTTCACTCCACCTCAAAAGAACTACTCAACTATTGAGGAAAGAGCTTTTTGGCCTTCATTTTGGGCTTTCTACAGCATTTTTTTCTCATTTTATTTGGTGTTCTGGTTTTGACCCCCATAGTCATTTATACCGATCATAACCCACTGAAATTCCTTTGTAAGTTTGGGGGAAGAGGTAAAAATCAGAGATTATCAAGATGGTGGAGTCTACTTCTTCAGGAGTATTCCATTACATTAGACATACAACATGTCAAGGGGAAAGAAAATGTTATTGCAGATTGCTTATCTAGACTTTAGACAGATTGAGTTTTAGAGTACTAAAAATTTCCTTTGTAAATTTCTTTTTCTTTGTGTGGGAGGTGTTACATAGCTCATGATTTCATCATCATTTGTGTAATTCTAACGTACAGTATGCTGCATGTTTGATCACGAGCGTAGTTCTACCTCACTCTCCTCCTCCTCCCTTATAGTAGAGTAAGTCGTTCTTTCTGTTGTTCAGAGCAGGATTGTCAACTTCTTTGTCCCCATGGCTTCATTTGCGCCGTCCTTCTTTACAAGTTGTATGAAGCTCTGTCTGGCCTACCTATTTTATGGTAATGAGCTCAGTCCCTGCATTATTACCACTTAGATCTAATCCTCATTTTGTTCACATCTCTGTCCTCCCCTGTACAGTTTTTATTGTGAGTGCTCAGGAAGTCTGCAACCATCTAGCAGCTGTGTTATTTGAGTATAAGTGTTATTGCATTTTGTTCTTGTACTGTATAGCATAAGGTGTTAATTCGTAGGTCTAGTGAGGTTTTTGTAATTCATGTAAGCTTCTTATTGTCAGCCATCATTAATAATATTTTGTATCTGTAATAATTTATCTTGCATTAACTGAGCATTATCCAGTGTATTGTCATTTTATCAGGGCTGACTTAGATAAATTTACTCTTGCTAATTTTTAAAGTGTTAGCACATAGAGGCTAGTTGCAGTTAACCATATATTTAACCTGTTTTTATGCCATTACATTATCCTTATAGAGTCCTGAATGTTTTGTTGTTAGTTTGAGCATTAAACTTTAACTCTGTAATTTTACTCTAACTCTTTTGTTTTGAACCTGGAACTTTACGGGACAGTAGTGATTTATAGGTATTCTCTCTGTAAAGTGTACATTATCTTTCTCTGTTCTGTAACAATATATATATATATATATATATATATATATATATATATATATATATATATATATATATATATATATATACATATATATATATATATATATATATATATATATATATATATAAATATATATGTATATATATATATATATATATATATATATATATATATATATATATATATATATTTATATATATACATATATATATATATATATATATATAAATATATATATATATATATATATATATAAATATATATATATATATATATATATATATATATAATATTTATATATATATTTATATATATATTTATATATATATATATATATATACATATATATATATATTTATATATATATATATATATATATTTATATATATATATATATATTTATATATAAATATATAAATATATATATATATATATATATATATCTGTATATATATAAATATATATATATATATATATAAATATATATATATATATATATATATATATATATAAATATATATATATATATATATATATATATATATATATATATATATATATTTATATATATATTTATATATATATTTAATATATATATATATATATATATATATATATATATTTATATATATATATATATATAATATATATATATATATATATATGTATATATATATATATATATATATATATATATATATATATATATATATATATATATGTAGAGACACACACACACACACACACACACACACACACACACACACACACACACACATTTTACCCTCCATCTCTAAACGTTCCCCCAACACATGATGCAATATTTCCCACGAACACTCGTGGCACATACCACAAACATTTTAGATAAGAATCATAAATTTCAACAATTGTTTTTGAAACGTACACTACCTGTCCACTGACGTCCGTGGTTGCCCGGCGTTGCAAGGTACAGTACCTGTTCAATGACGTCCCTCGTTCCTTGGCATCGTTACCTTTCACATCACACCTGCCGCTAAGGTACCACTCACCTACGCTATGCACCTAAACGAAAACTCGCGGCACAGTTCACGTATATTTTACATAAAATATAATTTATCACAAAATGTCCGACCAAGGTACAGTCCCTGTTCAATGACGTCCCTCTTTCCTTGGCATCGTTACCTTTCACAGCACACCTGCCCCTAAGGTACCGCTCACTTACTCTATGCACATAAACGAACACTGGCGGCAGATTTCACGTATATTTTACATAAAGTATTATTTATAACTAAATGTCAGATCAAGGTACAGTGCCTGTTCAATGACGTCCCTCGTTCCTTGGCATCGTTATCTTTCACAGCACACCTGCCACTAAAGTACCGCTCACCTACGCTAAGCACCTAAACTAACACTTGCTGCACAGTTCATGTATCTTTTACATAAAGTATAATTTATAAATAAATGTCTGACAAAGGTACAGTACCTGTTCAATGACGTCCCTCGTTCCTTAGCATCCTTACCTTTCACAGCACACTTGCCGCTAAGGTACCCCTCACCTATGCTATGCACCTAAATTAACACTGGCGGCACAGTTCACGTATACTTTACATAAAGTATTATTTATAACTAAATGTCAGACCAAGGTACAGTACCTGTTCAATGACGTCCCTCGTTCCTTACCATGGTTATCTTTCACAGCACACCTACCGCTAAAGTACCGCTCACCTACGCCACGCACCTAAGCGAACACTCGTGGCATAGTTCACGTATATTTTACATAAAGTATAATTCATCACTAAATGTCTGACCAAGGTACAGTACCTGTTCAATGACGTCTCTCGTTCCATGCCATCATTACTTTTCACAGCACACCTGCCGCTAAGGTACCACTCACCTATGCAACGCACCATAATTTATGCCGTCATGAGGATACGTGGCACATTTCCCTTACACTTGACACAATATCATACACAAATACATGACTACCACCATGAATCCACCCTAATCTCTGCAATTACTCCCTTCCTTACTACAGTTCAACTTGACTGTGATGCAGCATCCTTTGCTGGGAGAGTACGAAGCAACTCTATTGTATTGGCACACACCACACTCCTTCACGAACACCCACAGCATGTTAGACGTATATTTCACACAATTCTGTATGCATTTTCACTATAAGAATCACAATAATTCCATCCCTAGACACCTCTAATTCTCCCTTCCTGACTATAAGAATTGTACATGATGCCTGCCCCATTCCACACTATGGTTCATGGTGTCCACAGTGCTAACTAGTTCCATAATTTCACCAAGCCAGCCACAATATCTTTCACACAAAAAACAGTTTAGGCATTGGCTTCATTATATATGTATTTATAATCATGCCACAGGGCCTTGAGGAGGCCGAGAGGCGAAACCCCGCCACAGTGAACACATATATCGGCAGTAAGCCTAATGCTTGATAACGGACACAATTCCTTTTCGTGACATAAATCTATGTTCCATCAACAATATCACATACAAATATGCCCACAAATATTGCATTATCACACTGAGTCCACTGGGGCTTTGGCTCGAGCAGGAGGAGGAGAATTAGTAGGAGTTTAAAGGAACAGTACACGCGACGCAACCTCACCGCCTGGCTGCTTGGAAAAGACTGAGGTTTCTCAGTACGTGCTGGGCCCCACTAGGTAGCTCAGTGTTGCCAATGCCTTACCATTGGAAAGCGCTACCATCGCTAAGATGCGCCAAAATTTGACGCAAATCCGCCAGAAACTTAATTTTTGGCTAATTTTTTCGTGCTTATAAACGCGATTCGCGTGACAGAACAAATTGAGAAAATCCACATGAAATGTGAATCGCGTGACTGTGCCTGAGAGGGTTAAATGTTGAAATGTTTGAATAAAGATGCTGCTTACATCAACGTTCGTTGTCCTCTTCCTTCTGAAATTTAGGTTCCCTATGAACACCCCACTACCTGTAGTTATAGATTGTTTAATATATGGTGACTCTAATCATAGCCTGTGTTTTGACTGTTTTTGAGGTATCAATCGATAATATACAATAATATAAACGTGCGAACAGAAGACATACCGGCTAGCGTAACCCTCATTTGAAGACAATGCCATGTTTATGAATATCTGCACCACAGATTGCTTGTTAGCTTTTATTTTTTTTATTGTTTTGGTCAGGAACTGAAATGTGGTATTTTTACATGAGGAATCATTACTTTAGACAGTTTTGAGACACTCGCTTTCTCTGGCTTTCTTCCACAAATGACTGATTCATCAAAAACATTGTGAGAAAAAATTTGTGACAATAAGCATCATCGGTCTGATATTTTTGTCACTTGTCACGAGTTAGGTGACACACAGATTCTTGGTTCAGTGGCTTAGATGGGGTGTCCAGGGAGTGGTTATGGATTAGGTTAGGGTAGGTTTCGTTTGGTCAGTTTCATTTGCCTACTTTAAGCCCCCCAAAGTTGGATTGGTTAGATTTTCGAAGACAAAATTATGTTTTTCGGATGGTCTTTGATAATACTTGAATGTTTCTGATCTTGATTTCCATCGCAGATTTTGTGATACTTCCCCGCCAACATCAAAAACCATCGAAAAAACAATTTCGTCTTCGAAAGACATTTGTGACTGAAATGATGAATTCACTCATCAAAGTAAATGTAGTGTATCTATCTGGGTAATCGATCCACTGCAGTAATTACTTGCTGGGTTATAGAACGAACTCATACAGCTTACAACACATGCCTCACAGTGACATAAAGTGTTATAATTATTACTATATCAGATACTGTTATCCATCTGATTGTACTCGTTTTGTAATCCGGCCTGACATATTCATGATCTGGTTATTTGTTTGATCACCTTATAGTAACGTTAGAAAAAGGCAGGTAACCCACGCCACTGCACCCGGTGTGTATTACGGAGGGTTGACATACACTTACCAGACATAACCTGACCACCTAAAGTCCTAAACGTTAAAAAGGACAAGAACTCACATGACGCAACACACTAGTAAGAAAATAATTAACCTCACACAGTAAGTCTCTTACGTGACCCTTCCTAATGCGATAAATACTCGTATGTTGGTTTACTGTACTAATTCATTCTATCTCTTCTGACGTTTTAAATCTGACAAGTTAAAAATGCGAGTTTGAGGTTAATTTGCCACTATATAATTTGCTGGCATGCTTCATTTGAGTAACATGAACTCAAGAGATGAGTAAGTTAAATTAGATCCATAAATTTTTGACATTTACAATTTTTTCCCACTGAGTTGCAGTCCATTTTTAGTTTGGGTTTTAGTTTTTCCGGTACACTTTTTTTTTTTAGGTGATGAGTGTTGTCTGGTAAGTTACTGTCCTGTGATTTTGTCTTTGTAGTGAGTTTTTGGCCAATGTGATTTTGTTCTTTGTCATTTTTTTTTTCCCGTGAGTTTGTGCCCGTGGCCTATGTTTAACGCTGTTGTGCATTGGGGAAGGGGTGCCAGGGATTTGTTGGTTGGGCAAATCGGGTGTGATGATGATGAGGGGGCTATGGGCACTTCCTGATGATGTAAGTGGACAGGGGCGACTGCTGCATCCCAAATAACAGGAGACGTGTCACTGGTATTACAACAGATAGCTCTAGTGCGAGGCATACCAGAGTATTCCTTACGGGAGTTGATTTTGCTAAATAGTGCTCGTAAGGCCCAGAGCCTTATATGTAACTGGATTCACCAGGCAGAGTGTTGTTCACACACAGACACACCTAGTGCCATTAAGGAATGATAGGCTGTATATACAAAGACGAATACAGTTATATTTCGTTCACAGTAGATACAGGTATATCGCACCTTTACGATAGGATGGATATAGTTTAACCTATTAGTCACGTTTCATTTCTCAGCGATAAAACATCCAATTTACCTGCAGGTCAAATCTGATAAGATAAGCAAAGCACTGCCAGGGTCGTGTTTGTCAACAGATGTATCACTGTTACCGTTGTTCTCACCTTGAACTGTAAGATTACCAAGTGTGTGTGAAAGCAAAGCACTGCCAGGGTCGTGTTTGTCAACAGATGTATCACTGTTACCGTTGTTCTCACCTTGAACTGTAAGATTACCAAGTGTGTGTGGAAATGGCATCTTTATCTAAATCTATACATGTTCATACAGTCATTCCGCTTGGCCTAACATGGTCGTCAACACGCCAGTGGAAGTCTGGTGTGTGGTAGGGAACGGCCCTATGGAGGGCCCCTCGAAGTGGGATGTGGAGGCATACTGGTGAAGGCAAATATTTAAGTGCATGATGGGTGTAGGTAAGCACAGGTGTGCTGGAGAAAATGACTCACGAATGAACAATGAAAACACATTTGCCACTATTTAAAATACACCATTGTTTGTTAGGGAACAGCAAATGGAACCTGACTCTGACCTCAAGCCATCTACCTACCCTTTCGTCTCCCAGCTGTCCTCTCATCATTCACATAGCCTTCCCTTCCAGTGCTTTAGTGTAAACTATTTCCCATGTCTTAAATGTCGATGTGTCTCCTGGGTGACGGCGAGGGGAGGCGGCACCAAATTTTTCCGTGGGTGGACGTCATGCCTCATATCTTTATAACTTTCGAAGCATATGACACTCATGTTCTGCTGTCAGTACTGAGTATGATGTGTAGTATTTTACACATGATTTTAATAAAACTAAATATTCAGGTTAAGGAAAACTTGTAGAGACCCTGAGTGTTAATAACTGTCGGTGGTTTCGGATATTAAATAGGTCAGTGTAACTTCATACCTGACAAACACAGTGACTACAGAGTTGTATGTTTGGAATACTGATTTTTCATTTCCTTTAAAATTTTTGTTTATCATGAACTGAACAACCATTTTACTGTATTATGGGTGATAAGCACAGGTATAAATACTGCTTCACATATGGCAATAGGTCGTGCAAATGCCCCCGATGTCATCACAACCAGGGGCAGAATTATTGGCATGTGGGAAGGAGGCTGGTTGCCACACCAAACAGCACATGAACTGGGTGTGAATCCGCGAACTGTGAAGCGCTGGATTACCCGCTGGCAGGAAGTTGGGTCATTTCGCATCTGACCCAGGAGTGGTCGGCCCAGGGTTATTACAGACCAACAGGTTCAAGCAGTCTTACAGGTTGGCATGCAAGTAATGGATTATGTGAAATATAATACTCTGATTTGCTAATATATTACCACCAGTAAAAAGTAACCAAACTGCAATATGCCTAATGGCACACAGAAGACGGCTCCTTTTATATCTTACATTAATCCTTTCTCACACACAGACAGGTACAGTAGATCTAGACTAATAGACAGATCTGACAGATATATGTCACTGTTACTTATAAGTTTAGTTTATCCTCCACTACAATTAACACACCAATATAATTTCCGTTATATTCCCTTTAATAAAGATTTTGTGTAGCATAATCCATCGATGCGTCTTCTGTTTTGGTTTCTTACTGTGAATATGCCATTATGGCTCCCATTTCGTTTATCAGACTATCTTTAGACCTAAGGTCACCTATATCCGAACGGCTTCATAAAAAGTGTAAAGCTTTTCATCATCTGTCCCCATACAAACGGACATGATAATATGTATCGTTTTAGAAATTCCCTCCGTATACCTTACAGATCACGGGTTCTTATACTTTTCTTGCACACTGACCACTTGGAGTCATCCAGTGAGTATGTAATTTCGAAAAACGAGACATTTATTCAAATGTAATGTGTCATTGATTACCATTTCGGGTATGTCGATACACGCATACTTAGATAAAGGTATAAGTAGATAGAAAGTGTAGCATCGTCATTTTACACCTAGATCAATATAAACCAATGAGACTCACATCCAACACACAGGAACACCATATAATTATATACGCGTGGATAGAAGTTTGCTGTGCCATGCAGATATGGGTTACAATTAGCAGCACCTTTTATGCGTTAACATGATTTATGTAATACCCGAAACCAACGTATACACAATGGGGTCATTACGGTAGTGTAGGCTGGTCAGCATTTTCCCGGTGTTTGTATATTTATAGTACAGCCTTTTCAGTCATGTTAAATATGTTCTTTCCCCTCCTACGCCTTGTACTACACCTCCTGTCCTGTTGTTTGTCATCTATACACATTACTTCCTCTCCTCCGTGTCCTTGTCATTGTAGTTACAACAGGTAATTTCACAAACGTGTCACATCATTATTCCCAACAATATGTCTACCACAACAGATGTCACACTATGCATCTACTGTATGTATTGCCTGACGCTATTTACAGGTTCTGTCTGTTTGTTATATATTGATTGAATTTGCAGTAATAACTATCTGCATCAGAATGTATACGGATAGCCCCAATTCTGTTACATCAAATAATAATAGTAAGAATAATCGTGATGATGATCATCATGATCATGATTATACTGATGTTTCTACTGCTTCTACTACTGCTACTACTGCTATTACGAATACAGCTAATCATAATGAAGGACTTGTCAGTATTTTCCGCCAGCCTTTGCCTCTGTGTGTGTGTGTGTGTGTGTGTGTGTGTGTGTGCGGGCGTGCGTACGCCTGCGCATTAGAGGGATATGTAGCACATGACTTTCACAGTGTTGTAAAACTGTTCAGCAGTATCTACATTTCTCCACTCTTCAGTCCTTAAAGGGAGGTCGGATCCCACCCCCTACATATACAGGGTATTAAAACATTACATAAGAGAAGTTAGAAACACTTAAGGTAACTCAGAATATGTTGTAAAGCAAAGTTTCAGACATTGTTTTTAGACAGCATCGGTGTATGTGGGGGTAATGGCCCTACCAACCGTTAAACTTGCTACACATTGGTCAAGTATTGCAGATATGACGTCGGCATAACAAAGTTGCAGAGTAAAATCCCATAATAAATGTATGTGTTGTTATACGCTGTTGGCCAGTTGTGGACGTTAAGGCCCTACTAATATTTAAGTTAGCAATCACTGGGAAAATGAAGACCAATAGGAGATGGGCACATAAGTGCAAAGTCGTAGACCAGGGTTCATAATTAACTTATTCAACATACTGAGGCCCAGGGCAGTATCTGGGTGTCAGGGCCACCAGTATTAATGCGTGAAATTGGTTAGGAACAGAAACTACACAACCAAATGTAAAAACGGTGGCAACGCATGGTCCATGTTTCACCCTTGCGGGCGCTTTTCCTGTTGCCAGTACCCTCCTCCACACAACTTTATGTGGCTGTAAAGGAGTGATGGACAGATAATTAATATGCCATCATTATATCACTGCACCGCTACACTTGCGGGCGTGGGTATGCAGTGGTCATAGCATTATCAAACAAACTGCACATCTACTTTATGCATTCCTCTCTAACACACCTTGTAAGTTATTCACAGGTACTTTGAACACAGTCATAGCCTAAAAAAAACATGCAGTTTTATTGTTTCAGTACATATTAATAACGTTATGAAGAGATCCACCATGTATGACAAAATACTCATATAAACGTTAGTGTGTGACTCTCGATTCTTGTAGTAGGAGTTAAAGATTAATACAGGGAGTTGATCTTAATTTATTTTCTTCAGAGAAAATCTAAGTTGAGCAGGGTATGTCTTACAGAGACTTAATATACTAAGTAAGTCTATTTGGACCCCTCTTCTTGTTCACTCTCTCCACTACCTGTCAGTTCTATGGCTAGCCTCCTTCTGAGCTCTGCTTCCTAAATTCTGGTGTAGCAGGGGTCGTGTCAGGTGTGTTACACTGTTGTTGAAATGTTCTAGAAGCCTGTGTGTTAGTATGTGTGTATGTGTGTGTATGGTCACGAGGCGCTGTCGTGTGCGTATAAAGCATTCCTTGAGTTAGAGTGTGTAAGCATGTTTAGCATTGCTCGATTCTCGCAGACACAATACCTCTGACTTGCTGCTTTTATCTGTCTGTCTATCTATCTATCTATCTATTATGATTTGTAATTATAATATGGAGTCCTGACACTCCTTGGTCAGGCACTGGAGGTCCTCCGACAGTAATTATTATTAACATATGCTAATCTATTAGTACATAATATTTATTATAATATTGTATACATATAATATTTATAGTAAATTGCAATGATCTAGTAATATTACATTTTAAACAAGTTGTATACATATTTGAATAAATGCAATTGTTGATGAATGACAATTTGTAAGATGTGTATGTATAACAGACATACGCATATAACTGTGCAATGGTAATACTGCTAGGTTATTACATTACATATTGAGTTATCCCTTTAGTAATCTCTAATATTTCACCTAACTTGTATGATGATTCTGGTAATACATAATTGTGGTAAAATTGTATGACTTTACATAGTATTGTAGTAACATTGTGGTAATACATAATTGTAACATTGTGAATTGTTACATAATTGTATTGTAATTGTTACATTGTAGTAATTCATAATTGTAACATTTTATGAATTGTTACATAATACTGTGGTAATGCATCATTGTGTTGGACTTATAATTGTAATTACATTTAGTTAATGCAACTGTTACATAATTGTGTTGGCCTTATAATTGTAGGTAAAGTTACTTAAAAGTTACATCTTGTTAATGCAACTGTTACATGTTTGTGTTGGCCTTATAATTGTAGTTACATTTTGTTAATCCAACTCTTACATAATTGTGTTGGCCTTATAACTATAGTCAAAGTTACATAAAAGTTACATCTTGTTAATGCTACTGTTACATAATTGTTACATATTGTTTGTAGTTACATAATTGTAATAATTGCAGTCCTGACACTGAATCCGGTCATGCTGCGGTCGATGATAGTGCCATACCACTAGTTTGTGGAGACAACAATTTGCTTTTTGTTTCACTTATAGAAGTTTATGTGGTATTTTGGCATTTGTAGTAACACTTACGCTTATTTTCATTTGTTTGTTATGATCATACTGTATTTCTTTTTTTTTTTCTTTTTTTTTTTTGTATGTATTGATTTTCTATTGTTTGTTTTTCTTCGTTTGTCTACGTTTTTCCTGCGTTGTTCATGGTTGCATAATAGCTGGTTAATTCCCCTGGGACCCTTTTTTAAGGTTTAGTTTATATTGCACAGATATTACTGAAAATGATATTACATAGCCCCATATTTTGTTATTTTATATAAAAAAAATATATATATATATATACACTATATACAGTATTAACTATATACACTGACTTTTTGTTCACTTGTACCTATCGTGGGCAATATATGTGTCAGCACTGTGTTGAAATCTTTGTCTTCACGATTGTGTTGATGTTCATTCTTGCTAACGTCATTTGTGTTGGTCATTTTTTTTTCTTTTCCTGGTGTTCCTTGTAATTTAATTTATCTGTTTCCACTAGGTAGCTTTAGTTACTAAATATTTAATACAGTTCTTTTAATCGCTCACTGAGTAACTGTGATGGTATATTTTTTAAATTACTTTGCAGATGTAATAATGTATAGCTGTATGTATGAAACACGTATTTTATGTAGATATAAATGGTAACACTCGTTGGTAGTAAATAAATGCTATAATAAATGAATGAATATATACAGTGTAGAATATTTATTGTTGGTGCAAGTATTTAATGATTGAATTATGAAGATAACTGAAGTACGTATATGTATTTAAGTTGTAATTATGTAGCACGGTTTATATGTTTGTGCAAAATGTGTTGTCACTGTGTATCGTATAAATGAAGTAACTATGTAACTTACTAGTTTTTACCGTGGTGGGAATGGTGTTAGTGGTGCAGGTGGTGAGTTGATTGATGTGGCGTCTTTTCAGCAAGCACGCATGATGACGTCGACTTCCCACACTGGTAGCTGTGGTGAGTGAATGAGTAGCGATGAGTAACTTGAGTGAAGATGAGTGAGTAAGATGAGTTGTGAATATGGGCTTGATATTTGCTTCGTCGTCTTGACCTTGCACTCCTGCGTCAGCGGTGGAGGTTGGGTGGAGGTAGCAGAGAGAGGAGGGTGAGGTCTGGAGGTTGTGAGTTGTGAGTCGTGTCTCACTCTTCGTTTGTTTGTTTTGTTTTTCTTTCTCGATGTATTCTTGTGATATACTCGTTGTGGGATGAAGACTGTCGCTACTTGTAGGTGCGTGTAGAAGATTATACAGACGACTCATAGAGTTGTTACTTGTAGTTGATTGTAGATGGATTTAGTTCGCTGGTTCATCGTAGAAATTGCAAGATTGTTTGTATCAGTAAATTGTTAAACTACTGGCAAGACGTCGTGTGACCACTTCTAAATCAGCGTGATGATCGTGAGGAAGGAGGGGGGGTTGGAGAGAATACTGTCAGGAGCTGGTTGTGAGTTGTTGGTTGTGAGAGGTATTTTTCGTTTTCAGTCTTGATAATGCAGAATCAACTGTACACTCGTTGACTCGTAGGCTTGTAGGCTTGTAGACTTGTAGACTGGTAGGCTTGTAGACTTGTAGACTGGTAGGCTTGTAGACTCGTAGGCTTGTAGCTTGTATTTTGTAGGAATTCACTGTAGATTCGTAGACGAGGTTCTTACATTCGCTGCCTCCAATGTGACTCTCTCTCTCTCTCTCTCTTCCACCCTCTCGCCCATGTTGCTAGGCTCTTCTCCCTACTACCTGTCAGTTCTGTGGCTAGCTTCCTTCTGAGCTCTGCGTCCTAAATTCTGGTGTAGCAGGGGTTGTGTCACGTGTGTTACACTGTTGTTGAAATGTTCTAGAAGCCTGTGTGTGAGTATGTGTGTATGTGTGTGTATGGTCACGAGGCGCTGTCATGTGCCTATAAAGCATTCCTTGAGTTAGAGTGTGTAAGCATGTTTAGCATTGCTCGATTCTCACAGACACAATACCTCTGACTTGCTGCTTCTATCTGTCTGTCTATCTATCTATCTATCTATTATGATTTGTAATTATAATATGGAGTCCTAACAAGTGTTCAGCGACAGTGGTTAGCAACTGGAGCTGCATTCGTTGTCATACATTGATAATTTGTGTGCTCTTTGGCTCAAGCTTTCAGTATACAGTTTAACCAGATACTTAGTGAATCCTGTAATGGAGCTGTACACAAATCTGTGACATGTATAATAAACAACACATTAAATAATTTATATGCCAGCAATATATGATACGAAAATTATCACATATTCAAGCCACTCTTTAAGGAAAGGGTGTTAACTCCCACTGATAGGATATATAGAAACTCCAGCACATTATGAGAACATTAATTACGTTTTGAATCTGTTCATTCTGGTAAGTAAGGTTGCTAGTGCGACGGTTGAATCTGTGCCGCGAGACAGGCCGACATTAATGTTGTTGGGGAAGGGTGATGGTAGGCTGGTATAACGTTAGCACACGATGACACGTATATCTTCAGTGAACTATCTATCTGTCTATCTATTGCCAAACGCCTCAATCCCGTTTGGGGTGCCCACAAACAAATCATCTCCAAGTCGCCCTGTCCCCCACCATTTCACTGCCCTGCTCCCACCTCACACCCCCCTCCCTCATATACCTCTCCACCCCATCCCTCCATCTCCTCCTCGGCCTCCCCCTCCCTCTTCCCCCCTCCACCTCACTCACATACACTCTCTTCGTCAGGTTTTCACCCTCCATCCTCTCCACGTGGCCAAACCACCTCAGTGTGTTCCTCATAATGCTTCCTATCACATCCACATCCACACCACAATGCTCCTTTATATCCTCATTCGTCAGCCTGTCTCTCCATGTGACTCCACAGGCTCCTCTTAAATAACTCATTTCCACTGCTCTCACTCTTGACTTGTGTCCTTCCAACAACGTCCAAGCTTCACTTCCATACGTTAGAGTTGGTATCACAATACTGTCATGTAGTAACTTTTTGACTTCCATGCTCACTTCCCTGTTTCTTATCACTGCTTTCAAAGAACCAGCAACCTTTCTTCCCTGCTGTACCCTTTCAACCACTTCACCCTCCAAACCTCCATCCTTACTCATCACACTACCCAAGTACTTAAACGTACTCACATTTTCCAATTCCTCACCATCCAACCTCGCTGTACATTCACTGACTTCACCTCTCTCAAAGACCATCACTTTACTCTTCCCTACATTCACCTTTAGATTCCGTTTCTTACACACTCTCCCAAACTCATCCACCAAGCCTTGCAGCTCCCCTTTGTCTTCACTCAACAACACAGGATCATCTGCAAACAACAGTACAGGGAGTTTCCAAACACTATCCTCTCTCACCAGGGCCACTCCAACATCCACTACCTTACCTTGTACCTCTTTTATTACCCCATCCATGTACAGATTGAACAACCATGGACACAGGACACATCCCTGTTTCAACCTAACTTTCAAAGAGAAAAATTCACTTAGTTCACCATCCACACGCACTGCAGCCTTTGCACCATCGTACATACTCTTCACAGCATTCAACAACTTCCCATCTACTCCATATATTTTTAACACTTTCCACAATCCTTGTCTATCCACCCTGTCATATGCTTTCTCCAAATCCATGAAAGCCGCATACAACTTCTTTCCCTTCTCTAGAAACTTTTCCACTAAAGATCTAAGAATGAATATCTGATCTACACACCCTCTTCCCTTCCTAGAGCCTCCCTGTTCTTCTCCAACTAATTTCTCTGTTCTTTCTCTAACTCTGTCAATAAGTATCCTACCATGCACTTTTCCTATTATACTAAGAAGACAAACGCCCCTATGATTACCACACACTTCTTTTTCCCCTTTACCTTTGTACAAGGGAATAATTATACTTGACTTCCAATCCTCCGGGACTCTACCTTCCTCCCAGGCCAATCTGCACATCTTCCACATCCAATCTACTACTATCTCTCCCTCATGCTTCAGCAATTCACCACACACTCCATCAATTCCTGGGGCTTTCCCCAATTTAACTTTCTTCAATGGTTCCACAACTTCTATCCTACTGATTTCTTCCTGTCTTCTCACCTCCCTTCTTCTCCCAGCCATTCCCCAGCCATTTATACTCACATTACTTCCATCCTCTATGTTCAACAATACTTTAAAGTGTTCTCTCCATCTGCTCACTTTTTCTCCCTTCTCCACTAGTAATCTACCATTTTTATCTTTCACTCCCCTGCTAACTTCACTTCCACCCTCTCTTACTCTTTTCACCTCTTTCCAGAACGTTTTCTTACAGTCCCTCCACTTTACACTCAAATTCCTTCGAAATTCCTCATCCACTCTCTTCTTACTCTCTCTTACTAATCTTTTCACCTCTCTCTTTCTTTCTACATCTAACTCTCTCTTCCGCCTCTCAACTTCTTCCACGCCCCTATTTCTCATCCATTCATTGTATGCTTTCTTCTTTTGTGCCACAGCCTGTCTCACCTCTTCAGTCCACCACGCTGTTCCTTGCACCCCCCTCCGTCTTCTCTTCCTTCCACACACCACATCACATGCTGCACATATTTCTTCTGTAAATATCCTACACACACCTTCCACATCTCCCATCTGCTCCAATTCATATTTGCCCAATCGTTCCTCCACTTCTCTCTTATACTCTGCCTTTTTCTCATCCTCTTGTAACCTTTCCACTCTCCTTGCAACTACTCCTTCCTCTCGTCTTTCCCTTCTTCTATTCCTCCATCTTACTTGAATCCTACTTCTGGCCACCACCAAGTAGTGGTCAGAAAGTCCACTCCCCCAACCTCTATAAGCTCTTGCATCCATTACACATCTTTGCATCCTTTCATCCACACACTCATAATCAATCATTGCCTTCCTTTCATTCAGTTCACCACTCACCCTTCTCATCACTCGCCATGTATACCTGTGGATCATTTTATGCCTGAAGAGGATATTGGCTATCACCAACCCCCACCCAGCACAAATGTCCACTAACGCACTCCCGTTCTCATTTATCTCAGCAGGCACACCCCACTCACCAAGTATTCCATCCACCTTCACATTCCCAACTTTACCATTCATATCACCGATCAAAAACACTCTCTCATTCCTTCCAAACTTTTCCATGCACACTTCTACGTTTGTCCAGAACTCTTCTCTCACTCTTCTAGCATGATCTTGCGTTGGCGCATACACACACACAATCGCCCACGTTTGTATTCCAACTTTCAACCTTACCCACACAATCCTTGACCCAACTGATCCATACTGTCCTATGCTCTTCTTCCATCTTTTACTCACAATTATACATACTCCTTCCTTTGCCCTCTCATTCTCACCTACTTCTGCACATATACCCCATCCATACTCCCATTCTCTCACACTTTCTCCTCTCCATTTTGTTTCTGTTATTCCACATACATCCACTTTCGCACCTTCAAGCACCTGAACAATCTCTCTCTCTTTCACCTCATCATTCGCTCCCCTTACATTCCATGTTCCGATAACCAAGTCCTTTGTCCGGTCCTTGGTCGTCATCGTTTGGTCAGTCCTTCTCCGAGGCTTATTGTTTGTTTTTTTAGTTAGTTGTTTTCCGAGGAGGGGCACTAACCCTCCGTCAACCCTTTTTGTCGCCTTTTACAACAAGCAGGGATCCTGGGGGAGTATTCTTGAAAAAAAAAAAAAAAACTACCCCCCCGGGGTATCAGTGAACTAATTGTCACTATTAACATAAAATAATTTTTAAATAATTCTTTCTTACGCCATGTGGTCTCATATTTCACAGGCCTGAGCCATGAATAATACAATTTTTCTCTTTAATGATAACAACATAGATAAACACTTGGAAAACCTGTTTGAGATGGTGGCACTACGATTTTTTTTTTTTTATGCGAGGAAGAAGGAACCAAAGGCCATGAGCCCGCAGTAATAGTTCCCTCCAAGAGAAAAACAAAATACAATATAGAGCCAAATTCAAGATCCGATCATTTTGAGATGCCTGGACACACTGCGTTTGAAAGACTGGAGATCATAGGCAGCAGGAAATACAGACAGAGGGAGACAGTTCCAGAGCTGACCTGTTGCAAAAATGAAAGACTGTGAGTAACGGTTAACTCTTGCATTAGAGAGTTGGACAGAAAAAGGATGAGAGTTTACTGCCAGACGGGTGCTACGCGCCCGTCGTGGAGGTGGAGGAATGCAAGCAGACAGTTCAGAGGAGCAGTGACCATTAAAGTAGCGATAGAAAAGAGATAAAGATGCAACAGTGCGGCGAAGAGACAGAGGTTGAAGGGAGTCAGTAAGAGGAGGAGAGTTAATGAGACGAAAAGCCTTTGACTCCACCCTATTGAGAAGAGCTGTATGTGGGGAGCCACCCCACGCATGAGAGTTGTACTCCACACAGGGGCGGATAAAACCCCTGTATAGAGTCAACAATTGCGTAGGGGTAAAGAAAGAGCAGGGTCGGCTTAGCACACCCAATCTCTTGCAAGCAGATTTTACAAGAGATGTAATATGATCATTCCAAGATAAGTCCCGAGTAAATGAAACCCCAAGCATGTTCAAGGATGATGCAGGATTATGCTGAATATTCTTGAACATTAGTGGGTATACCTGTGGAAGATTTTGTCGGGTTGATAGGTGTAAGAACTGAGTCTTCGATGCATTAAAGACAACCATATTATTTTTACCCCAGTCAGAGATACGAGCCAAGTCAGACATTAGGTATGCCATAGCCTCATCCCTTGTTTGTTGAAGTAACTGTTGAGATGGGCGTTGCGGGAACCGAATGGAAAGGTGAAGGGTGGAGTCATCAGCGTATGAGTGGATAGGGTTAGATGTACAGCTTAGAAGATCATTGATGAATAAAAGGAAGAGAGTTGGTGATAGGACAGAGCCCTGAGGAACACCAGTGTTGATAGATCTAGGAGAAGAACGATGGCCGTCTACAACAGCGGCTATAGAATGACCAGAAAGGAAGCTAGCGATGAAGGCACAGACAGTAGGATAGAAACCGTAGGAGGGCAGTTTGGAAATTAAAGATTTATGCCAGACTCGATCGAATGCCTTAGAGATGTCAAGTGCAATGGCAAAGCTTTCGCCAAAGTCCCGAAAGGAGGATGACCAGTAGTCTGAAAGGTAGGTGAGAAAATCCCCAGTGGAGCGTCCCTGACGGAACCCATACTGACGATCGGAAAGAAGGTTGTGATAGGAAAGATGTCTTAAAATTTTTCTATTAAGAATTGACTCGAAAACTTTTGAAATACAGGACGTTAAAGGAATTGGACGATAGTTGGAGGGTTGGGAGTGGTCACCCTTCTTTGGGACTGGCTGAATGAGAGCAAACTTCCAGCAAGAAGGAAAGGTACAAGTTGACAGACAAAGACGAAAGAGTTTGCCTAGGCAGGGTGTAAGCACAGAAGCACAGTTCTTGAGAATAACAGGAGGGACCCCATCAGGCCCATATGCCTTGTTAGTACTGAGGCCAGTGATGGCAGAAAATACATCAACTGAAGAAATTTTAATGTCAGCCATGAGGAAGTCAGAGGGGGGAAGTGATGGAGGAACAGCACTGGAATCGTCTAAGGTAGAATTGGAGGAGAAAGTCTGTGCGAAGAGATCTGCTTAATCAGTAGAAGAAATAGCTACAGAACCATCAGAGTAGAAAAGAGGAGGGAAGGATGATGAGGTAAAGTTGTTAGAAAGATTTTTGGCAAGATGCCAGAAGGAGCGGGAAGAATTCGAGTTTGAGAGTTGAGAGCATTTGGTATGGATGAAATTATTTTTAGAAGAGCGAAGAACAGACTTAGCACGATTCCGGGCAGAAACGTAAAGATGATGTGATTCAGGGGTGGGTTGGCTCCGGTACCTTATGTAGGCCCTCTCCTTGTTGCGGACAGCATTAGAACAAGCGTGATTAAACCAAGGCTTTCTTGCGTTAGTCAAAGGATATGAGAAAGGAATGTATGCTTCCATGCCCGAGAGAATAACCTCCATAATGCGCAAGGCACACTCAGATGGCTCACGGCCATGGAAGCAATAATCATTCCAGGGAAAATCAAAGAAGTACTGCCTGAGGGCCTCCCAGTCTGCGGCTCCAAAATGCCACAGACGACGTTTCCCTGGAGGGTCCACAGGCCGTACCGGAGTGATAGGACAGGTTAAGGTAATAAGGTTGTGATCGGAGGAGCCCAACGGAGAGAAAAGATTAACAGAGTAAGCAGAAGGATTAGTTGTGAGGAAGAGGTCAAGTATGTTGGAGCTCTCTCCAAGGCGGTCAGGGATACGGGTAGGGTGCTGTACAAGCTGCTCTAGGTCATTAAGGATTGAAAAGATGTAGGCTTGTTCACCAGATGGATCCGTGAAAGGAGAGGAGAGCCAAAGGTGGTGGTGAACATTGAAATCTCCAAGAATGGAGATTTCAGAGAAAGGAGATATGGATAGAATGTGTTCCATCGTAGAAGTAAGATAGTCGAAGAATTACTATGTCCGTAAATTATTTTTCCTTTTTAACTGCTTATGCGACTGTAAAGTGCACGAGAATTAACTTTTGAACAGTATTAGGTAATGATGGGTGACTGTGACATCTACTGTATACGAGTGGACCCGTGTGAGTGGCTGAGTGACCCTCTCCATACCTCTCTCCCTCTTTATCTCACGCTACCACAGTTGTCTGACCTCTATAGGATACTTTCTAATAATCACTGTGTAACAGTACCTATATAACTGGTTCTCCAAAACATCCGCACCCACCACGTCTTTCTCATAGCCGCCTCCTTCATCTACTGTATTGTCCTGTGACAATGTATGATAACGTGATGTCTTGTGTAACGTAGTGGACAGAGGGTAAAGATTTAAAAGCCGGTTTTGGAAAGGCAGCAACAGGGAGGAAAACTGTAAACTAACGAGGGAGCCCCACTGTTAGGGCTCGTTTACACAAAGTTACCAAGTGTGATGGTCGAGCACACTAGAATATGCATCGTTTATTCTTTTTCACTGTCTCCGCTATTTAAAAATGATACTAATGACAAAATACGTACAGCCAATACACAGTGCTCTGTCATTATCGGTCTCTTATGATTTAAGGCATACTAAACATATTCCTATGTGCAATTCCGTTTCTGTGAGTTAAATTGTTTCATAGTTCTAACTAAATACGTTTGCAGGATGGTATCTATGAGAAACTACAAATCATTAAATAATGTAAAGTGTTGCCGTACATAAATATGAACACAATTATACATACGTTTATCATTATATCATAAATAAAAATTATATAAGATGACCAAATCTTGTATAAAAAATATTTAAAGAACCACCTTCCGGTAGTTAATGTCACCAAGTTTTATACTTTATCCCAGGAATTCCCGAGATAAAAGAGAATATCCGGGGATTTTTAACATCCTGAAAATTGTCAGCCGCTAGGGGAGGGACGTTACCGTAGGGGAGTATATGTGGTTAGCCAGTTGATTAGAACGTATAGTGGTTTTTGAATAGAAAAGTGACATGTCGACTGGCTGACAATTAGTGGGGAAAATGTTTTGTATTATTACATATGATCACCATCCACTGTGAATATCATCACAGTGCACAGACAGAATACTGCTGCAATTGCACATACGGCCAGGCTCCCCACAAGCCCTGCTAAACGGCGCCGCCAAGCTTATATGGTCGCCCACCACTTCCACACATGGCGCCTCTTACATCAAACTCATTCATGTAATATGGTGGCGTTAAATAGTTTACAGATTATATGTCCTGTTGTCGTATCATAGTTAATGGTGAAGGAGGAAATGCCTCGTGATGCCAGTTGTAAGTTGATGTAACGATTCAAGGGAATAACTGTCTGACCTCTATAAACACTGTCGCATTTACTACTTAAATGAAAGATAACACGTTTTTGTGGATCCTAGTCAAAACAGTCGTTTGTTAGCACTTCCATGCGATGCGATCACAACGTCAGTTTGCAAATGGATAGCAGTGTATTACAAAAACAGATGATTAAACATGATTCAGGACAGAATAAAGAGACAAGACTCAGCAGGAAACATCATTTATTCCCTCACGCACTAAAAACACTAGCGACTGGACTCTCTCTCTCTCTCTCTCTAGCTAAACTGTTGCCATGCGATGTTTTATTTATTTTTTTTTTCAATTGACGTGCTATAACAACCTGGTTTCTCACCCTTATGTTTTCCTTTATACTTCCATTTGTTATGCATATATAACTGGTCTAGAGGAAATGTTTTCTATTCCACCCGTATTACGTGTTAGTCGATTCACGGTGGGAGAGGGAGGGTGGCCGGGCTAAGGGGTAGTTTGTGTCACAGTGTAATTGACCACCATTTTCAACTGGAATTAGGAAACTGAATATGCTTGACATAACTGCACATATGGCACGTAACCACGAGTCGTGTGACATGTTGGTGTTGGTTTTACATCTATAAGAAATATGCCTAACATTTATACCTCACTGCTAACTCGGTAATAACAACTCCCCCTCACGACCTACCCCCCCACCACCATCACTACCCTTCCTCCTTAAAGCTCACACCGCGGACCATCAACTGTTGCCAGAACAGGGACTTCATGAACGGTGGTTCAGATTCACTGCTCTGGGGTTTACAAGGTTCGCTCTCAGGACAGGACTTTAGAACGTGACTGTACAGTTACCTCCACTTTTAACGAGTACAGTCCGTCGTGTGTTTGGTGAAATGTGGCACCACTGTGTTTGTTTACATCGTAGTAATAGTAAGTGAATGGGCAGACACAGCAGAGCTTCCCCTCCGCTATAGTATCTAGTACCCACAGAAACAATGTTCTATCAAGTCATACTTTGTCTGCAAAGCCAAGTGTTTGCCATGCATGTATAGTGGAAGGTTGAGAGAGAAACAAATAGTAATGCCATTGGATACCATTGTTTCTCTGACAGAGGATGACTGTGAGAGGAGGTGGAACGGAGGAGAGGGGGGACAGGTGGTGGGGGCGCATGTATCAAAACTTTGTCGTGTCTTGTTTTGAAAGATGAAGGGTATGATTATACAGATGTTCTGAGGTGATCTGTAACTTCGAATGCAATAACATGTAATGGATGAATGTAGGATTCTTAATGTTCGTCATACAATGTGGTGAAGAATTGTAGCTGAGCATAAATGTTGGAAGGTGTGATGTCCGATGTCTCAAAACGTGATTCACCTGAGTCTAGTGAGTGTGCGACTCAATTGATGTAACATTTTTGTGGCTGAACCAGGGTAGCCATAACTGATTCATGATTAAGCATGTGACACAACGGTCATGCCATGTTGTGCATCATCCAGTCTATTCTATTGTAAGGAAAAACAATTATTATATTCTCAGATCATGGTATAAGTAGATGTTCTGTTGCATAGGATTATAACTACTTTGAGTGTCGGACAGCTGTTGGCTTATTGTGTGAAATTGTTGTGCAGTCATCAAACTGATCCCCCCCATGGGCAGCCTCCTTGTCGTGGTGGGGGGGCTTGCGTGCCCGTGATCCCACAAGCCTGCCCGTGGATGTAACGACATCTGGCAGGGTCTCCCATGTGGGTAGGGTTGTGGGTGAGGGGTCTGACTAAGCGCTGCCTGAAACGTAGGTTACCCGTATGGGTCATTGGTACCGCCCTCCAGAGGGATCGCCTCGGTGCTGTCCTTAGTTGGTTGGTTGGGTGTCTGGGCTGGGGGGTGTTGGGGAAGGGGGTCTTTGCACTGGTGGGAGCAAACTTTCGTACCATGGGGTGTGCTTTTTGGGACATCCTCTGGGGACGAGGTACCCCGCTCCCATCATACTGTGCTCGGTCCCCCCACTCCCTGGTAGGCAGTTTCCCTTGGGTCCTGGTGCCATTTTATCTCACTAATATATATATGGATAAATCAGAAACTTCTTTAACCACTCTTGTGGTCGTTGACCAGCCACACGAGTTGGCATCACCTGGTCACTCTCTGGCCGATGACCCTGTACCCGGAGGGTCATCTGCCAAAACTGAGAATGAAGATGCCCTTCCTATCAAGGTGTTACCTGGTGTTTTTGTGAATCACTCTTACACAAAATACATAGTTCTTAAAATGGATAATGGTACTTCCTTCCAGAACCTGAATTGTTTTCAGATTCACAGTGGTCTAGTTAAAGCATGTGGATTTACCCCCAAGGTCTCTTTTCAGGGCGACGGTTCTCTATTGCTAGAAGCCAGGAATGAAGAGGAGAGTTCACACATCCAGTCTCTAACTGTGGTTGCTGGTTATCCTGTATCTGCCTCTCGTCACTTGGTCCTAAATCAGTCCCGAGGGGTTGTGTATTCTCGTGACTTGATCTCATATTCTGATTCTTCCCTCTTAGAGGGGCTGGCTCCTCAGGGTATTGTAGGAGTACAGAGAATTATGAAGAAAGTTGATGGGGTTTTAACCTCCACACCCACTCTTATCTTGACATTTGACCGTCTTACCTTGCTGGAGGTTATCACAGCTGCATGGTGGAAGCTAAAGGTTAAACCTTATGTTCCTTGACCTAGAAGATGCTATTATTGTCAAAGATTTGGTCATGTCTGCCGTCCTGGCAGGCGGGAAGCATCTGGCCTTCCTGAGGTCTGTGGAAATTGTGGTGGAATTTCTCATGGTATGGATGATTGTTCTCAACCCTCTAAATGTTTGAACTGCGGAGGAGCACATGCAGCCTCCTCAAGGGATTGCAAACTATACAAGTATGAATATGAGATTGTTTTCGTCCTAACGAAGGAGAAAACTTCCTTTTCCGAGGCAGAGGCCAGGGTTAGGGAGCAGTTTATTCACCCTGGGGTTACCTTTACTGCTGCGTTGTCTTGCCCTAAGGCTACTCGGCAGGTGCCCCTGCCATCACACAATGCCCCATCAAATTATCGGGGTTCTATTTCCCGGCCTTCTCGGCCAGAGGGTTCCACCGAGGGAGTGCAGCATGGAAGCAACTGTGCTTCTTCCAGGGAGGTGCTCCCTGTCTCTGGGGGTGTCCCCTCCGTGGTGGTAATTCCAGCATCTGGAAGTGCCTCCCCCATCCCAGTTCCTCCAGTTCCTCCTGTGACAAACACCCAGATCATGGTATAAGTAGATGTTCTGTTGCATAGGATTATAACTACTTTGAGTGTCGGACAGCTGTTGGCTTATTGTGTGAAATTGTTGTGCAGTCATCAAACTGATCCCCCCCATGGGCAGCCTTGACACATCCAAAACTCCAGATCTCCTTCCTGTGCAAGGTAAGTGTCGCTGTGGCTCCTCGGAGTGCTCAGAGAGCGAAGCACTGCTACCAAAGATCTCTGCAGTGGAGCCCACTATCCTCCTCCTCAGGATGCTCAGGGGTCAGGGCAAGTGCAGGCTGGGGATGGCGTCTCGCTGATGACCCAGCCACTGTCAGATAGTGGTGGTCCTCAGGTAGTTGATGCACCTGCTCAGCTGCATGAGGCCCTGCCCTCTCAGGATTCCAGTACTGTGGGACGCGCTACTGATTGTGCTCCTTCTCGTGATGGCAATGCCTGCTCTATTCCAGCTAGGGCAGTTTGCGGTCCGCCTGCCAAACCATCTCTTGCCCAGCCAAAGAAGAAAACCATTGTCCAGCCCTCTTCTTCATCCTCCAGGTTATCTTCAGCTGGGCAGAACACTGTACACCATAACGGTGCCAGGCAGTCCCTTTCTAAGGGCAGTTCTAAGCAGCAATCTAAATCTAGTTGCTTGCCGGGGGCAAGGTTGTCTCGCCCCTCAACCTGATTCTTCCTTCGCTGTGGGTACTATGGCATTCTCAGCCAGTATATTACAGCGGAATTGTCGAGGGCTGCATGGTAATTGGGAGGAGCTGCGGATCCTCCTGGCTTATTCCCCTTTGTGCGTGTGTCTCCAGGAAACTCTTGTAGGGCTTGCCACTCCTCATGCACCACCTGAGTATGATGCTTTTTACTCAGCTCCAACCCAGGATCCTGTTGGAGGTGGTGCTGTTTTAGTGAGGGCTAATGTCCCTCATCAACAGGTTCACCCCCAGTCTGCTCTTCAGTGTGTTGCTGTGCGGTTGTATGCCTTCCGCTGGTATACTGTCTGTTACATTTATTTACCACCTAGTGCAGTAGTTAGTAAAGCAGACCTTGAAGACCTCCTCAGACAATTACCTAAGCCCTTTCTCCTCCTGGGGGACTTTAAAGGTCACCACCCTTTGTGGGATGACAGTCTAATTAACCAACGTAGGCATTTATTGGCATCCTTATTGGAGGACGAGGATCTCTCCCTGCTGGATACTGGTGAGTTTACGCATTTTCATCCTCAGACGAATACATTTACCGCAATTGACCTCTCTGTCTGTTCTCCTTACTGCCTCCTGGATTTCGCCTGGGAGGTTCTGAGGGATCTGCATGTGAGTGATCACTTTCCTATCCTCCTTACTGCAGCAATATCTAGTCCATGTTCCTGTCTCCCGAGGTGGAGGTTAGATAAGGCGGACTGGTCCCTTTTTTCTTCCTTGACTTCTATTGATGTTTCCATAGAAGACTTTGCACATATAGATGAAGCTGTTTCGTTCTTTACGTTCTGCTGCCTCCATGCTGTTCCAAGAACCTCTGGCACATATAACTATTGCCCTGTCCCATGGTGGAATGAGGATTGTAGTATTGCCGTACGTGCCAAAAAGACAGGATTTTCACATTTTCGTCGATACAAAACAGAGCATTATCTCGTCGAATTCAGGAGGGCACGTGCTAGGGCACGCCGGGTCCTCAAACAACCCTGACGAAACTCTTGGATGGGTTATGTGTCTTCCATAAACTCTAAGACACCAGTGTTTCAGGTGTGGAAGAGGGTACAAAAGATCTCAGGAAAATTCCCGCAAGGCAGGTCCCCTGTGCTGCTGTCAAATGGTGAGCCTGTTGGTGACACTGCAGCTATGGCCGATAGTTTTGCTTCTGCCTTTGCAGCGGTCAGCCGTAGAGATGCTAGCACTTCAGTTTTTGCCAGACACAGGGACGTAGAAGAGGCTAGGGTATTGAACTTCCATTCCAGGAGGGGAGAGTCTTACAACCTCCCTTTCTCTTCCCATGAACTCCAATCTGCTCTTTCCCTTTGTCATGACACCTCACCAGGGTCAGATGATATTCCCTATTCAATGCTTCGGCACCTGGGTGATGATGCACTGTCTTTTCTCCTCAAGCTTTTTAATAGAATCTGGGGAGACTTTTCTCTTTCTACCTCTTGGCACGAAGTTGTTGTCCTGCCATTCCAAAAGCCAGGGAAGACAGGATCCAGTCCTCTAGAATATCGACCAATTGCCCTTACATCATGCTTGTGTAAACTGTTTGAAAAGATGGTCAATTCACGCTTAATGTGTTTCCTCGAAAGGAATGACTGTCTCTCTCGATGTCAGTCTGGTTTTCGCAAATATCGTTCGACGACAGATGCACTTGTCCACCTAGAAGCTGCAGCATGTGATGCTTTTGCCAGGAAGCAGCATCTGGTGTGCATCTTCTTTGACTTAGAAAAGGCATATGATACTACATGGCGGTTTGGTATCATCAAGCAGCTTCACTCTTTAGGTTTACATGGTAGGCTGCTCCTATTTATATTAGACTTTCTGTGTGACCGTTCATTCAGGGTTCGAATTGGTGACACTCTGTCTCCTTCGTACCCTCAGGAAGAAGGCGTGCCTCAAGGAAGTGTCCTTAGCATGACCCTTTTTGCTATAGCATTAGATGGTATTCTGTCCTCCATTCCAGAGGGGGTGTCTGCCTCACTGTATGTCAATGACTTAGCTATATGGTATGCTGCCTCCCGGATGCCCGTGGCTGAACGTCGCATGCAGATTACCTTAGACCACGTATCTCATTGGGCCACAATGCTTCCGTTTCTCCCCGACAAAAACAGTGGCCTTACATTTCTCCCGCTTGAGAGGTGTCCACCCCGACCCCGATCTCAAGTTACACGGCCACAGAGTCCGATGTGTGGATGAAGCAAGGTTTCTCGGTCTTGTTTTCGACAGACGACTGACGTGGGTTCCCCACATCCGTGCATTACGTTTATCCTGCCACCGTGCCCCTGTCTCTCCTATGGACTCTATCTCACCTGTCTTGGGGCTCTGATAGAGCCACCCTGCTCTATCTTTACCATGCCTTGGTACGGAGCAAATTGGACTATGGGTGTGAGGTATACTCTTCTGCTACTGAGGCATAGATGCAGCCTCTCAGTTCAACCCATCATGCTGGGATCCGTCTGTCAACTGGAGCTTTCCAGTCTTCCCCAATTCCTAGTCTATTAGTAGACGTGAATGAACCGCCACTAGATCTCCATCGCCAGTCCTTACTGGTGCAGTGTTGGCACTGCCTTCACCATCTACCTTCCTCACCAAGTTGTATGGCTGTCTCCGAGGTCGCTCTTTTCCCCTTTTATGACACCCACCCTCGCTATCCACAACTGTTTCGGTACAGAGTGAGGGCTGCCATGGACGAGTTAGGTGTTCAGCCTTTTCCTGTTTGCCCTGTGCGTGTTCCCCGAGTGGCTCCCTGGCTCCTCCCAGAAGTACGGCCATGTGATTACTTCCCTGAGAGGAAGGCCTCTCTTTCCACACAGGGAGCGCTGTCTTATTTTTTAGAACACGCCTCTGCTCACAGTGGCTACATCCCTATATATACTGATGGTTCCAAGTTCCGCATTGGGACAGGCTTTGGTGTAGTTTTCCATGATTTTAGCCGTGATGGGAGTCTTCCTCCTTCCGCCTCTGTTTTTACTGCTGAACTTACAGCTATTTTAGTTGCAGTTGAGTTGATTTTTAGTTTTCCCCCTGCTTCTTTCACCATTTTTAGTGACTCAGCCAGTGCCTTGCAAGCTTTGTCTTGTGGCTTCTCATCACACCCTCTAGTCCTGTCTATCTTGGAGTGGCTCTTCTTATTACACAGACGCGGATTTTCTGTACAGATGTGTTGGGTCCCTGCTCATGTGGGTGTCATAGGCAATGAGCGTGCTGACTGTGGCAAGAGCCGCTGCCTCTCTCCCTTCCTCTCCCCATTACCGTGTCCCATCTGAGGATTTATGTACAAGCACTATAGAAGCTGTCCGTCTCTGTGGGCAGAGAAGGTGGATGCAGTAGGGGCGAACAAACTCTGCAGCATTCGTCAGAACCTGAGTGATGGAGGGTATGTGGGACTATCCCAACAATGAGAAACAGCTTTGGCCCGTTTCCGGATTGGCCACACTAGGCTGACTCATGGTTTTTTAATGGAGAAGGCGCCCCCTCCCTATTGTGATGACTGTCTGGTTCCTTTGACTGTGCAGCATCTTCTTTTGTAATACCCAAGTCTTGAGGACGTTCGTCGGCAGTACCTTTCCGGGTGCCGAGCCGACAATGGACCTTATCTTCTCTCTTCGGTACGTGGGGAAGAGGCTTGTGCTATGGGAGGAGGCACCTTATCCTTTGTGTTAAGTTCCGGCCTTCTCCACAAACTGTAGGACTTTACCATATTTTAGTTTGTGTTTTATACTGTTCTCGTTTAACCTCAATCTTTCCACCACGTTTTAGTTTTGGTTGTTTTTTGATTTTGTCACTTTCTTTTATGCATCATTTTATTTATTTATTTATTCATTTATTTTCTGACTTCCTTTTAATGTTTGTGTTCGGCGGCATATGACCTCTGCTGTTGCGCCGCCATGTCACATTTTCATTTATTCATTCATTCATTCATCATACTGATGGATCACGCGGAGGTAATGAGATATTTGAATAACGAATGCATATCTCGTATTATAATAATTGAAATAACGGTGTTACTTATGTCCAGTCCACAAATGGTGTCGCTTTCTTCGACGCAGTATTTCATTAGTCTGGGTAGTTGTGACAAACATCCACAAACATTGATCATCTTATACTCTCTTTAAAACATTCATACATTAGTTTTCATACAAGTAATACACATTCAGGCCCTCCAGATGCATTATACTAATTATTTGTGTGTCTACACTCACACACTTCATCCAGAGGGAGCAATATTTCCTTTACCATGCATGTCAGTCCATTGTCTGCTATTATAACACAAGGTTTTAGTATGTGGCCACGGCTGCACAAAATATATCGGTGGCTTGGGGAGTGTAAAATTGCGTATAGTTTACGTGTGTTTGTGCAGGGAGTCTGGTAATGCACGTCACCGACTTATTCACAATCTTGCCAAGATAGCATCCAAAATCGCGGTTTTGGTGACTCACTGACCACTGAACACTTGTTCACCTCCCAGCAGTCTGAGTGAGGTCCTGTTTTCAAGCAATAGAAACATTAGGTAGTGCAGTGAACAATGCAGTTTTATATGTAAAGTAATGGTGTTTTGTGCACTGTGTCATCATACAAACTTATACAGTATAACACAGCCAAGGATAAGCTGGACCTACGGTAGGAGAAAAGCTGAGTGTTGTTGGAGCATCCAAGTAAACGTAAGCAACATTGGTGCACCAGCACCTGGATGGTAAAACCCAACCACCTCGCTTTAGGCAAAATACCCCCGGGTTCTGAAGCTGCCCCACGTCATCCAGTACATTTACATAAGGTCATTGAAGGGATTAATCGCCGAGCTAGACCTCATCAGATCATATAGCCCTGCTAGGGTTACACGAGAGCGCTACCCCTCCCAGCACAGCAGCCACCCTGTGGGGCGCGAACTCGCAACTTCACGATTACGAGCCCGACACCCTACCACCGAGCTACCGCGCTCCCCCATAAGGTCATTGATGAGGGGAAGCGGTGGCTCAATCGGTAGAGTTGGCCTGCAGTCCTGACGGACCCGGGTTCAAATCCCGCTGAGGCAAGGAACAGTTTAAGGATTTGAATTTCATAAAATCAGACTTTACTGATCTACCAGAAGACCCGCCGACATGTCGTAAAAATACCCCCGCTAATACCAATACATCAGTCCTGTATGAGACAGCCCTAGCATGTATTCAGTATGGACGATGGGTGTTAGCGCCGGAGTGGTGACATGTAGAGGTGTGCGGTACGTAGGTGGACTACTGGGCCTTGACATCAGGCTGTGAAGCCTATGCCCAGAGTCGGTCACATAAAAAAAAAAAAAATCTCGTCGTAGTGATGCGATATGATAAGGAAGTCAGTATCAGGTCTCGTTACCCATTATACGAGGAAGGGCCGGAATTTTGTGAACGAGAGAGAGAGAGAGAGAGAGAGAGAGAGAGAGACTGGTGCATTCATGATGCCATTACAAGTTGTTACAATTCGATATAATAAGACTCAAGGAAGGATAAGGGTCCTTGTCTCTGTAACAGTGAATACTGGCCCGATAATATCCTTGCAATTTCATTGACAGAAATGGACACATAGTAAATCAATCGTAGGACAAAGGGAAACAGGAACTAAAATATCATGCCGTATAATGTGTATCGGGCACTGTGTGGTTCTGTGGTTCTGAGTATAGATGGGAAACGAAAAGTCGTTATGGTATAGTTGTTTAGAGGCATCATACAAGATTCATAATAAAAAGTGCGACAATAAATTTTGATATTACGGATATCTGTAAGGCCGTGTCCCATGACGCTGACCACTGAAAATGATATTCCCAAGGCAGTTAGAAATAGATTTGCATATTTGGTGGGTAAGGGGGTATACCTGAGGAGAAGCTGGTCAGTGGGATGGAGTATTAGGAGAGGAAGGTAATGTTGCACGAAAAGAGAGGGTGGTAGGGCTTGTCCACCCTGCTTGGTGGCAAGGTGTGTGTGGAAGTAGATTGTTGTGAAGTAGGAGCGAGTGAGAAGGTGGGCAGGTGGACGTAGGGTCATTATCAATATATGTGATGTTTGGTGTTATGGGATATTGCTCCCTCGGATGAAGTGTGTGAGTGTAGACACACAAATAAATGGTATGATGCATCTGCAGCTAAGGAGGACATGAATATGTAATACTTGTTTTAAAACTAATGTACGAATGTTTTAAAGAGAGTAAAAGTAAAGCTGCAAAGAAAATGGTTGAAGAGACGAAGGGGAAGACAGGAGGAAACAGTTCCTGTGAGAAGAGTGGAGAATTTGCAAGATAGTGAGAAAATGGCAGAGTATAAGAGCATGGTGGAAGAAAGGTTGGGAAGGTATGAGATAGAGCAGATGGAAGGGGTGGAAAGCGTATGTCAGATATTCGCGGAAGAGATAGGCGCAGTGTGTGAGGTGGTTTGTGGAGTGAGGAGGAGATGTAGGGGTGTGCAGGGGACAGCATGGTGGAATGATGAGGTGCAACGAGCTGTGGAACAAAAGAAGAAGGCATATAGTGAATGGTTACCGAGCAGAGGTAGGGGAGAAGATGAGAGAGAGAAGAGAGAGGTATATGTGAGCAGAAGGGAGGTGAAGAGACTGGTGAACGAGAGTAAGAAGAAGGTGGATGAAGAGTTTGGGAGAAATCTGAGTGTGAAATGGAGGGAGAATAAGAAATTGTTTTGGAAGGATGTAAAGAAAATAAGGCAGTGTGAAAGGGGAAATAGTAGGAGAGTGCAAGATGGGAATAATAGAATGTTGGTGGAGAAGAGAGAGAAACTGAGGAGATGGAAGGAGCACTTTGAGGATTTGTTGAATGTAGAGAGTGAGAGCAGTGCGAGTTTAAGTGGTTGGGGAATGGCTGGAAGAAGAAGAAATGAGAGGAGGAAGGAAGAGATCAGTAGGGCGGAAGTAGTGGAAGTAATGAAGAAGATCAAGATGGGAAAGATCCCAGGAATTGATGGAGTGTGTGGTGAAATGCTGAGGTATGGTGGTGAGATTGTTGTGGAGCGGATTTGGAAGTTGTGTAGATCGGCTTGGGAAGAGGGAAGGGTTCCGGAGGACTGGAAATCAGGTATAATTGTTCCCTTATACAAAGGAAAAGGGGAGAGAGAAGTATGTGGTAACCATAGAGGTATTTGCCTTCTTAGTGTGACTGGAAAAATATATGGTAGAATACTCATTGATAGGGTTAGGCATACGACAGAGGAGCTAGTTGGAGAAGAACAAGGGGGATTTAGGAAGGGAAAAGGGTGTGTAGATCAGATATTTGTTCTGACATTTAGTGGAGAAGTATCTAGAGAAGGGAAAGAAAGTGTATGCTGCCTTCATGGACTAGGAGAGAGCTTATGACAGAATAGATAGGCAAGGTATGTGGAAGGTATTAAGAATATATGGAGTGGAGGGGAAATTGTTGAGTGCTGTGAAGAGTATGTACGAAAGAGCTAGGGCTACGGTGCTAGTGGATGGTGAACTGAGTGAGTTCTTTGATCTCAATGTGGGACTGAAACAGGGTTGTGTGGTGTTTCCATGGCTGTTTAATATATACATGGATGGGGTTGTAAAGGAGGTGCAAGATAGGGCAGTGGATGTGGGGGTGGCTCTAATGAATGAAGGTGAGATTTGGAAGATTCCGGTGTTGCTATTTGCTGGTGATGCAGTACTGTTGAGTGAAGATGAATGGGAGTTGCAAGGTTTGGTGAATGAATTTGGGACAGTGTGTAGGAGGAGGAATCTGAAAGTTAATGTAAACAAAAGTAAAGTTATGCTGTTTGAGAGGAATGAAGTCACAGAGTGTGCAGTGAGGTTGGATGGTGAGGATATGGAGAATGTGAGTGCATTCATGTACTTGGGTAGTGTGATGAGTAAGGATGGAACTTTGGGAGATGAAGTGCATGAAAGGGTACAGCAGGGAAGGAAGGTTGTTGGTACACTGAAAGCAGTGATGAGAAATAGGGAGGTGAGTATGGAAGTTAAGAAGTCACTGCATGATATTATTGTGATCCCTACCCTGATGTATGGAAGCGAGGCATGGACCTTGCAAGAGGGGAACAAGTCAAGAGTGAGAGCAGTGAAAATGAGTTACTTGAGAGTAGCATATGGAGTGACGTGGAGGGACAGGTTGACGAATGAAGAAGTGAAGGAACGCTGTGGGGTGGATGTGGATGTGGTTGAGAAGATTAGGAGAAATACACTGAGGTGGTTTGGACATGTGAATAGAATGGAGAATGAAAGACTGACTAAGAGGGTGTATGTAGGTGAGGTAGAGGGAGGGAGAGGGAGAGGTAGACCGAGGATGAGGTGGAGGGATGGAGTTGAGATGTATATGAGGGAGGGGGGGGTGAGCTGGGGGGAGGGGAGTCAAATGGTGGGTGACAGAGCGACTTGGAGGCGTTTTGTCTGCAGCCACCCTTTGCGGGATTAGGGCGTCGGGCTATAGATAGATGAATATAGTATTTCTGTGGTATCATGTGGGGGAGAAGTGACTTTGTGTGTGCACTGGTATCTGCAAAGTTGATGGATTTGTGTACCAGGGTGATGAGTCCACCACCACCGCCGTCGCCCCAGTCCTGTCGAATGGTAGTGAAGTTATAAAATGTTGGTGTTTTCTATGCTCTGTGTAGTTTTCTTTCTTGTAAGATGGCAATGTGTATATTCTGCTGTTTGATGAATTGTGTGAGTTCTTGTTTTTTGGTGTTTATGCCATCTTTGTTTAACTGAAGGATGTTTATGTTGTGTGTGCGATGTGTGTTGGCTGCTGCAGCACGGGGGGAAGGTGATATGAGTGGAGAGGAAGGGGTTGGAAGAGGTTGTGATGGAGGTAAGGGTTAGGGTGGATTGGGATGGGTTGGAATGGGAGGAGTTGGGGGATTGGATGGTGTGGGAAGGATCGGTAGGTTTGGCTATGGAGGTGTGAAAGAAGTAGGAGTATGGTTGGTGGGGGTTTGTGGGTGGGGGGAAGGAGCATAAGGAACAGGTCCAGGTGTTTGTGTAATGTTTTCTGGATGCAAGTGTTGTGCAGGTGTAATGGGTCCAGTTCTTGCAGGAATTGCACTGAACTGAACCCTTTGCCTGTCGGCTCGACGTGATAGGTTTTGAGCATGTTGGACTTATGTATTTGTTGGTGGGTCCTGGATTGCTTTCAATGTTCCCAGCTAGAAGAAGATGTCGAGAAATGAATGCCGGGAGTCATTTCTTGGTGCAGAAAAAACGGTGTTGTTTATGTGTTGTGTTGGGAGACGTGGTACTTCCCCGGGAGACTGAAGACACTCCCAGGTACTTGGGCCCCGTGAGGGGCCGGGAGGGTTTGAGGTGGTTTGGCCCCCCTTGTTGTTCTCTTCTCTTCGACGGCCTCTGGAGGGTAGACCCACAACGAAGACGCCACAGATCCAGGTCCTCGGTGGGAGGTTGAACGACGTGGATATGTGGACCAAAGCCAAGGGAGGCATGACCCGAAAAATGTTGAGCTGCAGCTGTATACACTCTTGTGTTCATCACGTATCTTCTCATTCGCACATCCACACACACGTAATCAATCACTGCCATCTGTTCATCCACCTCACCACCTACCCTCCTTATCACTCGCCATGTATACCGGCATGTAATTTTGTACATAAAGAAGTTTTGGTTATTGCCAAGTGTTTTTCCGCGCAAATTACCACCAGAGCACAACCTTTCCCATCCACCTCAGCAGATACACCCCACTCACCAACAAACATTTCCCACCTTTCCATTCATATCTGCAGCTAAAAACAGTTTCTTGCCTCTTCCAAACTTTCCCATGCTGGCTTCCACTTTTGCCCTAACCTCATCTTTCACTCAGATTAGTTCTCAGTTAGTGCAAGTACACCCTTTCCCCCTTCTAAAAATAAAGATGTTCATGACAGTATTCCCATATTCATTATTACCTATACAGTCCAAGATCCAACTGATCCCTATTCCCTTCGACAAAAACATCTTGCATATAGCAATACATTCACCCTCCCTTGCCCTCCTATTCAGAGCTATCTATCTATTGCCAGATGTCTTAATCCCTTATATGGAGTGGCTACAATTAATCACCTCCACGTCACCCTGTCCCCCGCCATTTCACTGCCCTGCTCCCAATTCCCCCCCCCCCTCTCTCATACACCTCTCCACTTCATCCCTCCATCTCATCCTTGGCCTTCCTCTCCCTCTCTCCTCCTCCACCTTACTCACACACACTCTCCTAGTCAGTGTCTCACTCTCCATCCTCTCCACATGGCCAAACCACCTCAGTGTGTTTCTCCTAACGCTTCCTATTACATCCACATCCACACTACAACCCTCTTTCGCATCCTAATTTGTCAGTCTGTCTCTCCACGTGACTCCACAGGCTCCTCTCAAGTAACTAATTTCCACTGCTCTCACTCTTGACTTATGTCCCTCCAGCTGCGTCCAAGCTTCACTTCCATACGTTAGAGTATCACAATACTGTCATTTAATAACTTTTTCACTTCCATGCTCACTTCCCTGTTTCTTATCATTGCCTTCAAGGAACCAGCAACCTTTCTTCCTTGTTGTACCCTTTCAAGCACTTCATTCTCCAATCTTCTGTCTTTACTCATCACACTACCAAAGTACTTAAACATACTCACATTTTCCATTTCCTCATCATCCAACCTCATTGTACATTCACTGACTTCACATCTCTCGAAGACCATAACTTTACTCTTCCCTACATTCACCTTTAGATTCCGTTTCTTACTCTCCCAAACTCATCCACCAGGCCTTGCAGCTCCCCTTCGTCTTCAGTTAACAACACAGAATCATCTGCAGAGAACATTACACGGTGTTTCCAAACACTGCCCTCTCTCATTAGGGCCACTCCAACATCCAATGCCCTACCTTGTATCTCTTTAATAACCCCATTCATATACAGATTGAACAACCATGGAGACATGACACATCCCTGTTTCAATCCAACTTTCAGATAGAAAAACTCACTCAGTTCACTATCCACACGCACTGCAGCCGTAGCACCCTCATACATACTCTTCACAGCATTCAGCAACTTCCCATCTACTCCATATATTCTTAATACTTTTCACAATCCTTATCTATCCACCCTGTCATATGCTTTCTCCAAATCCATGAAGGCTGCATACATACATCTCACGTTCCCAGCTGCCATCCTCATCATGTCCATTGTTTGGTCTTAGTTACCAACTGCAGCTCCGTATAGACTAGAGGCTCCCTTGTATTTTTGGTTAGCCAGTTTTATGGGGCACGAAACAAACCCTCCATAACCCACTTTTTTGTCGTGAAGGGAACACACGTGGTTTGGTTATATGGTTACCGCCCTGCATAGGAACTGAATTCCTGGCGGCTTACAGGATATCATTTGACTAGTCAATCAACACAAAGCCAACTATGTTTAGCCCTGAATCGTGGGAGTGGATGATGGGCTCTCATATCATCAAATATTAACACTCCAATGAGAATGAACCCAAGGTTTCCCAGGCAATGTCGGTATACACGCCTAGAGATTCTTATTAAGGCAATGCAGAGTAGTGTTAGTCAAAAATACAAACCAATATAGGAACAGCTTGCCCAATGAATGGTTTTAGAACGGTGTTTCAAATTCCTTGGACAATTGTTGACGTACAATACTGTACGCATCTTCAGTCCTGTCTTTGATGTTTGTGGCAAACCTCCCCATATTTTCGGTCTTAGCCTCGTCTATGTTTAAAATGACTGTGCTACAACAGATCATCTAAGGTAAAATGAGACAATAATACTTTGACAATACTCGAATTAAATTTATCCATTCTGTAGCCTAACATAAATTAGGGGAAATTCATGATATGTATTTTCTGCAATGATTTTTCTTTTAAGGGAACAAGATACATGTTTTGTTTTTTTTAATTAATGGTGCACACGAAATATCGTTAGAAGATAAGAGTATCGGCGAAAGATTCTGATAAGTGTGTGAAACACTTCTGAAATAAAAAGAAAAAAAGCCAACATTACAAGGAAGTACAAAATGATTCCTTCAAAGCCACAGTACACTGACATACTTTTGCGCAAATTGCCGCGATAAGTAATGATCATGCAAAACTATAGCATCCCCAAGTTTGTGTTAATATGGTTTCACGTTTGATCTCATATTCATTTAAAAGGTGTACATAGAAAATAAGATTAACAAAAAGGAACACTGTGTCTAGAGATACTGGCCCATGAAACTATTGTGCCAAACTTGAGGTGAACTGATAAAAAAAAATATACTGCGTCTAACTAAAAGTGTTTGGAGTAAAGTAACTGGGGAAACAGTTCGTGTCCACAGTATTTTTTTTATGCAAGAAAGAAGGTCAGGAGCCCGGAAGATTATTCCCTCTATAAAAAAAAAAAAAAAAAAAAAAAAAAATCACAGTATGGTGAGGAACCCATGCAGGCGTGATCACCTTTATAAGAGATATGTTCTGTAACTGTCAGTTTCGCAAGGCTTTAAAGATTGTTGCTTGCATGATTATGATGAAACAATAGAGAGGGAAAAGACGGGTTATGACACTGATTGTGTTAGTAGTAGTCTAACTGCGTATTGAAAAGATGATGTTTTCATGTTTTAGTGGAATTATTATTACTGAGTGGATGACCTTGGAGTAACATACAGTATAACGATGCATTACTAATGCATAATTCATGCAGTCAAAAATATATTGTTCTAATATTTGAGGAACATTCGTTTCAGTTTGAAACACGTGTAAAATATTTACTATTATGATGCAAAAAGAAACCTTACGATGAATGAAAGTGATGAAATTTAATTCACTTACTGCTGGGATTCCTTACGAAACATATTATAAAAATGTATTTTATGGAGATGGTGTCTGAAAGAAACAGATGTTTTAACTGTCTGTCACTTTCCGGTGAGAAAATGGAAACATGACAGGGAGACGCGAATCGCAAATTGACAAAAATATTCAAAGAGAATAAGTCATATTATAGTATTAATGATGACGGTAAAAGCAAATGTATATTGGCAACATAACAAGACGTCTGATTTACCTTAGAGCTGTGAACTGTTCTTTAACTACCCAGAACACCTATCCACGTCCACTTCCTCTCGCGTCTGGAGCTACTCTGAATATGGTTCTGGCAGTCAGGACGGCACTACCAATGCTACCTGCGCGGCAGCACTGACGCGGGAGCACAACATTTAAGCAGGACTTTATACCATGAGGCACTTGATCTCATGCCAGGGATTCATGGTTTTTTCCTTGCCTATACATTCCTTCACGTAGGCTGCTGCTAAAATGCGCAGCACTGCTCATCTTGGTAAGCACCACAGCAAGGATGTTCACTGAAGATATAATACTCTACACGGATGACAATATTTTAATGGCAGCCAACTGAGTACTGTTTACTGTAGCATTGGTCTTCCACACGTGTAATGTTGGCAAACTTATATCGAATGCTCTGTCATTAGATACTTCTACTGTTAGGAACATTAACGGTCCTCAAGAGCAATTTTTACAAGCTTATAACATATCTGTAAAATTCGCAGTGTTGCTGTTGACTTGCAAAGAGTTCGTACTTGCCTAATCTCGGTGCGAACTTAGTGAGAGAGAGAGAGAGAGAGAGAGAGAGAGAGAGCATAGTCAAGGATACTTTGCCTGAGAGCCTTTCCAGAATGCTGCTCTGTATTTACGTTACAACTCCGTTGTAATGTCAATATGGAGACCCCACCATCAAGTACATATGTGTAGGACTGGAAAAACGAATTGGTACTGGCAGCATTGTTTATTGAGTTGCCTGGAGGTATAACCAGTGATTATATATATATATATATATATATATATATATATATATATATATATATATATATATATATATATATATATATAATCGCATTTGACGATATTACACTAGTAGTTTCCAACCCAGGGCACACACCTCCCTATGGAGGACTAGCCAATTTCTAATGGGCGGAGTGAAGACCCAAGTGGAAATTAGAGTGGTCTGAGCAAGTGTGTGTGTGTGTGTGTGTGTGTGTGTGTGTGTGTGTGTGTGTGTGTGTGTGTGTGTGTGTGTGTCACCATGAACCACTAATTTATATTTAGTATTAATATTATATATCTGCTCCAGCCACCAAAACACGTTATTTATTGTTGTACCCGTGTGGTAGATTGGTTTTTTCCTTCTCTGTCTCTTGGCCGCTTTCCTGATTTTTTACTCTGATCTGGCTGCTTCGAGAACAAGTTAAAAATACCAAAGCTGGACCATCGAAAAGCTGGTTATCGTTCATAGTTTGAACAAAAACCTGCCTAGTTTTTTCCGCTATTCATTGAGAATTTCAAATAAAAGAGCTAGTGCCTCCCGACGTCCACTAGTAACAGCTTCCCGTCCCTCGCATTCACATACTTTGTTTTGTTCGACTGACTGGTGTTTAACATCTAAATCAAACAATAATAACGATCGGTATGTCTGTCAACAGAAATAATTCAAATTGATTTGTCTTTGTTAACAAGGTAATCTAGCAAATAACATAAGCTATTATGAACAAACATGTGCTGATTTGGTGATTGTGACTGAGTAGTGCTGTTTACAGTCATGATTTTAATTGATGTTTATAGCTTTGTTGTGCTGTGTTATGACTATGTTGGAGTTTATGCCCGAGTGGCCATACCTCACTGCCATTTGGTATTGTTTATCACTATGAACATATTGTACTATGACTATGACCGTGTGGTGGTGCTTTTGACTACGTGGTGATATTAATTACCGTCAGGTGGTGTTCATGATGATGCGGTGTTGTTTATGACCATGTGACGGTGTTTATAAATATAAGCTGGTGTTTCTGTCCAATGTGAGGTGTTTATGACAGCTCTTGTGTCGGTGTCACGGTGTCACGTTTATTTCGTGTTTCCGATGATCCAGCGATGACCATAAACGAATGTCATTGTAAGGATACTTTTTTCCACTGGTCGCTTAAAGAAAAAATGTGATGATCTGCATCGTCCTCTCTTACACGCAGCCTCGTACTGAAAACCAGCGCAAAACATTTGTATCAATTAAATGTATGTGCTGTGTAGTGCTGGGTTGCTTATGTGTACTTGTTTTAGTTACAAATTTATGAAAGTAAAACCAGATTATTGTTTTCCTGCTGAACGATGCAGGTGCAGGAAACGGATGACTGTGCCGGCACCTAACCTGGTGGCTCCAATAACAGGTATAAATGTTCGACTGATCCCTATTTCCCCTGCCAAAAGGTGGATAGTGGATTGCAAATGAGCTAATTCAGCCAGTATTCAACTGGGCTGACTGTCATTTTTAAACTGTGACATCAGTAATAACAATAATAACTTAGAGGAGGGGGGCGACCAGATAAACGTTGAGCACTGCTGATTTATGTTGGGTCAGACATCCTAGAGCTAAGCAAATTAGCAACAACGACGAACTCTGCAAAATATATTTATCTTATTTTACCAAAAGCCAGATATATATTTTTTTCTGCACGGTTAGGTTTCTGAATTAATTAATGAAGTAATCGGCCAGGCAGATCACAGTTCCTCAGCAACAAGAAAAACATCTGTTTCGATTAGATTCGGATGATATTTGTTGGAAGGGTTTAACATGAGACCTACAGTTTACCTAATAGGAGAAGGAATTTTAATGATTCACCAAGAAGTTTCTGAAAGTAGTAGCGTCAAAATTTTTTTGTGATGCCTCAGAATGACTCTTATCCGCCATCTCCACCTCCTAGTTTTTTGCCAAATGTACAAAAGTACCAGCTACCACGAACCATGGTTCAAAGCTGTTAGAATAGCCTATGATCATATGCAAAGCCACATTGAGATGATGGAAAAGAAACATGATGGTGAAAACAAGTAAATGCAGGGTGCCATGTGCATACGACATGTACCATGTTAACTGGCAACCCTCCCACTACAAGGAATGGGCAGTCTCCACGCCACCCGCCGCAAGAGGTGGCCACACGCCACTAATTTGTTATGTCGTGCACAAAAATTCCTTCCATCAACCAGGGGACAGGGTACTCTGCCACTAAAGCTCAAATTAATCGCATACGTCTACCCCCAACTCCCCCTCCTTACTCCATCCAATGCATTGATTTTTTAGGTGGATGGATCATAGCTGTGAAGCTTCTCTCACTCACGTCTTGCCGCATGTAATTTTACTTTCATTTATCCTACTATTAGGTTCATTATCACGTCCATGGATCCATCTTCAGTTCCATGACAAGCAGTTGTATCGAAGTTTTAGCAGATTTCAGTAGAATGACCCTAATAGACAGAGTTTAGTTTCCAAATATTTATCTAACGTCCTCTAAACTATATACTAAAATCCAAGTAATAACGACAGTTTATATGATTACTAGCCACATCAGTCCCTCTTCTGCCCTGTCATCTGGGGAGCCATATATCCACCCACCCACTCATCCACCTACGTATTCAACCCATCTAACACAACCCACCAACCTCACCCTAGCCACTCAAACAGCCCAGACACCTGTTCTACCCATCCAGCCCACCAATCCTGGCCATCCACCCTGCTAACCCACGAATGCCAACAATGCCACTCAACACATCCACCCACTCACCTACCCACCCCGAACCGATCCAGTCACCCAACCCACCAACTCAATCGCCCACCCAAACCATTCAATCGTCTCAGCTACCCTGGCGAACCACTGTACCCACTCACAATGATGACTCACTCTGCCCACACATTCAGACGACCTAACTTGCCCACCGACCCCTACAACCAACCCTTCACACCCACAAATTCCACCTACCCTGCTCACCCAACAATGCCATCCATCGCATCTACCAGCACAAACCTCACACCTCACTCTGAACCCACCCTGCCCACCCACTCCACTCTGCCCATCCACCCATCCTATTAATCCACTCCTCCGACCGACCCACCCACCCATCCAAATGCCCGACCATCCTTCTTACCCAACTCTATTCATTCCTCCATCCTATTCACCTATTGGAACCCGACTCATTCACCAAACTTATCCTATCCAAACCTAACATACCGACCCCTGCCTGACCACCCACATATACAGCCACTCACCAACCCAGCGCGTCAAACACATCCACCCACTAACCCATCTACCTCTAAAACCCACCCCCAGCATCTCCGCACACCACACCCAACAGCCTCCCAACCCCACCTTTACCAACCATCCTGCCCACCCACCCTGGCGATGCACCGAACTACCACACCCTGCAACTCAACCTCATCCACCCAACTAACTGACTCCAACAGAGAGAGAGAGAGAGAGAGAGAGAGAAAACACGCATAAACACACACACACACACATACACACACACAAACGCATACACAAATCCACACCCACCCACCCACCCACACACACACACACACACACACACACACACACACACACACACACACACACAAACGCATACACAAATCCACACCAACCCACCCATCCACACACACACACACACACACACACACACACACACACACACACACACATACACATAAACACACGCATACACAAATCCACACCCACCTACCCACCCACACCCACACACACACACTCATGCAAACACATACTCATGCAAACACACGCAAACACACACACACACACACACACACACACACACACACACACACACACACACACACACACACACACACACACACACACACACACACACTCATGCACACACTCATCCACACACACACACACACACACACACACACACACACACACACACACACACACACACACACACACACACACACACACACGTGCACACAGACAGAGGCAGTGGGGTGGGAAACGAGGGAGGGAGAGGGGGGAGGATTTTGCGACTTTGAAGCGGCAGGATGAGATGTGGAAGTGTCCAGTTTTGTTCTAATAGCAGCTCGCACAGTATGCTGATTTGTATCTTCCACATACACCGTCTGATCCACCTATGTTATGGTTGTATTTCCAGTAGGATTCCGTTATAAGCTATGCAATAGGCAATATTTTTTAATAAATGAAGGCTTCGGTAAAATATCAAATATCATAGCTATACTAATTTCATGATTAAATACAGTTCATACTGTTAAATGATTATATAGTCAGCCATTAACAGTAATAGACTTGAGACCAATCTTCCTCGAGGAAAAATAACCATTGAGGATGATTTTTGAGTGAAGTCACTGTTAACAACTGTGTGTGTGTGTGTGTGTGTGTGTGTGTCTGTCTGTCTGTCTGTCTGTCTGTCTGTCTGTCTGTTAGAGCCAGTTGGTTGGGTGGGTGGGATGAGTGGGGTTGAAAAGGTGGATGTGGTGAGTTAGTGCATCGCCAAGGTGGATGGGCAGGATAGCCGGTGAGGGAGGGGGTTGGTTGAGTGGGGTATGTGATATGTCTTGGGGTGGGTTGTAAGAGTAGATGGGTTTGTGAGTGGGTGTATTGGTTGGGTTGGATGAATGGGTGGCTGGATATGTCGGTGGTCAGGGAGAGGTCAGTAAGCTAGGATTGGATGGGATGAGTTTGGCGGATGAGCCGGGTTCGTATAAGTGAATGGGATGAGAGAGTGAATGAGGTTGGGTAAGAAGGGTGGTTGGACATGTGGATGGGCGGGTGGATCGGTGAGAGGAGTGGGTGGGTAGGATGGGTGGGTTCCCGGGGTGGGGTGGGAGTTTTCAGGGTGATGTGGGTGGGTACGGTGGGAGGGTTTTGTTGGTGGATGTAATGGATGGCATTGCTGGGTGAGCAGGGTGGGTGGAATTCGTGGGTAGGGAAAGTGGGTGGTAGGGATCTATTGGCAAGATATGTTGTCGGAATGTATTGTCAGAGTGGGTCACCAGGGCGAGAGGGCATGGTGGGTCGGCAGGGTAGCTGAGACGATTGCATGGCCGGGGTGCTCTGGATGAGTGGTTGGGTTGGTGGCTTGGATGGTTCGATAGGTTCACGGTGGATAGATGAGCAGGTGAATGTGAAGAGGAGCATTGCTGGGCAAGCTTCTTGGTTTCGTGGTTGGCATTCGTGAGTTAGCAGGGTGAATGGCAGGGGTGAGGTTGGTGGGTTGTGTTAGATAGGCTGAGTGGGTTGGTGGATGAATGGGTAGGTGGATAAGTGGCTCCCCTGATGACAAGGCCGGAAAGAGACTTATGTGACTAGTAATCACATAACTTGTCTCAATTTCTTGCATTATAGTATATCAGAACACGGATAAATATTTGGAAATCAAACTATACATTAGGGTCCCTTCACTGAAACTTCATATCTCTAATCCAGTCGCCTAACAAATCAGTGGATTGGTGGGAGGTAAGGAGGGGGAGTTGTAGGGTAGACGTGTACGTTCAACCTGACCTCTAGTGGCAGGTGCCCTGTCCCCTGGTTGATGGAAGAAGCTTTTGTGAACGATAGTTCTGTATGGTACAGAAAAAAGCTTGTCGTTTAGGTGACATATCTCGCCCGTTTTCTCCCTGCCACCTTACCCACCACCATGCCCTTAGGACTCTAAGATGGGTACCCCTGCTTCCTATGACCCTTCAGGAGCAATCGACATCCAATGAGGGAGAAGAAATGTCACAGCGGCTTGTTTTGGTATAGGAGACAGTAAGAGAGTGACGTAAACGCAAAATGGCAGTCAGGTTTAACGTAAAAATATATGCACATATATTTTAAAATAAGGTGGTGTCCTTTATCTAGCTAAAAAATAGAATTACGATCCTTCATTTTTATAATAAGATAAGTATTTTCATAGTGATTTTGATACATTAGACATACATGGATGGAGTTAATTACAGGTAAGGTCAAGGTTTGGTAAATCATGGGGAATGGTTTTTCATTGATTTTATAGCCAGGAGGTATATCGGGGGAGAAACTGTAGAGAACAGGATATAGCGATCCATTCACGTAAGATCCCTCGATGGTATCACAGTTGACTAGGACCGAGTCTGAGGGTAAGATGTCAACTACTTTCTCGGCCTCATGTTTACCAAAGTTGTTGAGAACGTAGTCTCCAAACCCGAGGAGGTTTCGTAGTGAGTGAAGGTGACTGATGAATTTTCTGACTTAGCGTTTCGTAATGTGAGTCACATATCTGTGGGCAGTAGTATTCTCTGTGATGTCCAATGCATCTTCATGACCTCCGAGTGAGAATTGTCTTTGTAGTGTGTCATTAATGGCATGGATCTCTTAATTTCGACTTGGTATTCATATACCACTGGTTGTTGGAATCGGCGATGTTCGGAACCATGTGGTATATATCTTTGTTGAGAAGTGTAATTTCAATTCTTCCACGAACATCGAGGTGAATAGATGGATACAAGTCACACTTTCAGTTGGACATATTGCTGGTTAGTGCAATACTTTTGAATTCGACATTCATTAATTATAGATAAAACCCATAACCTAATACTTCAACTAGAATTAGTATCCTGAATCTGTTGCATGTTTCTGTGATGGGTTAGCCATCTTAACCCTGAGTAAGTATACTCAATCTATTTTCCTTTCTCAAGTAGTGACCGAGAGCTAGTACCTTGAGAGTGTCGCCCAGGATGAGGCGCTCATCATCTTTCTCGCATAATGCCGCTTTATTGAGTCTTGTAGGTTTCATAACGCTTATTCTGGATCACGTTTATCGAGCGATTGAACACCACACCCTTAAAGTGGGTTTCTTCTGATCTCATATAGCCAGAGATTGCTTAATAACTTTCACCTTCTTCTCTTCCTCCTCACTGCCTAACATCTGAAGGGCATACAGCTTCATTCTCAAACCAACGGATTTCACTACTGGTTTCGCAGCTGTCTCATCCTTCAATTTTACCAACAATTTTTTATTCTTGTCAGAGAAGAGGCTTTGATCTGCGGTACAGATGGAGATGTCAAAGAGGTCTAATCGCTACTCCATGTCCCTATACAAGTTACCCATTTGCACGTGGTAGCATAGGGAACCCGTATCTTTGAGTAAGATCTGTGCTCTTTCACCATAGACATTTTTCATGTATCCATAATGCACATCATACACAAAAGTCTTGCTCAGCTCCAAGATGGAAAAGCCTAAGTAATTCGGTTTAACGAACATCAGCTTCGTCTTGTTCCTATGGATTGCTATCATGTTCTCTCTGAAAATGTTAAAGCCCTTGAAGCTGCTTTTGCTAACGTGTTTCCATGCTCGTGCTGGCCTTTTCACCAGTTCTATCTCTACCCGATCCTTTTCTTTCTCCAAGGTCTTACCAAAGACTGAGTCATTCATATGCTTGTAGAAGCCTTTTTCGAAGGAATTCCTAGCTGCTTCTCGTGTTTGTGTAATTAGCCCGATATAAGACTTCATCCATGGATTCTGATCAAATTCTAACACTCGGTGTAATTTCTTTAGTACAGGTCCTAACTCAAGGCACTCCTTTACAGCTTTATAGTGAAGAATACAGTTCTTCTTGTCACCTATATTTGGAACAGGCTTATTAAATCTACTCAGTTCGATCTTCTCTGCTGCTAGGGGATAGTTGTTGTGGCAGTTGTGTAAGTTGTGGGGATACTGTATGTCCCACCTATACTATGTTACCCTTTTCTGAATCATTGGAAGTATGGTCTATATTGTCTCTCTCTTCCACTTCCAAGTTGCTCTTGGATCGGTATTGAGACACTGCCCAGCCAAAGAGATTATTAGCATCATATTAGTCAATAAAACAACAAAACTTTGTCGGACCATATTCATCCACAACTAGATGATTAACCTTAGTGTAACTGTGGGTGAAGGAACTAATGCCTCCTAGAATCTCCTTCTCCATCACAAATGGCATGTCAGGGTATCCCACGACAGCCCCAGTGAGGTGGAATAATGTGCGGGATCCAGCCCGTACATCTTTATGCAAATATCTCTGAACTTCTCAACCATTTCAGGTATACCCACTTATGTTTAATAATACACAACTTAATCCTGCATCATCCTTGAACATGCTTGGGGTTTCATTTGCTCTTGACTTGTCTTGGAAAGATCATACTACATCTCTCGTAAAATCTGCTTCCAAGCGATTGGGTGTGCTAAGCCGACTCCGTTCCTTCTTTGCCCCTGCACAATTGTTGACTCTATACGGGGGTTTTATCCGCCCCTGTGTGGAGTACAACTCTCATGTGTGGGGAGGCTCCCCACATACAGCTCTTCTTAATAGGGTGGAGTCAAAGGCTTTTCGTCTCATTAACTCTCCCCCTCTTACTGACTCCCTTCAACCTCTGTCTCTTCGCCGCATTGTTGCATCATTATCTCTTTTCTATCGCTACTTCAATGGTCACTGTTCCTCTGAACTGTCTGCATGCATTCCTCTACTACGACAGGCGCGTAGCACCCGTCTAGCAGCAAACTCTCACCCCTTTTCTGTCCAACTCTCTAATGCAAGAGTTAACCGTTACTCCCAGTCCTTCATTTATGCAACAGGTCAATTCTGGAACTGTCTCTCTCTGTATATCCTCCTTCCTATGATCTCCAGTCTTTCAAACGCAGTGTGTCCAGGCATCTCGAAATGAATGGATCTTGAATTTGGCTCTCTTGTATTTTGTTTTTCTCTTGGCAGGAACAGTTTTGCTGGCTCGTGGCCTTTGGTTCCTTCTTCCTCACATAACAAAAAAAGTAACAAAGCATCTGTTATCAGATACAGCATGTTGTATTAATCAACGTCGTACACTGGAATGTCTTCCACATCGTGCTCGTAGTTTTCACTGGAGATATCTTCACTGTTGAGAGTGCTATGAAATTCCTCTTTCAGAGATATGTGCTCCACCTGAAACTTCTCATCATCCTTCCAGTCGTAGTGGTATACACCCTTTCGTTGCATGAGCTTGAGCTCCTGCTGTCTTTGACTATTTTGGGAAGTACTTTATCAGCATCTTATGATTTTCATCGCTGAGGATGAAGACTAGTTTTGCAAGGAATGAGGACATGAACCTCAGGCTGTCGATAAACCTTAATTCCTCTGTCCCAGCAGTCTTCTGTCTAAATCTTATATAGCTCTCATCCATCTTTGGCATAGCTTTCATTTCACCCACCATCTGCTCTCGGTGAATATGTGGGCATCGTACTTGCAGAGGTAGTATATGACAACATGAATGAACTTTAGATTTCTAATCTTCAAACTGCATCTGCAATGAGCAGCTTCTCCAGTGAGATGGTTATGGTGTCTCACCATATCCTCTTTCTCAGATAATTCATCATTGGAGATGTACCACTTGGTTACTTCCCACTGACTGATCAACTCTTCTTCGGTTAATTAATTCACAGATCCTCCTACACTCTCAGGTGAGGTAGTCCCAAAATGTTTTGGAGGCATCAGCTTCATGGTAGGTCTCAAGTTTGGAATGTGTATCACCTCCAATGCATGTCACATAGTTGCACCATCTATTCAGTTGATGCACGTGCACGTCCTTGATGTAGGACTTCTTTGATTTACGCTGAACTGAGTGAAGTCTTTTTAGGGTACCCTAAAAGTCAGCATAGATAACGAATGGATGATGAATTTGTTTATGATGGTTCTGGAATTTTCCTGGGCCTTCAGCTAAATCCAGCTTCACAGGTATATGAGCTATTCAGTTCAATTTTTGTCTCTTTAGTAATCCTGCTTATAAAATCTGTGCTTCATATATTTTTTTTTTATATACGAAAAGAATTTTCATGTGTTTCTTCTTTTCAAGCTTAGTGACTCTGTGTGGGTAAAATATTTCATCATCTAAATCGTACACATTATACATATATATTGTTTTGACTTTCAAATCTACCAGTGTGTATTATCTCAACCTGGAAGGATATGATGCTCCAATTGCATTTATTTCCTTCTTCTAGCAACTTCCTTGAAATCCTTTGACAGGTTATCATAATCAAGACACTATGCATGGGCAATGCACCACTGAAAGCACTGTTGATCATTATTTTGCAAGTCAATGAGTTTATAGTCATAGTTTTGATACTTTGAGGGTGTTGGAATGTATGCTCAGCAGTTCATGACGAGTATCTGTGATGTCGACCCCGAGGAGCTTACTTTCAATCCATCCTGACCCTTCATGAGTGAACAACATTAGTATCTCATCAATCTTCTGGGTCATGCTTGTGATCTCTGTCTCTGTCTGTCTATCTGTCTGTTAACAACTTTGCACGAAAACTACTGGTGCGATCTTGACTAAAATTACCATGATGATGGGCTATGACCTTTTGATTACCCGCTTAAAATTTGGGCCAAACTGGGCCAAGGCCCAAGCTGTAGGGCAAAAAAAAAAAAAAAAAAAAAAAAAAATAGGGACGGTAAAAGTCGTCTGCCACCATAACTCCTTTCTAAGTCGTCATTTCGACATGAAACAAATATGCATCCTATAACATGTCCCATAACAGGGCCACCCTCCAGTTAGCAGTAAGGGAATCAGTGACAGGTGGGTTGGGCCTATAATTTCAAATGGGCATGAAATCGTCAATTTTCACCCGATTTACTCCAAATTTGATATGTGACATCTTTGACTAGATATCATGTTGTTTTTATACGTCAGCACTAAAATGACTGCCGGGGGTGGGTTTGCTTTGCCTTAGCATCACTTCTTGTTATAATATCCCTCCGTTTAATGCCATCTTATACAACTGGGGGTGGAAGCAGATAAAGAACTTCAAGTATTTCCAACATTGTTCTTTCCCTAGATGGATAATTCCCACCATCATACTTCTAGTGGTAAACACCAGTGGATATACTGCTTTAATTTGTCATAACAGTGTGACATATTGCGTCATGAATAACAAGCCGCCTTAAAAAAAGTCACTGCTGATGTCTCTTAGTTTTCTGGTGAGATTTTAGACAGTTGACTCTCAGTCTGCACAACTTACATTCCTGCTGGACCTTGTCAGTATTATAGTAGTTAGGACCAAGGAGAATATTGCTAGTATTCTTCTGCTGCTTTACCGTTTATGCATGGGCTTTGAGGTGCTTGACAGTACTCGCATAGATGTTACAGGCGGCAGGCTATTAGTCAAGGAGGGCGGCGGGGGCGACTTCCCCCCTAGACCTCCAAGTTCCACCTGGCTATTACTGTTTGAAAACAAATAATAATCTGTTTGGAGGCCCATTATTTCTTGGAAAGAATTTACCCACTATTTTGGGAATATTTTGAGTAAATTGGTTTAATATATTTAAATTAATTAGGATTTATGAAAAAATACACAGGATACAGATATCTACCTTTTTTTTTTTTTTTTTTGCTATGCAGCTAAAGATTTTAAAGAAATTTTAGTTGAAACACTGTTTTAAAGTCGTATAAATGCTTACACAAGAGTATAATTCACACTGAACTCGTATAAACTGTAATTATATGGACGGTAGAGATAAATGTTGCTCAGAGTTTTAACCATTCGAAAGTTAATAACATAGATGTTCCACTAAATGAAGTTCACCCCAAATTAAATTTCCTTGTTACAAGCCGGGACCGTCATGGTGTTATTTATTTAAGGAAAAAGTACTTTAGGGCTAAACACCCGAAGTCTTCTCTGGGCAGCTTTGGGGTTCCAGCTACCAAGTTTTTTTTTTTTTTTTTTAATCACTTTGAATTTTTTACTTTCCCTCTCTCAATAGACTCTAAATGGCTTGTTTTTTTTTTGTTTTTTTATGTAACATCGAAGGTCAAGGAAACCTTGCAAGATCAAGTTAGATTATTTTTTAACTTACCATCGTCCAACCCTCAGCTTGGGAAACAGTACTGTAACTAAATCCTGGAAATTTATCTCTTAAGAGATGCAGTTTTCATTATGGGATGGTGGTGTTTTTACTACAGTAAGGCTGTTGATTACTATGTATATCTGACACTTTTTCCCAAAGTCATTCAGCCTCTTTCATCTTCCTGGCACTGTATGGTATAATTTCGGATATACACTACAACAATCCACACGACATAGCTCTAGGAATTGAACCTTTATAGTGTATATTAAAGGATTTCCTTCGATTGCTGCCCTTCCCTTTTCTATAAACTCCCTTAAAACTGATTGTTAAGGGTAACCAGTCTCTACATTATCACGTACACAGGGCCAGTCTATGCTACTTTTTAGTATATTTCTAGAGAATACACAGAGGAATAATAAACTGCAACGGAGGAATTGGAAAACTGGGTAGGTTGTAGTAAAGGTCCACTATTTTACAAGAGTTACAAACTCTCAAATTATTATATTTCAGAAAGTTCTGTGAGTATTCCGTTTACTTAAGGGGAAAAGCTATAAGACCATTTGTATAGGTTCCCTCTCTTAAAAGTAGTTTTCTCTGGTTAGAAACACGAGTCCAAGATTTTTATTAGTTTGGTTTGGCTTTTGACGACATCCAAATGAAAGACAGTCATTCAGTGTTACACAATTTTATATACATTTAGCGTTACAGATATCTGTAGGCTTTTGTTGCAAAAGAAATTTCTGTGTTTACACGTATATCACCTGCCTAGCTATTGACGTCATGTGCACCTTGCGTCCATGCATTGAAGTATTGTCTGTCCTTGTGTAGTGGTTAAGAATCCTGACTGCCGGTGCAAGTGTACCGTGATCGAATCTCGGTGTTTCTTAAACGTCATCTGCACCCTGCATGCGTGCACTGAATTAATCCATTTGCACTCAGTGTCCTTCATATAGGACGGAACTAGGCTTTTTCGAAATTTAATTAAGAAGGGAACCCCGGGGTAGGGACCTCTGAGCTTCGCCACTATGAGCCGACAGGCGGAGGGCAGTACGCCTAGCACCCTTCCAGCAAAATCCCTCGCACAGGAAGTCTGGGAGGTAATGGGTTAATCACGTATTCTCGTGACGTACTGGTTGACATGCCAGACTGTCAGTTCTTGTGTACTGGAAATAAGTCTGTGTGATTCTTAAACTACTAAACTGAAACAAAATTAATGTTCCAAGAAGAAGTTAGGCGTTGGCTCCATGGTCTAGTGGTTATGTCTTGGGACCTGGGGGGAAAATCCAGTACTTGGCTTAGCATGGTTGAGTCTACAATGGTTGCCCAAGAGACAGTCATAAGGAATAGTGCAATGGATATAGAAACAAACCTGTCAAAAAAATACCTCAGTGTTTCAGCTATCGATAACCTGTGGGCCTTGCGTAAAAACACAGCTTACTGCTGGGGATAGCAGGTTCAGTGCTTCGCCTCCTGGACCTGATGTCAGGCGATGTGAAAGCTAAGAGATCCAAAGAAACACTGCAGGTTTGGGATATTTAGTTACACTTTTTTTTTTCTTTAAGAAATTTAATGGATATTATCGTCAGTAAATGGAACGATGCTCCAAGCGGGAGAAAAACCCATTATTTTCGAATGACCTACCCATATTGTCATGCACCGCTTGTTGCCTAGTCTGGGTGTGCAAAGATGAATATAACTATGAGAATGCTACTTCAGCCAAAATTGCTAGATTATACGAGCTTGTATGTCTTCAGCATATCCTTACACCAATCTGAGCACAAGCTCTTGCAAGCTGCATTTGACTGGGGATAAGCTCAGTCGGAGATTCTCAGCCTTGTCAAAATTGGCAAGGGTAGTGTAGACGAGTTATTGAAAACTTTATGTAAAAAATATTCTCCATCAAAATACAGAGCTCTGAACTATTAGAATTCCCCATTTATTCCTGACCTAAAGGATACTATAGCCGAAAAAATGAACCTGTTTATATTCGATGATATTGTGACCGTTTCCAACCAGAGTAAAACTTAAGATTTTTACATTCGAAGGTGTAATAATGTGGGTCCTACTTTTCAGTCAACTTTATTACAAGCTCGCGCTTCAACAATACTGTCTAATGCTAATATTAGTATAATTTTTTCTCTACCCAAGGGGGATCTACAAAATATCTACCAAGGTTTCATGACAAAAGATTTGGTACTGGAGGAATTTCATGAGTATTGTAGGACTGCCTAGAATACACTTTATGAGTTTATAGTAACTAGTAAAATCTTGCATCCTTTGAAGGAAAATATAAACTAAACTTCAGGCAACAATATTACTCATAGGCCTGCTTTCGCTCTTTAATAAATGCATGTATACAGTACACCACGGAAAGGGTTTAGGCACATTCCATGCAAACAAACTCCCTTAATGACACTAACCCCAGAAAATGAAGAAGGGGAACAGGAAGGGGATAGGAAGTTGTTAATTCTCTCGTGGCTGGAGCCGAGTCTTTTCCAAAAATATTAGATTATAGGGTTATAAGAGGAGAAAATTTTCAAATTTGTCTTGTCGTGGATGGCAGGAGAAAGATAAAGATGAGTCTGGGGTTTGATTGCAGTTTTATTCTCAAATCGAGTTATCTTGACAAGGGGAGTACTAAGATGAGGGCGGCTCATGCTAGCTAATGCCGTTGTACAGTCATCTCTGCGATCCAGACTTTTAAGTGGTCAAAAAGGGCAGAAATTCAAGTCACTATTGATGACCACTGTGTGCTGGAACGGTCAGGAACTCAGATTGACGGAGACTCTCTCCCACTAGAGGCCTCTTCGGTTGCGTTTATTACATTTCAAGAGTTAAAGTTAAGTGTGGTAGCCTGCCAAAATGACGGGACCAGTCTCCAACTCGGCCAACCCAAGCCCAACCTTCCTAATTTCCCCCCAAAATGCTTCTCAGGTTACACATTAACAAACTACTAGGTAAGCTCTATACCACCAGTTCTCAAGGGTTATACAAACAATAAAGTTCAAGTGGGAGCAAATGTGTATTAACAAGACCAAAAGAAAGGTAGAAATCTTCCCCACCTACTTGCTTTACAGTTTAAACCTGGTCCTGATATCAAATCCACAAAATTTAGCTCCTTTGTCCCAGTCCAATATGTTTCTTCATAATCATCCCTCTGAGCACATAGTTCACTGGTCCAGTCCTCTGCCACTCCCGACCTTGACTTCCACACTGGGACCTTGACTCCCTCACTGGGACTTCGACCTCCACACTTGATCCCCCTAGAAGTTAGTATGTATAATGAATAACTATTCTCCCCAATGCAAGTAATACCATCAAATGATCAGGAAAGTCTCATAATAAAGAAACATGAGTTACAACACTCGGCATCTCGAGTAATAACAGAATAACACATGGCACTACAGACACATAGGTCTGCTCAAAATACTACTTATTGTAGGGATAACATGGAAGGGAAAGTACTATAACAAGTACAGTAAGCATGAATAACTTTTAACTCTAACCATGAAAATCATTAATGCATCAATATCATTGTGCCTCACAAAGTAACCAAGTGAACATTATCGCACAAATTACACAGCCCTAATAAGTACTGAACCGCAAAGTCATCTCAACACATATTAACAATTTACAGTTCCCGGGCACCTGATACTAGGCCCACAAAAATCACACATTTATCTGAGACTCAGACAGAACTAGCTAGCATTCTCTTATTCTAGTTACTACCATGGAAAGGGGGGTAGCCAAGACAGGACGACACACTCCCCATTTACTCATCCACTCAAACAGTCATTGCCATCTTAGCCCCAAAGGGGAGAAGGGACAGATCCTCACCCCACCACACCACACATGGGTCGACTGTGCAGTGCAATCAGTGACATCCGCAGCAGGGCCCGACAGCAGAGCTGGTTTACCCCTGCCACATCATAATAGACCCATCCCCTTACTCGCACCTGACCTGACTGGCTAGTCAGACCAAATGCGGGAGAATATCCCCTCAGGGCTGCGTCATCATTTATTCATTCACAATTTCTCTCCATTTATTTCTGTCATGCACAGCCGGCTTACGCTATTTAAAATTTTAATTACTACAGACTCGTGATAGACTCAGTGTGATGTCTTTTCCCTTACAATCGATTACCCGAAAAAAATGACATTCTGCAGTTGTAATAACTACTCAACAACACCTCTCTCTTTATACCCTTACATCGAAAAACAATAAATATCATCATGCCTTACATCACTTAGCGCACGCATACATTATGGTACATTACGTGACCAAGGCCCATATTCCAATCCACTCGAGAATTTATATTATAAATAGACTTAATACTAGTAAATTACAGTAGGAAAAAAAATTACTTAGCAACTAGGTAACTTAATCTATGTTCTGGTCACGTCCACATGGTAACAACTATGCCCCGGCCACACACTGTCACTCAACCGAACTTTTGGTCATTTAAAATGAACTAGATACACTCATTATCACTTCCGGGCACTACATCCACCCACGATTAGGGAAGACCAAAAGTTCGGGAAACTGGACCTAAACTCCTTAGAAATACTCAGTACCCATACTTAACACACATGGTACGTAAGTGCACCTTCTTGACCAATCTCCCTTAGTACTGCTACTGTGGGGTGTTCCACACGCTCCTTGCTCGTGAGGGGAAACCAATCTACACGCCTCCAAAACACCAGACAATGTGTCCTGTACTGCGACTGTGGGATATTACATAAGCTCCATGCTCGAGTACAGTTGGCAGCTATCGTGTCCACAAAAAAAAATCACAAGGAGAATGTCCTGCTACAAGGAGAAACTTTGTGCTTAGCTAAGAGTAACACGAGCTGCTCCACTGCGTTCTGTCCAGAGAGACCGAGTGAAACCTCTCCTAATATCCGAGAGCCCCATAGTTCAACTTCTCCAAGCCCTATAGAGAAACTGGAAACTTCCCCTCTCTCTCTCTGAGCAATCCTACTGTGTACTGCAGTTTGGGTATTACATACACTCGGTGCTCGAGGTTCTCAAAGCAAATAGGAAACCACCAGGTGGAGACCTTCAGGTAGAACTGCCCCTCACATGTACAGTTCCCTAGCTCTGGGGAAAAAAATTCCTAACTGTGAGATCTCATTATCCCTAACTAAACTAAACAATCGAACCTAAAGAAAAAAAAAAGAATCGAGGTAACGCAAGGACGACGGTCTATACACCGTGGTGCACTCGATTTGACAAACACGCAGCTTCCACGCCTCATCTCTCCAAAAGCTGGACATACCCTAAACAACTACTCAACCCTATTAATCAACCCAAAATTACAAGTCATATAGATACAGATAAAAAAGATACACAGGTACCGTCCAGAGAGACCTGGAAGGGCATACCTGACTCCATGCTCCCAGCCAGTTAAGGCAAGGACAATACATGCTCAGAGAGAAAAAGAGTATATACAAAATATACACAATACACCCATCATTTACGTGCACTGCATCCTCTCAGGCAGTCTCCGGGATCTCACACTAGGCAGTATCTCTTCCTCTTCCTCACTGGTCAAAAACTTGTGATCCACCGTACTCAATAAGGCATCTCTTTCAACGTATCTTTTGACCTTTTCAGCTGCCCTACTCAAGGTGGTGCCATGAAACACATTTTCTAACTCATAGGCTCTACCCTGATTGATAACTTTGACAATCTTGCCATTTTCTATTTAGCTTTAATGCCGTACCAGGCAAGCACTCTTCGACATAGATCCAAACTAATTCACCTGCTTCTAGACAGTCATTCCTACGTGTTTCATTTGCCCTGTTAAGGTATCCTGCTGTCATCCGACGTTGTGTCTCTTTGAGTATCTGTTTGACATTTATTTTCTCTACACAGTCTTCATCAGTAGGCAACTGCAAATCTCCTACCTCGCGATTTGGATGACGTCCATAAAAAGCAAAGAATGGTGATGTACCTAGGGACGTATGCACTGCTTCGTTCAACGCTTTCTCAGTGTCGCACAGATGCATGGGCCATGTATCCGGGTGTTCCTGGCTCATGATTGCCAGTACTGTCTTTATGGTCCTATGTGCTCTCTCAATATCTGAATTTCCTTGGGGATTGTAGGGTAGACAGAATCCGTGCTTAGTCCCGGCTCTCCTACATAAGTCTCTAAACTCTGCACTGGTGAATTCTCCTCCATTGTACATGATGACTACCTGCAGCTTCCCATACCTACAGATGTCCTTCTTAAATTCTTCAGCTACGGCTTTGGTGGATTTTGTACAAAGGGGGTAGATATGTAGGTACCTAGAAAAATGGTCTATCACCATGAGACAATACCTGTGACCACTCCTACTATTATGCAAATCTATGAGATTTATTGCAACTCTCTGACCATTATCATCTACTGGTGGTAATTCCTTAAAATGGTGCACAATCTTCCCGTGACCCTTGAACTGCTGACATGACTTGCATGATTTAACAATGTTGCACATCAGTCAGTAGAGCCAGCCAATAGAAAAACTGTCGTGCCTTGGCTACCATCTTGCGTTCTCCTAGGTGTGAAGGGTTATGAAATTGAACAGGCAATAGCAACTAAAGACTTGGGTACTACCAGGCACAACCTCGACTTTCCCATTTCTTCTTTTCGGACTTACAGAATCCCCTCGTTCATTTCGAAAGCATAAATGGGATGATCACAAGACAACTTCCTGGGTAACTGACCTCCTTCTAAATACTGAATTACGTGCCTCAACCTCGGGTCTGCTCTTTGGACTTCTCTGATCTTGTCCACTGTAAGGCCCAGCCACCGAAATTCTGCATTAGATTGGATTATATCTGAGGCCTCCTCGATTGCTCCTACTGGTCTACTCAAAGCATCTGGGACATAATGATTCACACCCTTTTTATATCTTATCACAAAACTGTAGTCTCTCATCTCCAACAAATAATGTGACATATGTGGGCATTTAGTCTTTTTCTTAAAGATGGTGGTTAATGTTCTACGGTCAGTGACGATGGAAAAGGGTTTGCACCAGAAATAGTGGCTTAAAAATCTACATGCACTCACTACTGCCATAGCTTCCTTGTCTGTTACTGAGTATCTTTTTTCTGCCGGGGTAAGTTTCTTTGAAAGTATGCAAAAGGTCTCAGATCTTTCTCACCCTCCAGCTGCATAAGAGCTCCGCCATTGTGCGAGTCGCTAGCATCTGTGTGTAACTCGAATGGTTTAATTAAATCTGCCTTTACTAGTACTGGAGCTAACACTATGTTTTGTTTAAGAACTAAGAATGCATTCTCACACTCCTCTGACCATTCAAATTTTGTGTCTTTCCTAAACAAATTTGTGAGACGATTGGCAATGGCAGCAAAGTCAGGAATGTGTTTGCGATAGAAGTTACACATGCCCACAAAAAGTCTCACTTCCTTGGCCTTCGTTGGTCATGATACCTGTTCAATGGCTTCGAGATTCTTACTGTCAGGGAGTACTCCTTTCTCGAATACTACATGTCCCAAGAACCTAAATTCTCACTTTATGAAAGAGCATTTACTAACATTCAGCTTCATTCCAAACTTGGTTAATCTGCCAAAGATAATCTTCAGTCGGGCTAGCATCTGATCGAAAGAGTCTGCCCAAATCACAACATCGTCTAGGCAGTTGTGGCACCAACCTTCTCTAAGTAAAGGGGCTAACACTTGCTGCATTTTCCTCATGAAAATTACTGGACTCACAGACAGTCCAAAAGGTAAGCGCTTGTATCTGAACAAATTAACTCCATCAGAAAAAGCTGTCAAGTCTCAAGAGCTTACATCCAACCGAACTTGGAGGTAGGCGTCTTTCATATAAAGAGTGCAGTAAAACTTTTTCCCAGCACTTTCCTCTACTAATTCTTCTAATCGGGGTAGGGGTTGGATATCTATTTTGACCTTCTTATTAAGAGCCCGATAATCAATACACATCCTTTTACTGCTGTCCGGCTTGCTGACTAAGACTATGGGGGCTAAATATGCAGCGTTCAATTTCTTAATCACATCCTTTTCAATCATGTCATCAATCTTCTCAGAAATTATCTTCCTTGCTTGCTCAGGATGCCGATACAAGGGCATACGCACGGGTTCATAGTCGATGGTATCAATGTGGGCTTCAGGTACTTTAAGGGTGCCAATTTCCTTTGGACCAAGAATGAACAGTGTATGATTTTTCAATATCAACTCTCTCAATTTGTCCCTCTGTGACCAAGACAAATGTGCCCACTTCAGCTCCCTGAGAATTGAATTAAGCACAGCACAACGGTCACTCCCATCCTGTGCCTGATCCATGTGTGGTAACAAGCATTATCTACCCGAACTACTGGTGTCAGAAGGTCACCTTCTGCCTCGCCTACTGGTCGCACTAATTCAGGTAGACTTCTGTCCTGTTCCTTGGGACTAAGATAAGTAATATTCGAGTCATCAACAACATGGTTCATCCCAACACTTGTCCTGGGTTTTGCTTCACTGGTCCCTTGGTTACATTAGCAATGGTTACATAGCATGTCCCATTCTCACTAACTCTAATGCAACAATTTGGTGTTAATGAACCTTTACCCCTGGCCTTCTGAAATTTACTAACATAAAAGACATCTCCGGGTTTTCTGTCTTTTAACGCAATGGATACTGACATAAATGTCTGTGCAGGCACCACGGTCCTACACTTCACTTGTACAAGCTCTCCTTCTGCCTTTCTCGTATGGTTAGACCGAACTTTATTCTATTCACTGTCTGGCAAAGCTTATTTCGGACTCCGTACTGCTGACCACCCCAGTGCATCACCTGACCTTCTCCATCCCAAGTCAACATCGCTCTACCAATTAACTCCGCACCCATGAGCACTTCGGTTGACAAATAATAGTCTGGGACCACTACAAATAGCTGCACTATGCTTGTCTCGGGGGCAAAATGCACTACTGACGAAACCTGGCCAACAACAGTTAATTTATGGTTGGATACTGAATGCAATGAACGTAGGCACTTGCTAATCTTTAATCCTAATCTAATTACTGTACTTTCTTTCATCAATGTTACTACACTACCAGTATCTACAAAAGCTGAAACCTGATACTGGCCCAAAATCAAGCGTATCACTGGAGTGTCTACTTCACCTCGAACTTTGCGGACTTCCTCCACCTCAGTATCTGAAAGGTTCTGACAGCCCTCATTCTGTTCTACATCCTGTGCAGTATGCTACACACGACATAACTGGCAGCCTACATTACCTCAGGGGCCTCTAGGCATTCCCTAGGTGGTTGAGAGTCTGGATGTAACTGAGAATCCTGCTGTGGGAGGGAACTAGCTGTTGCGGGAGGTGTACTTGGCATGCTTTTCTCCTGTTTTCTACTCAAGTTAAGTCTACCAGGGCATCCCTCGTGTCCCCTTCTAGAGTTCGCTTTCAAGCAATCAAAACAACTTCCTCACTCTGATTTCCTAGGACAGATCACCCTGTCATGTTTACTGCCATTTGAACACCACCCACAAGGCCACATTGTAGGCATAGGTTTAAAGGATACCTGACGTACGGGTACTTGAGTCACTGGATGAGCGTTGTCACTAACAACTGGAGGTGTGATTCTAGTAGGGGTTGGAACATAATTATCAACGTGCCTTTGTTCATCCACAACTTTTGCCACTCTACGTCACTCTCTATAAACCCTTTCTTTCTCTAATTCTGAAATAAAGGTCTCCTCCATTCCCAGATCTTTAAACAACTCTAATCGTTCCCTAACTTCCTGTGGTACATTATTTAGCACAGCTTTCTTCCACAACTGCTCCACATTGGGAGGGTTAATATGGGGATGTTCTCTACAAATTGCCCTAAAGTTACTCTTGAACTGTCTAACAAACCTCTTAGGTGGATCTTCAAAGTTATACTCCATTTGGGCAAGCTCGCGGAATGCATCAGCGATCCCTTTGGGACCTCTGAACTCCTGTTGCAACAATGTCTTAATGTCTCCATAAGTACCACCTGCCTCACATAAGCTTAACTCTCCCAGAACATATGTATGCAACTCTGTGTCCATATGTGTGAGCGCTACCGCCTTCCACTGTTCGAAGTTAGCAGTCACTTACTCCACATGCATTAGAACGAGTTCCACCAGGGTCCTAGTATGTAGACCATACATTTCACTCATCCTTAGAACATCAGCATCCTTACACTCTAGTACTACCGGATTTCCCTGATAGCTCTCCACACCTCCTACGGGCAAATTTGACCCCTGTGGAGTTGACTGCCTAAATGGATTTCCAGACTTTATGGGGGTAGATTGTGATGGGCCTCCAACCTTGGTCTGGGTGAGTCCGGGTGGGCCTAACATCTCCTCCAAAGCTCTAATACGCTCAAAACACTCATCAATTGTGGAGGGTTCCTGCTTCACACCTACTCCCTCAGGCATCTCAGTCTCAATGACACTCAGTTTTTCAACATGGGACTCCATCATGAATTATACAAATGTCAGCAACCCCAGGAGGTAAAAGCTGAACTACTAAAATGCCCAATTGCAACACCAAGATAGTACACACTTCAAATTCACATACCTTATAAATCTACATATAATGCCAAGTATATATACCTTTGAGAACTGGGGGATGAGCTATTACCTTAATTTTATTTAATGACAATCTTCTAAACGATCTCTCAATTATTGCTTACCAGTTTAATTACCCTCACATTAATAAGTCATCCCAGTGCTGTGCCATCACTTGTACTGTCACCTCTGCAATCCAAACTTTTACGTGGACAAAAGGGGCAGAACATCAAGACACTATTGATGACCACTGTGTGCTGGAACGGTCAGTAACTCAGACTAACGGAGACTCTCTCCCACTAGAGGCCTCATCGGTTGCGTTTATTACATTTCAAGAGTTAAAGTTAAGTGTGGTAGCATGCCAAAATGACGGGACCAGTCTCCAACTCGGCCAACCCAAGCCCAACCTTAGTAATTTCCCCCAAAAATGCTTCTCTGGTTACACATTAACAAACTACTAGGTAAGCTCTATACCACCAGTTCTCAAGGGTTATACAAACAATAAAGTTCGAATGGGAGAAAACGAAAACGAAAACGAAAACGTATGTGTGTGTGTGTATATATATATATATATATATATATATATATATATATATATATACACATACGTTTTCTTTTTCGTTTTCGTTTTTAAAGGCTCCAACATGCTTGCATGTGTCGGCCTTGGTCACCTAATGGCGGCTCTCCACGCTCCACGATCCATTGCAGCCTCCCTGTTCAGTCCCTTAACCCTAAGGTCACACTTAATGACCTCGTCCCATGTCTTTCTCGGTCTACCCCTCATAACCCCACCCCCAATATTAACACTTCTCACCTTCCTCACCCAATTATCATCTCCCATCCTCTCCACATGTCCAAACCACCTCAATCTACCTCTCCTCATCACAACACCAATACACTCCAGTCCCATCCTACCTCTCAACTCTTCCATTGTAAACCCAGCCTCTCCAGGCCTTGGACGCAGGGACGCACTGCACATCCACCTAATCATTGTCATTTCTGTACGTCTGAGCCGGCGAATGTCTTCCTCCTTCACTTCCCAGGTCTCACTGCCATACAGCATTACACTCCTAACACATGCTGCATACAAAGACCCCTTAGCACGTAGGGAGAGCCCTCTCAATGTCAGGAGAGGCAAGAGCTCCCTGAGCTTCTTCCAACCACTTCTCACCCTAGCCACAGAGCCAGCTCCAGCCCCACCTCCAGCACACAGTATGTCTCCCAAATAACAAAACTCTTCCACACACTCAAGAGATTCACCAGCAAGTTCAATCCTTTCACGTCTGACGATCTCCACCTGCTCACCCCGGCACGCCGTACACATAAAATCAGCATTATCTCGCAGTCTACCTCTGATACCACTACATCTCTTATGCACCCATTTATCACACACACCGCACAAGATGGAATTACTTCCCACACCCTTGTGGCAAACTGCACATGGCCACTCTCCCTCGTCTTTGACAGTACCGCCACCAACCCTAGATATCATCACTTTTGTTTTATCTGCATTTACCCTTAAACCCTTTTGCCCCATACCATCTCTCCACTTCCTAAACCTTTCCTCCACCTCCCTTTCATTCTCTGCAATCAACACCAAATCATCAGCATACAACAACTCCCACGGGAGTCCGTTTCTAAAGTCACGTGAAAGGGCTTCAAGTACCATGATAAACAACATGGGACTCAAGACTGACCCCTGATGCACACCAACATTCACGAAAAACTCATCACTCAAATCTCCATTGACTCTCACCTGGGTGTGAGCACCCACATACATGGCCATAACCACCCTAACGAGCCACTCCTCCAAGCCAAGCTTTCTCATTGCCCACTTCACCACCTCTCTAGGGACTCTGTCAAAGGCCTTTTCCAAACCAACAAAAACAAAATAAAGATCCCTTCTCCTACCAATATATTTTTCCTGAAGCTGTCGAACAATGAATACACATACATACATATATCTATCTATCTATCTATCTATCTATATCTATTTCTCTCTCTCTCTCTCTCTCTCTCTCTCTCTCTCTCTCTGTATATATATATATATATATATATATATATATATATATATATATATATATATATATATATTTATGCGAGGAAGAAGGAACCAAAGGCCATGAACCCGCAGTAACAGTTCCCTCCAAGGGAAAAACAAAATACAATAGAGAGCCAAATTCAAGATCCAATCATTTTGAGATGCCTGGACACACTGCGTTTGAAAGACTGGAGATCATAGGCAGCAGGAAATACAGACAGAGGGAGACAGTTCCAGAGCTGACCTGTTGCATAAATGAAAGACTGGGAGTAACGGTTAACTCTTGCATTAGAGAGTTGGACAGAAAAGGGATGAGAGTTTGCTGCCAGACGGGTGCTACGCACCCGTCGTAGAGGTGGAGGAATGCAGGCAGACAGTTCAGAGGAGCAGTGACCATTAAAGTAGCAATAGAAAAGAGATAAAGATGCAACAGTGCGGCGAAGAGACAGAGGTTGAAGGGAGTCAGTAAGAGGAGGAAACTTAATGAGACGAAAACCTTTGACTCCACCCCATTGAGAAGAGCTGTATGTGGGGAGCCTCCCCACACATGAGAGTTGTACTCCACACAGGGGCGGATAAAACCCCTGTATAGAGTCAACAATTGTGCAGGGGTAAAGAAAGAGCGGAGTCGGCTTAGCACACCCAATCTCTTGGAAGCAGATTTTACAAGAGATGTAATATGATCTTTCCAAGATAAGTCCCGAGTAAATGAAACCCCAAGCATGTTCAAGGATGATGCAGGATTAAGCTGAATATTATTAAACATTAGTGGGTATACATGTGGAAGAGTTTGTTGGGTTGATAGATGTAAGAATTGAGTCTTAGATGCATTAAAAACAACCATATTATTTTTACCCCAATCAGAGATATGAGCCAAGTCAGACATTAGGTGTGCCATAGCCTCATCCCTTGTTTGTTGAAGTAACTGTTGAGATGGGCGTTGCGGGAACCGAATGGAAAGGTGAAGGGTGGAGTCATCAGCATATGAGTGGATAGGGTTAGATGTACAGCTTTGAAGATCATTGATGAATAAAAGGAAGAGAGTTGATGATAGGACAGAGCCCTGAGGAACACCACTGTTGATAGATCTAGGAGAAGAACGATGGCCATCCACAACAGCGGCTATAGAACGACCAGAAAGGAAGCTAGCGATGAAGGCACAGATAGAAGGATAGAAACCGTAGGAGGGCAGTTTGGAAATTAAAGATTTATGCCAGACTCGATCAAAAGCCTTTGAGATGTCAAGTGCAATGGCAAAGCTTTCGCCAAAGTCCCGAAAGGAGGATGACCAGGAGTCTGAAAGGTAAGTGAGAAGATCGCCAGTGGAGCGTCCCTGACGGAACCCGTACTGACGATCGGAAAGAAGGTTGTGATAGGAAAGATGCCTTAAAATTTTTCTATTGAGAATTGACTCGAAAACTTTTGAAATACAGGACGTTAAAGCAATTGGACGATAGTTGGAGGGTTGGGAGTGGTCACCCTTCTTTGGGACTGGCTGAATAAGAGCAAACTTCCAGCAAGAAGGAAAGGTACAAGTTGACAGACAAAGGCGAAAGAGTTTGCCTAGGCAGGGTGTAAGCACAGAAGCACAGTTCTTGAGGACAACAGGAGGGACCCCATCAGGCCCATATGCCTTGTTAGTACTGAGGCCAGTGATGGCAGAAAATACATCAACTGAAGAAATTTTAATGTCAGCCATGAGGAAGTCAGAGGGGGGAAGTGATGGAGGAACAGCACAGGAATCGTCTAAGGTGGAATTGAAGGAGAAAGTCTGTGCGAAGAGATCTGCTTTATCAGTAGAAGAAATAGCTACAGAACCATCAGAGTAGAAAAGAGGAGGGAAGGATGATGAGGTAAAGTTGTTAGAAAGATTTTTGGCAAGGTGCCAGAAGGAGCGGGAAGAATTTGAGTTGGAGAGTTGAGAGCATATATATATATATATATATATATATATATATATATATATATATATATATATATATGGTCCCGATATCAAATCCACAAAACTTAGCTCCTTTGTCCCAGTCCAGTATGTTTCTTCACAATCATCCCTCTGAGCACATAGTTCACTGGTCCAGTCCTCTGCCACTCCCGAACTTGACTTCCACACTGGGACCTTGACTCACTCACTGGGACTTCGACCTCCACACTTGATCCCAGTAGAAGTTAATATGTATAATGAATAACTATTCTCCCCAATGCAAGTAATACCTTCACATGATCAAGAAAGTCTCATAATAAAGAAACATGAGTTACAACACTCGGCATCTCGAGTAATAACAGAATAACACATGGCACTACAGACACATAAATCTGCTTAAGATACTACTTATTGTAGGGATAACATGGAAGAGAAAGTACTATAACAAATACAGTAACCACGAATAACTTTCAACTCTAACCATGAAAATCATCATTGCATCAATATCATTGTGCCTCACAAAGTAACTAAGTGAACATTAACGCACAAATAACACAGCCCTAATAAGTACTGAACTGCAAAGGCATCTCAACACGTATTAACAATTTACAGTTCCCGGGCACCTGATTCTTGGCCCACAGAAATCACACATGTATCTGAGACTCAGACAGAACTAGCTAGATTCTCGTATTCTAATTACTAAATAATAATATACTGTAAAGTACAGTACACAAATATTTAGGAAATACCTCACTTCAGCTCACAGAATACCAGGGTTGTGAGCAGGAAACTCAGGACTTGCTCTTCCAATGGCTAATGGCGTCACCATTACACACTTCCTGAGGAACGACAACACTTGATTCTACCCGAGTCTATTTCTTTATTTCGTCACTATTATCACTCGTGGAGTATCACTTATTCGCGCTTCAACATATCAGACATCATTAATATAAAATTACTTACAGAATTCCTTGGGGAGGGGGGGTGGGTAGGATGACGACAGTGTCTTCTACGTTTCACGGCCGGTGAGCGAGTGCAACATGCCAAAACTGCGTGATAGAAAGGGGGAGGAGGGGGGATGCCGGCTTATGCTATTTAAAATTTTAATTACTACAGACTCATGATAGACTCAGTGTGATGTCTTTCCCCTTACAATCTATTATCCGAAAAAAATGACATTGTCTAGTTAAAATAACTACTCAACAACACCTCTCTCTTTATTCCCTTACATCGAAAAACAATAAAAATCATCGTGCCTTACATCACTTTGCACACGCGTACATTATGCTGGATTATGTGACCAAGGCACATATACCCATCCACTCGAGATTTTATATTATAGACTTATTACTAGTAAATTACAGTAGGAAAAAGAATGACTTAGCAACAAGGGAACTTAATCTATGTTCTGGTCACGTCTGCATGGTAACAACTATGCCCCGGCCACACACTGTCACTCAACCGAACTTTTGGTCATATAAAATGAACTAGATACATTCATTATCACTTCCGGGCACTACATCCGCCCACGGTTAGGGAAGACCAAAAGTTTGGGCAACTTTACCTGAACTCCCCAGAAGTACCCAGTACCCACACCTATCACACACGGTACGAAAGTTCACCTACTTGACCAGTCTCCCTCAATACTGCTACTGTGGGGTGTTCCACAAGCTCCTTGCTCGTGAGGGGAAACCAATCTACACGCCTCCAAAACACCAGCCAATGTGTCCTATTCTGCGACTGTGGGATATTACATAAGCTCCATGCTCAAGTACAGTCGACGGGTATCGTGTCCACAAAAAAATAATCACAAGGAGAATGTCCTGCTACAAGGAGAAACTTTGTGCTTATCTAAGAGTAACACGAGCTGCTCCACTGCGTTCTGTCCAGAGAGACCGAGCAAAACCTACCTACCTCTCCTAATATGCGAGAGCCCCATAGTTCAACTTCTCCAAGCCCTATAGAGAAGCTGGAAACTTCCCCTCTCTCTCTGAGCAATCCTATATTGCAGTTTGGGTATTACATACACTCAGTGCTCGAGGCTCTCAAAGCAAGTAGGAAACCTCCAGGTGGAGACCTTCAGGTAGAACTGCCCCTCACGTGTACAGACGTCGGAATAAGTTCGTTTCCTTTTCTGTGTTTGTAACACTGCTCGATGGAGAGCTACCC
>NC_137013.1:17314479-17669402 GCF_032717465.1 Coenobita brevimanus
CGCACAGGTGCATGGGCCACGTATTCGGGTGTTCTTGGCACAAGATTGCCAGTGCTGTCTTTACGGTCCTATGTACTCTCTCAATAACTGAATTTCCTCGGGGATTGAACGGTAGACAGAATCCTTGCTTAGTCCCGGCTCTTCTACAAAAGTCTCTAAACTCTGCACTGGTGAATTCTTCTCCGTTGTCCATGATGACTACCTGCGGCTTGCCATACCTACAGATGTCCTTCTTAAATTCTTCAGCTACGGCTTTGGTGGATCTCGTACAAAGGGGGTAGAAATGTAGGTACCTAGAAAAATGGTCTATCACCGTGAGACAATACCTGTGACCACTCCTACTATTATGCAAATCTATGAGATCTATTGGAACTCTCTGACCATTATCATCTACTGGTGGCAATTCCTTAAATTGGTGCACAATCCTCTCGTGACCCTTAAACTGCTGACATGACTTGCATGATTTAACAAAATGTCACACATCAGTCAGTAGAGACAGACAATAGAAAAACTGTCTTGCCTTGGCTACCATCTTGCATTCTCTTAGGTGTGAAGGGTTATGAACAAATGAAAAGGCAATAACAAAAGACTTGGGTACCAGGCACAACCTCGACTTTCCCATTTTTTCTTTTCCGACATACAGAATCTCCTCGTTCATTTTGAAAGCGTAAATGGGACGATTACCAGACAACTTCCTTGGTAACTGACCTCCTTCTAAATACTGAATTACCTTCTTCCATCTCGGGTCAGCTCTTTGGGCTTCCCTGACCTTGTCCACTGTAAGGCCCAGCCACCGAAATTCTGCATTAGATTGGGATATATCTGAGGCCTCCTCGATTGCTCCTACTGGTCTACTCAAAGCATCTGGGACATGATGATTCACACTCTTTTCATATCTTATCACAAAACTGTAGTCTCTCATCTCCAACAAATAATGTGACATACGTGGGCATTTAGTCTTTTTCTTAAAGATGGTTGTTAATTGTCTATGGTCAGTGATGATGGAAAAGGGTTTGCACCATAAACAGTGGCTTAAAAATCTACAGTCACTCACTACTGCCATAGCTTCCTTGTCTGTTACTGAGTATCTTTTTTCTGTCGGGGTAAGTTTCTTTGAAAAGAATCCAATAGGTCTCAGATCTTTCTCGCCCTCCAGCTGCATAAGAGCTCTGCAAATGTGCGAGTTGCTAGCATCTGTATGTAACTCGAATGGTTTAGTTAAATCTGCCTTTACTAGTACTGGAGCTGACTCTTACTTTTTTTTTAAGAACTAAGAATGCATTCTCACACTCCTCTGACCATTCAAATTTTGTGTCCTTGCTAAGCAAATTTGTGAGAGGATTGCCAATGGCAGCAAGGTCAGGAATGTGTTTGCGATAGAAGTTACACATGCCCACAAAGCATCTCACTTCCTTGGCCTTCGTTGGTCGTGACATCTGTTCAATGGCTTCGAGATTCTTGCTGTCAGGGCGTATCCCTTTCTCCGACACTACATGTCCCAAGAACTTAATTTCTCGCTTTATGAAAGAGCATTTACTAACATTCAGCTTCATTCTAAACTTGGTTAATCTGCCAAAGATAATCTTCAGTTGGTCTAGCATCTGACTGAAAGAGTCTGCCCAAATCACAACATCATCTAAGCAGTTACTGCACCAACCTTCTCTAAGGGGCTAACACTTGCTGCATTTCCTCGTGAAAATAGCTGGACTCACAGACAGTCCAAAAGGTAACCGCTTGTATCTGAACAAATTAAGTCCATCAAAAAAAGTTGTCAAGTCTCGAGAGCTTTCATCCAACCGAATTTGGAGGTAGGCGTCTTTCATATAAAGAGTGCAGTAAAACTTTTTCCCAGCGCTTTCCTCTAATAATTCTTCTAATCGGGGTAAGGGTTGGATATCTATCTTCACCTTCATATTAACCCCTCCGAGGCCGCCGGCTTCGAATGACGTTTAGCCAATCAGTGGCCGTCAGCATCGTTTGAGCGCAACCTGTAGAAAACGGCGAAAATTTTTGGGAAGGGAACAAACGTTATGTACGTCTTCAGACTGACCTACTCTACCCTCCCATACACCCCACACATCAGTACACCCCGCTCTTCCGCGATTAGCGGACGTCCAAGTTCTCACTCTCAGCAGGCCCCTACCCCCACCCAGCACCGCCCTCTCTGGCCCCGTAGGCCACTCACCAGCCCCGAGATTAGGTCAGAGCTGTTTCCCTGTGGGGGAGAGAGTGACGAGGATCGACTGGGCAGTAATGATGATAGTGGTGATGAGTGGTTCAACTCTCCCACTACCGAGGAAAACAGTGACTCAACAGAGAGCGATAGCAATCGCAAGCCACCACCACGTCGCTGTACAGCTCCGCCACCAACCAAGAGAAGAAGGACAGTAGTGCAGCAGCTCTTCACTGAGGGAGATGAGGGGGAGGAAAGGAAGCTGGGGTGCAGGTGCACTCAGTCCGTATCACTGCGCTACATCACGCCACCATAACCTCACCAGCCCGCAAAACCTCTCGCTCCACCTCACCACTTCCTACCACTTCATGGGCCACGTCACCACCCCCCAACCACTGCCCGTGCTACTCCTCCACCCACCACCAATACCCCCAGGGCCACCTCATCACCCAATACCATCACAGGCGCCACTGCATCACCTCACATTATTTCTCGTGCCACCTCACCACTGCGAAGCATCTCTCGTGCCCCCTCACCACCTCACATCACCTCTCGTGCCCCCTCACCACTGCCCAGCACCTCCCGTGTCCCCTCTCCTTTTGTTATCCCTAGTTCTGTGTGTGCTCCATTCCCATTTTCTCTCAGCTGTCTCCCCTTTTGTCTCTACTTCCCTGTCTCCCGGTATTTCTATTCACATCTCCCTATTCTCTTTCCCTTTCACACTGCTTGTATCTCATTTCACCTCCCACTGTCTCTTCTTTTCACTCTCTGTCTCTTTTCTTAGCTCTCATTGTTCTCTCCTTGCCCCTCCCCTTCTTATTTTCTCCGTAACTGTCCTCTCATTTCTCATTTTTCCACTCGCTCTCCCTCTCTGCCTGTCACTTAACTCTCTCTCTCTCTCTCTCTCTCAGTGTAGTAAACCTTTTCCTATCTTGGTTTATGATATATACTGTACTATTCCTTTATTAGTTGTTCGGACTACACGTAATTATAGAGGTGCTTGAAATACAGAAACCCCTAGCTGGCTGTGAGCGAAAGTTTGGAGGGTACAGGGTGGGGTTATAGGGTCGGAGAGAAAATTGGGGGGGTTGGGTGGGAGTGTCGGACTATGAGGAATGGAGGAAGAAGGGATAGCTCTCTATCGAGCAGTAGTACAGTCAGGAAAAGTTCTGCATTACCCACTTTCCGAAGCACTGTTATGAGACGGTTGAATGTGAAGCAGCAGCCAGACCTCTTATGTCAGGTAACTGTGAGTGTGAATGAGGGGGAGGCAGGGAATGGGGGTGGATGAGGGTTTGGTAATAGGTTGGGAATCACGTGTATCTCTGCAATGCATAGCTTGGACGGTGTGTTTGAATTAAGTTAGTAAGGAGAGATGATCATGACAATATGATGCAAGCATTTTATGAAAAAAAAAAAAAAAAAATAGTAGATGGTTGTGGGGTTAGTCTTGTCAGAAAAGTTATGGAAGATTCCTGGGTTCGGGCAGATGTTCGAATGCTTTTCATTCCCTCATGACATTAACATGAGATGTTTCCTCGGACATATTCGTAACGATATACCATATAGATATATATATATATATATATATATATATATATATATATATATATATATATATATATATATATATATATATATATATATTGTTATGGAACAGAGAAATGTCCCGCGAAGTTCCAGGTTCAAAACAAAAGAGTTAGGTAAAATTACAAGTTAAAGTTTAATGCTCAAACTAACAACAAAACATTCAGGACTCATAAGGATAATATAATGGCAAAAACAGGTTAAATATATGGTTAACTGCAATAGCCTCTATTAACAAGAAATTAGAAAAAGTAAATTTATCTATGTCAGCCCTGATAAAATGAAAATACACTGGGTAATGCTCAGTTAATGCAAGATAAATTATTACAGATATAAACTATTATTAATGATGGCTGACAACAAGAACCATTACATAAATCACAAAAATCTTACTAGGCCCAAGAATTAACTTTATACTACACAGTACGAGAAAAAATGCAACAACAGTAATACTCAAATTACACACAGCTTCTAGATCGTTGGAGACTTCCTGAGCACTCACAATAATAATAACTGTACAGGGGAGGACAGAGATGTGAACAAAATGAGGAGTAGATCTAAGTGGCAACTAAGGCAGAGACTGAGCTCATTATATAGGGGCTGACAGAGCTTGATACAACTTGTAAGAAGGACGAGCAAATGAAGCCATAGGGGACAAAGAGCTGACAATCCTACTCTGAACAACAGAAAGGACGACTTACTCTAATATACCGGTAGAAGGGGGGACTGAGGTAGAACACGCTCGTGATCAAACATGCAGCATACCGTGCGTTAAAATTACACAAAGGATGATGAAATCATAGGCTATGTAACACCTCCCCACAAAGAAAAAGTAATTTACAAAGGAAATTTCTTATTACTCTAAAACAATGTGTCTAAAGTCTAGATAAGCAATCTGCAATAACATTTTCTTTCCTCTTGACATGTTGTATGTCTAATGAATACTACTGAAGAAGTAGACTCCATCTTGTCAATCTTTGATTTTTATCTTTAAACTTACTAAAGAACTTCAGTGGGTTATGATCGGTATAAATGACTATGGGGTCAAAACCAGAACACAAATAAAATGAAAAATGCTGTAAACCCAAAATCAAGGCCAAAAGCTCTTTGTCAATAGTTGAGTAGTTCTTTTGAGGTGGAGTGAACTTCTTACTGTAATAAGATACAGGATGTTCAATACACTGATCATCCTCTTGCAGCAAAACAGCCCCAGCTACTGTATCACTTACATCAACAGACATCTTAAAAGGCTTAGCAAAATTTGGAGTAGCGACCACTGGCTGACTTAATAGGATAGCTTTAAGTTTGTTGAAAGAGGATTCACAGTTATCGGTCCAGACGAATTTAACTCCCTTTTTCAGTAGGTCTGTAAGTGGTGATACAAGAATTGAAAAGTTAAGAACAAATCTCCGGTAATAACCTACCATTCCCAAAAATCTTTGTATCTCTTTCCTACTTTTAGGTCTGGGAAGATCACTTATAACCTGAACCTTAGCTGCTGGTGGTGCAACATGTCCATCACCAATTACGTACCCAAGGTACTGAACTTTAGCTTGACCAAACTCACACTTTGATAAATTAGCTACAAGATTAGCCTGAGCTAAACACTCAAGAAATTTACTGACATGGCATAGGTGATCCTTCCAGTTGTCACTGAAGATTAATACATCATCAATATAAACAACACACCCTGCCAAACCCTCTGTTACAACATTCATGAGCTTCTGAAATGTGGCTGGTGCATTTTTCATACCATACGGCATTACAGAACATGCAAAAGTCTTTCCTATTATTACAAAACATGAGATCTCCCTAGCACGTTCAGTCATAGGTACTTGCCAGTATCCCTTTAACAAATCAAACTTACTTATGTACCTAGCCTTACCGATCTTGTCTATGCAATCTTCCACACGAGGGAGAGGGTAAGTGTCTGTTTTGGTTATCTGATTAACACGTCTGTAGTCAATGCAAAGCCGCTGTGACCCACCTGGCTTAGGGACTAGAGTGACAGGAGAACTCCACTCGCTCTGACAGGACTCAATCATCTTGTGGTCCAACAGGTAGCCAAGCTTCTTCTGGATGAGAGGAACTTTCACTGGGTTCACACGGTAAGGAGGCAATTTAATTGGTTTTGGGTCTCCAACATCGACATCATGCATCAACACAGTGGTTCTTCCTGGAGTGGCACGGAACACTTGAGGGTACTCCTGCATTAATGCCGAAAACTCCTGCCTTTCCTCGGGAGGTAGATGAGAAAGCTTAGTCTGGAGATCATTCATGATATCAGGATTCTTCCCCAAACTATCACTCAGGCTCATGCTGCATGGGAGAACTTCACTTACAGACTCGGGTGGAACAGCTACAGTGCAGACTGGATTATTTTCGTCCCGCCTGTGATATAACTTTATCATGTTGATGTGACATAGTTGCTTGTTCTTTCTACGATCTGGTGTGGCGATGACATAGTTGACATCACTGAGTTTCTTCTCCACGAAATAAGGACCACTAAACTTGGCTTGAAGAGGTTGCCCATGAACTGGTAGCAGAATCAAAACCTGATCTCCTGGCTGAAAGTGGCATAACCTGGACTTCTTATCATACCAAGTCTTCATCTTCTCCTGAGCTGCTCCTAAATTCTCTCTTGCCAGCTGTAAAGCAGTGGACAGCCGTTCTTTGAACTTCATCACATACTCCAGCAGGTTGACGTCATCTTCCTCCGACAGCCAGCATTCCTTGAGTAGCTTAAGGGGTCCTCTTACTTCATGGCCAAACAGTAGTTCAAAGGGTGAGAAGCCCAGTGATTCATTTGGAGATTCTCTTGCGGCAAATACAAAGAATGGAAGACCTTTATCCCAGTCTTTCTGATGTTCCAAACAGTATTTCTTGAGCATCGATTTGAGTGTTTGATGATATCTCTCCAACGCTCCTTGGGTCTGGGGATGGTAAGCTGAAGACGTGATATTGGTGATGCCCAACTCTTTCAGAGACTGCTTGAAAACATTTGACATGAAATTACTTCCCCGGTCTGACTGTACCTGCTTGGGCAGACCAAACTTTGTGAAGAACTCCAGCATTTCCTTAACCACGTTCTTTGCTGAGATATTTCTAAGTGGAATGGCTTCAGGATAACGAGTAGCCATATCAATCAAGGTCAACACATAAGAAAATCCTAAAGAAGTCTTAGGAAGAGGGCCCACAATATCCACCAACACGGGTGAAAGGCGCCTCAAAAGGAGGAATGGGAACTAGAGGTGCAACCTTTTCGGTCTGATTACACTTCCCCACAACTTGACAGGTGTGACAAGACTTACAATACCAGGAAACATCCCTGAAGATACCTGGCCAGTAGAAGTGTTTCAAAATGCGTGCCACAGTCTTCCTCACTCCAAGGTGTCCTGCCAAACTGGAATCATGAGCCACTCTAATGATATCCTGCCTACAAACACGAGGGATGACAACTTGATGTACAACCTCCCACTCACAGTCGGCTGATGCTGTTGGGGGTCTCCACTTCCTCATAAGTACTCCTGACTTTATATAATAACAAGTAGAAGCACCAGCTGACTCTTCCTCACTGCAAGCAGAGTTAGCAAGACCTTTCAACTCAGGGTCAGCAACCTGCAACTCAATCAACTCTTGACGAGACAAATTATCAATACTATGGGGTACTGCCTCATCTGGTGAGTGGTCCAAATTAGCAAGAAAAGTGTCAGCTAGGATAACATCATCATCATCATTATCCTCTAAGTCACCAGTAACTTTAGACTTAGCCCTAGTGACAGCACATGCAGGGAACACATCAGGGACACCACAGTCCTGGGTCACAGCCACTGGCTCACTAGACAACTGAGGAGGTGGACACACTTGACTTCCACCAATATCATTTCCAAGTAAGAAAGTTACACCTGACATTGGGAGTGTCTCAACCAACCCAACCATAACGGAATCATTAACAAAACCGACTAAATTCACTCTGCACAGAGGGACAGAGAAGTATTTATTCCCTACACCTTGTAAGATTACAGTTTCATCAGAGGAATTAACATTAGAGCCTAGAACACTGGTCAGCATAAGGGATTGGCAAGCACCTGTATCACGATATATTTTAACTGATTTTCTGTCATTACTGTCCAGAGGACTGACAAAACCTTCAGACAGGAAATTAGCACATGAACTCTTGAGAGTGTCACCCACGTTACTGCTCAAAAGAGGAGCTCCATCATGAGAATTTAAATTACCCCTCAAAGCAGGTTCAGTTAACTCAGTTAAAGAATTATGGGAACTCTCGAGGGTGGACACTAGACCAATTGACTGAATATTTAAAGACTCCTTTTTGTTCACATCACGTTGTCTCCTGAAAGATTTCTCTGTAGTATGACCAAGCATACTACAATAAGTACATTTACTTCTCTGAAATCTAGAGGTGAAGCTGGTATTTACTTCCTGAGAAACATCATCTTTATTCTCTTTCCTGTTACCTGTACTCTGAGTAGAGGCAACGTACTTACTCTCAGCTTTCCTTTTTTCTTTAGAATATCTCTTGTGAGTGAGAACATATTCATCAGCTAAAACTGCAGCATCAGACAAATTATCTATTCTTTTCTCATCAAGATATAGGCTTACATCTTTATTAACACACTTCTTGAAGTCCTCCAGCAAAATCATCTGCTTAAATTTGCCAAAATCAGAATCCACATTCTTAGAATTTAACCACTGCTCTAACAGATCTTCTTTGATTTTTGCATACTCAACATGGGATTGCTTATCTTGCTTGTAAGTTGTCCTAAATTTTACTCTATAGGCTTCAGGAACAAGCTCATAGGCCTTAAGAATCAAGCTCTTAACTATATCATAATTTTCACATTGATCCTGAGGCAAAGATGCATAAGTTACTTGAGCTTTACCGGTGAGAACAGTTTGAAGGAGTACTGGTCAATACTTTTTAGGCCAATTAAAACCTGTAGCTACCCTCTCAAACAACTGAAAATACTTTGTTAAAACAGATTCATTAAAAGGAGGGACAAGTTTAACATTTTTAGCCACATCAAAATCATCAGAGCTAGATGATCCAGTTCCACCTTGTTTCATGCGATACTCATGGTCTGCCTGAATCCTAGCTAGTTCAATTTGTGCCTGAGCCTGTGTCTGTGCCTTCTGAATCCGAGCCTGATATTCAGCCTCCTTAGCATTTGCTTGAAATTCAGCCTCCTTAACACAAGCCTCCTTAGCACGTGCTTGAAATTCAGCTTCCTTCACACGAGCCTCCTGCAGGGCTAGCTGTAACTTAGCTATTTCAATCTGCGTTTGCTCATTTGGAGGAGTTACATTAAACAAGCTTTCATTAATCATGTCAACAATTTGATCTTTAGAATGATGAGAGCGAACAGCAATTCCCAATTGTTGAGCAACAAGCTTAAGTTCATTCTTTGTTCTGTTTTCTACATCACACACTGTTTGCACATTTGACAAAAAATCTTTGGCTTCATCAAGTGTAGTAACAGTAGACATCATGAATAAATCACAGTCACAAAATATCGAGCAATATCCTTATGATAATATCCTGAATATCCTGATAAGAGGTCACCAAATTTATGTTACGGAACAGAGAACTATCCCGCAAAGTTCCAGGTTCAAAACAAAAGAGTTAGGTAAAATTACAAGTTAAAGTTTAATGCTCAAACTAACAACAAAACATTCAGGACTCATAAGGATAATGTAATGGCAAAAACAGGTTAAATATATGGTTAACTGCAATAGCCTCTATTAACACGAAATTAGCCCTGATAAAATGAAAATACACTGGGTAATCCTCAGTTAATGCAAAATAAATTATTACAGATATACACTATTATTAATGATAGCTGACAACAAGAACCCTTACATAAATCACAAAAATATTACTAGGCCCAAGAATTAACCTTATACTACACAGTACGAGAAAAAATGCAACAACAGTTATACTCAAATTACACACAGCTGCTAGATGGTTGGAGACTTCCTGAGCACTCACAATAATAACTGTACAGGGGAGGACAGAGATGTGAACAAAATGAGGAGTAGATCTAAGTGGCCATTAATGCAGAGACTGAGCTCATTATATAGGGGCCGGAGAGCTTGATACAACATGTAAGAAGGACGCGCAAATGAAGCCATAGGGGACAAAGAGCTGACACTCCTACTCTGAACAACAGAAAGGACGACTTACTCAAATATAAAGGTAGAAGGGGGGACTCAGGCAGAACACGTTTGTGATCAAACATGCAGCATACTGTGTGTTAAAATTACACAAAGGATGATGAAATCATAGGCTATGTAACAATATATATATATATATATATATATATATATATATATATATATATACATATATATATATATATATATATACATATATATATATATATATATATGTCACGAACCAATTCGCGACATTTCCCTTTTGTGAGAACCCACGAACTATTAGTGGAAAACTCACTGTGTATCGCTCAGTTAACCGTTTCTCTCTCCATTTCGGAGTATACTTTTCAAAACATTCGTCACTGTTCAAAAGTGACCGATTTAATGCACGTCACTAAGTGCGCTACTGAGCGATACGATTGTTTCTTTATTGTTCGCCTCTGCTTGCCTAAACCGTTAGCCACGCCTTCTTCCGGTGGCTTGTGCGTCCTGCCCATACAATGTATTTTGAATTCAGTCCAGTTGTTGCTCTGACGGAGAGAGGTCCTGTGCCAGCAGTGTGAGAGGTCAGCTAGTACCCAAACTCCACTTCACAGTTCTTCAGTACTTCCATCCTTAGTTCAGCTTGGGTGATACGCAGCATTCATCGACTATAGTATTTCCTTTTTGTATTTCCCTAGTCATAAGAGTTAAATTAAGGTGTTTTTTTCCTAGGTGTAAGTATTTAGCTTCTGTGTGAGTGAGTGAGTGCGTCTCATTAATTTGATTTGAATTGTAACGTTAAATTTATTTTTTGTAATCAATAAATTTAACAGTTCTTTTTCTTGAGCTTAATTTAAAGTAAAATCTTGTTTCATTTCTCCAAATTAAGCTTATTTTCCATATAGCTCCTAGCTTGCATAAACGTTTGCCTTCATAACTGGTACTTAGACCAGTCTTGTTGTATTAACTTAAAATCCGTTGTGCCAGATAGGAGTTAAAGCATCAGCAAGAGCCTGATTATTATTATTAGTATTAGTTATTTATTGTCAGGGGTGAAGTAACTTTCTCCAGAGGCTAACAGTACAGTAATTCAGCAATTGTGAGTAATTAGTCTCTGCTGTGTACTGTTGAGAAAGTTTGTAATTCTCGTTCTTAGAGAATCGTAGCAAGTCAGCGTAAACTAATCGTTGCTTGATGTAGCAAGACAATCATTGTCTTTGCTCTTCAATATTATTGAATATTATTATCAATCAAATAATATTTAAGCATTTATTTTAAAAACATCTTGATATTATAAAAACCCCGTGACAATTGACGACCTCGCCAGGATATTAACTCCTAGCTATAAAGCTATTCACAAGATAGTGCTCACTCATTCATATTTAGGTATTTATCATTAAAGTTTATAGGCACAAGTTTACTGGTGTTTACCGTTAATTTAGCAAGTGAGTTTTTGCTTTATGAATCAATAGAGTACTTAACTCTAGTTTATTCTTGGTAACGCCAGACGATTTTATTCGCTCCTGGGTAGCCGCCGTACCCATTGTGTTAATTATTGAGAGTTCTTAGTTGTTCGCATTTTTGCTTTAATCTTTGCCAGTTAACTAGATAAGACTGGTCACCACTAGCTTGTGTCTGTATTCTTTACTTGTGTTTATTAGCATTCATCGCTAAGCAGTCAGTACTCAATTTCGGTTTGCTTAATAAGCTAGCGCCATGGCTACTACTGTATTTTTACAGGAAGCCAAAGAAATGGGTCTTTCGGACCCAACCGAAATTAAAGAGTATATACTCTCACGGCATAATCAGGAGCAGCAGCGTGAGAATGATGCCCGTGAAGAGCGTAAGATTCAGCACAAATATGAGCGAGAACAGCGTGCATATGAACAAGAGCAGCGTGAGAAAGAGCGCGAATACGACCGGGAACAACGGGAATACGAGCGAGAACAGCGTGAGGAACGAGAGAGAGAACGAGAACACGAACGTGCCGAGCGAGAAGCACGCGAAAAACATGAACTTGAAATGATGAAGCTCAAGTGAGAGTCCTTGGCTTCAGACACGTCTGGTGCAGTTGGTCCAAGCTCCACGAGCGTTCCCCCTGCACATGTCCTGGCGACCCCACGCATCAAGCTTCCTTCATACAAGGAAAGCGAGCGTATCGAGCCGTACATAGCTCGTTTTGAGGACATGGCAGACATGTATCAACTGGATGAGGCAGCTAAGCGGCTTCAGTTTCTTAGCCTATTTGAGGGCCCTGCCCTCGATATTCTCCACAGAATTCGTGGAGACAATCTCACATATGAGATGATGAAAGCTGCACTCATTAAGGCGTATGGTCTCACAGTAGACGACGCCAAAGTTCAGTTCATGCGAGCTCGTCTCCAAGACAAGGAGACAGCTGTTCAGTTCCTTGATCGTCTCACAGCTTACTTAAATGAGTGGATGGAGAAAGATGAAACTCCTTCCACGCGTGAGGGGATAATTGACCTTATGCTGCGTACACAGCTAGAGAGGTTGTGGCCTGCTGAGCTCATAGCACAGCTTAAGATCTGCCAGGTGAAAGATGCCAGCCAAATGGCAGAGAAGGCTGACGCATTCTTTACTGCATACGGGTATCAAACTCGTAAGCAAAACACCTGGAACAGAATACCTGATAAATTTGGGAAATCGTCTCAGACTGAATCCCAGCACCAAGGCCGTTCTCAGAGTAATGGCCAAGGTCCAAAACCGCAGTGGAAGGACCAGGGGCAAAACACTCAGAAACCTGAGTGGAAAATGTACAACAAGTACCCTAACCAGCAGCAGTATCAGCCACGCAACCGACCGTCGGGACAAACTTTTTCACCACCAGCTCAAAAGAGGCAGGAAGCGAATGCAGCCTTCATTCCTCAGCAGCAGCACGGTGGTCACGTCCCTACCAGTGTGGGTACTTCCCCACAGTTCACTAGTCCCACAGTGACAGTGAACCCCCCTCCACAGATGGCCAATGATCCATCTTCCCAATATAATCCACAAGGCACAATGTTCGCCGCATCAATTCAGCAGCCTCATGAGTGGCTAGCTGCTTCCTCCACAGGCCCCACCACAGGTGACAGTACCTTCCTTGTACAGCCAGGGTTTGTGGGAGGCATTCCTTTGAAGGTCCTGAGAGACAATGGTTCCTCAGGTTGCTCTGTTAAACAGAGTTTAGTTCGGCCTGAGCAGTATACAGGTCGACAGATCCATGCAAACCTTATTGATGGATCAGTGAGATTGTTCCCTGAGGCATGTATCCAGGTGGCATCTCCATTTTATACTGGTACGACACTCGCAGTTGTCATGCCAGAACCCTTATTTGAGCTCATCATCGGCAATATTTCCGGTGTCAAGGATAGTTGCTCCAATGATAATGCTACTCAGACTTCGGCTGCTGCGGTAACACGAGCCATGACTGAGGCTCCAGACTGTGTCACCCCAGTGATAATTGAATCGCCGCAAGATCTGATGTGTAGTCAACTTGTTGTGCAAGAACAACATTCTGACCCGAGACTTGCTACTGTGCGGAACAAACAAAAGGGTCGAGTGATTAAGTATTCACGGGGAGGTCGAGCCAAGTTTCTTCGTAAGCAAGGACGGCTCTACCGTGAGTCACGAACACCCGAGGGCGAGGTTCGACTGCAGTTTGTCGTTCCCGCCAAGTACCGCCAAGCAGTGTTAGAATGGGGTCATTGTTCAGCCTCAGGAGGTCACCTGGGCAAAAGGAAGACCCAGGGCCGTATCCGAGCTGACTTTTTCTGGCCAGGGATGGGACGGGACATAGATAGTTTTGTCCGTTCCTGCAGTGTGTGCCAAAGTATCACCACTAATCAGGGACATGCCCTTCCTGTGCAATTTGTAACCACACCTGTAATCTCTGAGACAGTTGAGAGACAGGGTAGTGGTGAAGTGGGTGCAGACCTGACGTCTTGCCCATTGGCCCCACAGGACACATTATGTCCAGGGCCTGTACATACATATTATGTACCGTAAGTTAAGGGAGAAGGCTGGGCGAATAATATTTCACCAGGGTTTCCAGCTTTTATTTGAGTAATCCAAGGACCAGCCTGGTTCCTAGTCAAAAGTGTAGACCTGACGTCTCACTTGTTGGCCCCACAGGACACAGTATGTCCAAGGCCTGTACATACACGTGTACTGTAGGTTAAGGGGGAAGTGAGAACTCTGCAGAGACGACTTGAGGCTATGGAAGACCCGAGTTTGCACAAGGATTCTCAGCTCCCCGATACTAATATAAGTACTGTAGGTTAAGGGGGAAGTTAGAGAGAGAACTCCGCAGAGGCGACTTGAGGCTATGGAAGACCCGAGTTTACACAAGGATTCTCAGCTCCCCGATACTAATATATGTATTGTAGGTTAAGGGGGAAGTGAGAACTCCGCAAAGGCGACTCGAGGCTATGGAAGACCCGAGTTTACACAAGGATTCTCAGCTCCCCGATACTAATATAAGTACTGTAGATTAAGGCACTTCCTCCCATTTTCTATTTTAGTATGATGGGCGAATAATATTTCACCAGGATAGGCATCCTCTGTCGGAAATTTAGGAATAAAGGTTGAGGACCCGTGTGCAGTTCGAGGCTATGGAAGACCCGAGTTTGCACAAGGATTCTCAACTTGCCGACCATAATCGTGTGCTATAATTAATGGCGACCTCGAATGTACGTCGTAGCACTGGCTGCTAGGCAGAGAGAGTAATCGTAACATAATAAAATTTTGTCTCATTGACACTTTTGATGCTCCACCTCAATTGGTTTTGCAGGTTCAGCAATGGGTGTAGCAGTTTTGCTGTGCGGGCCAGCTGATCGTCTGCCGCACGCTGCCTTCTCCTCTGCCTTCGTCGTCGCCATGTTATTATTTACTATGTCATTTTACACATAGGTACAGTTACACTACAACTGTCACACCTACACCGTGTATTACATACACCACGCTACACAACAATTAGTTGTCAGTGTAAATGTAGCGAATTTTTGCTCAGTTTGACCTGAGTACAGGATTTTCACCGTCGTCACGGAGTTTTTCCCTCAAGCTTGCTTCTATTAACGTAAATACGAGGTTTTTTCGCTCACTGGCGACTGCGACTTTCTCCTGTAGCAGGATAGCACACACGCCACAGTGTGAATCTTATGCGAATGACTTAGGATGTGTACATATATATATATATATATATATATATATCCACAAATTTTTTCCCATAAAGAAAAAATTTAATTTTGTAGAAGCATAATGTCACGAATCAATTCGCGACATTTCCCTTTTGTGAGAACCCACGAACTATTAGTGGAAAACTCACTGTGTATCGCTCAGTTAACCGTTTCTCTCTCCATTTCGGAGTATACTTTTCAAAACATTCGTCACTGTTCAAAAGTGACCGATTTAATGCACGTCACTAAGTGCGCTATTGAGCGATACGATTGTTTCTTTATTGTTCGCCTCTGCTTGCCTAAACCGTTAGCCACGCCTTCTTCCGGTGGCTTGTGCGTCCTGCCCATACAATGTATTTTGAATTCAGTCCAGTTGTTGCTGCGACGGAGAGAGGTTCTGTGCCAGCAGTGTGAGAGGTCAGCTAGTACCCAAACTCCACTTCACAGTTCTTCAGTACTTCCATCCTTAGTTCAGCTTGGGTGATACGCAGCATTCATCGACTATAGTATTTCCTTTTTGTATTTCCCTAGTCATAAGAGTTTAATTAAGGTGTTTTTTTCCTAGGTGTAAGTATTTAGCTTCTGTGTGAGTGAGTGAGTGCGTCTCATTAATTTGATTTGAATTGTAACGTTAAATTTATTTTTTGTAATCAATAAATTTAACAGTTCTATTTCTTGAGCTTAATGTAAAGTAAAATCTTGTTTCATTTCTCCAAATTAAGCTTATTTTCCATATAGCTCCTAGCTTGCATAAACGTTTGCCTTCATAACTGGTACTTAGACCAGTCTTGTTGTATTAACTTAAAATCCGTTGTGCCAGATAGGAGTTAAAGCATCAGCAAGAGCCTGATTATTATTATTAGTATTAGTTACTTATTGTCAGGGGTGAAGTAACTTTCTCCAGAGGCTAACAGTACAGTAATTCAGCAATTGTGAGTAATTAGTCTCTGCTGTGTACTGTTGAGAAAGTTTGTAATTCTCGTTCTTAGAGAATCGTAGCAAGTCAGCGTAAACTAATCGTTGCTTGATGTAGCAAGACAATCATTGTCCTTGCTCTTCAATATTATTGAATATTATTATCAATCAAATAATATTTAAGCATTTATTTTAAAAACACCTTGATATTATAAAAACCCCGTGACAAAATATATATATATATATATATATATATATATATATATATATATATATATATATATATATATATATATATGCAAGACAATCATTGTCCTTGCTCTTCAATATTATTGAATATTATTATCAATCAAATAATATTTAAGCATTTATTTTAAAAACACCTTGATATTATAAAAACCCCGTGACAATATATATATATATATATATATATATATATATATATATATACGATTCCTCATTTATGTCAATGGGATACTCTTCATCAATACACACCTATGTCGTCGAGGTTACGAGTCTCGGCCCATCTCCTAGTCCACTTCCTCACTGTGGGGATCGAAACCGCTACCTCGCGGGCAATCGCTCGTTTAGAGTGCCCTGCTTGTTGAAGACAGACTATTCGTCCGCTGAGATACTTGCCGTTGTTGATGATCCATGCTTGGGTCATCTGCATAGCTTTTGCACTTTGAGAATACGTTGGACGCATTATCATTGGCTATTGATGCCGTTATATTAGCAACTCTCCAAACGATGCCATCTCAGCCCTTTCTCCCTCCCACTCACAGTTCCCAGACATGTGGGGTCTGGCTGCAGCTTCGTGGCTATTTGTCCACCACCAATGCTACGAACAGTGGGTAATGTGGAACTTTCCCTGACTGTACAAACACCTTAGTCCACGAAAAGGAAATGAACTTATTCCAACGTCTGTACAGTCCCCTAACTCTGGCGGGGGGAAAAAAAAAAAGTCGTAACACTGAGATCTCATTATCCCTAACTAAGCATAATAATTTTACCTAAAGAGAAAAAAAAAAGAATCGAGGTAACACAAGGACGACGGTCTATACACCGTGGTGCACTTAATTTGACAAACAGGCAGCTTCCATGCCTCGTCTCTCCAAAAGCTGGACATACCCTAAACAACTACTCAACCCTATCAATCAACCCAAAATTACAACTCATAGGTACTGGTAAAAAAGATACACAGGTACAATCAGGAGAGACCTGAAAGGGCATACCTGACTCCATGTTCCCAGTCAGTTAAGGCAAAGACAAAACATGCTCAGAGAGAGAGAAAGAAATGAGTATATACCATATATACACCATACACCCATCATTTACGTGTACTGCAACCTCTCTGGCAGTCTCCGGGATCTAAAACTAGGCAAAAACTTGTGATCCACTGTACTCAATAAGGGATCTCTTTCAACATATCGTTTGACCTTTTCGGTTGCCCTACTCAAGATGGTGCCATCAAACGTATTTTCTAACTCATAGGCTCTACCCTGATCAATAACTTTGACAATCTTGTAAGGACCCTGCCATTTTCTATTTACCTTTGATGCCGTACCAGGCAAGCACTCTTCGACATAGATCCAAACTAATTCACCTGGTTCTAGAGAGTCATTCATACGTGCCTCACTTGACCTGTTAAGGTATCCTGCTGTCATCCGACGTTGTGTCTCTTTGAGTATCTTTTTCATGTCCATTTTCTCTACACAGTCATCATCAGTAGGCAACTGCAAATCTCCTACCTCGCGATTTGGATGACGTCCATAAAAAGCATAGAATGGTCATGTTCCTAGGGACATATACACTGCTTTGTTCAACGCTTTCTCAGTGTCGCACAGGTGCATGGGCCACGTATTCGGGTGTTCTTGGCTCAAGATTGCCAGTACTGTCTTTATGGTCCTATGTACTCTCTAAATAACCGAATTTCCTCGGGAATTGAACGGTAGACAGAATCCTTGCTTTGTCCCGGCTCTTCTACAAAAATCTCTAAACTCTGCACTGATGAATTCTTCTCCGTTGTCCATGATAACTACCTGCGTCTTGCCATACCTACAGATGCCCTTCTTAAATTCTTCAGCTACGGCTTTCTTGGATTTTGTACAAAGGGGGTAGAAATGTAGGTACCTAGAAAAATGGTCTATCACCGTGAGACAATACCTGTGACCACTCCTACTATTATGCAAATCTATGAGATCTATTGCAACTCTCTGACCATTATCATATACTGGTGGCAATTCCTTAAAATGGTGCACAATCCTCTCATGACCCCTTAAACTGCTGACATGACTTGCATGATTTAACAAAATGTCACACATCAGTCAGTAGAGACGGCCAATAGAAAAACTGTCTTGCCTTGGCTACCGTCTTGCATTCTCCTAGGTGTGAAGGGTTATGAAGAATTGAAATGGCAATAACAAAAGACTTGGGTACCAGGCACAACCTCAACTTTCCCATTTCTTCTTTTCCGACATACAGAATCTCCTCGTTCATTTTGAAAGCGTAAATGGGACGATTGCCAGATAACTTCCTGGGTAACTGACCTCCTTCAAAATACTATATTACCTGCTTCCACCTCGGGTCAGCTCTTTGGGCTTCCCTGACCTTGTCCACTGTAAGGCCCAGCCACCGAAATTCTGCATTAGATTGGGGTATATCTGAGGCCTCCTCGATTGCTCCTACTGGTCTACTCAAAGCATCTGGGACATGATGATTCACACCCTTTTCATATCTTATCACAAAACTGTAGTCTCGCATCTCCAACAAATAATGTGAAATACGTGGGCATTTAGTCTTTTTCTTAAAGATGGTGGTTAATGGTCTATGGTCGGTGATGTTGGAAAAGGGTTTGCACCATAAACAGTGGCTTAAAAATCTACACTCACTCACTACAGCCATAGCTTCCTTGTCTGTTACTGAGTATCTTTTTTCTGTCGGGGTAAGTTTCTTTTAAAAGTATCCAATAGGTCTCAGATCTTTCTCGCCCTCCAGCTGCATAAGAGCTCCGCAAATGTGCGAGTTGCTAGCATCTGTATGTAACTCGAATGGCTTAGTTAAATCTGCCTTTACTAGTACTGCAGCTGACTCTTACTTTTTTTTAAGAACTAAGAATCCATTCTCACACTTCTCTGACCATTCAAATTTTGCATCCTTCCTAAGCAAATTTGTGAGAGGATTGGCAATGGCAGCAAGGTCAGGAATGTGTTTGCAATAGAAGTTACACATGCCCACAAAGCATCTCACTTCCTTGGCCTTCGTTGGTCGTGACATCTGTTCAATGGCTTCGAGATTCTTACCGTCAGGGCGTATCCCTTTCTCCGATACTACATGTCCCAAGAAATTAATTTCTCGCTTTATGAAAGAGTATTTACTAACATTCAGCTTCATTCCAAACTTGGTTAATATGCCAAAGATACTCTTCAGTTGGTCTAGCATCTGATTGAAAGAGTCTCCCCAAATCACAACATCATCTAGGCAGTTACTGCACCAACTTTCTCTAAGGGGCTAACACTTGCTGCATTTCCTCGTGAAAATAGCTGGACCCACAGACAGTCCAAAAGGTAACTGCTTGTATCTGAACAAATTAAGTCCATCAAAAAAAGTTGTCAAGTCCCGAGAACTTTCATCCAACCGAATTTGGAGGTAGGAGTCTTTCATATAAAGAGTGCAGTAAAACTTTTTCCCAGCGCTTTCCTCTAATAATTCTTCTAATCGGGGTAAGGGTTGGATATCTATCTTCACCTTCATATTAATTCCTCCGAGGCCGCCGGCGTCGAATGACGTTTAGCCAGTCAGTGGCCGCCAGCATCGTTTGAGCGCAACCTGTAGAAAACGGCGAAAATTTTTGGGAAGGGAACAAACGTTATGTACGTCTTAAGACTGACCTACTCTACCCTCCCATACACCCCACACATCAGTACACCAAGCTCTTCTGCGATTAGCGGACGTCCAAGTTCTCACTCTCAGCAGACCCCTACCCCCACACAGCCCCGCCCTCTCTGGCCCTGTAGGCCACTCACCAGCCCCGAGATTAGGTCAGAGCTGTTTCCCTGTGGGGGAGAGATTGACGAGGATCGACTGGGGAGTAATGATGATAGTGGTGATGAGTGGTTCAACTCTCCCACTACCGAGGAAAACAGTGACTCAACAGAGAGCGATAGCAATCGCAAGCAACCACCACGTCGCTGTACAACTCCACCACCAACCAAGAGAAGAAGGACTGTATTGAAGCAGATCTTCACTGAGGGAGATGAGGGGGAGGAAAGGAAGGCTGGAGTGCAGATGCACTCAGTCTGTATCGCTGCACCACATCACGCCACCATAACCTCACCTCCTCGCAAAACCTCTCGCTCCACCTCACCACTTCCTACCACTTCATTGGCTACGTCACCACCCCCCACCACTGTCCGTGCTACTCCTCCACCCACCACCACCACCTCCAGGACCACCTCATCACCCACCACCATCGCAGGCGTCACTGCATCACCTCACATTATCTCTCGTGCCACCTCACCACTGCGAAGCATCTCTCTTGCCCCCTCACCACCTCACTTCACCTCTCGTGCCCCCTCACCACTGCCCAGCACCTCCCGTGTCCCCTCTCCTTTTGTTATCCCTAGTTCTGTGTGTGCTCCATTCCCATTTTCTCTCAGCTGTCACCCCTTTTGTCTCTACCTCCCTGTCTCCCGGCATTTCTATTCACATCTCCCTATTCTCTTTCCCTTTCGCACTGCTTGTATCTCATTTCACCTCGCACTGTCTCTTCTTTTCACCCTCTGTCTCTTTTCTTAGCTCTCATTCTTCTCTCCTTGCCTCTCCCCTTCTTATTTTCTCCGTAACTGTCCTCTCATTTCTCATTTTTCCACTCACTCTCCCTCTCCGCCTGTCACTTAACTCTCTCTCTCTCTCTCTCTCTCTCTCTCTCTCTCTCTCTCTCTCAGTGTAGTAAACCTTTTCCTATCTTGGTTTATGATATATACTGTACTATTCCTTTATTAGTTGTTCGGACTACACGTAATTAGAGAGGTGCTTGAAATAGACAAACCCCTAGCTGCCTGTGAGCGAGAGTATGGAGGGTACAGGGTGGGGTTATAGGGTCGGAGAGAAAAGTGGGGGGGTTTGGTGGGAGTGTGGGACTATGAGGAATGGAGGAAGAAGGGATAGCTCTCCATCGAGCAGTAGTACAGTCAGGAAAAGTTCTGCATTACCCACCTTCCGAAGCACTGTTATGAGACGGTTGAATGTGAACCAGCAGCCAGACCTCTTATGTCTGGTAACTGTGAGTGTGAATGAGGGGGAGGCAGAGAATGGGGGTGGATGAGGGTTTGGTGATAGGTTGGGAATAACTTGTAACTCTGCAATGCATGGCTTGGACGGTGTGTTTGAATTAAGTTAGTAAGGAGAGATGATCATGACAATACGATGCTAGCATTTTATGAAAAAAAAAAATTCGTAGATGGCTGTGGGGTTAGTCTTGCCAGAAAAGTTATGGAACATTCCTGGGTTCGGGCGGATGTTTGAATGCTTTTCATTCCCTCATGACATTAACATGAGATGTTTCCTCGGAGATATTCGTAACGATATACCATATTTTTATGCTTTGTTTTGACTCGAAAACAATGCTACTATATATATATATATATATATATATATATATATATATATATATATATATACACATACGATTCCTCATTTATGTCAATGAGATACTCTTCATCAATACACACCTATGTCGTGGAGGTTACGAGTCTCGGCCCATCTCCTAGTCCACTTCCTCACTGTGGGGATCGAAACCGCTACATCGCGGGCAATCGCTCGTTTACAGTGCCCCGCTTGTTGAAGACAGACTATTCGTCCGCTGAGATACTTGCCGTTGTTGATGATCCATGCTTGGGTCATCTGCATAGCTTTTGCACTTTGAGAATACGTTGGACGCATTATCATTGGCTATTGATGCCGTTATGTGAGCAACTCTCCAAACCCTGCCATCTCAGCCCTTTCTCCCTCCCACTCACAGTTCCCAGACATGTGGGGTCTGGCTGCTGCTTCGTGGCTATTTGTCCACTGCAAACGCTACAAACAGTGTGTAATGTGGAACTTTCCCTGACTGTCCAAACACCTTAGTCCACGGAAAAGGAAATGAATTTATTCCGACGTCTGTACAGTCCCCTAACTCTGGGGGGAAAAAAAAAGTCGTAACACTGAGATCTAATTATCCCTAACTAAGCATAACAATTGAACCTAAAGAGAAAAAAAAAGAATCGAGGTAACACAAGGACGACGGTCTATAAACCGTGGTGCACTTAATTTGACAAACAGGCAGCTTCCATGCCTCGTCTCTCCAAAAGCTGGACATACCCTAAACAACTACTCAACCCTATTAATCAACCCAAAATTACAACTCATAGGTACTGGTAAAAAAGATACACAGGTACAATCAGGAGAGACCTGAAAGGGCATACCTGACTCCATGTTCCCAGTCAGTTAAGGCAAAGACAAAACATGCTCAGAGAGAGAGAAAAAAATGAGTATATACCATATATACACCATACACCCATCATTTACGTGTACTGCAACCTCTCAGGCAGTCTCCGGGATCTTAAACTAGGCCAAAACTTGTGATCCACTGTACTCAATAAGGGATCTCTTTCAACATATCGTTTGACCTTTCCGGTTGCCCTACTCAAGATGGTGCCATCAAACACATTTTCTAACTCATAGGCTCTACCCTGATCAATAACTTTGACAATCTTATAAGGACCCTGCCATTTTCTATTTACCTTTGATGCCGTACCAGGCAAGCACTCTTCGACATAGATCCAAACTAATTCACCTGGTTCTAGAGAGTCATTCCTACGTGCCTCACTTGCCCTGTTAAGGTATCCTGCTGTCATCCGACGTTGTGTCTCTTTGAGTATCTGTTTCATGTCTATTTTCTCTACACAGTCTTCATCAGTATGGAACTGCAAATCTCCTACCTCGCGATTTGGATGACGTCCATAAAAACCATAGAACGGTCATGTACCTAAGGACGTATACACTGCTTTGTTCAACGCTTTCTCAGTGTCGCACAGGTGCATGGGCCACGTATTCGGGTGTTCTTGGCACAAGATTGCCAGTACTGTTTTTACGGTCCTATGTACTCTCTCAATAACTAAATTTCCTCGGGGATTCAACGGTAGACAGAATCCTTGCTTAGTCCCGGCTCTTCTACAAAAGTCCCTAACCTTTGCACTGGTGAATTCTTCTCCGTTGTCCATGATGACTACCTGCGGCTTGCCATACCTACAGATGCCCTTCTTAAATTCTTCAGCTACGGCTTTGTTGGATTTTGTACAAAGGGGGTAGAAATGTAGTTACCTAGAAAAATGGTCTATCACCATGAGACAATACCTGTGACCACTCCTACTATTATGCAAATCTATGAGATCTATTGCAACTCTCTGACCATTATCATATACTGGTGGCAATTCCTTAAAGTGGTGCACAATCCTCCCGTGACCCTTGAACTGCTGACATGACTTGCATGATTTAACAAAATGTCACACACCAGTCAGTAGAGACGGCCAATAGAAAAACTGTCTTGCCTTGGCTACCGTCTTGCATTCTCCTAGGTGTGAAGGGTTATGAACAATTGAAAAGGCAATAACAAAAGACTTGGGTACTACCAGGGACAACCTCGACTTTCCCATTTCTTCTTTTCCGACATACAGAATCTCCTCATTCATTTTGAAAGCGTAAATGGGATGATTACCAGACAACTTCCTGGGTAACTGACCTCTTAAATACTGAATTACCTGCTTCCACCTCGAGTCAGCTCTTTGGGCTTCCCTGACCTTGTCCACTGTAAGGCCCAGCCACCGAAATTCTGCATTACATTGGGGTATGTCTGAGGCCTCCTCGATTGCTCCTACTGGTCTACTCAAAGCATCTGGGACACGATGATTCACACCCTTTTTATATCTTATCACAAAATTGTAATCTCTCACCTCCAACAAATAACGTGACATACGTGGGCATTTAGTCTTTTTCTTAAAGATGGTGGTTAATGGTCTATGGTCAGTAATGATGAAAAAGGGTTTGCACCATAAACAGTGGCTTAAAAATCTACACTCACTCACTACAGCCATAGCTTCCTTGTCTGTTAATGAGTATCTTTTTTCTGTCGGGGTAAGTTTCTTTGAAAAATATCCAATAGGTCTCAGATCTTTCTCGCCCTCCAGCTGCATAAGAGCTCCGCAAATGTGCGAGTTGCTAGCATCTGTATGTAACTCGAATGGCTTAGTTAAATCTGCCTTTACTAGTACTGGCGCTGACTCTTACTTTTTTTTAAGAACTAAGAATCCATTCTCACACTCCTCTGACCATTCAAATTTTGCGTCCTTCCTAAGCAAATTTGTGAGAGGATTGGCAATGGCAGCAAGGTCAGGAATGTGTTTGCGATAGAAGTTACACATGCCCACAAAGCATCTCACTTCCTTGGCCTTCGTTGGTCGTGACATCTGTTCAATGGCTTCGAGATTCTTACCGTCAGGGCGTATCCCTTTCTCCGATGCTACATGTCCCAAGAACTTAATTTCTCGCTTTATGAAAGAGTATTTACTAAGATTCAGCTTCATTCCAAACTTGGTTATTATGCCAAAGATACTCTTCAGTTGGTCTAGCATCTGATTGAAAGAGTCTGCCCAAATCACAACATCATCTAGGCAGTTACTGCACCAACTTTCTCTAAGGGGCTAACACTTGCTGCATTTCCTCGTGAAAATAGCTGGACCCACAGACAGCCCAAAAGGTAACCGCATGTATCTGAACAAATTAACTCCATCAAAAAAAGTTGTCAAGTCTCGAGAGCTGTCATCCAACCGAATTTGGAGGTAGGCGTCTTTCATATAAAGAGTGCAGTAAAACTTTTTCCCAGCGCTTTCCTCTAATAATTCTTCTAATCGGGGTAAGGGTTGGATATCTATCTTCACCTTCATATTAACCCCTCCGAGGCCGCCGGCGTCGAATGACGTTTAGCCAATCAGTGGCCGCCAGCATCGTTTGAGCGCAACCTGTAAAAAACGGCGAAAATTTTTGGGAAGGGAACAAACGTTATGTACGTCTTCAGACTGACCTACTCTACCCTCCAATACACCCCACAAATCAGTACACCCCGCTCTTCCGCGATTAGCGGATGTCCAAGTTCTCACTCTCAGAAGGCCCCTACCCCCAACCAGCGCCGCCCTCTCTGGCCCCATAGGCCACTCACCAGCCCCGAGATTAGGTCAGAGCTGTTTCCCTGTGGGGGAGAGAGTGACGAGGATCGACTGGGGAGTAATGATGATAGTGGTGATGAGTGGTTCAACTCTCCCACTACCGAGGAAAACAGTGACTCAACAGAGAGCGATAGCAATCGCAAGCTACCACCACGTCGCTGTACAACTCCACCACCAACCAAGAGAAGAAGGACTGTATTGAAGCAGATCTTCACTGAGGGAGATGAGGGGGAGGAAAGGAAGGCTGGAGTGCAGATGCACTCAGTCTGTATCGCTGCACCACATCACTCCACCATAGCCTCACCTCCTCGCAAAACCTCTCGCTCCACCTCACCACTTCCTACCACTTCATCGGCTACGTCACCACCCCCCACCACTGTCCGTGCTACTCCTCCACCCACCACCACCACCTCCAGGGCCACCTCATCACCCACCACCATCGCAGGCGTCACTGCATCACCTCACATTATCTCTCGTGCCACCTCACCACTGCAAAGCATCTCTCTTGCCCCCTCACCACCTCACTTCACCTCTCGTGCCCCCTCACCACTGCCCAGCACCTCCCGTGTCCCCTCTCCTTTTGTTATCCCTAGTTCTGTGTGTGCTCCATTCCCATTTTCTCTCAGCTTTCACCCCTTTTGTCTCTACCTCCCTGTCTCCCGGCATTTCTATTCACATCTCCCTATTCTCTTTCCCTTTCGCACTGCTTGTATCTCATTTCACCTCCCACTCTCTCTTCTTTTCACCCTCTGTCTCTTTTCTTAGCTCTCATTCTTCTCTCCTTGCCTCTCCCCTTCTTATTTTCTCCGTAACTGTCCTCTCATTTCTCATTTTTCCACTCGCTCTCCCTCTCCGCCTGTCACTTAACTCTCTCTCTCTCTCTCTCTCAGTGTAGTAAACCTTTTCCTATCTTGGTTTATGATATATACTGTACTATTCCTTTATTAGTTGTTCGGACTACACGTAATTAGAGAGGTGCTTGAAATAGACAAACCCCTAGCTGGCTGTGAGCGAGAGTATGGAGGGTACAGGGTGGGGTTATAGGGTCGGAGAGAAAAGTGGGGGGGTTTGGTGGGAGTGTGGGACTATGAGGAATGGAGGAAGAAGGGATAGCTCTCCATCGAGCAGTAGTACAGTCAGGAAAAGTTCTGCATTACCCACCTTCCGAAGCACTGTTATGAGACGGTTGAATGTGAACCAGCAGCCAGACCTCTTATGTCTGGTAACTGTGAGTGTGAATGAGGGGGAGGCAGAGAATGGGGGTGGATGAGGGTTTGGTGATAGGTTTTGAATAACTTGTAACTCTGCAATGCATGGCTTGGACGGTGTGTTTGAATTAAGTTAGTAAGGAGAGATGATCATGACAATACGATGCTAGCATTTTATGAAAAAAAAAAAAAAATCGTAGATGGCTGTGGGGTTAGTCTTGCCAGAAAAGTTATGGAACATTCCTGGGTTCTGGCGGATGTTTGAATGCTTTTCATTCCCTCATGACATTAACATGAGATGTTTCCTCGGAGATATTCGTAACGATATACCATATTTTTATGCTTTGTTTCGACTCGAAAACAATGCTACTATATATATATATATATATATATATATATATATATATATATATATATATATATACACATACGATTCCTCATTTATGTCAATGAGATACTCTTCATCAATACACACCTATGTCGTGGAGGTTACGAGTCTCGGCCCATCTCCTAGTCCACTTCCTCACTGTGGGGATCGAAACCGCTACCTCGCGGGCAATCGCTCGTTTACAGTGCCCCGCTTGTTGAAGACAGACTATTCTTCCGCTGAGATACGTGCCGTTGTTGATGATCCATGCTTGGGTCATCTGCATAGCTTTTGCACTTTGAGAATACGTTGGACGCATTATCATTGGCTATTGATGCCGTTATGTGAGCAACTCTCCAAACCCTGCCATCTCAGCCCTTTCTCCCTCCCTCTCACAGTTCCCAGACATGTGGGGTCTGGCTGCTGCTTCGTGGCTATTTGTCCACTGCAAACGCTACAAACAGTGTGTAATGTGGAACTTTCCCTGACTGTACAAACACCTTAGTCCACGGAAAAGGAAATGAACTTATTCCGACGTCTGTACAGTCCCCTAACTCTGGGGGGAAAAAAAAAGTCGTAACACTGAGATCTCATCATCCCTAACTAAGCATAACAATTGAACCTAAAGAGAAAAAAAAAGAATCGAGGTAACACAAGGAGGACAGTCTATACACCGTGGTGCACTTAATTTGACAAACAGGCAGCTTCCATGCCTCGTCTCTCCAAAAGCTGGACATACCCTATACAACTACTCAACCCTATTAATCAACCCAAAATTACAACTCATAGGTACTGGTAAAAAAGATACACAGGTACAATCAGGAGAGACCTGAAAGGGCATACCTGACTCCATGTTCCCAGTCAGTTAAGGCAAAGACAAAACATGCTCAGAGAGAGAGAAAAAAATGAGTATATACCATATATACACCATACACCCATCATTTACGTGTACTGCAACCTCTCAGGCAGTCTCCGGGATCTTAAACTAGGCAAAAACTTGTGATCCACTGTACTCAATAAGGGATCTCTTTCAACATATCGTTTGACCTTTCCGGTTGCCCTACTCAAGATGGTGCCATCAAACACATTTTCTAACTCATAGGCTCTACCCTGATCAATAACTTTGACAATCTTATAAGGACCCTGCCATTTTCTATTTACCTTTGATGCCGTACCAGGCAAGCACTCTTCGACATAGATCCAAACTAATTCACCTGGTTCTAGAGAGTCATTCCTACGTGCCTCACTTGCCCTGTTAAGGTATCCTGCTGTCATCCGACGTTGTGTCTCTTTGAGTATCTGTTTCATGTCTATTTTCTCTACACAGTCTTCATCAGTATGGAACTGCAAATCTCCTACCTCGCGATTTCGATGACGTCCATAAAAAGCATAGAACGGTCATGTACCTAGGGACGTATACACTGCTTTGTTCAACGCTCTCTCAGTGTCGCACAGGTGCATGGGCCACGTATTCGGGTGTTCTTGGCACAAGATTGCCAGTACTGTTTTTACGGTCCTATGTACTCTCTCAATAACTAAATTTCCTCGGTAATTGAACGGTAGACAGAATCCTTGCTTAGTCCCGGCTCTTCTACAAAAGTCTCTAAACTCTGCACTGATGAATTCTTCTCCGTTGTCCATCATGACTACCTGCGGCTTGCCATACCTACAGATGCCCTTCTTAAATTCTTCAGCTACGGCTTTGTTGGATTTTGTACAAAGGGGGTAGAAATGTAGTTACCTAGAAAAATGGTCTATCACCGTGAGACAATACCTGTGACCACTCCTACTATTATGCAAATCTATGAGATCTATTGCAACTCTCTGACCATTATCATCTACAGGTGGTAATTCCTTAAAATGGTGCACAATCCTCTCGTGACCCTTAAACTGCTGACATGACTTGCATGATTTAACAAAATGTCACACATCAGTCAGTAGAGACGGCCAATAGAAAAACTGTCTTGCCTTGGCTACCGTCTTGCATTCTCCTAGGTGTGAAGGGTTATGAAGAATTGAAATGGCAATAACAAAAGACTTGGGTACCAGGCACAACCTCGACTTTCCCATTTCTTCTTTTCCGACATACAGAATCTCCTCGTTCATTTTGAAAGCGTAAATGGGACGATTGCCAGACAACTTCCTGGGTAACTGACCTCCTAAATACTGAATTACCTGCTTCCACCTCGGGTCAGCTCTTTGGGCTTCCCTGACCTTGTCCACTGTAAGGCCCACCCACCAAAATTCTGCATTAGATTGGGGTATATCTGAGGCCTCCTCGATTGCTCCTACTGGTCTACTCAAAGCATCTAGGACATGATGATTCACACCCTTTTCATATCTTATCAGAAAACTGTAGTCTCTCATCTCCAACAAATAATGTGAAATACGTGGGCATTTAGTCTTTTTCTTAAAGATGGTGGTTAATGGTCTATGGTCAGTCATGATGGAAAAGGGTTTGCACCATAAACAGTGGCTTAAAAATCTACACTCACTCACTACAGCCATAGCTTCCTTGTCTGTTACTGAGTATCTTTTTTCTGTCGGGGTAAGTTTCTTTGAAAAATATCCAATAGGTCTCAGATCTTTCTCGCCCTCCAGCTGCATAAGAGCTCCGCAAATGTGCGAGTTGCTAGCATCTGTATGTAACTCGAATGGCTTAGTTAAATCTGCCTTTACTAGTACTGGAGCTGACTCTTACTTTTTTTTAAGAACTAAGAATGCATTCTCACACTCCTCTGACCATTCAAATTTTGCGTCCTTCCTAAGCAAATTTGTGAGAGGATTGGCAATGGCAGCAAGGTCAGGAATGTGTTTGCGATAGAAGTTACACATGCCCACAAAGCATCTCACTTCCTTGGCCTTCGTTGGTCGTGACATCTGTTCAATGGCTTCGAGATTCTTACCGTCAGGGCGTATCCCTTTCTCCGATGCTACGTGTCCCAAGAACTTAATTTCTCGCTTTATGAAAGAGTATTTACTAACATTCAGCTTCATTCCAAACTTGGTTATTATGCCAAAGATACTCTTCAGTTGGTCTAGCATCTGATTGAAAGAGTCTCCCCAAATCACAACATCATCTAGGCAGTTACTGCACCAACTTTCTCTAAGGGGCTAACACTTGCTGCATTTCCTCGTGAAAATAGCTGGACCCACAGACAGTCCAAAAGGTAACCGCTTGTATCTGAACAAATTAACTCCATCAAAAAAAGTTGTCAAGTCTCGAGAGCTTTCATCCAACCGAATTTGGAGGTAGGCGTCTTTCATATAAAGAGTGCAGTAAAACTTTTTCCCAGCGCTTTCCTCTAACAATTCTTCTAATCGGGGTAAGGGTTGGATATCTATCTTCACCTTCATATTAACCCCTCCGAGGCCGCCGGCGTCGAATGACGTTTAGCCAATCAGTGGCCACCAGCATCGTTTGAGCGCAACCTGTAGAAAACGGCGAAAATTTTTGGGAAGGGAACAAACGTTATGTACGTCTTCAGACTGACCTACTCTACCCTCCCATACACCCCACACATCAGTACACCCCGCTCTTCCGCGATTAGCGGATGTCCAAGTTCTCACTCTCAGCAGGCCCCTACCCCCACCCAGTGCCGCCCTCTCTGGCCTCATAGGCCACTCACCAGCCCCGAGATTAGGTCAGAGCTGTTTCCCTGTGGGGGAGAGAGTGACGAGGATCGACTGGGGAGTAATGATGATAGTGGTGATGAGTGGTTCAACTCTCCCACTACCGAGGAAAACAGTGACTCAACAGAGAGCGATAGCAATCGCAAGCAACCACCACGTCGCTGTACAACTCCACCACCAACCAAGAGAAGAAGGACTGTATTGAAGCAGATCTTCACTGAGGGAGATGAGGGGGAGGAAAGGAAGGCTGGAGTGCAGATGCACTCAGTCTGTATCGCTGCACCACATCACGCCACCATAACCTCACCTCCTCGCAAAACCTCTCGCTCCACCTCACCACTTCCTACCACTTCATCGGCTACGTCACCACCCCCCACCACTGTCCGTGCTACTCCTCCACCCACCACCACCACCTCCAGGGCCACCTCATCACCCACCACCATCGCAGGCGTCACTGCATCACCTCACATTATCTCTCGTGCCACCTCACCACTGCGAAGCATCTCTCTTGCCCCCTCACCACCTCACTTCACCTCTCGTGCCCCCTCACCACTGCCCAGCACCTCCCGTATCCCCTCTCCTCTTGTTATCCCTAGTTCTGTGTGTGCTCCATTCCCATTTTCTCTCAGCTGTCACCCCTTTTGTCTCTACCTCCCTGTCTCCCGGCATTTCTATTCACATCTCCCTATTCTCTTTCCCTTTCACACTGCTTGTATCTCATTTCACCTCCCACTCTCTCTTCTTTTCACCCTCTATCTCTATTCTTAGCTCTCATTCTTCTCTCCTTGCCTCTCCTCTTCTTATTTTCTCGGTAACTGTCCTCTCATTTCTCATTTTTCCACTCGCTCTCCCTCTCCGCCTGTCACTTAACTCTCTCTCTCTCTCTCTCTCTCTCTCTCTCTCTCTCTCTCTCTCTCTCAGTGTAGTAAACCTTTTCCTATCTTGGTTTATGATATATACTGTACTATTCCTTTATTAGTTGTTCGGACTACACGTAATTAGAGAGGTGCTTGAAATAGACAAACCCCTAGCTGGCTGTGAGCGAGAGTATGGAGGGTACAGAGTGGGGTTATAGGGTCGGAGAGAAAAGTGGGGGGGTTTGGTGGGAGTGTGGGACTATGAGGAATGGAGGAAGAAGGGATAGCTCTCCATCGAGCAGTAGTACAGTCAGGAAAAGTTCTGCATTACCCACCTTCCGAAGCACTGTTATGAGACGGTTGAATGTGAACCAGCAGCCAGACCTCTTATTTCTGGTAACTGTGAGTGTGAATGAGGGGGAGGCAGAGAATGGGGGTGGATGAGGGTTTGGTGATAGGTTGGGAATAACTTGTAACTCTGCAATGCATGGCTTGGACGGTGTGTTTGAATTCAGTTAGTAAGGAGAGATGATCATGACAATACGATGCTAGCATTTTATGAAAAAAAAAAAAATCGTAGATGGCTGTGGGGTTAGTCTTGCCAGAAAAGTTATGGAACATTCCTGGGTTAGGGCGGATGTTTGAATGCTTTTCATTCCCTCATGACATTAACATGAGATGTTTCCTCGGAGATATTCGTAACGATATACCATATTTTTATGCTTTGTTTTGACTCGAAAACAATGCTATTATATATATATATATATATATATATATATATATATATATATATATATATATACACATACGATTCCTCATTTATGTCAATGAGATACTCTTCATCAATACACACCTATGTCGTGGAGGTTACGAGTCTCGGCCCATCTCCTAGTCCACTTCCTCACTGTGGGGATCGAAACCGCTACCTCGCGGGCAATCGCTCGTTTAGGGTGCCCCGCTTGTTGAAGACAGACTATTCGTCCGCTGAGATACTTGCCGTTGTTGATGATCCATGCTTGGGTCATCTGCATAGCTTTTGCACTTTGAGAATACGTTGGACGCATTATCATTGGCTATTGATGCCGTTATGTGAGCAACTCTCCAAACCCTGCCATCTCAGCCCTTTCTCCCTCCCACTCACAGTTCCCAGACATGTGGGGTCTGGCTGCTGCTTCGTGGCTATTTGTCCACTGCAAACGCTACAAACAGTGTGTAATGTGGAACTTTCCCTGACTGTACAAACACCTTAGTCCACGGAAAAGGAAATGAACTTATTCCGACGTCTGTACAGTCCCTTAACTCTGGGGGAAAAAAAAAAGTCGTAACACTGAGATCTCATTATCCCTAACTAAGCATAACAATTGAACCTAAAGAGAAAAAAAAAGAATCGAGGTAACACAAGGAGGACGGTCTATACACCGTGGTGCACTTAATTTGACAAACAGGCAGCTTCCATGCCTCGTCTCTCCAAAAGCTGGACATACCCTTAACAACTACTCAACCCTATTAATCAACCCAAAATTACAACTCATAGGTACTGGTAAAAAAGATACACAGGTACAATCAGGAGAGACCTGAAAGGGCATACCTGACTCCATGTTCCCAGTCAGTCAGGCAAAGACAAGACATGCTCAGAGAGAGAAAAAAATGAGTATATACAATATATACACCATACACCCATCATTTACATGTACTGCAACCTCTCAGGCAGTCTCGGGGATCTTAAACTAGGCAAAAACTTGTGATCCACTGTACTCAATAAGGGATCTCTTTCAACATATCGTTTGACCTTTCCGGTTGCCCTACTCAAGATGGTGCCATCAAACACATTTTCTAACTCATAGGCTCTACCCTGATCAATAACTTTGACAATCTTATAAGGACCCTGCCATTTTCTATTTACCTTTGATGCCGTACCAGGCAAGCACTCTTCGACATAGATCCAAACTAATTCACCTGGTTCCAGAGAGTCATTCCTACGTGCCTCACTTGCCCTGTTAAGGTATCCTGCTGTCATCCGACGTTGTGTCTCTTTGAGTATCTGTTTCATGTCTATTTTCTCTACACAGTCTTCATCAGTATGGAACTGCAAATCTCCTACCTCGCGATTTGGATGACGTCCATAAAAAGCATAGAACGGTCATGTACCTAGGGACGTATACACTGCTTTGTTCAACGCTTTCTCAGTGTCGCACAGGTGCATGGGCCACGTATTCGGGTGTTCTTGGCACAAGATTGCCAGTACTGTTTTTACGGTCCTATGTACTCTCTCAATAACTAAATTTCCTCGGTAATTGAACGGTAGACAGAATCCTTGCTTAGTCCCGGCTCTTCTACAAAAGTCCCTAACCTATGCACTGGTGAATTCTTCTCCGTTGTCCATGATGACTACCTGCGGCTTGCCATATCTACAGATGCCCTTCTTAAATTCTTCAGCTACGGCTTTGTTGGATTTTGTACAAAGGGGGTAGAAATGTAGTTACCTAGAAAAATGGTCTATCACCGTGAGACAATACCTGTGACCACTCCTACTATTATGCAAATCTATGAGATCTATTGCAACTCTCTGACCATTATCATCTACTGGTGGCAATTCCTTAAAATGGTGCACAATCCTCTCGTGACCCTTAAACTGCTGACATGACTTGCATGATTTAACAAAATGTCACACATCAGTCAGTAGAGACGGCCAATAGAAAAACTGTCTTGCCTTGGCTACCGTCTTGCATTCTCCTAGGTGTGAAGGGTTATGAAGAATTGAAATGGCAATAACAAAAGACTTGGGTACCAGGCACAACCTCGACTTTCCCATTTCTTCTTTTCCGACATACAGAATCTCCTCGTTCATTTTGAAAGCGTAAATGGGACGATTGCCAGACAACTTCCTGGGTAACTGACCTCCTAAATACTGAATTACCTGCTTCCACCTCGGGTCAGCTCTTTGGGCTTCCCTGACCTTGTCCACTGTAAGGCCCACCCACCAAAATTCTGCATTAGATTGGGGTATATCTGAGGCCTCCTCGATTGCTCCTACTGGTCTACTCAAAGCATCTGGGACATGATGATTCACACCCTTTTCATATCTTATCACAAAACTGTAGTCTCTCATCTCCAACAAATAATGTGAAATACGTGGGCATTTAGTCTTTTCTTAAAGATGGTGGTTAATGGTCTATGGTCAGTGATGATGGAAAAGGGTTTGCACCATAAACAGTGGCTTAAAAATCTACACTCACTCACTACAGCCATAGCTTCCTTGTCTGTTACTGAGTATCTTTTTTCTGTCGGGGTAAGTTTCTTTGAAAAATATCCAATAGGTCTCAGATCTTTCTCGCCCTCCAGCTGCATAAGAGCTCCGCAAATGTGCGAGTTGCTAGCATCTGTATGTAACTCGAGTGGCTTAGTTAAATCTGCCTTTACTAGTACTGGAGCTGACTCTTACTTTTTTTTAAGAACTAAGAATCCATTCTCACACTCCTCTGACCATTCAAATTTTGCGTCCTTCCTAAGCAAATTTGTGAGAGGATTGGCAATGGCAGCAAGGTCAGGAATGTGTTTGTGATAGAAGTTACACATGCCCACAAAGCATCTCACTTCCTTGGCCTTCGTTGGTCGTGACATCTGTTCAATGGCTTCGAGATTCTTACCGTCAGGGCGTATCCCTTTCTCCGATGCTACGTGTCCCAAGAACTTAATTTCTCGCTTTATGAAAGAGTATTTACTAACATTCAGCTTCATTCCAAACTTGGTTATTATGCCAAAGATACTCTTCAGTTGGTCTAGCATCTGATTGAAAGAGTCTCCCCAAATCACAACATCATCTAGGCAGTTACTGCACCAACTTTCTCTAAGGGGCTAACACTTGCTGCATTTCCTCGTGAAAATAGCTGGACCCACAGACAGTCCAAAAGGTAACCGCTTGTATCTGAACAAATTAACTCCATCAAAAAAAGTTGTCAAGTCTCGAGAGCTTTCATCCAACCGAATTTGGAGGTAGGCGTCTTTCATATAAAGAGTGCAGTAAAACTTTTTCCCAGCGCTTTCCTCTAATAATTCTTCTAATCGGGGTAAGGGTTGGATATCTATCTTCACCTTCATATTAACCCCTCCGAGGCCGCCGGCGTCGAATGACGTTTAGCCAATCAGTGGCCGCCAGCATCGTTTGAGTGCAACCTGTAGAAAACGGCGAAAATTTTTGGGAAGGGAACAAACGTTATGTACGTCTTCAGACTGACCTACTCTACCCTCCCATACACCCCACACATCAGTACACCTCGCTCTTCCGCGATTAGAGGATGTCCAAGTTCTCACTCTCAGCAGGCCCCTACCCCCACCCAGCGCCGCCCTCTCTGGCCTCATAGGCCACTCACCAGCCCCGAGATTATGTCAGAGCTGTTTCCCTGTGGGGGAGAGAGTGACGAGGATCGACTGGGGAGTAATGATGATAGTGGTGATGAGTGGTTCAACTCTCCCACTACCGAGGAAAACAGTGACTCAACAGAGAGCGATAGCAATCGCAAGCAACCACCACGTCGCTGTACAACTCCACCACCAACCAAGAGAAGAAGGACTGTATTGAAGCAGATCCTCACTGAGGGAGATGAGGGGGAGGAAAGGAAGGCTGGAGTGCAGATGCACTCAGTCTGTATCGCTGCACCACATCACGCCACCATAACCTCACCTCCTCGCAAAACCTCTCGCTCCACCTCACCACTTCCTACCACTTCATCGGCTACGTCACCACCCCCCACCACTGTCCGTGCTACTCCTCCACCCACCACCACCACCTCCAGGGCCACCTCATCACCCACCACCATCGCAGGCGTCACTGCATCACCTCACATTATCTCTCGTGCCACCTCACCACTGCGAAGCATCTCTCTTGCCCCTCACCACCTCACTTCACCTCTCGTGCCCCCTCACCACTGCCCAGCACCTCCCGTGTCCCCTCTCCTTTTGTTATCCCTAGTTCTGTGTGTGCTCCATTCCCATTTTCTCTCAGCAGTCACCCCTTTTGTCTCTACCTCCCTGTCTCCCGGCATTTCTATTCACATCTCCCTATTCTCTTTCCCTTTCGCACTGCTTGTATCTCATTTCACCTCCCACTCTCTTCTTCTTTTCACCCTCTGTCTCTTTTCTTAGCTCTCATTCTTCTCTCCTTGCCTCTCCCCTTCTTATTTTCTCCTTAACTGTCCTCTCATTTCTCATTTTTCCACTCGCTCTCCCTCTCCGCCTGTCACTTAACTCTCTCTCTCTCTCTCTCTCTCTCTCTCTCTCTCTCTCTCTCTCTCAGTGTAGTAAACCTTTTCCTATCTTGGTTTATGATATATACTGTACTATTCCTTTATTAGTTGTTCGGACTACACGTAATTAGAGAGGTGCTTGAAATAGACAAACCCCTAGCTGGCTGTGAGCGAGAGTATGGAGGGTACAGAGTGGGGTTATAGGGTCGGAGAGAAAAGTGGGGGGGTTTGGTGGGAGTGTGGGACTATGAGGAATGGAGGAAGAAGGGATAGCTCTCCATCGAGCAGTAGTACAGTCAGGAAAAGTTCTGCATTACCCACCTTCCGAAGCACTGTTATGAGACGGTTGAATGTGAACCAGCAGCCAGACCTCTTATGTCTGGTAACTGTGAGTGTGAATGAGGGGGAGACAGAGAATGGGGGTGGATGAGGGTTTGGTGATAGGTTGGGAATAACTTGTAACTCTGCAATGCATGGCTTGGACGGTGTGTTTGAATTAAGTTAGTAAGGAGAGATGATCATGACAATACGATGCTAGCATTTTATGAAAAAAAAAAAATCGTAGATGGCTGTGGGGTTAGTCTTGCCAGAAAAGTTATGGAACATTCCTGGGTTCGGGCGGATGTTTGAATGCTTTTCATTCCCTCATGACATTAACATGAGATGTTTCCTCGGAGATATTCGTAACGATATACCATATTTTTATGCTTTGTTTTGACTCGAAAACAATGCTATTATATATATACATATATATATATATATATACACATACGATTCCTCATTTATGTCAATGAGATACTCTTCATCAATACACACCTATGTCGTGGAGGTTACGAGTCTCGGCCCATCTCCTAGTCCACTTCCTCACTGTGGGGATCGAAACCGCTACCTCGCGGGCAATCGCTCATTTACAGTGCCCCGCTTGTTGAAGACAGACTATTCGTCCGCTGAGATACTTGCCGTTGTTGATGATCCATGCTTGGGTCATCTGCATAGCTTTTGCACTTTGAGAATACGTTGGACGCATTATCATTGGCTATTGATGCCGTTATGTGAGCAACTCTCCAAACCCTGCCATCTCAGCCCTTTCTCCCTCCCACTCACAGTTCCCAGACATGTGGGGTCTGGCTGCTGCTTCGTGGCTATTTGTCCACTGCAAACGCTACAAACAGTGTGTAATGTGGAACTTTCCCTGACTGTACAAACACCTTAGTCCACGGAAAAGGAAATGAACTTATTCCGACGTCTGTACAGTCCCTTAACTCTGGGGGAAAAAAAAAAGTCGTAACACTGAGATCTCATTATCCCTAACTAAGCATAACAATTGAACCTAAAGAGAAAAAAAAAGAATCGAGGTAACACAAGGAGGACGGTCTATACACCGTGGTGCACTTAATTTGACAAACAGGCAGCTTCCATGCCTCGTCTCTCCAAAAGCTGGACATACTCTAAACAATTATTCAACCCTATTAATCAACCCACAATTACAACTCATAGGTACTGGTAAAAAAGATACACAGGCACAGTCCGGAGAGACCTGGAAGGGCATACCTGATTCCATGTTCCCAGTCAGTCAGGCAAAGACAAGACATGCTCAGAGAGAGAAAAAAATGAGTATATACAATATATACACCATACACCCATCATTTACATGTACTGCAACCTCTCAGGCAGTCTCGGGGATCTTAAACTAGGCAAAAACTTGTGATCCACTGTACTCAATAAGGGATCTCTTTCAACATATCGTTTGACCTTTCCGGTTGCCCTACTCAAGATGGTGCCATCAAACACATTTTCTAACTCATAGGCTCTACCCTGATCAATAACTTTGACAATCTTATAAGGACCCTGCCATTTTCTATTTACCTTTGATGCCGTACCAGGCAAGCACTCTTCGACATAGATCCAAACTAATTCACCTGGTTCCAGAGAGTCATTCCTACGTGCCTCACTTGCCCTGTTAAGGTATCCTGCTGTCATCCGACGTTGTGTCTCTTTGAGTATCTGTTTCATGTCTATTTTCTCTACACAGTCTTCATCAGTATGGAACTGCAAATCTCCTACCTCGCGATTTGGATGACGTCCATAAAAAGCATAGAACGGTCATGTACCTAGGGACGTATACACTGCTTTGTTCAACGCTTTCTCAGTGTCGCACAGGTGCATGGGCCACGTATTCGGGTGTTCTTGGCACAAGATTGCCAGTACTGTTTTTACGGTCCTATGTACTCTCTCAATAACTAAATTTCCTCGGTAATTGAACGGTAGACAGAATCCTTGCTTAGTCCCGGCTCTTCTACAAAAGTCCCTAACCTATGCACTGGTGAATTCTTCTCCGTTGTCCATGATGACTACCTGCGGCTTGCCATATCTACAGATGCCCTTCTTAAATTCTTCAGCTACGGCTTTGTTGGATTTTGTACAAAGGGGTAGAAATGTAGTTACCTAGAAAAATGGTCTATCACCGTGAGACAATACCTGTGACCACTCCTACTATTATGCAAATCTATGAGATCTATTGCAACTCTCTGACCATTATCATCTACTGGTGGCAATTCCTTAAAATGGTGCACAATCCTCTCGTGACCCTTAAACTGCTGACATGACTTGCATGATTTAACAAAATGTCACACATCAGTCAGTAGAGACGGCCAATAGAAAAACTGTCTTGCCTTGGCTACCGTCTTGCATTCTCCTAGGTGTGAAGGGTTATGAAGAATTGAAATGGCAATAACAAAAGACTTGGGTACCAGGCACAACCTCGACTTTCCCATTTCTTCTTTTCCGACATACAGAATCTCCTCGTTCATTTTGAAAGCGTAAATGGGACGATTGCCAGACAACTTCCTGGGTAACTGACCTCCTAAATACTGAATTACCTGCTTCCACCTCGGGTCAGCTCTTTGGGCTTCCCTGACCTTGTCCACTGTAAGGCCCACCCACCAAAATTCTGCATTAGATTGGGGTATATCTGAGGCCTCCTCGATTGCTCCTACTGGTCTACTCAAAGCATCTGGGACATGATGATTCACACCCTTTTCATATCTTATCACAAAACTGTAGTCTCTCATCTCCAACAAATAATGTGAAATACGTGGGCATTTAGTCTTTTTCTTAAAGATGGTGGTTAATGGTCTATGGTCAGTGATGATGGAAAAGGGTTTGCACCATAAACAGTGGCTTAAAAATCTACACTCACTCACTACAGCCATAGCTTCCTTGTCTGTTACTGAGTATCTTTTTCTGTCGGGGTAAGTTTCTTTGAAAAATATCCAATAGGTCTCAGATCTTTCTCGCCCTCCAGCTGCATAAGAGCTCCGCAAATGTGCGAGTTGCTAGCATCTGTATGTAACTCGAGTGGCTTAGTTAAATCTGCCTTTACTAGTACTGGAGCTGACTCTTACTTTTTTTTAAGAACTAAGAATCCATTCTCACACTCCTCTGACCATTCAAATTTTGCGTCCTTCCTAAGCAAATTTGTGAGAGGATTGGCAATGGCAGCAAGGTCAGGAATGTGTTTGTGATAGAAGTTACACATGCCCACAAAGCATCTCACTTCCTTGGCCTTCGTTGGTCGTGACATCTGTTCAATGGCTTCGAGATTCTTACCGTCAGGGCGTATCCCTTTCTCCGATGCTACGTGTCCCAAGAACTTAATTTCTCGCTTTATGAAAGAGTATTTACTAACATTCAGCTTCATTCCAAACTTGGTTATTATGCCAAAGATACTCTTCAGTTGGTCTAGCATCTGATTGAAAGAGTCTGCCCAAATCACAACATCATCTAGGCAGTTACTGCACCAACTTTCTCTAAGGGGCTAACACTTGCTGCATTTCCTCGTGAAAATAGCTGGACCCACAGACAGTCGAAAAGGTAACCGCTTGTATCTGAACAAATTAACTCCATCAAAAAAAGTTGTCAAGTCTCGAGAGCTTTCATCCAACCGAATTTGGAGGTAGGCGTCTTTCATATAAAGAGTGCAGTAAAACTTTTTCCCAGCGCTTTCCTCTAATAATTCTTCTAATCGGGGTAAGGGTTGGATATCTATCTTCACCTTCATATTAACCCCTCCGAGGCCGCCGGCGTCGAATGACGTTTAGCCAATCAGTGGCCGCCAGCATCGTTTGAGTGCAACCTGTAGAAAACGGCGAAAATTTTTGGGAAGGGAACAAACGTTATGTACGTCTTCAGACTGACCTACTCTACCCTCCCATACACCCCACACATCAGTACACCCCGCTCTTCCGCGATTAGAGGATGTCCAAGTTCTCACTCTCAGCAGGCCCCTACCCCCACCCAGCGCCGCCCTCTCTGGCCTCATAGGCCACTCACCAGCCCCGAGATTATGTCAGAGCTGTTTCCCTGTGGGGGAGAGAGTGACGAGGATCGACTGGGGAGTAATGATGATAGTGGTGATGAGTGGTTCAACTCTCCCACTACCGAGGAAAACAGTGACTCAACAGAGAGCGATAGCAATCGCAAGCAACCACCACGTCGCTGTACAACTCCACCACCAACCAAGAGAAGAAGGACTGTATTGAAGCAGATCCTCACTGAGGGAGATGAGGGGGAGGAAAGGAAGGCTGGAGTGCAGATGCACTCAGTCTGTATCGCTGCACCACATCACGCCACCATAACCTCACCTCCTCGCAAAACCTCTCGCTCCACCTCACCACTTCCTACCACTTCATCGGCTACGTCACCACCCCCCACCACTGTCCGTGCTACTCCTCCACCCACCACCACCACCTCCAGGGCCACCTCATCACCCACCACCATCGCAGGCGTCACTGCATCACCTCACATTATCTCTCGTGCCACCTCACCACTGCGAAGCATCTCTCTTGCCCCCTCACCACCTCACTTCACCTCTCGTGCCCCCTCACCACTGCCCAGCACCTCCCGTGTCCCCTCTCCTTTTGTTATCCCTAGTTCTGTGTGTGCTCCATTCCCATTTTCTCTCAGCAGTCACCCCTTTTGTCTCTACCTCCCTGTCTCCCGGCATTTCTATTCACATCTCCCTATTCTCTTTCCCTTTCGCACTGCTTGTATCTCATTTCACCTCCCACTCTCTCTTCTTTTCACCCTCTGTCTCTTTTCTTAGCTCTCATTCTTCTCTCCTTGCCTCTCCCCTTCTTATTTTCTCCTTAACTGTCCTCTCATTTCTCATTTTTCCACTCGCTCTCCCTCTCCGCCTGTCACTTAACTCTCTCTCTCTCTCTCTCTCTCTCTCTCTCTCTCTCTCTCTCTCTCAGTGTAGTAAACCTTTTCCTATCTTGGTTTATGATATATACTGTACTATTCCTTTATTAGTTGTTCGGACTACACGTAATTAGAGAGGTGCTTGAAATAGACAAACCCCTAGCTGGCTGTGAGCGAGAGTATGGAGGGTACAGAGTGGGGTTATAGGGTCGGAGAGAAAAGTGGGGGGGTTTGGTGGGAGTGTGGGACTATGAGGAATGGAGGAAGAAGGGATAGCTCTCCATCGAGCAGTAGTACAGTCAGGAAAAGTTCTGCATTACCCACCTTCCGAAGCACTGTTATGAGACGGTTGAATGTGAACCAGCAGCCAGACCTCTTATGTCTGGTAACTGTGAGTGTGAATGAGGGGGAGACAGAGAATGGGGGTGGATGAGGGTTTGGTGATAGGTTGGGAATAACTTGTAACTCTGCAATGCATGGCTTGGACGGTGTGTTTGAATTAAGTTAGTAAGGAGAGATGATCATGACAATACGATGCTAGCATTTTATGAAAAAAAAAAAATCGTAGATGGCTGTGGGGTTAGTCTTGCCAGAAAAGTTATGGAACATTCCTGGGTTCGGGCGGATGTTTGAATGCTTTTCATTCCCTCATGACATTAACATGAGATGTTTCCTCGGAGATATTCGTAACGATATACCATATTTTTATGCTTTGTTTTGACTCGAAAACAATGCTATTATATATATACATATATATATATATATATATATATATATATATATATATATATATATATATATACATATATATACACATACGATTCCTCATTTATGTCAATGAGATACTCTTCATCAATACACACCTATGTCGTGGAGGTTACGAGTCTCGGCCCATCTCCTAGTCCACTTCCTCACTGTGGGGATCGAAACCGCTACCTCGCGGGCAATCGCTCATTTACAGTGCCCCGCTTGTTGAAGACAGACTATTCGTCCGCTGAGATACTTGCCGTTGTTGATGATCCATGCTTGGGTCATCTGCATAGCTTTTGCACTTTGAGAATACGTTGGACGCATTATCATTGGCTATTGATGCCGCTATGTGAGCAACTCTCCAAACCCTGCCATCTCAGCCCTTTCTCCCTCCCACTCACAGTTCCCAGACATGTGGGGTCTGGCTGCTGCTTCGTGGCTATTTGTCCACTGCAAACGCTACGAACAGTGGGTAATGTGGAACTTTCCCTGACTGTACAAACACCTTAGTCCACGAAAAGGAAATGAACTTATTCCGACGTCTGTACAGTTCCCTAACTCTGGGGAAAAAAAAAAAGTCCTAACTGTGAGATCTCATTATCCCTAACTAAGCATAACAATCGAACCTAAAGAAAAAAAAAAGAATCGAGGTAACACAAGGAGGACAGTCTATACACCGTGGTGCACTTAATTTGACAAACAGGCAGCTTCCATGCCTCGTCTCTCCAAAAGCTGGACATACCCTAAACAACTACTCAACCCTATTAATCAACCCAAAATTACAACTCATAGGTACTGGTAAAAAAGATACACAGGTACAATCAGGAGAGACCTGAAAGGGCATACCTGACTCCATGTTCCCAGTCAGATAAGGCAAAGACAAAACATGCTCAGAGAGAGAGAAATAAATGAGTATATACCATACATACACCATACACCCATCATTTACGTGTACTGCAACCTCTCAGGCAGTCTCCGGGATCTTAAACTAGGCAAAAACTTGTGATCCACTGTACTCAATAAGGGATCTCTTTCAACATATCGTTTGACCTTTCCGGTTGCCCTACTCAAGATGGTGCCATCAAACACATTTTCTAACTCATAGGCTCTACCCTGATCAATAACTTTGACAATCTTATAAGGACCCTGCCATTTTCTATTTACCTTTGATGCCGTACCAGGCAAGCACTCTTCGACATAGATCCAAACTAATTCACCTGGTTCTAGAGAGTCATTCCTACGTGCCTCACTTGCCCTGTTAAGGTATCCTGCTGTCATCCAACGTTGTGTCTCTTTGAGTATCTGTTTCATGTCTATTTTCTCTACACAGTCTTCATCAGTATGGAACTGCAAATCTCCTACCTCGCGATTTGGATGACGTCCATAAAAAGCATAGAACGGTCATGTACCTAGGGACGTATACACTGCTTTGTTCAACGCTCTCTCAGTGTCGCACAGGTGCATGGGCCACGTATTCGGGTGTTCTTGGCACAAGATTGCCAGTACTGTTTTTACGGTCCTATGTACTCTCTCAATAACTAAATTTCCTCGGGGATTGAACGGTAGACAGAATCCTTGCTTAGTCCCGGCTCTTCTACAAAAGTCCCTAACCTTTGCACTGGTGAATTCTTCTCCGTTGTCCATGATGACTACCTGCGGCTTGCCATACCTACAGATGCCCTTCTTAAATTCTTCAGCTACGGCTTTGTTGGATTTTGTACAAAGGGGGTAGAAATGTAGTTACCTAGAAAAATGGTCTACCACCGTGAGACAATACCTGTGACCACTCCTACCATTATGCAAATCTATGAGATCTATTGCAACTCTCTGACCATTATCATCTACTGGTGGCAATTCCTTAAAATGGTGCACAATCCTCTCGTGACCCTTAAACTGCTGACATGACTTGCATGATTTAACAAAATGTCACACATCAGTCAGTAGAGACGGCCAATAGAAAAACTGTCTTGCCTTGGCTACCGTCTTGCATTCTCCTAGGTGTGAAGGGTTATGAAGAATTGAAATGGCAATAACAAAAGACTTGGGTACAAGGCACAACCTCGACTTTCCCATTTCTTCTTTTCCGACATACAGAATCTCCTCGTTCATTTTGAAAGCGTAAATGGGACGATTGCCAGACAACTTCCTGGGTAACTGACCTCCTAAATACTGAATTACCTGCTTCCACCTCGGGTCAGCTCTTTGGGCTTCCCTGACCTTGTCCACTGTAAGGCCCACCCACCAAAATTCTGCATTAGATTGGGGTATATCTGAGGCCTCCTCGATTGCTCCTACTGGTCTACTCAAAGCATCTGGGACATGATGATTCACACCCTTTTCATATCTTATCACAAAACTGTAGTCTCTCATCTCCAACAAATAATGTGAAATACGTGGGCATTTAGTCTTTTTCTTAAAGATGGTGGTTAATGGTCTATGGTCAGTGATGATGGAAAAGGGTTTGCACCATAAACAGTGGCTTAAAAATCTACACTCACTCACTACAGCCATAGCTTCCTTGTCTGTTACTGAGTATCTTTTTTCTGTCGGGGTAAGTTTCTTTGAAAAATATCCAATAGGTCTCAGATCTTTCTCGCCCTCCAGCTGCATAAGAGCTCCGCAAATGTGCGAGTTGCTAGCATCTGTATGTAACTCGAATGGCTTAGTTAAATCTGCCTTTACTAGTACTGGAGCTGACTCTTACTTTTTTTTTTAAGAACTAAGAATGCATTCTCACACTCCTCTGACCATTCAAATTTTGCGTCCTTCCTAAGCAAATTTGCGAGAGGATTGGCAATGGCAGCAAGGTCAGGAATGTGTTTGCGATAGAAGTTACACATGCCCACAAAGCATCTCACTTCCTTGGCCTTCGTTGGTCGTGACATCTGTTCAATGGCTTCGAGATTCTTACCGTCAGGGCGTATCCCTTTCTCCGATGCTACGTGTCCCAAGAACTTAATTTCTCGCTTTATGAAAGAGTATTTACTAACATTCAGCTTCATTCCAAACTTGGTTATTATGCCAAAGATACTCTTCAGTTGGTCTAGCATCTGATTGAAAGAGTCTGCCCAAATCACAACATCATCTAGGCAGTTACTGCACCAACTTTCTCTAAGGGGCTAACACTTGCTGCATTTCCTCGTGAAAATAGCTGGACCCACAGACAGTCCAAAAGGTAACCGCTTGTATCTGAACAAATTAACTCCATCAAAAAAAGTTGTCAAGTCTCGAGAGCTTTCATCCAACCGAATTTGGAGGTAGGCGTCTTTCATATAAAGAGTGCAGTAAAACTTTTTCCCAGCGCTTTCCTCTAACAATTCTTCTAATCGGGGTAAGGGTTGGATATCTATCTTCACCTTCATATTAACCCCTCCGAGGCCGCCGGCGTCGAATGACGTTTAGCCAATCAGTGGCCACCAGCATCGTTTGAGCGCAACCTGTAGAAAACGGCGAAAATTTTTGGGAAGGGAACAAACGTTATGTACGTCTTCAGACTGACCTACTCTACCCTCCCATACACCCCACACATCAGTACACCCCGCTCTTCCGCGATTAGCGGATGTCCAAGTTCTCACTCTCAGCAGGCCCCTACCCCCACCCAGCGCCGCCCTCTCTGGCCTCATAGGCCACTCACCAGCCCCGAGATTAGGTCAGAGCTGTTTCCCTGTGGGGGAGAGAGTGACGAGGATCGACTGGGGAGTAATGATGATAGTGGTGATGAGTGGTTCAACTCTCCCACTACCGAGGAAAACAGTGACTCAACAGAGAGCGATAGCAATCGCAAGCAACCACCACGTCGCTGTACAACTCCACCACCAACCAAGAGAAGGACTGTATTGAAGCAGATCTTCACTGAGGGAGATGAGGGGGAGGAAAGGAAGGCTGGAGTGCAGATGCACTCAGTCTGTATCGCTGCACCACATCACGCCACCATAACCTCACCTCCTCGCAAAACCTCTCGCTCCACCTCACCACTTCCTACCACTTCATCGGCTATGTCACCACCCCCCACCACTGTCCGTGCTACTCCTCCACCCACCACCACCACCTCCAGGGCCACCTCATCACCCACCACCATCGCAGGCGTCACTGCATCACCTCACATTATCTCTCGTGCCACCTCACCACTGCGAAGCATCTCTCTTGCCCCCTCACCACCTCACTTCACCTCTCGTGCTCCCTCACCACTGCCCAGCACCTCCCGTGTCCCCTCTCCTTTTGTTATCCCTAGTTCTGTGTGTGCTCCATTCCCATTTTCTCTCAGCTGTCACCCCTTTTGTCTCTACCTCCCTGTCTCCCGGCATTTCTATTCACATCTCCCTATTCTCTTTCCCTTTCGCACTGCTTGTATCTCATTTCACCTCCCACTCTCTCTTCTTTTCACCCTCTGTCTCTTTTCTTAGCTCTCATTCTTCTCTCCTTGCCTCTCCCCTTCTTATTTTCTCCGTAACTGTCCTCTCATTTCTCATTTTTCCACTCGCTCTCCCTCTCCGCCTATCACTTAACTCTCTCTCTCTCTCTCTCTCTCTCTCTCTCTCTCTCAGTGTAGTAAACCTTTTCCTATCTTGGTTTATGATATATACTGTACTATTCCTTTATTAGTTGTTCGGACTACACGTAATTAGAGAGGTGCTTGAAATAGACAAACCCCTAGCTGGCTGTGAGCGAGAGTATGGAGGGTACAGGGTGGGGTTATAGGGTCGGAGAGAAAAGTGGGGGGGTTTGGTGGGAGTGTGGGACTATAAGGAATGGAGGAAGAAGGGATAGCTCTCCATCGAGCAGTAGTACAGTCAGGAAAAGTTCTGCATTACCCACCTTCCGAAGCACTGTTATGAGACGGTTGAATGTGAACCAGCAGCCAGACCTCTTATGTCTGGTAACTGTGAGTGTGAATGAGGGGGAGGCAGAGAATGGGGGTGGATGAGGGTTTGGTGATAGGTTGGGAATAACTTGTAACTCTGCAATGCATGGCTTGGACGGTGTGTTAGAATTAAGTTAGTAAGGAGAGATGATCATGACAATACGATGCTAGCATTTTATGAAAAAAAAAAAATCGTAGATGGCTGTGGGGTTAGTCTTGCCAGAAAAGTTATGGAACAATCCTGGGTTCGGGCGGATGTTTGAATGCTTTTCATTCCCTCATGACATTAACATGAGATGTTTCCTCGGAGATATTCGTAACGATATACCATATTTTTATACTTTGTTTTGACTCGAAAACAATGCTACTATACATATACAATATATATATATATATATATATATATATATATATATATATATATATATATATATATATACACACATACGATTCCTCATTTATGTCAATGAGATACTCTTCATCAATACACACCTATGTCGTGGAGGTTACGAGTCTCGGCCCATCTCCTAGTCCACTTCCTCACTGTGGGGATCGAAACCGCTACCTCGCAGGCAATCGCTCGTTTACAGTGCCCCGCTTGTTGAAGACAGACTATTCGTCCGCTGAGATACTTGCCGTTGTTGATGATCCATGCTTGGGTCATCTGCATAGCTTTTGCACTTTGAGAATACGTTGGACGCATTATCATTGGCTATTGATGCCGTTATGTGAGCAACTCTCCAAACCCTGCCATCTCAGCCCTTTCTCCCTCCCACTCACAGTTCCCAGACATGTGGGGTCTGGCTGCTGCTTCGTGGCTATTTGTCCACTGCAAACGCTACAAACAGTGTGTAATGTGGAACTTTCCCTGACTGTACAAACACCTTAGTCCACGGAAAAGGAAATGAACTTATTCCGACGTCTGTACAGTCCCCTAACTCTGGGGGGAAAAAAAAAGTCGTAACACTGAGATCTCATTATCCCTAACTAGGCATAACAATTGAACCTAAAGAGAAAAAAAAAGAATCGAGGTAACACAAGGACGACGGTCTATACACCGTGGTGCACTTAATTTGACAAACAGGCAGCTTCCATGCCTCGTCTCTCCAAAAGCTGGACATACCCTAAACAACTACTCAACCCTATTAATCAACCCAAAATTACAACTCATAGGTACTGGTAAAAAAGATACACAGGTACAATCAGGAGAGACCTGAAAGGGCATACCTGACTCCATGTTCCCAGTCAGTTAAGGCAAAGACAAAACATGCTCAGAGAGAGAGAAAAAAATGAGTATATACCATATATACACCATACACCCATCATTTACGTGTACTGCAACCTCTCAGGCAGTCTCCGGGATCTTAAACTAGGCAAAAACTTGTGATCCACTGTACTCAATAAGGGATCTCTTTCAACATATCGTTTGACCTTTCCGGTTGCCCTACTCAAGATGGTGCCATCAAACACATTTTCTAACTCATAGGCTCTACCCTGATCAATAACTTTGACAATCTTATAAGGACCCTGCCATTTTCTATTTACCTTTGATGCCGTACCAGGCAAGCACTCTTCGACATAGATCCAAACTATTTCACCTGGTTCTAGAGAGTCATTCCTACGTGCCTCACTTGCCCTGTTAAGGTATCCTGCTGTCATCCGACGTTGTGTCTCTTTGAGTATCTGTTTCATGTCTATTTTCTCTACACAGTCTTCATCAGTATGGAACTGCAAATCTCCTACCTCGCGATTTGGATGACGTCCATAAAAAGCATAGAACGGTCATGTACCTAGGGACGTATACACTGCTTTGTTCAACGCTTTCTCAGTGTCGCACAGGTGCATGGGCCACGTATTCGGGTGTTCTTGGCACAAGATTGCCAGTACTGTTTTTACGGTCCTATGTACTCTCTCAATAACTAAATTTCCTCGGAGATTGAACGGTAGACAGAATCCTTGCTTAGTCCCGGCTCTTCTACAAAAGTCCCTAACCTTTGCACTGGTGAATTCTTCTCCGTTGTCCATGATGACTACCTGCGGCTTGCCATACCTACAGATGCCCTTCTTAAATTCTTCAGCTACGGCTTTGTTGAATTTTGTACAAAGGAGGTAGAAATGTAGTTACCTAGAAAAATGGTCTGTCACCGTGAGACAATACCTGTGACCACTCCTACTATTATGCAAATCTATGAGATCTATTGCAACTCTCTGACCATTATCATCTACTGGTGGCAATTCCTTAAAATGGTGCACAATCCTCTCGTGACCCTTAAACTGCTGACATGACTTGCATGATTTAACAAAATGTCACACATCAGTCAGTAGAGACGGCCAATAGAAAAACTGTCTTGCCTTGGCTACCGTCTTGCATTCTCCTAGGTGTGAAGGGTTATGAAGAATTGAAATGGCAATAACAAAAGACTTGGGTACCAGGTACAACCTCGACTTTCCCATTTCTTCTTTTCCGACATACAGAATCTCCTCGTTCATTTTGAAAGCGTAAATGGGACGATTGCCAGACAACTTCCTGGGTAACTGACCTCCTAAATACTGAATTACCTGCTTCCACCTCGGGTCAGCTCTTTGGGCTTCCCTGACCTTGTCCACTGTAAGGCCCAGCCACCAAAATTCTGCATTAGATTGGGGTATATCTGAGGCCTCCTCGATTGCTCCTACTGGTCTACTCAAAGCATCTGGGACATGATGATTCACACCCTTTTCATATCTTATCACAAAACTGTAGTCTCTCATCTCCAACAAATAATGTGAAATACGTGGGCATTTAGTCTTTTTCTTAAAGATGGTGGTTAATGGTCTATGGTCAGTGATGATGGAAAAGGGTTTGCACCATAAACAGTGGCTTAAAAATCTACACTCACTCACTACAGCCATAGCTTCCTTGTCTGTTACTGAGTATCTTTTTTCTGTCGGGGTAAGTTTCTTTGAAAAATATCCAATAGGTCTCAGATCTTTCTCGCCCTCCAGCTGCATAAGAGCTCCGCAAATGTGCGAGTTGCTAGCATCTGTATGTAACTCGAATGGCTTAGTTAAATCTGCCATTACTAGTACTGGAGCTGACTCTTACTTTTTTTTAAGAACTAAGAATGCATTCTCACACTCCTCTGACCATTCAAATTTTGCGTCCTTCCTAAGCAAATTTGTGAGAGGATTGGCAATGGCAGCAAGGTCAGGAATGTGTTTGCGATAGAAGTTACACATGCCCACAAAGCATCTCACTTCCTTGGCCTTCGTTGGTCGTGACATCTGTTCAATGGCTTCGAGATTCTTACCGTCAGGGCGTATCCCTTTCTCCGATGCTACGTGTCCCAAGAACTTAATTTCTCGCTTTATGAAAGAGTATTTACTAACATTCAGCTTCATTCCAAACTTGGTTATTATGCCAAAGATACTCTTCAGTTGGTCTAGCATCTGATTGAAAGAGTCTGCCCAAATCACAACATCATCTAGGCAGTTACTGCACCAACTTTCTCTAAGGGGCTAACACTTGCTGCATTTCCTCGTGAAAATAGCTGGACCCACAGACAGTCCAAAAGGTAACCGCTTGTATCTGAACAAATTAACTTCATCAGAAAAAGTTGTCAAGTCTCAAGAGCTTTCATCCAACTGAACTTGGAGGTAGGCATTTTTCATATAAAGAGTGCAGTAAAACTTTTTCCCAGCGCTTTCCTCTACTAATTCTTCTAATCAGGGTAGGGGTTGGATATCTATCTTGACCTTCTTATTAACCCCTCTGTGGCCGCCGGTGCCGATTGATGTTTAGCCAATCAGTGGCCACCAGCATCATTTGAGCGCAACCTGTAGAAAACGGCGTAAATTTTTGGGAAGTGAACGAATGTTATGAACGTCTTCAGACTGACCTACTCTACCCTCCCATACACCCCACACATCAGTACACCCCGCTCTTCCGCGATGAGTGAACGTCCAAGATCTCACTCTCAGCAGGCCCCTACCCCCACCCAGCGCAGCCCTCTCCAGCCCCATAGGCCACTCACCAGCCCCGAGATTAGGTCGGAGCTGTTTCCCTCTGGGGGAGAGAGTGACGAGGATCGACTGGGGAGTAATGATGATAGTGGTGATGAGTGGTTCAACTCTCCCACTACCGAGGAAAACAGTGACTCAACAGAGAGCGATAGCAATCGCAAGCAACCACCACGTCGCTGTACAACTCCACCACCAACCAAGAGAAGAAGGACTGTATTGAAGCAGATCTTCACTGAGGGAGATGAGGGGGAGGAAAGGAAGGCTGTAGTGCAGATGCACTCAGTCTGTATCGCTGCACCACATCACGCCACCATAACCTCACCTCCTCGCAAAACCTCTCGCTCCACCTCACCACTTCCTACCACTTCATCAGCCACGTCACCACCCCCCACCACTGTCCGTGCTACTCCTCCACCCACCACCACCACCTCCAGGGCCACCTCATCACCCACCACCATCGCAGGCGCCACTGCATCACCTCACATTATCTCTCGTGCCACCTCACCACTACGAAGCATCTCTCTTGCCCCCTCACCACCTCACATCACCTCTCGTGCCCCCTCACCACTGCCCAGCACCTCCCGTGTCCCCTCTCCTTTTGTTATCCCTAGTTCTGTGTGTGCTCCATTCCCATTTTCTCTCAGCTGTCACCCCTTTTGTCTCTACCTCCCTGTCTCCCGGCCTTTCTATTCACATCTCCCTATTTTCTTTCCCTTTCACACTGCTTGTATCTCATTTCACCTCCCACTGTCTCTTCTTTTCACTCTCTGTCTCTTTTCTTAGCTCTCATTGTTCTCTCCTTGCCTCTCCCCTTCTTATTTTCTCCGTAACTGTCCTCTCATTTCTCATTTTTCCACTCGCTCTCCCTCTCCGCCTATCGCTTAACTCTCTCTCTCTCTCTCTCTCTCTCTCTCTCTCTCTCTCTCTCTCAGTGTAGTAAACCTTTTCCTATCTTGGTTTATGATGTATACTGTTCTATTCCTTTATTAGTTGTTCGGACTACACGTAATTAGAGAGGTGCTTGAAATAGAAAAACCCCTAGCTGGCTGTGAGCGAGAGTATGGAGGGTACAGGGTGGGGTTATAGGGTCGGAGAGAAAAGTAGGGGGGTTGGGTGGGAGTGTGGGACTATGAGGAATGGAGGAAGAAGGGATAGCTCTCCATCGAGCAGTAATACAGTCAGGAAAAGTTCTGCATTACCCACCTTCCGAAGCACTGTTATGAGACGGTTGAATGTGAACCAGCAGCCAGACCTCTTATGTCTGGTAACTGTGAGTGTGAATGACGGGGAGGCAGAGAATGGGGGTGGATGAGGGTTTGGTGATAGGTTGGGAATAACTTGTAACTCTGCAATGCATACCTTGGACGGTGTGTTAGAATTAAGTTAGTAAGGAGAGATGATCATGACAATACGATGCTAGCATTTTATGAAAAAAAAAAAATCGTAGATGGCTGTGGGGTTAGTCTTGTCAGAAAAATTATGGAACATTCCTGGGTTCGGGCGGATGTTTGAATGCTTTTCATTCCCTCATGACATTAACATGAGATGTTTCCTCGGAGATATTCGTAACGATATACCGTATTTTTATACTTTGTTTTGACTCGAAAACAATGCTACTATACATATATATATATATATATATATATATATATATATATATATATATGATTCCTCATTTATGTCAAAGAGTTACTCTTCATCAACACACACCTATGTCGTGGAGGTTACGAGTCTCGGCCCATCTCCTAGTCCACTTCCTCACTGTGGGGATCGAAACCGCTACCTCGCGGGCAATCGCTCGTTTAGAGTGCCCCGCTTGTTGAAGACAGACTGCTCGTCCGCTGAGATACTTGCCGTTGTTGATGATCCATGCTTGGGTCATCTGCATAGCTTTTGCACTTTGAGAATACGTTGGACGCATTATCATTGGCTATTGATGCCGTTATGTGAGCAACTCTCCAAACCCTGCCATCTCAGCCCTTTCTCCCTCCCACTCACAGTTCCCAGACATGTGGGGTCTGGCTGCTGCTTCGTGGCTATTTGTCCACTGCAAACGCTACAAACAGTGTGTAATGTGGAACTTTCCCTGACTGTACAAACACCTTAGTCCACGGAAAAGGAAATGAACTTATTCCGACGTCTGTACAGTCCCCTAACTCTGGGGGGAAAAAAAAAGTCGTAACACTAAGATCTCATTATCCCTAACTAAGCATAACAATTGAACCTAAAGAAAAAAAAAAAAGAATCGAGGTAACACAGGGACGACGGTCTATACACCGTGGTGCACTTAATTTGACAAACAGGCAGCTTCCATGCCTCGTCTCTCCAAAAGCTGGACATACCCTAAACAACTACTCAACCCTATTAATCAACCCAAAATTACAACTCATAGGTACTGGTAAAAAAGATACACAGGTACAATCAGGAGAGACCTGAAAGGGCATACCTGACTCCATGTTCCCAGTTAGTTAAGGCAAAGACAAAACATGCTCAGAGAGAGAAAAAAAAATGAGTATATACCATATAAACACCATACACCCATCATTTACGTGTACTGCAACCTCTCAGGCAGTCTCCGGGATCTTAAACTAGGCAAAAACTTGTGATCCACTGTACTCAATAAGGGATCTCTTTCAACATATCGTTTGACCTTTCCGGTTGCCCTACTCAAGATGGGGCCATCAAACACATTTTCTAACTCATAGGCTCTACCCTGATCAATAACTTTGACAATCTTGTAAGGACCCTGCCATTTTCTATTTACCTTTGATGCCGTACCAGGCAAGCACTCTTCGACATAGATCCAAACTAATTCACCTGGTTCTAGAGAGTCATTCCTACGTGCCTCACTTGCCCTGTTAAGGTATCCTGCTGTCATCCGACGTTGTTTCTCTTTGAGTATCTGTTTCATGTCTATTTTCTCTACATAGTCTTCATCAGTATGCAACTGCAAATCTCCCACCTCGCGATTTGGATGACGTCCATAAAAAGCATAGAACGGTCATGTACCTAGGGACGTATACACTGCTTTGTTCAACGCTCTCTCAGTGTCGCACAGGTGCAAGGGACACATATTCGGGTGTTCTTGGCCCAAGATTGCCAGTACTGTTTTTACGGTCCTATGTACTCTCTCAATAACTAAATTTCCTCGGGGATTGAACGGTAGACAGAATCCTTGCTTAGTCCCGGCTCTTCTACAAAAGTCTCTAAACTCTGCACTGGTGAATTTTTCTCCGTTGTCCATGATGACTACCTGCGGCTTGCCATACCTACAGATGCCCTTCTTAAATTCTTCAGCTACGGCTTTGTTGGATTTTGTACAAAGGGGGTAGAAATGTAGTTACCTAGAAAAATGGTCTATCACCGTGAGACAATACCTGTGACCACTCCTACTATTATGCAAATCTATGAGATCTATTGCAACTCTCTGACCATTATCATCTACTGGTGGCAATTCCTTAAAATGGTGCACAATCCTCTCGTGACCCTTAAACTGCTGACATGACTTGCATGATTTAACAAAATGTCACACATCAGTCAGTAGAGACGGCCTATAAAAAAACTGTCTGGCCTTGGCTACCGTCTTGCATTCTCCTAGGTGTGAAGGGTTATGAACAATTGAAAAGGCAATAACAAAAGACTTGGGTACAAGGCACAACCTCGACTTTCCCATTTCTTCTTTTCCGAGATACAAAATCTCCTCGTTCATTTTGAAAGCGTAAATGGGACGATTACCAGACAACTTCCTGGGTAACTGACCTCCTTCTAAATACTGAATTACCTGCTTCCACCTCGGGTCAGCTCTTTGAGCTTCCCTGACCTTGTCCACTGTAAGGCCCAACCACCGAAATTCTGCATTAGATTGGGGTATATCTGAGGCCTCCTCGATTGCTCCTACTGGTCTACTCAAAGCATCTGGGACATGATGATTCACACCCTTTTCATATCTTATCACAAAACTGTAGTCTCTAATCTCCAACAAATAATGTGACATACGTGGGCATTTAGTCTTTTTCTTAAAGATGGTGGTTATGTATCGGTACACGGCTAGCACTAAATATCGTGCCACCGCTAGCACCAATAAAATGTATCGTCGCACTGCTGGCCACCAATTTAATGTAGCCGTTATGGAGTAGCAGTTGACAACATATTAAGTGTTCTGCTGTAGAGTATAAGTAGACCACCGTGTTGGATCGACGACACTGTCTGTAGTACACGTCAGCTACTCGCCGTCACTGCCCGACACTTCCCACCAAAGGTCGTCTGCCACGAGAAGGTGGAAGCTGGTCTGTTATTAAGTTGTAGCGTAAGGTGACAGAAATGAGCAGATTAAATCTCTCTTTATTGGGTACAGAATAATATAACTGCAACCCGAGAGATATGTAAGAGCGATACAACCTCCCTTTAAAACTGTAAAACGGCCTCTGACGCTGTACACTCACCGAGCCGACTAGGGCGCGGTGCTGAGGTCAGCTAAAAAGTGAGGTGCCGAGCATTACACATACTCTGGGCTTATGCAAAAAGTAGAGATAAATGACAACTCTACTAGCACATTATACACCTCTATAAAATGGTATTAAGTACATTCACATATACCAACATAATAAATGGTTCCCCAGGACTTTACACTTACGCACTATTCAGATATCTTTTCACTTCTCCTAACATTCATTTTATAATTGAAACAGGGTGGCACATATGGTCTGCCGTCCACCTTCTTCCTATACCACAGCTAACAGCGAAATGATATTTGTTTGTTCATCATTCACACTTCATTACACACTGTTAATTATGACTAAACAGCTTTAAAAATTATTATGTAAAATGTGTGATACTACAACTTCTTATGGAAAAAGATGTTGACACCAGAACATCGCTCGGCCACACCATTGACGTCCTGGTCGACATTGTTGTCCTAACTACCGTGTAGCCTAACCAGAGTGTAGGGTAGCTAACTATTCAGGAACATCCACTTGCAATCCTCGAGTACGGACACGTGGTATCAGTGGGTTCCTTAATTGGCGCCTTAAATAGTAGCCTAAACCACAAACACAGGACAAGACCACAATAAGTAGAAGACCAACGCCAGGACCAAATTAGGAAGGAGAAAGGTATGAAGGAAGATAGGATAGTACATAAGGCTCTAAATCAGTCCTGTTCAGGTGGGAGAGGAAGGTAAGCTCCTTTAATACATGAGACAGCCTGTTCACATTCAAGTAACATTGAATGAAGGTAAAAAGGGTCGTAACTGGGATGAGAAGTTCACTGTCAAAGCTAAATGATGCTTGCTAGGCAGAACTGCTATCTCTTTACCGTGTAACTCACAAAAATCAGGTGCAATATAGTACCCCTTTACTGTAAGGAATTGATTCTGCGAGGCACAAATCACAGTTACATCCTCTGTCTCAGGAAAGTAAAAGTACTGTTTCGCATGAATATGAGCATGGAAAACTGACTTCAACTGAATGGGTTGGAAGGTGCAACGTTGCAGAGCAGAGGAAGTATTTGTGTCCAACAAGGCCCTCTTACACTCCTCTACCTTTAATGGTACGAAGACAAAATGGAAAGCAGGACATACATGGAGATCAAGAAATGAGGCCTTACACTTCTCAAATTCATCCACAGTCGTTTCTGCTACATATTTCTTGTCATCTGAGACAACTAGCACCTCTGGACCCTCTTCAATAACAACAAGTGTATTATTAGCAGTAGCAAAAGGGAAGGAAATGAACCGCCATGCCTGGTATGTTACAGAATTCCTCATAGGTACCAATATAAGGATGCCTTCATGGGTCAACTGGGCCTCTAACAATGGGTAATAATATTCCAGTTGACTCAGATCAAAGAGTGGCATAAGTCCATGCTTCCACATAGCTATATCAAGTGCATTTGTTAGTATATTAGTAGGCAGCAATAAAGCATTAACCCTGTTCAAACTTGCATCGATTAAGCCGTCCACCATATTGGCTGCATGCTTCTCCAAAGCAGTGGTTGACTCCTCGAGAGCATGTAAGTACTCAGCAAATAACACCAAGTTAGCTAGGGTTGGTAGGTTAATTTAGATGTTGTTCACAAGCGCTACTAGATGGTTGGTAGTCCTAATTATCTCGTTAGCTTTGTTAGTGAACTCATCTAACTGTTCATACACATGCATGATTAATCTATTATTGGCTTTAGCAGCCAGTGTCAAGTCATGCATCTGTCTACCCAATTGCACTACATCCTTATCTAATGCCGTACCAAAGAGTTGTTGAGACAGGATTCCTAGAAAATCCACAAGTCCTCTCTTAGTACGTGCATGGACATGCTTGGAAAGATCAGAGTGTACGTTAGGTAAAGCTACATGCAATTTAGTGAGACTGTCGGTGAGCCTTTCTATATACCTAGTCTGAAGCTCGACAATTCCCTGCAAGGTTCGTTCCAAAGCTTCAGTGTCAGAGTTCGTCAATCGTGGGTTTCGATTAAACATCTTTCCCACTTCCAATAGTTGCTGTCTGAGATTCGACAAGCCCTTGGAGACCTCCTTGACAATATCTGGCGTTTGGAGATAGCCTTCCATTGGATAGTAGACGCATACTGCATCTTCCACTACTACGACTTCTCCAAGTGGGCTCTTCAGTGCTCCTGGCATTAACGCAGTCGTGTCCATGTCCGATGTTGTTCCATAGGTCCACCCCAAGCAACACACGAGGAGTATGAGCCACAGCCACATTTTTTTTCTGCAAGAGTAGATACTCCCTTAATCACTCTTGTTGTGGGATCGTAGCTTGCTGCGATACTCTTGGTTAGGGACAGGTACGGATGACGACATAGACTGCGACGAAGACAGAGGGCACAACACATCAGACGATAGGCCTAGCTCTTGACTTACTAGTTTGATCCTATCAGCATGTACTGCCTCCTGAGTTCCATTAGCTTCATCCTTTATTCTATAAGTATTTCCACGTACTCGTTCCACAGCGGTATATGGTCCGCGGAACTTAGGTCTGAGCTTGGAAATTCTCTCAGGGTTGTGGATTATGACCTTCTGGCCTGCCTGTAACGTCTTTTCTTGACTACCTTTGTGTTGTTTCGCCATCATCTTCGCTCTTGAGGCTTTTAATCTTTTCCGTACTTCACTGTGTATACATTGGAATTTCAACAACTGTACCTTTGCGTAGTCTTCTTCGTTGTATACTGGAGTAGGAGGTCCAGCCAACAAATCGTAGGGTAACACTTTCTCTTCTCCATAAAGGATATAATGAGGAGACTTCCCAGTTGATGAATTTTCTGAGGAGTTGATGGTCGCCGCTACATGTGGTAACCAGTCTTCCCAGTTATCCTCCTGATTTGAGGTTATTACTGGTCTCAAGCCTTCCAGTATCTTCCTGTTTGTTCTCTCCACCAGGCCATTGTTCTTAGGACTGTAAGGCATTACAAAAACTTGCTTTACTCCATACATACGACAGATTTCTTGTAACACCTGGTTACGAAATTCACTGCCATTATCGCTGAGCAATACCTTAGGTGTAGAGTATGGACAAATCACTGAAGTCACAAAAGCGTGCGCCACCTCCTCTGAAGTTTTCGTCTGTAAAGGTGCTAAAACAGTGAATCGTGAGAAATGGTCCACTGCCACCAGTACATAACTTGAACCTTGACGACTTTTCGGCAACGCTAAGAGATCAATGGAGACTGTATCCCAGGGTTTTTCCGGTAGAGGATACTCTAAGATGGGAGTCGGAAGTCCCGTCGTTCCTCGTATTTCCGCGCATTTGACACATTGACTGACGTGGGCTTCTATGTCCTTCCTCATGGTCGGCCAATAGTATTTCTTTCTCGCCTCACGTATGCATCTATCGCGACCGGGATGACCCGCTTGAGGTACATCATGAACTAACTGTAGCACGGCTTGCTGTAAGGTAGCAGGAACAACCAATTACGTTGTTCCGCTTTTACCGTGTCTGAGGAATACTCAGCAAGAGCAACATCCTCGGCTATGGTAGCAGAAATGTTTCTACTCAACGCGTCGGCTATGACATTTTGACGGCCTGGTAAATATCTGACCTCTGGATCACTCTCCATTTTGCCAAACCAACGCGCAACCTTACCGTGCAAGTTTTTTCCTTTAAACAAGTTGCGTATGGGTGGATGGTCAGTTAAAACAATTATCCAGTAGCCAAAGATAACATCCCGGAAATGTCCTAACGCCCACACGACTGCTATTGTCTCCAAATGTGTCGTTGAATAGTTCTTCTCTGGGGGTCTTAATGCCCTACTAGCATACGCTATGGTATGTGTCTTACCTTGCTCATCCTTCTGCTGTAACACCGCTCCCAGACCCAGACCTGAGGCATCCGTGCATAAAATAGAAAGGTTGAGTATAATTAGGAAACGCTAATACGGGTGTTTCTGACATGGCTTGTTTGAGCTCGTTGAAGCTTTTCTCTTCTGAGGGTCCCCATTTCCATGCAGCGTCCTTCTTAAGTAGCGTTGTTAAAGGTGATGCTATGATGGCATACCTGTGGACAAAACTCCTATAAAAGCCAGTGAGGCCTAGGAACGATCTTATCTGATCCTTGTTCTGTGGTGTAGGAAAATTTAACATTGGCCTTACCTTGTCCGGCACAGTCTTGATGCCATTACCATCAACTAGGTGTCCTAAAAATCTAATACTGGATTCAGAAACACACTTTGACAGCTTAATTTTCAGACCTGTGGATCTCAAGGTTTTCATCACTCGTTTTAACTTGTTAAAATGACTGTTAACATTGTTACTCATGATGATTAGGTCATCTAGATACGCTAAGACGTCTTGCCCTAACATCTCGCCAAACAATTGGTTTATCATCTGCTGAAATGTTAAAGGAGCATTACTCAGTCCAAAAGGCATCCAGAGAAATTCAAAGTGCCCACGGTGAGTGCTAAAAGCAGTAATGGGACGCGACTCTTCGGTCAGCTCCACCTGCCAATACCCTGACGCTAGATCCAGACAAGTAAACACAGTACCTTGTTCACTTGCCGAAAATCCACAACAGGTCTCACACCACCGTCCTTCTTAGGCACTAGAAAGAGTGGTGCTCCACTGCTTCCCTTTGGCTGTGCGGTAGATGGTATGCGGGAATATAAACTGGATTTGTACCAGGGCACAAACCAATATGATGCTTCACCCTATCCGTCCTACCCAGCGCTTCTCCTGGAAGTACTACTACGTCGGAAAATTCTCTAAGGAGGGCTAGGAGTCGTGTTTTATGGTCTACATTATCCGTGACCTTCACATATTGCTCCAGCTGTTTTTCCTTAGCCAGACGTACGGGTTCCGCCTGAGTCGTTGCTTGAGATGTAACTACAGGAGAGATCACCGGCACGTCGTCGACTTCCTTTATGGGGGCACCATAGCACATCAAGTCGCCTATATAACAACCATCTCTGAGCTTAACTGCGCCACCACTCATATTTGCGATGAAGAGGGGCGTCTTCTGGTCTTGGCCAACGCTAGTCAGAGTCAATTCCAGCGACAATGCCTTATGTTTTACAGTCTCAGTTAAGCATGCTACATAAGTTCCCACCGACACATCAGGTACTCGGACAGGAATTTTACAGACAGTTCGACTGGGTAAGTGGTGATTACCACTCACTATAGCCCTGATTTTCTTCCAGTCCATACCCTCCGCTTCGTGTGCATCCGGGGACTCCCTTGACGCTTCACTTGTCGGGGTCACAACTGGTTGGACGGCTCCTGATTGGATGCCAGTTCCAGTTCGTGTCGCTGAGGGATTAAGGCCTACAAACTCTTTCCCATTAAAGGAAACGGAATGTCTTTGAGGGTGTATTACTATATCATACTCCTCCATGGTTTCAAAGCCTAACAGCCCATCAGCTGGCAGAGGAAAATCCTCAACCACATAAAACGTAGCACGTAACACAGGAGATCGATTATCTGCCCTCAATGTCAACGGCACCTGGCTTACAATCTTCATTCTACTCCCTGTCACACCTGTCAACATTATCAGGTGGTGATAATGTCCAGTTTGTTAGAGGTATTTACGTCTTCAACGCTTTACTAGAAATATCCAAGGAATAGATAATAAATCCACCTTAGTAATAGCTGCCACACACGCATCAGTGGATTGTACTATTTTAATTACTTTTGCGCGCGGCCCTGAGCTTCCCCCGAACTAGCTGGGTTCCCTAGTTTCTTCCTCTTTTCAATGACAAAGGGGCAACAGTCCGTTTCATGAGGACAATGCCCATGTATGACATACCATCTTTTCACCTCTGGCTTAACAGCCTTGGTCCTTTGCTGTGGAGAACTAGTAGCTGTGTCTCTCCAGCCTGAAGTTTGCAAGGCTTTGCTAGCTTCTGCATAGCATATGCCTGCCTTCGCCAAAGCCTGACCTTCAGTACAGTTAGGATGCTGCTGTACTATATCAGTAGCCAGATTAGGTACAGGTATCTGCCACAAAGGAGGAGGGTTAGTCTGACTTTGCACGCCCATGTTGTTAGTCATGCCCTAGGTATTTGGACAAGGGCCCGGGGTTTGCATGCCAATATTAGTATTCATGCCCCATTGATTAGGATTCTGGGTTTGCATGTCAATATTAGTATTCATGCCCCATTGATTAGGATTCTGGGTTTGCATGCCAATATTAGTATTCATGCCCCATTGATTAGGATTCTGGGTTTGCATGCCAATATTAGTATTCATGCCCCATTGATTAGGATTCTGGGTTCGCATGCCAATACCATCTGTGTTTATACCCCATGCATTTGAAGAAGGAACAGAAAATAAATTCTGTCCAAAACCTTGTGGTGTACTGAAAACATCTGAAGTATACACAGGTATGTGAGTGGTTGCAGTACTATCACTAATGACTGGATTTTGCATATCCTGAGTGACCAAAGGTTCTGTTGTAGTCTCAACTTCCACAGTCTCCTCACTAGGATTACTCTAGCAAGACTAGTGGCCGGATCCAACTGATTGCTCTGGGACTGTTGAATAAGTATGACCAGAACGCAAATGCAAAACGTTCAAATCCTCATCCAGTCTTTCAGAAATATCCTCATCACGTTGATCCTCAATATGTCCTTCACTCATTTAATATGTCTGAGCACTTTTATTTGATGTATCAACACACTCATAAAATTCTGAGTCTAGTGGGTTGGCTATCTCTATTTCCCTAATTCTACGTCCCCACTTCACTGTATCCATCTAACCTTGTCAGTAATATTCCCCTCCCAGTTACAGGAAGATAAACTGACAAAAAAGGGATAGTTATGGTAAGTGACAGAGAACGGGACACATATAAAATACACAGAAAGTATATCTATTTCAAGGGAATTCTGAGAAACCTTTATTTCCACTCATCAACTAACTAACGTGTGTTGATTCAAGTGTGTGTGTGTGTGTGGATTACTATGCATGGACACTACCTAGATATGAAAATCCAGGATGATGTTCCACATTCCACGTTCCACACTCCACCAGACTCCTCCAACCATACACGGCAGCCCGCTCGCTGTGGGAGTTAGCAAGCGAGTGGTTCGCCCTGCATCATGCCAGGCCCGCCGCTTTCGGTCTCCCTCGGCTCACCTCGGCCGTAGTTGCTAGAAGTCGCTAGTTGACCCACTCCTCACCGCACTGGCTTGAACTCTCCTTATCTCGCCTCTCACACACGAGCGCGAGATTCTTGCCAGTTTGCGCATGAAGATGGAGATATCTCGCACACCACAGGGCGAGATAACTGCCAGTTTGTGCTTAAGATAGGAATCTCGCACTGGCAGAATAATGGGAGGAAATAATATTTACCACTCCAGTTTATCTGCTCCACTTAACTCACTGGTAATTAGTCCCCTTACAACAGTACAGTAAGATTTTCTGTTTCACCTTCAGGAACGAGCGATTGCAAGGGTTACTGGTTCACAGCATAAATCCCTTTAGCACGTATCGGATCCCAGCACTGAACACCAATTTAATGTATCGGTACACGGCTAGCACTAAATATCGTGCCACCGCTAGCACCAATAAAATGTATCGTTGCACTGCTGGCCACCAATTTAATGTAGCTGTTATGGAGTAGCAGTTGCCTACATATTAAGTGTTCTGCTGTATAGTATAACTAGACCACCGTGTTGGATCGACGACACTGTCTGTAGTACACGTCAGCTACTCGCCGTCACTGCCCGACACTTCCCACCAAAGGTCCTCTGCCACGAGAAAGTGGAAGCTTATCTATTATTAAGTGGTAGCGTAAGGTGACAGAAATTAGCAGATTAAATCTCTCTTTATTTGGTACAGAATAATATAACTGCAACCCGAGAGATATGTAAGAGCGATACAACCTCCCTTTAAAACTGCAAAACGGCCTCTGACGCTGTACACTCACCGAGCCGACTAGGGAGCGGTGCTGAGGTCAGCTAAAAAGTGAGGTGCCGAGCATTACACAAACTCTGGGCTTATGCGAAAAGTAGAGATAAATGACAACTCTACTAGCACATTATACACCTCTATAAAATGGTATTCAGTACATTCACATATACCAACATAATAAATGGTTCCCCAGGACTTTACACTTACGCACTATTCAGATATCTTTTCACTTCTCCTAACCTTCATTTTATAATTGAAACAGGGTGGCACATATGGTCTGCCATCCACCTTCTTCTTATACCACAGCTAACAGCGAAATGTTATTTGGTTGTTCATCATTCACACTTCATTACACACTGTTAATTATGACTAAACAGCTTTAAAAATTATTATGTAAAATGTGTGATACTACAACTTCTTATGGAAAAAGATGACACCAGAACAGTTAATGGTCTATGGTCAGTGATGATGGAAAAGGGTTTGCACCATAAACAGTGGCTTAAAAATCTACACTCACTCACTACTGCCATAGCTTCCTTGTCTGTTACTGAGTATCTTTTTTCTGTCGGGGTAAGTTTCTTTGAAAAGTATCCAATAGGTCTCAGATCTTTCTCGCCCTCCAGCTGCATAAGAGCTCCGCAAATGTGCGAGTTGCTAGCATCTGTATGTAACTCGAATGGTTTAGTTAATTCTGCCTTTACTAGTACTGGAGGGGACTCTTACTTTTTTTTAAGAACTAAGAATGCATTCTCAAACTCCTCTGACCATTCAAATTTTGCGTCCCTCCAAAGCAAATTTGTGAGAGGATTGGCAATGGCAGCAAGGTCAGGAATGTGTTTGCGATAGAAGTTACACATGCCCACAAAGTATCTCACTTCCTTGGCCTTCGTTGGTCGTGACATCTGTACAATGGCTTCGAGATTCTTACCGTCAGGGCGTATCCCTTTCTCCGATACTACATGTCCCAAGAACTTAATTTCTCGCTTTATGAAAGAGCATTTACTAACATTCAGCTTCATTCCAAACTTGGTTAATCTGCCAAAGATACTCTTCAGTTGCTCTGGCATCTGATTGAAAGAGTCTGCCCAAATCACAACAACATCTAGGCAGTTACTGCACCAACCTTCTCTAAGGGGCTAACACTTGCTGCATTTCCTCGTGAAAATAGATGGACTCACAGACAGTCCAAAAGGTAACAGCTTGTATCTGAACAAATTAACTCCATCAAAAAAAGTTGTCAAGTCTCGAGAGCTTTCATCCAACCGAATTTGGAGGTAGGCGTCTTTCATATAAAGAGTGCAGTAAAACTTTTTCCCAGCGCGTTCCTCTAATAATTCTTCTAATCGGGGTAAGGGTTGGATATCTATCTTCACCTTCATATTAACCCCTCCGAGGCCGCCGGCGTCGAATGATGTTTAGCCAATCAAAGGCCGCCAGCATCGTTTGAGCGCAACCTGTAGAAAACGGCGAAAATTTTTGGGAAGGGAACAAACGTTATGTACGTCTTCAGACTGACCTACTCTACCCTCCCATACACCCCACACATCAGTACACCCCACTCTTCCGCGATTAGCGGATGTCCAAGTTCTCACTCTCAGCAGGCCCCTACCCCCACCCAGCGCCGCCCTCTCTGGCCCCGTAGGCCACTCACCAGCCCTCAGATTAGGTCAGAGCTGTTTCCCTGTGGGGGAGAGAGTGACGAGGATCGACTGGGGAGTAATGATGATAGTGGTGATAAGTGGTTCAACTCTCCCACTACCGAGGAAAACAGTGACTCAACAGAGAGCGATAGCAATCGCAAGCCACCACCACGTCGCTGTACAGCTCCACCACCAACCAATAGAAGAAGGACTGTATTGAAGCAGATCTTCACTGAGGGAGATGAGGGGGAGGAAAGGAAGGCTGAAGTGCAGATACACTGTCTGTATCGCTGCACTACATCACGCCACCATAATCTCACCACCCCGCAAAACCTCTCGCTCCACCTCACTACTTCCTACCACTTCATGGGCCACGTCACCACCCCCCACCACTGTCCATGCTACTCCTCCACCCACCACCACCACCTCCAGGGCCACCTCATCACCCACCACCATCGCAGGCGCCACTGCATCACCTCACATTATCTCTCGTGCCCCCTCACCACCTCACATCACCTCTCGTGCCCCTTAACCACTGCCCAGCACCACCCGTGTCCCCACTCCTTTTGTTATCCCTAGTTCTGTGTGTGCTCCATTCCCATTTTCTCTCAGCTGTCTCCCCTTTTGTCTCTACTTCCCTGTCTCCCGGCCTTTCTATTCACATCTCCCTATTCTCTTTCCCTTTCACACTGCTTGTCTCTCATTTCACCTCCCACTGTCTCTTCTTTTCACTCTTTGTCTCTTTTCTTAGCTCTCATTGTTCTCTCCCTGCCTCTCCCCTTCTTATTTTCTCCGTAACTGTCCTCTCATTTCTCATTTTTCCACTCGTTCTCCCTCTCCGCCTGTCACTTAACTCTCTCTCTCTCTCTCTCTCTCTCTCTCTCTCTCAGTGTAGTAAACCTTTTCCTATCTTGGTTTATGATATATACTGTACTATTCCTTTATTAGTTGTTCGGACTACACGTAATTAGAGAGGTGCTTGAAATAGAGAAACCCCTAGCTAGCTGTGAGCGAGAGTATGGAGGATACAGGGTAGGGATATAGGATCGGAAAGAAAATTGGGGGGGTTGGGTGGGAGTGTGGGACTATGAGGAAGGAAGGAAGAAGGGATAGCTCTCCATCGAGCAGTAGTACAGTCAGGAAAAGTTCTGCATTACCCACCTTCCGAAGCACTGTTATGAGACGGTTGAATGTGAACCAGCAGCCAGACCTCTTATGTCTGGTAACTGTGAGTGTGAATGAGGGGGAGGCAGGGAATGGGGGTGGATGAGGGTTTGGTGATAGGTTAGGAATAACGTGTAACTCTGCAATGCTTGGCTTGCACGGTGTGTTTGAATTAAGTTTGTAAGGAGAGATGATCATGAAAAAAAAAAAAATCGTAGATGGCTGTGGGGTTAGTCTTGGCAGAAAAGTTATGAAACATTCCTGGGTTCGGGCGGGTGTTTGAATGCTATTCATTCCCTCATGACATTAACATGAGATGTTTCCTCGGAGATATTCGTAACGATATACCATATTTTTATACTTTGTTTTGACTCGAAAACAATGCTACTATGCATATATATATATATATATATATATATATATATATATATATATATATATATATTCACACATACGATTCCTCATTTATGGCAATGAGATACTCTTCATCAATACACACCTATGTCGTGGAGGTTACGAGTCTCGGCCCATCTCCTAGTCCACTTCCCCACTGTGGGGATCGAAACCGTTACCTCGCGGGCAATCGCTCGTTTAGAGTGCCCCGCTTGTTGAAGACAGACTATTCTTCCGCTGAGATACTTGCCGTTGTTGATGATCCATGCTTGGGTCATCTGCATAGCTTTTGCACTTTGAGAATACGTTGGACGCATTATCATTGGCTATTGATGCCGTTATGTGAGCAACTCTCCAAACCCTGCCATCTCAGCCCTTTCTCCCTCCCACTCACAGTTCCCAGACATGTGGGGTCTGGCTGCTGCTTCGTGGCTATTTGTCCACTGCAAACGTTACAAACAGTGGGTAATGTGGAACTTTCCCTGACTGTACAAACACCTTAGTCCACGGAAAAGGAAATAAACTTATTCCGACGTCTGTACAGTCCCCTAACTCTGGGGGGAAAAAAAAGTCGTAACACTGAGATCTCATTATCCCTAACTAAGCATAACAATTGAACCTAAAGAAAAAAAAAAAAGAATCGAGGTAACACAAGGACGACGGTCTATACACCGTGGTGCACTTAATTTGACAAACAGGCAGCTTCTATGCCTCGTCTCTCCAAAAGCTGGACATACCCTAAACAACTATTCAACCCTATTAATCAACCCAAAATTACAACTCATAGGTACTGGTAAAAAAAATACACAGGTACAATCAGGAGAGACCTGAAAGGGCATACCTGACTCCATGTTCCCAGTCAGTTAAGGCAAAGAAAAAAGCTCAGAGAGAGAGAAAAACATGAGTATATACCATATATACACCATACACCCATCATTTACGTGTACTGCAACCTCTCAGGCAGTCTCCGGGATCTTAAACTAGGCAAAAACTTGTGATCCACTGTACTCAATAAGGGATCTCTTTCAACATATCGTTTGACCTTTTCGGTTGCCCTTCTCAAGATGGTGCCATCAAACACATTTTCTAACTCATAGGCTCTACCCTGATCAATAACTTTGACAATCTTGTAAGGACCCTGCCATTTTCTATTTACCTTTGATGCCGTACCAGGCAAGCACTCTTCGACATAGATCCAAACTAATTCACCTGGTACTAGAGAGTCATTCCTACGTGCCTCACTTGCCCTGTTAAGGTATCCTGCTGTCATCCGACGTTGTGTCTCTTTGAGTATCTGTTTCATGTCTATTTTCTCTACACAGTCTTCATCAGTAGGCAACTGCAAATCTCCTACCTCGCGATTTGGATGACGTCCATAAAAAGCATAGAATGGTGATGTACCTAGGGACGTATACACTGCTTTGTTCAGCACTTTCTCAGTGTCGCACAGGTGCATGGGCCACGTATTCGGGTGTTCTTGGCTCAAGATTGCCAGTACTGTCTTTACGGTCCTATGTACTCTCTCAATAACTGAATTTCCTCGGGGATTGAACGGTAGACAGAATCCTTGCTTAGTCCTGGCTCTTCTACAAAAGTCTCTAAACTCTGCACTGGTGAATTCTTCTCCGTTGTCCATGATGACTACCTGCGGCTTGCCATACCTACAGATGTCCTTCTTAAATTCTTCAGCTACGGCTTTGGTGGATTTTGTACAAAGGGGATAGAAATGTAGATACCTAGAAAAATGGTCTATCACCGTGAGACAATTCCTGTGACCACTCCTACTATTGTGCAAATCTATGAGATCTATTGCAACTCTCTGACCATTATCATCTACTGGTGGCAATTCCTTAAAATGGTGCACAATCCTCTCTTGACCCTTAAACTGCTGACATGACTTGCATGATTTAACAAAATGTCACACATCAGTCAGTAGAGACGGCCAATAGAAAAACTGTCTTGCCTTGGCTACCGTCTTGCATTCTCCTAGGTGTGAAGGGTTATGAACAATTTAAAAGGCAATAACAAAAGACTTCGGTACCAGGCACAACCTCGACTTTCCCATTTCTTCTTTTCTGACATACAAAATCTCCTCGTTCATTTTGAAAGCGTAAATGGGACGATTACCAGACAACTTCCTGGGTAACTGACCTCCTTCTAAATAGTGAATTACCTGCTTCCACCTCGGGTCAGCTCTTTGAGCTTCCCTGACCTTGTCCACTGTAAGGCCCAGCCACCGAAATTCTGCATTAGATTGGGGTATATCTGAGGCCTCCTCGATTGCTCCTACTGGTCTACTCAAAGCATCTGGGACATGATGATTCACACCTTTTTCATATCTTATCACAAAACTGTAGTCTCTAATCTCCAACAAATAATATGACATACTTGGGCAATTAGTCTTTTTCTTAAAGATGGTGGTTAATGGTCTATGGTCAGTGATGATGGAAAAGGGTTTCCACCATAAACAGTGGCTTAAAAATCAACACTCACTCACTACTGCCATAGCTTCCTTGTCTGTTATGGAGTATCTTTTTTCTAATGGGGTAAGTTTCTTTGAAAAGTATCCAATAGGTCTCAGATCTTTCTCGCCCTCCAGCTGCATAAGAGCTCTGCAAATGTGCGAGTTGCTAGCATCTGTATGTAACTCGAATGGTTTAGTTAAATCTGCCTTTACTAGTACTGGAGCTGACTCTTACTTTTTTTTAAGAACTAAGAATGCATTCTCACACTCCTCTGACCATTCAAATTTTGCGTCCTTCCTAAGCAAATTTGTGAGAGGATTGGCAATGGCAGCAAGGTCAGGAATGTGTTTGCGATAGACGTTACACATGCCCACAAAGTATCTCACTTCCTTGGCCTTCGTTGGTCGTGACATCTGTTCAATGGCTTCGAGATTCTTACCGTCAGGGCGTATCCCTTTCTCCGACACTAGATGTCCCAAGAACTTAATTTCTCGCTTTATGAAAGAGCATTTACTAACATTCAGCTTCATTCCAAACTTGGTTAATCTGCCAAAGATAATCTTCAGTTGGTCTAGCATCTGATTGAAAGAGTCTGCCCAAATCACAACATCATCTAGGCAGTTACTGCACCAATCTTCTCTAAGGGTCTAACACTTGCTGCATTTCCTCGTGAAAATATCTGGACTCACAGACAGTTCAAAAGGTAACCGCTTGTATCTGAACAAATTAACTCCATCAGAAAAAGTTGTCAAGTCTCGAGAGCTTTCATCCAACCGAATTTGGAGGTAGGCGTCTTTCATATAAAAAGTGCAGTAAAACTTTTTCCCAACGCTTTCCTCTACTAATTCTTCTAATCGGGATAAGGGTTGGATATCTATCTTCACCTTCATATTAACCCCTCCGAGGCCGCCGGCGTCGAATGACGTTCAGCCGATCAGTGGCCGCCAGCATCGTTTGAGCGCAACCTGTAGAAAACGGCGAAAATTTTTGGGAAGGGAACAAACGTTATGAACGTCTTCAGACTCTACCCTCCCATACACCCCACACATCAGTACACCCCGCTCTTCCGCGTTTTCCGGACGTCCAAGTTCTCACTCTCAGCAGGCCCCTACCCCCACCCAGCGCCCCCTTCTCTGGCCCCGTAGGCCACTCACCAGCCCCGAGATTAGGTCAGAGCTGTTTCCCTGTGGGGGAGAGAGTGACGAGGATCGACTGGGGAGTAATGATAATAGTGGTGATGAGTGGTTCAACTCTCCCACTACCGAGGAAAACAGTGACTCAACAGAGAGCGATAGCAATCGCAAGCCACCATCACGTCGCTGTACAGCTCCACCACCAACCAAGAGAAGATGGACAGTAGTGAAGCAGCTCTTCACTGAGGGAGATGAGGGGGAGGAAAGGAAGGCTGGAGTGCAGGTGCATTCAGTCCGTATCGCTGCGCCACATCACGCCACCATAACCTCACCACCCCGCAAAACCTCTCGCTCCACCTCACCACTTCCTACCACTTCATGGGCCACGTCACCACCCCCCACCACTGCCCGTGCTACTCCTCCACCCACCACCACTACCTCCAGGGCCACCTCATCACCCACCACCATCGCAGGCGCCACTGCATCACCTCACATTATCTCTCGTGCCACCTCACCACTGCGAAGCATCTCTTGTGCCCCCTCACCACCTCACATTACCTCTCGTGCCCCCTCACCACTGCCCAGCACCTCCCGTGTCCCCTCTCCTTTTGTTATCCCTAGTTCTGTGTGTGCTCCATTCCCATTTTCTCTCAGCTGTCACCCCTTTTGTCTCTACTTCCCTGTCTCCCGGCATTTCTATTCACATCTCCCTATTCTCTTTCCCTTTCACACTGCTTGTATCTCATTTCACCTCCCACTGCCTCTTCTTTTCACTCTTTGTCTCTTTTCTTAGCTCTCATTGTTCTCTCCTTGCCTCTCCTCTTCTTATTTTCTCCGTAACTGTCCTCTCATTTCTCATTTTTCCACTCGTTCTCCCTCTCCGCCTGCCACTTAACTCTCTCTCTCTCTTTCTCTCTCTCTCTCTCTCTCTCTCTCTCTCTCTCTCTCAGTGTAGTAAACCTTTTCATATCTTGGTTTATGATATATACTGTTCTATTCCTTTATTAGTTGTTCGGACTACACGTAATTAGAGAGGTGCTTGAAATACAGAAACCCCTAGCTGGCTGTGAGCGAGAGTATGGAGGGTACAGGGTGGGGTTATAGGGTCGGAGAGAAAAGTGGGGGGGTTGGGTGGGAGTGTGGGATTATGAGGAAGGGAGGAAGAAGGGATAGCTCTCCATCGAGCAGTAGTACAGTCAGGAAAAGTTCTGCATTACCCACCTTCCGAAGCACTGTTATGAGAAGGTTGAATGTGAAGCAGCAGCCAGACCTCTTATGTCTGGTAACTGTGAGTGTGAATGAGGGGGAGGCAGGGAATGGGGGTGGATGAGGGTCTGGTGATCGGTTGGGAATCACTTGTAACTCTGCAATGCATGGCTTGAACGGTTTGTTTGAATGAAGTTAGTAAGGAGAGATGATCATGACAATATGATGCTAGCATTTTATGAAAAAAAAAAAAATCGTAGATGGCTGTGGGGTTAGTCTTGCCAGAAAAGTTATGAAACATTCCTGGGTTCGGGCGGATGTTTGAATGCTTTTCATTCCCTCATGACATTAATATGAGATGTTTCCTCGGAGATATTCGTAATGATATACCATATTTTTATACTTTGTTTTGACTCGAAAACAATGCTACTACACACACACACACACACACACACACACACATATATATATATATATATATATATATATATATATATATATATATATATATATATATATATATATATATATATATATATATATATATATATATGTATTCACACATACGATTCCTCATTTATGTCAATGAGATACTCTTCATCAATACACACCTATGTCGTGGAGGTTATGAGTCTCGGCCCATCTCCTAGTCCACTTCCTCACTGTGGGGATCGAAACCACTACCTCGCTGGCAATCGCTCGTTTAGAGTGCCCCGCTTGTTGAAGACAGACTATTCGTCCGCTGAGATACTTGCCGTTGTTGATGATCCATGCTTGGGTCATCTGCATAGCTTTTGCACTTTGAGAATCCATTGGACGCATTATCATTGGCTATTGATGCCGTTATGTGAGCAACTCTCCAAACCCTGCCATCTCAGCCCTTTCTCCCTCCCACTCACAGTTCCCAGACATGTGGGGTCTGGCTGCTGCTTCGTGGCTATTTGTCCACTGCAAACGCTACAAACAGTGTGTAATGTGGAACTTTCCCTGACTGTACAAACACCTTAGTCCACGGAAAAGGAAATGAACTTATTCCGACGTCTGTACAGTCCCCTAACTCTGGGAGGGGAAAAAAAGTCCTAACACTGAGATCTCATTATCCCTAACTAAGCATAACAATTGAACCTAAAAAAAAAAAAAAAAGAATCGAGGTAACACAAGGACGACGGTCTATACACCGTGGTGCACTTAATTTGACAAACAGGCAGCTTCCATGCCTCGTCTCTCCAAAAGCTGGACATACCCTAAACAACTACGCAACCCTATTAATCAACCCAAAATTACAACTCATAGATACTGGTAAAAAAGATACACAGGTACAATCAGGAGAGACCTGAAAGGGCATACCTGACTCCATGTCCCCAGTCAGTTAAGGCAAAGGCAAAACATGCTCAGAGAGAGAGAAAAAAATGAGTATATACCATATATACACCATACACCCATCATTTACGTGTACTGCAACCTCTCAGGCAGTCTCCGGGATCTTAAACTAGGCAAAAACTTGTGATCCACTGTACTCAATAAGGGATCTCTTTCAACATATCGTTTGACCTTTTCGGTTGCCCTACTCAAGATGGTGCCATCAAACACATTTTCTAACTCATAGGCTCTACCCTGATCAATAACTTGGACAATCTTGTAAGGACCCTGCCATTTTCTATTTACCTTTGATACCATACCAGGCAAGCAATCTTCGACATAGATCCAAACTAATTCACCTGCTTCTAGAGAGTCATTCCTACGTGCCTCACTTGCCCTGTTAAGGTATCCTGCTGTCATCCGACGTTGTGTCTCTTTGAGTATCTGTTTCATGTCTATTTTCTCTACACAGTCTTCATCAGTAGGCAACTGCAAATCTCCTACCTCGCGATTTGGATGACGTCCATAAAAAGCATAGAATGGTCATGTGCCTAGGGACGTATACACTGCTTCGTTCAACGCTTTCTCAGTGTCGCACAGGTGCATGGGCCACGTATTTGGGTGTTCTTGGCTCAAGATTGCCAGTACTGTCTTTACGGTCCTATGTACTCTCTCAATAACTGAATTTCCTCGGGGATTGAACGGTAGACAGAATCCTTGCTTAGTCCCGGCTCTTCTACAAAAGTCTCTAAACTCTGCACTGGTGAATTCTTCTCCGTTGTCCATGATGACTACCTGCGGCTTGCCATACCTACAGATGTCCTTCTTAAATTCTTCAGCTACGGCTTTGGTGGATTTTGTACAAAGGGGGTAGAAATGAAGGTACCTAGAAAAATGGTCTATCACCGTGAGACAATACCTGTGACCACTCCTACTATTATGCAAATCTATGAGATCTATTGCAACTCTCTGACCATTATCATCTACTGGTGGCAATTCCTTAAAATGGTGCACAATCCTCTCGTGACCCTTAAACTGCTGACATGACTTGCATGATTTAACAAAATGTCACACATCAGTCAGTAGAGACGGCCAATAGAAAAACTGTCTTGCCTTGTCTACCGTCTTGCATTCTCCTAGGTGTGAAGGGTTATGAACAATTTAAAAGGCAATAACAAAAGACTTGGGTACAAGGCACAACCTCGACTTTCCCATTTCTTCTTTTCCGACATACAAAATCTCCTCGTTCATTTTGAAAGCGTAAATGGGACGATTACCAGACAACTTCCTGGGTAACTGACCTCCTTCTAAGTACTGAATTACCTGCTTCCACCTCGAGTCAGCTCTTTGGGCTTCCCTGACCTTGTCCACTGTAAGGCCCAGCCACCGAAATTCTGCATTAGATTGGGGTATATCTGAGGCCTCCTCGATTGCTCCTACTGGTCTACTCAAAGCATCTGGGACATGATGATTCACACCCTTTTCATATCTTATCACAAAACTGTAGTCTCTCATCTCCAACAAATAATGTGAAATACGTGGGCATTTAGTCTTTTTCTTAAAGATGGTGGTTAATGGTCTATGGTCAGTGATGATGGAAAAGGGTTTGCACTATAAACAGTGGCTTAAAAATCTACACTCACTCACTACTGCCATAGCTTCCTTGTCTGTTACTGAGTATCTTTTTTCTGTCAGGGTAAGTTTCTTTGAAAAGTATCCAATAGGTCTCAGATCTTTCTCGCCCTCCAGCTGCATAAGAGCTCCGCAAATGTGCGAGTTGCTAGCATCTGTATGTAACTCGAATGGTTTAGTTAAATCTGCCTTTACTAGTACTGGAGCTGACTCTTACTTTTTTTTAAGAACTAAGAATGCATTCTCACACTTCTCTGACCATTCAAATTTTACGTCCTTCCTAAGCAAATTTGTGAGAGGATTGCCAATGGCAGCAAGGTCAGGAATGTGTTTGCGATAGAAGTTACACATGCCCACAAAGCATCTCACTTCCTTGGCCTTCGTTGGTCGTGACATCTGTTCAATGGCTTCGAGATTCTTACCGTCAGGGCGTATCCCTTTCTCCGACACTAGATGTCCCAAGAACTTAATTTCTCGCTTTATGAAAGAGCATTTACTAACATTCAGCTTCATTCCAAACTTGGTTAATCTGCCAAAGATAATCTTCAGTTGGTCTAGCATCTGATTGAAAGAGTCTGCCCAAATCACAACATCATCTAGGCAGTTACTGCACCAATCTTCTCTAAGGGTCAAACACTTGCTGCATTTCCTCGTGAAAATATCTGGACTCACAGACAGTTCAAAAGGTAACCGCTTGTATCTGAACAAATTAACTCCATCAGAAAAAGTTGTCAAGTCTCGAGAGCTTTCATCCAACCGAATTTGGAGGTAGGCGTCTTTCACATAAAAAGTGCAGTAAAACTTTTTCCCAGCGCTTTCCTCTACTAATTCTTCTAATCGGGATAAGGGTTGGATATCTATCTTCACCTTCATATTAACCCCTCCGAGGCCGCCGGCGTCGAATGACGTTCAGCCGATCAGTGGCCGCCAACATCGTTTGAGCGCAACCTGTAGAAAACGGCGAAAATTTTTGGGAAGGGAACAAACGTTATGAACGTCTTCAGACTCTACCCTCCCATACACCCCACACATCAGTACACCCCGCTCTTCCGCGTTTTCCGGACGTCCAAGTTCTCACTCTCAGCAGGCCCCTACCCCCACCCAGCGCCCCCTTCTCTGGCCCCGTAGGCCACTCACCAGCCCCGAGATTAGGTCAGAGCTGTTTCCCTGTGGGGGAGAGAGTGACGAGGATCGACTGGGGAGTAATGATAATAATGGTGATGAGTGGTTCAACTCTCCCACTACCGAGGAAAACAGTGACTCAACAGAGAGCGATAGCAATCGCAAGCCACCATCACGTCGCTGTACAGCTCCACCACCAGCCAAGAGAAGAAGGACAGTAGTGAAGCGGCTCTTCACTGAGGGAGATGAGGGGGAGGAAAGGAAGGCTGGAGTGCAGGTGCACTCAGTCCGTATCGCTGCGCCACATCACGCCACCATAACCTCACCACCCCGCAAAACTTCTCGCTCCATCTCACCACTTCCGACCACTTCATGAGCCACGTCACCACCCCCCACCACTGCCCGTGCTACTCCTCCACCCACCACCACCACCTCCAGGGCCACCTCATCACCCACCACCATTGCAGGTGCCACTGCACCACCTCACATTATCTCTCGTGCCACCTCACCACTGAGAAGCATCTCTCATGCCCCCTCACCACCTCACATTACCTCTCGTGCCCCCTCACCACTGCCCAGCACCTCCCGTGTCCCCTCTCCTTTTGTTATCCCTAGTTCTGTGTGTGCTCCATTCCCATTTTCTCTCAGCTGTCACCCCTTTTGTCTCTACTTCCCTGTCTCCCGGCATTTCTATTCACATCTCCCTATTCTCTTTCCCTTTCACACTGCTTGTATCTCATTTCACCTCCCACTGCCTCTTCTTTTCACTCTTTGTCTCTTTTCTTAGCTCTCATTGTTCTCTCCTTGCCTCTCCTCTTCTTATTTTCTCCGTAACTGTCCTCTCATTTCTCATTTTTCCACTCGTTCTCCCTCTCCGCCTGCCACTTAACTCTCTCTCTCTCTCTCTCTCTCTCTCTCTCTCTCTCTCTCTCTCTCAGTGTAGTAAACCTTTTCATATCTTGGTTTATGATATATACTGTTCTATTCCTTTATTAGTTGTTCGGACTACACGTAATTAGAGAGGTGCTTGAAATACAGAAACCCCTAGCTGGCTGTGAGCGAGAGTATGGAGGGTACAGGGTGGGGTTATAGGGTCGGAGAGAAAAGTGGGGGGGTTGGGTGGGAGTGTGGGATTATGAGGAAGGGAGGAAGAAGGGATAGCTCTCCATCGAGCAGTAGTACAGTCAGGAAAAGTTCTGCATTACCCACCTTCCGAAGCACTGTTATGAGAAGGTTGAATGTGAAGCAGCAGCCAGACCTCTTATGTCTGGTAACTGTGAGTGTGAATGAGGGGGAGGCAGGGAATGGGGATGGATGAGGGTCTGGTGATCGGTTGGGAATCACTTGTAACTCTGCAATGCATGGCTTGAACGGTTTGTTTGAATGAAGTTAGTAAGGAGAGATGATCATGACAATATGATGCTAGCATTTTATGAAAAAAAAAAAAATCGTAGATGGCTGTGGGGTTAGTCTTGCCAGAAAAGTTATGAAACATTCCTGGGTTCGGGCGGATGTTTGAATGCTTTTCATACCCTCATGACATTAATATGAGATGTTTCCTCGGAGATATTCGTAATGATATACCATATTTTTATACTTTGTTTTGACTCGAAAACAATGCTACTACACACACACACACACACACACACACACACACACACATATATATATATATATATATATATATATATATATATATATATATATATATATATATATATATATATATATATATATATATATATATATATATATATATATATATATGAATTCACACATAGGATTCCTCATTTATGTCAATGAGATACTCTTCATTAATACACACCTATGTCGTGGAGGTTATGAGTCTCGGCCCATCTCCTAGTCCACTTCCTCACTGTGGGGATCGAAACCACTACCTCGCTGGCAATCGCTCGTTTAGAGTGCCCCGCTTGTTGAAGACAGACTATTCGTCCGCTGAGATACTTGCCGTTGTTGATGATCCATGCTTGGGTCATCTGCATAGCTTTTGCACTTTGAGAATCCATTGGACGCATTATCATTGGCTATTGATGCCGTTATGTGAGCAACTCTCCAAACCCTGCCATCTCAGCCCTTTCTCCCTCCCACTCACAGTTCCCAGACATGTGGGGTCTGGCTGCTGCTTCGTGGCTATTTGTCCACTGCAAACGCTACAAACAGTGTGTAATGTGGAACTTTCCCTGACTGTACAAACACCTTAGTCCACGGAAAAGGAAATGAACTTATTCCGACGTCTGTACAGTCCCCTAACTCTGGGAGGGGAAAAAAAGTCGTAACACTGAGATCTCATTATCCCTAACTAAGCATAACAATTGAACCTAAAGAAAAAAAAAAAAGAATCGAGGTAACACAAGGACGACGGTCTATACACCGTGGTGCACTTAATTTGACAAACAGGCAGCTTCCATGCCTCGTCTCTCCAAAAGCTGGACATACCCTAAACAACTACGCAACCCTATTAATCAACCCAAAATTACAACTCATAGATACTGGTAAAAAAGATACACAGGTACAATCAGGAGAGACCTGAAAGGGCATACCTGACTCCATGTCCCCAGTCAGTTAAGGCAAAGGCAAAACATGCTCAGAGAGAGAGAAAAAAATGAGTATATACCATATATACACCATACACCCATCATTTACGTGTACTGCAACCTCTCAGGCAGTCTCCGGGATCTTAAACTAGGCAAAAACTTGTGATCCACTGTACTCAATAAGGGATCTCTTTCAACATATCGTTTGACCTTTTCGGTTGCCCTACTCAAGATGGTGCCATCAAACACATTTTCTAACTCATAGGCTCTACCCTGATCAATAACTTTGACAATCTTGTAAGGACCCTGCCATTTTCTATTTACCTTTGATGCCATACCAGGCAAGCAATCTTCGACATAGATCCAAACTAATTCACCTGCTTCTAGAGAGTCATTCCTACGTGCCTCACTTGCCCTGTTAAGGTATCCTGCTGTCATCCGACGTTGTGTCTCTTTGAGTATCTGTTTCATGTCTATTTTCTCTACACAGTCTTCATCAGTAGGCAACTGCAAATCTCCTACCTCGCGATTTGGATGACGTCCATAAAAAGCATAGAATGGTCATGTGCCTAGGGACGTATACACTGCTTCGTTCAATGCTTTCTCAGTGTCGCACAGGTGCATGGGCCACGTATTTGGGTGTTCTTGGCTCAAGATTGCCAGTACTGTCTTTACGGTCCTATGTACTCTCTCAATAACTGAACTTCCTCGGGGATTGAACGGTAGACAGAATCCTTGCTTAGTCCCGGCTCTTCTACAAAAGTCTTTAAACTCTGCAGTGGTGAATTCTTCTCCGTTATCCATGATGACTACCTGCGGCTTGCCATACCTACAGATGTCCTTCTTAAATTCTTCAGCTACGGCTTTGGTGGATTTTGTACAAAGGGGGTAGAAATGAAGGTACCTAGAAAAATGGTCTATCACCGTGAGACAATACCTGTGACCACTCCTACTATTATGCAAATCTATGAGATCTATTGCAACTCTCTGACCATTATCATCTACTGGTGGCAATTCCTTAAAATGGTGCACAATCCTCTCGTGACCCTTAAACTGCTGACATGACTTGCATGATTTAACAAAATGTCACACATCAGTCAGTAGAGACGGCCAATAGAAAAACTGTCTTGCCTTGTCTACCGTCTTGCATTCTCCTAGGTGTGAAGGGTTATGAACAATTTAAAAGGCAATAACAAAAGACTTGGGTACAAGGCACAACCTCGACTTTCCCATTTCTTCTTTTCCGACATACAAAATCTCCTCGTTCATTTTGAAAGCGTAAATGGGACGATTACCAGACAACTTCCTGGGTAACTGACCTCCTTCTAAGTACTGAATTACCTGCTTCCACCTCGAGTCAGCTCTTTGGGCTTCCCTGACCTTGTCCACTGTAAGGCCCAGCCACCGAAATTCTGCATTAGATTGGGGTATATCTGAGGCCTCCTCGATTGCTCCTACTGGTCTACTCAAAGCATCTGGGACATGATGATTCACACCCTTTTCATATCTTATCACAAAACTGTAGTCTCTCATCTCCAACAAATAATGTGAAATACGTGGGCATTTAGTCTTTTTCTTAAAGATGGTGGTTAATGGTCTATGGTCAGTGATGATGGAAAAGGGTTTGCACTATAAACAGTGGCTTAAAAATCTACACTCACTCACTACTGCCATAGCTTCCTTGTCTGTTACTGAGTATCTTTTTTCTGTCAGGGTAAGTTTCTTTGAAAAGTATCCAATAGGTCTCAGATCTTTCTCGCCCTCCAGCTGCATAAGAGCTCCGCAAATGTGCGAGTTGCTAGCATCTGTATGTAACTCGAATGGTTTAGTTAAATCTGCCTTTACTAGTACTGGAGCTGACTCTTACTTTTTTTTAAGAACTAAGAATGCATTCTCACACTTCTCTGACCATTCAAATTTTACGTCCTTCCTAAGCAAATTTGTGAGAGGATTGCCAATGGCAGCAAGGTCAGGAATGTGTTTGCGATAGAAGTTACACATGCCCACAAAGCATCTCACTTCCTTGGCCTTCGTTGGTCGTGACATCTGTTCAATGGCTTCGAGATTCTTACCGTCAGGGCGTATCCCTTTCTCCGACACTACATGTCCCAAGAACTTAATTTCTCGCTTTATGAAAGAGCATTTACTAACATTCAGCTTCATTCCAAACTTGGTTAATCTGCCAAAGATAATCTTCAGTTGGTCTAGCATCTGATTGAAAGAGTTTGCCCAAATCGCAACATCATCTAGGCAGTTACTGCACCAACCTTCTCTAAGGGGCTAACACTTGCTGCATTTCCTCATGAAAATAGCTGGACTCACAGACAGTCCAAAAGGTAACTGCTAGTATCTGAACAAATTAACTCCATCAGAAAAAGTTGTCAAATCTCGAGAGCTTTCATCCAACCGAATTTGGAGGTAGGCGTCTTTCATATAAAGAGTGCAGTAAAACTTTTTCCCAGCACTTTCCTCTACTAATTCTTCTAATCGGGGTAAGGGTTGGATATCTATCTTCACCTTCATATTAACCCCTCCGAGGCCGCCGGCGTCGAATGACGTTTAGCCAATCAGTGGCCGCCAGCATCGTTTGAGTGCAACCTGTAGAAAACGGCAAAAATTTTTGGGAAGGGAACAAACGTTATGAACGTCTTCAGACTGACCTACTCTACCCTCCCATACACCCCTCATGTCAGTACACCCCGCTCTTCCGCGGTTAGCGGACGTCCAAGTTCTCACTCTCAGCAGGCCCCTACCCCCACCCAACGCCGCCTTCTCTGGCCCCGTAGGCCACTCACCAGCCCCGAGATTAGGTCAGAGCTGTTTCCCTGTGAGGGAGAGAGTGACGAGGATCGACTGGGGAGTAATGATGATAGTGGTGATGAGTGGTTCAACTCTCCCACTACCGAGGAAAACAGTGACTCAACAGAGAGTGATAGCAATCGCAAGCCACCACCACGTCGCTGTACAGCTCCACCACTAACCGAGAGAAGAGGGACAGGAGTGAAGCAGCTCTTCACTGAGGGTGATGAGGGGGAGGATAGGAAGGCTGGAGTGCAGGTGCACTCAGTTTGTATCGCTGCACCACATCACGCCACCATAACCTCACCAGCCCGCAAAACCTCTCGCTCCACCTCACCACTTCCTACCACTACATGGGCCACGTCACCACCCCCCACCACTGCCCGTGCTACTCCTCCACCCACCACCACCACCTCCAGGGCCACCTCATCACCCACCACCATCGCAGGTGCCACTGCATCACCTCACATTATCCCTCGTGCCACCCCACCACTGCGAAGCATCTCTTGTGCCCCCTCACCACCTCACATCACCTCTCGTGCCCCCTCACCACTGCCCAGCCGTGTCCCCTCACCACTGCCCAGCACCTCCCATGCCCCCTCACCACTACCCAGCACATCCCGTGCCCCCTCACCACCACACTGTGCCCCAGGGACCTCATCCTCAGAACCAGGAGTCAGGACTGTTCAGCAGTGAGCACGGAAGGTGCACAAGACTGCCTCACAGCGTGGAAGGTAGCAGAGAGTCGCGCAACTCTCGCCTTCACGAGCTGCCTACAGGTGGAGAGCAACGATGGCCTTTAGACCCAGGACATTCTACTTTGATGACACTAACTCTGGAGTCAGGGACACGACTGGACTGACGGTGACGAGCTCGATCATGAGTTATTTCCTGTTATTTTTTTACCTGGAACTCATGACGCTGATAACTGATGAAACAAATAGATTTTATGCTCAGATGGCAGCTGACATGGCACATGAAGAGACCTACAGGACTCGACACTGGACTGACGTGATGGTGCCAACAAGGTATGTGTTCAAGGCATTGACGATGCTGATGCCCTTAGTGAAAAAACATGCGCTAGTCGACTACTGGACCACCGATGTATTGACTCGGGTCGAAGTACTGTACATGTCACGGAACATGTACCAGACCATCCTCAGGTTCATTCATTTCAGTGACAATACAACCTTGGACCCAACAGACAGTTTGCGTAAGATCAGGATGGTTTTGGAAAACCTCAAAGCCAAATTCCAACGCTATTTGGGGGCTTTTCAAAAGCTTGTGATCGACGAGTCGCTTATATTGTTCCGTGGCCATATATCATTCAGGCAGTACATCCCATCAAAACGGCATCATTTTGGCATAAAGATCTTTGTACTGTGTGATTGTTCTACGGGTGTTGTCCTTGATATGATAATTTACACAGGTGCAACAACTGATATTCCGCACAACGATCGTCTTGGGATTTCTGGTGCTGTTGTGAAGCAAATGATGGAAAATTACGTGGGTAGAGGGCACATCCTCTACACAGATAATTGGTACACCTCTCCGGAATTTGCAATGCACCTGCTTGCACATGTGATTGGTTGCTTTGGCCCAGTATGATACAACAGACATGACGTGCAGGAAAGAGGCACAGTTGTGTTGCAGTGTAGCACGGATCTCCTTGCCCTGTGTTGGCGAGACAAGCGTGATGTGCACATGCTGTCGACTGTGCACACAGGTGCTCTCGTCGACACAGGGAAACGAGACTGTGCAACAGGCAAGCGTATTCGTAAGCCGAATGCAATCATGGACTACAATCGAAACATGCGCTTAGTTGATAAAAACAACATGCAGATTGGTAGTGTGGAATGCATTCGTTGTTCTGTCAAGTGGTATAAGAAACTCTTTTTCCACTTGGTGGACGTGTGCGTGCTGAATGCGCATCACTACTATTGCCAGAAATCAGGCAAGACGATCAGTATGCATAAGTTCATACAAGACTTGGTGTATGAACTCCTACAGGAATATGGTCCACAGTCATCAATGTCATGGGGACACAATTGCTGTGACTCACTCACCCGAGAGGCTTGCTGTGAAAGGCTGGGCTTCACAGCACTATCTTGAAAAGGTACCACCACCAGCTGAAGGTCAAAGTCTCACAGAGGCGGCAGGAGTGCACAGGTGTGCTGCCACATCTGCACCACCACGGAAAGGCGGCCACAGCAGCGGAAGTTGACCACCTGGCAGTGCCACTCATGCCAGGTTCCTCTCTGCCCTCCTTGCTTCCCCGAGTATCATTCCCTTGCAAGGTACTAACTGTGTGGACGAGTGCAGTGTATCTAGTGTATAGTACTTAGTGTAGTGTTACGAAGTAAGATATAGAAGTATAAGATAGTGGTATTGTTTAAAGTACATTATGGTTCGTAAGTGACTTTGGTACAAAGACTGTTCCCAAGACAATGAGTTATCTCTGTTTATTCTTGACCTGCTATGGGAGGGCAGAGATGAGTAAAAGTTCGCCTGCACTGACTTCCTTCATCGCATCATGCACTAGAGGTGAGGAATTATTCTGATCTGTATTTATTTCTCATATGCCAGCCCCCTTCTATTTCCTTATATGATTATTGCCCTAGGTAGAGTGGTAATGATTGAAGATTCTGCTTGTAATGCAATTGAACAGGGATAGTGTATGAAGAATGCTGTTTTACAAGGCAACCGTGTGATATGCGGATTTTATCGTATTTTGACGGTGTGAAGTTAGCCCCAACAAACTTTTAGCCCCTTCCACCCAACCCTGCCAGCCTTTCCAGTATCAATGTATGTTTCTGTATTGTTATCCACGTATTTTTTTTCCCTGTTTATGAGTCTGAATTACTCGTAATCAATGCCGAATCCCGTAGAAAGCAATAGAATCGTGCGTAGCACGTGAGCATGATATCACACTCAGTTACCGTGCGATACTCCCGAATTTATCTTATTTTGACCGTGTGAAATGTTGGGAAACATACAGCTTTACCTTTTTCCTTTACCTCGGCAGATAATCACACTTTCCCACCTTCACGACAAACAGCAACATACAATGCGTTTATAACAAGTTAGAATGACAGAAATGTGAACGTGTTATTATGGAACTTTCCCCCATCTGTAAACTTATTATTTCTGTTTTCTCTCTTTATTCGTAATAATGTGACTTATTCTTAGTATTGAAAATGCATTACGATTCTATTTTAAGCCATGCACGTGGTATCGAAGCGTCTATCTGAGAGCCTTCTCTCCTCTTCCTAATCCTCTCTGACCAGGTGCAAATCCACCCGACCCTCCACTTTCTTCCCCCGTGGGACAGCCTACCCCAGGGGACAGTCAATTTTCTCATTTGGACTGACAATTCAACCCTTTCACTACATTCTCCAACCATGGGCACAACTCTAACATAAAAAATAACTCCAAATTACCATAAACATACTTTATATCAAAAAGGTACAAAAATGATCATAATTTTTTTTTTCCAGCCATTCTCAACAAATTATGTACTGAAATCATTCAATATCATCATATCTCATATATGCGTAACATTTCAGCACCATCGGCATTGTTTTGGGGGGTAAATAAAAAAACAACAACAACACCTGCGAAATTGCATTACGGCACCAGACCCGGGTGGCAGATATCAATTGCCGATATTTCTGCAACTTCCACTCTCCATTCCAAACCACAGAATGGGTCTAGGAGGCTGGGATTTGCACTGTTGGGTACGTCTGAACTTTCTCTTCAATATGGCAAGAAAAAAAAAATCAGTTTTCGAAACTTCAATAAATGGCCCCAGCGTCGGCCTGGGGTGCACGGAAAATTCCGGGCCTTCGGCCACGGAGAGGTTAAGAGCGCGATAATCGATACACGTCTTTTTACTGCCGTCCGGCTTGCTGACTAAGACTATGGGGGCTAAATATGCAGCTTTCGATTCCTCTATCACATCCTTTTCAATCATCTCATAAATCATCTCAGAAATTATCTTCCTTGCTTGCTCAGGTTGCCGAAACAAGGGCATACACACTGGTTCCGAGTCGATGGTATCAATGTGGGCTTCAGGTACTTTAAGGGTGCCAATTTCCTTTGGACCAAGAATGAACAGTGCATGATTTTCCAATATCAACTCTCTCAATTTGTCCCTCTGTGACTGAGACAAATGTGCCCACTTCAGCTCTCTGAGAAATGAATTAACCCCTCTGTGGCCGAAGGCCCGGAAATTTCCGTGCACCCCAGGCAGATGCCAAGGCCGTTTTTTGAAGTTTCGAAAATTTATTTTTTTTTTCTTGCCATATTGAAGAGAGAGTTCAGATGCACTTAAAAGTGCAAATCCCAACTTCCTAGACGCATTTTGTGGCTTGCAATGAAGAGCGGAAGTTGCAGAAATATTGGCAACTGATATCGCCGCCCAGGAGCTCTGCAGCAACGCAACTGGGCAGGTGTTATTTTTTTTTTTACTTCCCCAAACAATGCGAATGGTGCTGAAATGCTGTGCATATATGAGATATGATGATATCGAATGATTTCACTACATAATCTGTTAGGAATGGCTGGAAAAAAAAATGTTATAAATACATTTTCACTTTTTTTTATATAAAATATGATTATGGTAGTTTCGAGTTATTTTTTAAGTTATCGTTGTGCCCATGCTTGGAAAAAGGAGCAAAAGAGTTGAATTTTCAGTCCTAAATGAGAAAACTGCACGTCCTCCAAGGCTAGACTCTGCCACGGGAGAATATAGTGGAGGGTCAGATCCGATTAACAATAAGGAAGCTGAGTCGCAACTTTGAGCTCCCACACCACGAGCATGGCTAAAATAGAATCGTAATGCAGTTTCAGAACTAGGAATAAGTCTAATTATTATGAATACAGATACAAAGCAGAAATAAATACGTTTACAGACGGGGGAGAACGTATTTTTTCCGTCATAACATGTTCATCTGTTGCTATCACTTTCCGTTCATCTTTATCATATTACCTTGTTATTTTCGCAATATATATTGCTGTCTCGTAAACAGGGTGGTTGTGTGTGTTTTGCAAGGGAGGAAAAAGATTGTATTTTCTGTCTGGATCGTCATTTTGGTTTTGAGGCCGCTGCATGATATTGGCATTTTGTTGATGTAGTTTGATTGTTTCTTTATATTTTTATTTATTGATGAGGAGGATAAAAGTAAGTAAGTAGATTAGAAAGCGAAGTTTTGCACTTAGTTTCGGCCTAAGCTTTGACTATGTAGTCTAATTTTGATAGAAGCCAAAGGAGAGGCTAATCACTGTTAATGAATGAATTGAAGTAACCTTCCTATCAAGAGAAGAGCTTCTGTGGTGTAAGTATAACACGATACGTTTTCGCTGTATAGTTAAAATATTTTTTTAGAAGCTAAGCACTTTTAGATGGATTCATCTCTTTCGCAACTTCAACGCGATATTCTACAAATAAATTATAGAAGTAAATATTAAAGAATGAAAGTATAAGGGTCAGGATCAGGAAGATTTTTATAAAGGATTTAAAGTTCCTATCACTAATTATTTGATGGAGTTTAGACGAGTTTATTAATGTTTGGAAGATTCCTTGGCCTCCTCTGATTTCGGATCACCCTTTATCGATTATTTTAGAGTAGTTTTGGCCTAAATTAAGGCTAGATTTGGATAGGTTAAAAGTGGAGAGGAATGGTAGAAATCATATAGAGCCTGAAAATACTACTAGAGGGTAAAAGTTGAGTGAGTTTAACTTGAAGTTTACGTTTATGATGTTGAGTTGGTAGCCTATTAGTCCCCCGAGGATTCTAATTGTTAATACTAGATTTTTTATGAGGGGAGAAAGGCAAATAACATAGGATTCAGGAAAGATTAATCAAGATAGTAATGCTCCTCTAAGGATTGCTACCCTTCTAAGAGCTAGTATGGGGGAAGTTATGATAGATGATGAGTCGTCAATGTTTCTGAACCTGGCTAAGTTAAATTCTCCGGTTATAGAGTAGAAAATTAAGCGGAAAGTGTAACATACTGTTAATATGGTTGCGAAGATGTAAAGGAATAAAATTACAGTATCGATTCATCTTATAAAAGCAATTTCTAGGATGAGATCTTTAGAGTAAAATCCTGCTAGAAATGGATTTCCACATAATGCTAGGTGTGCTAGGTTTATACTTATACAGGTTAAGGGTATGGAAGTTACTAGTCTTCCTATTAGTCGAATGTCTTGGTATTCTTTTACATTATGAATTATGGCTCCGGCACATATAAATAGAAGAGCTTTGAATAGTGCATGAGTAAGAAGATGGAAGAATGCAAGGTCTTTAAATCCTAGGGATAGAATTCTTAATATTACTCCGAGTTGACTAAGAGTTGATAGAGCAATAAATTTTTTTTAAATCATATTCAAAATTAGCTCCTAGCCCTAATATAAATATTGTTAGAGAGCTGAACAGAAGTAGGGTTGGTAAAATTGTTTCGGAGTGTGCGGGTCTAAATCGGATGAGAAGGTAGACTCCGGCTGTAACAAGGGTTGAGGAGTGAACTACAGTGCTGATACTGGTGCTGGGGCGGCTATGACAGCAGGTAGTCAGCCGGAGAATGGGATTTGAGCTCTTTTGGTTATTGCTGCTATAACGATAAGTCTTTTTATTGATAGCGTGAAGTTGTCATCCAGGTAAAATACATGGAAAATGAAATTTCAGTCTCCTTCGATGAATATTAAGGCAATTCTTAAGAGGATTGCTACATCTCCAACTCGATTAGATAAAACGGTTAGTATTCCGGCGTTTGCGGATTTCTCGTTTTGATAGTAAATTACTTGCGCATAGGATACCAATCCTAGGTCATCTCATTCTAAAAGAATGCTAATTAAGTTACGGCTGATAATTAGGAAAATTATCGATAAGACGAAAGCTAGAACTAAGTATATAAATCGGTCTAGGTTGGGGTCTCCTTCTATGTATCTTCCTCTGTAAAAAAGTACTATTGCTGAAATGAATATAACAAATTCTATGAATAACAAGGATATTCAGTCGAAAATGTATGTTGCAACGATAGAAGATGAGTTGATTCTTAGGATTTCTCATTCGATAATATAGCATGTTTTGTCAAATAAACATAGAAGAGATATGAATAATGAGATTAGAGAGAAAAATATTAGGAAAACTATTCTTGTTAGGTATATTGAACTTTTTCAAATCATGGTTTAGGATAAAAAAAAAATTTTTTTTAGCTCCACAAACTAACGTTTTAGTAATAAACTACCCGAACGAGCTAAGTTGCAATATAGTTAGGATATATAAAACTGGTATAAGTTTAATTAGAGGATAGGTATAATTAGGTTTCTTTTTAGAATTAAGATGTTTAGGGGAATTCAATGAAGTCTTGAAACTAAGTATTCTCGTACTTTTCCTGAGCAACAAAAGTAGAGAGATCTGGAAAATACGCCGTGTTGTCTAAGTGAGTAAAGATAAAGGGTGTAAGCTGCTCTGAAAAAAGATAGTAACCTGATCCTTAAAGCAGTTGGTTTGTTTCAGCTAATGATTCTTATAATTAAATTAATTTCTCCTAATAAATTAATGGAAGGTGGTGCAGCCATGTTACTGTTTCGTAGTAAGAATCACCATAGTGCTATTCTTGGCATAAAGTTTAACAAGCCTTTATTGATTGGAAGACTTCGTCTTCCAGTTTGTTCGTATACTATGTTTGCAAGGCAGAATAGCCCTGAAGAACATAGACCATGACCTACTATCACAACAACAGCACCGTTTATTCCTCATCATCCAAAGGTTAGGAGTCCACAGAGTACTAATCTTGTGAGGTACGGAAGAGTAGGCAATGAGAGAGTTTATGTCTACTTGTCGTAGGCAGATAATACTAACAAAGAATCCCCCTAAAATTCTTAGCCTAACTCATAATCATCTTAGGTTTTTATTTACTTCAGTAAATAAGGGTAAGATTCGGATTAAGCCGTAGCCTCCTAATTTTAGTAAAACTCCAGCTAAAATTATTGATCCTGCTATGGGAGCTTCAACGTGTGCTTTAGGTAGTCATAGGTGAAATAGGTATAAAGGCAGTTTTACAATGAAAGCTATAATAGAGGAAATGAATCAAATAAAAGACAGGATCCTTAGGTTAATTCTTTGATAAAGAGCTCCTATAGTGAGTGTTCCGTTCGTTTTATAGATGTAATGTAAAGTGGCCAGGAGAGGGAGGGCTGCAAATAGGGTGTAGAATAGTATATAAACTCCTGCTTGAATTCGTTCGGGTTGGTATCCTCAACCTAGGATTAGAATTAGGGATTAGGGAAGCCTCAAAGGTGATATAGAATAGTAGGTAGTTTATAGATCTAAAAGTTAATACTAGAAAAATTAGTAGAGCTAAGTTAACTAATGAAAATAGTCTGCGAAAATTTGAGGTGAATGTAATTTTTACTCTAGATATAATAATAAGTGCTATGATTCAGATGCTTAGTAGGATTAAAACGTAGCTTAAGTAGTCTGTACCTAACCAAAATCCTAAGTTGTATATAAAGAAGTCATGATTGTATAAAATTGCGAATAAGAATGATATGGCCAAGATTCCTGTTTGAATTAAGGATCAGTCTTTTACGAATGTTATTAATATAAGAAGTATAAATAGGTATTTTAGCATTCTAATCTATTAAAGGCTCTGAAGTAATTGTTTCCGTGGGAGCGAACAATGGAGACCAGGAGAGCTAGACCCAGGGCGCCTTCACAGGCTGCTAGGACTAGGAAGAAGAGAGAGAAAAATAATTCGTTTCTGATTGAAGAAAGGCAGTTAGATATTAAGAAAAAGATTCCGAGTATAATGAATTCTAGTCTTAAGAGGGTGTTTAATAAATGTTTTCGGTTTGAAGCGAAGGCTCATAGTCCTCTGAAAATTATAGTGAATGCAATAAATAAGAACAAGTTATTTAAAGTTAACATTAGTTTTAATAGTTTAAATAAAAACTCTCATCTTGTAAACCAGTAATGAAATGTTTTTCTTGAAACACCAAGAGATTGGAGTGATAATGTATGGTCTTCCTTTTATTATTTTGTTTTCTTTGATTTTTATGCGTTTGATTCATCCTTTGTCAACAGGTCTTGTACTATTAATTCAGACAGTTTTAATTTCAATTACTACGGGATTGTTTGCTAAGATTTACTGGTTTTCGTGTATTTTATTTTTGATTTTGTTGGGTGGAATATTAGTGTTGTTTATTTATGTTGCAAAATTTAGCAGCTAATGAGCAGTTTAACCCGCCCCGTCCCGTCGACGTATGGGTACGTTGCAACGATTTGCATTTGCCAGTCCCGGCGACGTACCAGTAAGTCGTGCAATTGCAATGTGCATAATTTCGACAATTTCCAAATTTCGCGCTTGATTTGCGGTATGTACCCTCGCCTGACCTTCCCCTACCTGCCACCAGGCGGTGACACTCGGCGACCCCGCGCGACCCGCGCTAGCCCGCCACTTGTCCACTCACCTGGTAGCCACGTTCCTGCTCAGACATGGCTAAGAGAGGTCTCTCAGACAGCGAGATTCAAGTCGCCCTGGACACCTTTACCGGCGACAGTGATTTCCCACTGGACGACGAGGAGATGGACAAAGATTATGTGCAGCCAGAGGAGGAAGAAACCACCAGCAGTGACGAGGTAGTTCCGTCACCCAGGAAGCGGCAGTACGTGACTTACCGTGCTGCTAGAGAGGGGCAGGAGGCAAAGAAGGCACGTGGTATATCCTATCCCTATCCCCAGCGTGATTTGGAAGCAGAATTCGAGGACGAGGACGGAGCCGTGGGACGTGCTGCCACATGGTATGGATGGGAGGTCATTACACATCGTGGCCCAGAGCGCACACCACGTCGTATGAGCAGGTATGGGCCTAGCATTCTGTTTGGGGAGCTAGGAAGTCAAGTGGAGGGAGTGGGGAGTGAAACAGAAAGTCCAGAGATTAGGGAAAGTGAGTGACGTGAGTGAGTCATTGCTCTCCCTACGTAGTGTGAGGCGGCATAGTGGATCACGTGGGCCAGTGCAGGTGCGTTCCTTATCACGTGGGGTTGTGAGGGAGGGGGAAGGTGGGGAGGAACCACTCCAAAGCACATCTTATGCTCCCCAATATCCCCTAACACGTGGTCGAGCTAGGTTGCGTGAGAGAGCACATTGTGTGGTAATGGAGGGGGAAGGTGGGGAGGAACCACTCCCCAGCACGTCTTCTGCTCCCCAGTATTCTACTATTTCATCCCCACAGCCCCCTAATGTTCCTCAAGGCCGTAAGGGTAAGGGAAAGGGAAAGGGTAAAGGCAGAGGGAAGAGGAGTGACAGTGGGGAAGCCCTCCGTACTCCTTCTCCCCCACCTCCCCAACCAGGATCTCCTCCCCACCCAGACGAAGGCGGTGATGGGGCTGATGGGGACGAGGGATTTGTGTCGTAGGATTGGGAGGATGGGAGTGATTTTTCTCCCCTCATTCACCCCTTCACTGAGCAAGGGCGATCTGGCTGCATTGCACCAGGTATTCACCGTAATTCCACCAGGTTGGATTTTTTCCACCTGTTTTTCAGTGAGGCATTCGTGGAGCAGATCGTTTACCAAACAAACCTGTTTGCAAGCGCCCAGCGCCTAGAAAGTGAAAGATTGGGAACAAGGAGTAGGCATTCTATGATCTATGATTACCCTGTCTCCCTTCCAGAAATGTTCTTATTTTTTGCCCTGGTCCTTTTGATGGGTATTATAAGAAAGAATAGAATTCCTGCTTACTGGACTAGGGACCCTGTTATGTTTACCCCCATATTTGGTCAAGTGATGAGCCGTAATCGGTTTCAACAAATTCTAAGTCGCCTCCATTTTTATGATGCTAATGACCCTGCAAATGCAAACAACACTGACAAAATGAGGCGAATTCGGTTGGTCTTTGATCACCTCAGGCAAACCTTTCGTTCCTCATTCTATCCCTATAGAGATCTCGTCATAGACGAGAGTCTCGTGTTGTGGAGAGGCAATATTTCATTCAGACAGTATATACCCAGCAAAAGGCACCGTTTTGGGTTCAAGATCTTTGTTATGTGTGACTGTAGGACTGGATACGTGCAAGACATAGTCTTGTACACCGGTGCACAGACAGACATAATAGAAGATCGAAGTATTGGACTGTCGGGAGCAATGGTAAAGACGATGATACAAGACTACCTTCATCGCGGTCACGTTCTCTACCTCGACAACTGGTACACTAGCCCTCTTCTCGCTCGTTATCTTCACACACATGAAACGGGAGTCTGTGGAACCGTAAAGGTGAACCGGCGTCACATGTAGAGGTGTATGGTATGTAGGAGGACTGCTGGGCCTTGATAGCAGGCTGTGAAGCCTATGCCCAGAGTCGGACAAAAAAAAAAAAAAAAAAAAAAAAAAACATGGCCAAGGTAGGGCGGAAACTTGCAAGGAGTGAGGTTGTCTTCTTCAAAGCCAACAACATCCTTGCAACAATGTGGAACCACAACAGAGAAGTAAGCCTCTTGTCCACGGTTCACCGCCCCTTGATGCACCGTACTGATTCTGTAGATTACCGTAGCGAGAGCAGGCGTCGTGTTTGGAAACCTGAGTGTGTTATGGATTACAATATAAACATGCGCCTCGTGGACCAGTCAGACTCCATGATATCGACGGTAGAGTGTGCCAGGACAACGATGAAGTGGTATAAAAAACTGTTCTTTCACTTACTAGATATCACTGCTCTGAATTGCCACCACCTTCACGCCATGACCACAGGAGTTCAGGAAACATTTGAAGGGTTTGTGAGGGAGCTCACAAGAGAAATCTTTGCAAAGTATGCTGTTGAAAGGCCCCAACATCGCACCCGCACTGCCCCTATTGCCCAAACTCCCCAGAGAATATCCGGCCGCCATTTCCCCACTCCTATCCCACCCCAGCCCAACAGACCTAGGCCCCAACGCAGGTGTCACGTGTGCAGTAATTCCCAGGTGAGACTCACGACACAGAGGAAGGACACCCGCTAGGAGTGCGTGCAGTGTGACGTGGGTCTCTGTATTCACCCATGTTTTAGTGAATACCACACGTTGATGCAATTTTAGCATGGTGTGAATGCGAAAGGACGCGAAATTATAAGGTAAATGCGACAGACAGACGCTCAGTGAAATTATCAGTCATGTGGATCTCCAAATATTAGTATAAAGTGCCTACGGGTAGAACATAAGTGAAAACATTGTGTGTAAGTATATAAATCTGCCCTAAGTTGAAACTTACATAGAGTGGGTTGTATGATGCGATATTCTGTCGCTCAGTGCAATAAATACGGCCCGTAATTATATAATTATTATTATGTGACATTCTTACGGGTATAATATAAGTTCAAATTATTGTATGTGATGATATATATTATAAGTCAAATATTCATAGCGTGTGTATAAAGATAAGATTTCCTGACGCTCAGTTGAATGAATAAGGCACGTATTAGTCAAAATAAAAGTCAGCAAGTGATAAAGTGAATAATTAGTATATAAGTGTGTGAGTGAATTAGTATATAAGTGTGTGAGTATTATGTATGTCGAAACATTCCTTGCGAGGGTATTTTCAGGCGATATTCTCACGCTCACTTGAATAAATAATGGCAGTAAGTATGTACAGTGCATTATAGGGGTGTAAACGTGTGTAATGTAAGTGGGAAATTATAATTGGAGTGAATAAATAAAGTAGATGATGAAACACGAGTGTTTGAGATCGTGGTTGCTACGTGAATATGCGCTAGCATATCGCTAAATGCCCTCGTAATGAATGAAAATAATTGAAAACCTTTACAGTGGTGGAGGAAAGGTTCTATGTAAAGGGGAAAAGTGATAAAACAATTTGGTATGTTGAAATACGAGTCATAGCGAGTGCGCTTACTAAGCTGATGTGCGCTATATTTATGCTGCATGTCATCATAATGAATGAAAACATCTGAAAACACTTACAAACAGTGGTAATTGGTAAAATGTCATTGAAACAGAAGTATACAAGTAGATAAAATGATAGGTTGACTCATACCAGAAACTTAGCATATAGCATGTTACGACTCGGACCAAGCTCGCTATGCTCGTGCGATGGTACAATGCTTATTTTTCATATATATGTGTCTGAAATCCATTATATTGTTACTGTTATTGTTTATTAGTTCAAATTCAATAAATATAGAGGTGTTGTGTGTTGTTTCTCCCATTATTCCTTACCATAGAAAACGTAAACGCATATCCAGCCCATTACAGAATACGATACCTGCCGGGGGGAACCGCACCTGTACGGACCACTTATAGACCGCTGGAACCACTTTCTTTGTGATTTTCCTTCGTTTCTCGACCTAAGCGGAAGTTTTAGGAAAAAAAAAAAAAATTCCGAAAAGGCTCGGGACTGGGGGATGTCATAGGTGCAGAAAACTTCGGGACGTGATTGGTTAAGGTTAGAAGAAATTTTTTTTTAATCTTTTTTTGGCATTATCAGATTTTTTTTTAATTTTTGTGGATCCTGTAAATATGGCAATTAAGATTGGAGAGTCAACTACAACTTTTTTATCTAAGTATTCTGACATTAGAAATTCTGCTATAAATGTGAGAGCTATTTATAATGAACCTAGGGCTATATTTACGATGTTTATTATTAGTTATTTGCTTTTAACGTTGTTTGTAGTTGTTAAGGTGATAAGTTCGTCTTCTAGTCCTGTACGGTTAATAACTTATAACATCGTTGCGTAAGTTTCATCCATTGTTAAAAATTGCTAATGGGGCACTAGTTGATATACAAATTCTAAGAAATATCTCTTTTTTTTTGGAATTTCGGGTCATTTCTTGGGCTGTGTTTGATTGTTCAATTTGTTACTGGTCTGTTTCTTGCTATGCATTATGTAGCGCATATTGATTTGGCATTTTCTAGGCTAGCTCATATTCAACGAGATTTTAATTATGGGTGATTATTCCGGACTTTACATGCCAATGGGGCATCTTTTTTCTTTGTTTATATCTTCATATTGGTCGAGGGATGAAATTTGGTTCTTACATGATTTTTCATGCGTGAATAGTAGGTGTTGTAATTCTTTTTTTGGTAATGGCGACAGCTTTTTTAGGTTACGTTATACCATGTGGTCAAATGTGTTTTCAGCAATTCCTTCTATTGGTACTTCTTTGGTTCAGTGGATTTGAGGAGGGTTTGCTGTAGAAAATGCCACTTTAACTCGTTTTTTCACTTTTCATTTTTTGTTTCCGTTTGTTATTACTGCTGCAACTTTGGTTCACATTTTGTTTCTTCATCAGGCTGGGGCGAATAATCCCTTGGGCGTTTTAACGCAAGTAGATAAGGTTTCTTTTCACCTTTATTTAACTTTCAAGGATATTGTTGGGTTTTTGGTTATGTTAATGGCTCTTGTATTGCTTACTTTGCTTCATCCTTATCTCTTAAGAGATCCGGACAATTTTATTCCTGCGAACCCTTTAGTGACTCCAGCTCATATTCAGCCGGAATGGTATTTTTTATTTGCTTAGTTTTAATAGCCTTGCGATCTTGCCGTCTATCCCTAATAAACTGGGAGGTGTGATTGCTTTAGTGCTTTCGGTGGCAATTCTTATGATCCTTCCTTTAACCCATTTCTCAAAATTTCAGAGTTTTAGATTTTATCCGTTAAATCAAATTTTCTTTTGGTTTTTGGTTTCTGTAGTTGCTTTATTAACCTGAATTGGGGCTCGCCCCGTTGAAGATCCTTATATTATTACGGGTCAGGTTTTAACAATTTCTTATTTTAGGTTTTATTTAATTATACCTTTAGCAGCAATGTGATGGGATAAAATGTTAGATTGATTGCTTAGTTTAAAAAAAAAACAAGTGTTTTGAAAGCATTAGATAAGATCGTTCTTAGTAATCTTAGGGAGAAGGTGTTTACCTTGTCTTTAATTCCCAAAACTAAAATTTTTATTAAACTACTCCCTAATTAGATTATTAAAGAAAAGCAAAATAATTTAACTCCTATGAAAAAGATTAGATAGTTAAGAGAAACTTGGAGGAATCTTTTTCAGGCCAAGTATATTAGTTTATCGTATCGTAGACGTGGTAGAGTTCCTCGAACTCAAATAAAAACAGAGGCTATTAAAACTAATTTGAAATAAAAGAGTAATCTACATGGGTCGGCTCCCCAAAAAATTAATACGAATAATGTTCTTATGAAGAGAATTCTTGCATATTCAGCTATGAAAATTAAAGCAAATCCTCCTCTTCTGTATTCGGTATTGAATCCTGATACTAGTTCTGATTCACCTTCAGCCAAGTCAAATGGGGTACGATTTGTTTCTGCTAGACAAGAGGCGATTCATATTAAAGATAGGGGCAATGTAAATCAAATTATTCAAATATCTTTTTGAAAGCGAGTGAAAAGTTCTATATTGAATCCACCAATTAAAAAGATAAAGGATAAAAGAATAAGAGCAAGTCTAACTTCGTATGAAATTGTTTGAGCTACAGCTCGTAGCCTTCCAGGTATTGAGTATTTACAATTTGAAGCTCATCCAGCTCTTATAGTTGAATAGACTCCTAAGCTTAGACAGAATAAAAAGAATAAAACTCCTGTGTTAAAACTTACTAATCCGGTTTGGTAAGGTAAGATAGCCCAAACTAATAGGGAGATAAATAATCTGAAGACAGGGGATAGGTAGTATGGTAGAAAGTTGGATATAGTAGGTATTGTTTGCTCTTTGGTGAATAATTTTACAGCGTCGGCAAATGGTTGGAGTAACCCCAGGAATCCTACGATATTGGGTCCTTTCCGAATTTGAATGTATCCTAAAATTTTTCGTTCTAGTAGCGTTACAAAAGCAACTCCAATTAAAACGCAGATTATTAAGACTAGGTAGTTTACAACGATAACTGCGAACACAAAATAGTTAGCTTGAACTATTTATAAGCCTTGTTTATAAGTTTCATTAAACTGAAATACAAAATTAATTGCTTAGGTGAAAGTGATGTTCATATTTAATAAAATTATTTTGACTACCTAATCCTTTCGTACTAAGGTAGTTTATTTTTTTTAGAAGATAGAAACCGACCTGGCTCACACCAGTCTGAACTCAAATCATGTAAAATTTTAAAAGTCGAACAGACTTTCTTTCATAACTGCTGCATTATGCAGAAATTTTAATTCAACATCAAGGTCGCAAAGTTTTCTTTCGATGGGAACTCTCAAGAAAAATGCCCTCCTTTTACTTGAATGTTATTAGCCAAAGGATGCCCATAACTGACTGACTGAGTAAGGGACAAATAATAACATTTATCTTCAAATTCACTCAACCCTCTCTTGTTCAATGATAGCGTGGTGATCTGTCCCTGTCGGTTAGATATACCTGTGGCTCTGTGACTCTCTGTTCTTGTAATAGGTGAGTCTTGAGTTTTATTATTATTTTGATAATTGAACAGCAGTAGGAGTTAAAGATGAATACAAGGAGTTGATCTTGATTTATTATCTTCAGAGAAAGTCTTAAGTTGAGCAGCGTATGTATTACAGAGACTTGATATACTAAGTAAGTCTAATTAGACCCCTCTTCTTATTCACTCTCTCCACTACCTGTCGGTTCTATAGCTAACCTCCTTCTGAGCTCTGCTTCCTAAATTCTGGTATAGCAGGGGTTGTGTCACGTGTGTTACACTGTTGTTGAAATGTTCTAGAAGCCTGTGTGTGAGTATGTGTGTGTATGGTCACTAGGCATTTTTTGTATACTTATCTCGTTGACACACTACCTATCTCATCCCCTGACTTGCTGCTTCCGGTGTATTGTCAACATTTCCTCACTTACACTTGCAAGCTCATATCCCGTTCCCAGGCTTGCCTGGTGCTCTGTCTATCTATCTATCCATCTATCATGTTTTCTATATTTAATTGTATTTATAATATGGAGTCCTTACATTGCTCGGTCACGCACTGGAGGTCCCTCAACAGTAAATATCATTGACATATGCTAATCTATTAGTACATAATATTGATTATAATATTGTATACATATAATATTCATAGTAATTTGCAATGATCTAGTAATATTACATTTTAAACAAGTTGTAAACATATTTGAATAAATGCACTAAAGTTAAATCATTTAACTGTAATACAGTGTGTACATTGGTTATTGTAGTGAAATACATACATGCAAGAAAAAAAAATATTTTAAAATTAAGATTATTGTAAGAGCTATTAATATTTGATTTAAAGATAATGCTACTGGTATAGCATACTTCTATATCATGGGTCATTCTTCCTTGTATAATATATATATATATATATATATATATATATATATATATATATATATATATATATATATATATATATATATATATTGTTACGGAACAGACAAAACTGTCCCACAAAGTTCCAGGTTCAAAACAAAAGAGTTAGGTAAAATTATGAGTTAAAGTTTAATGCACAAACTAACAACTAAACATTCAGGACTCATAAGCATAATGTAATGGCAAAAAAAAGGTTAAATATATGGTTAACTGCAATAGCCTCTATTAACAGGAAATTAGCAAGTGTAAATTTATCTAAGTCAGCCCTGATAAAATAAGAAAACTGGACAATACTCAGTGAATGCAAGATATATTATAACAGATACAAAATAATATAAAAAATGACTGACATAAAACACATGAATCACAAAAACCTCACTAGGCCTACGAATCAACACCTTATGCTATACAGTACAAGGAAAAAATTTAATAACACTTATACTCAAATTACACTACTGATACATGGCTGGAGACTTCCTGAGCACTCGCAATAATAACAACTGTACAGGGGAGGACAGAGATGTGAACAAAATGAGGAGTAGATCTAAGTGGCAATTAATGCAGAGACTGAGCTCATTATATAGGGGCCAGCAGAGCTTGATACAACTTGTAAGAAGGACGCGCAAATGAAGCCATAGGGGACAAAGAGTTGACAATCCTGCTCTGAACAACAGAAAGAACGACTTACTCTACTATAAGGGAGAGAAGGGGGAGTGAGGCAGAACACGCTCATGATCAAACATGCAGCATACTGTACGTTAGAATTATACAAAGGATGATGAAATCATAGACTATGTAACACCTCCCCACAAAGAAAAAAGAAATTTACAAAGGAAATTCTTATTACACTAAAACAATCTGTCTAAAGTCTAGATAAGCAATCTACAATAACATTTTCTTTCCCCTTGACATGTTGTATGTCTAATGAATACTCCTGAAGAAGTAGACTCCATCTTGTCAGTCTCTGATTTTTATCTTTAAACTTACTAAGGAATTTCAGTGGGTTATGATCGGTATAAATGACTATGGGATCAAAACCAGAACACAAATAAAATGAAAAATGCTGTAAACCCAAAATCAAGGCCAAAAGCTCTTTCTCAATAATTGAGTAGTTCTTTTGAGGTGGAGTGACCTTCTTACTGTAATAAGATACAGGGTGTTCAATACCCTGATCATTCTCTTGCAGCAAAACAGCCCCAGCTCCTGTATCACTTGTGTCAACAGCCATCTTAAAAGGCTTAGCAAAATTTGGAGTAGTGAGCACTGGCTGACTTTATAGGATAGCTTTAAGCTTGCTGAAAGAGGATTCACAGTTATCGGTCCAGACAAATTTAACTCCCTTTTTCAGTAGGTCTGTAAGTGGTGATAAAAAATTGAAAAGTTAAGAACAAATCTCCTGTAATAACCTACCATTCCCAAAAATCTTTGTAGCTCTTTCCTACTTTTAGGTCTGGGAAGATCACTTATAATCTGAACCTTAGCTCCTGGTGGTGCAACGTGTCCATCACCTGTTACGTACCCAAGGTACTGAACTTTAGCTTGACCAAACTCACATTTTGATAAATTAGCTACAAGTTTAGCTTGAACCAAATGCTCAAGAAATTTACTGACATGGCATAGGTGATCTTTCCAGTTGTCACTGAAGATTATTACATCATCAATATAAACAACACACCCTGCCAAACCCTCTGTTACAACATTCATGAGCTTCTGAAAAGTGGCTGGTGCATTCTTCATACCATATGGCATTACAGAACATGCAAAAGTCTTTCCTAGTGTTACAAAACATGAGATCTCCCTAGCACGTTCAGTCATAGGTACTTGCCAGTATCCCTTTAACAAATCAAACTTACTTATGTACCTAGCCTTTCCGATCTTGTCTATGCAATCTTCCACGCAAGGGAGAGGGTAAGTGTCTGTTTTGGTTATCTGATTAACACGTCTGTAGTCGATGCAAAGCAGCTGTGACCCACCTGGCTTAGGGACTAGAGTGACAGGAGAACTCCACTCACTCTGACGGGGCTCAATCATCTTGTGGTCCAACAGGTAGCCAAGCTCCTTCTGGATGAGAGGAACTTTCACTGGGTTCATACGGTAAGGAGGCAGTTTAATTGGCTTTGCGTCTCCAACATCGACATCATGCATCAACACAGTGGTTCTTCCTGGAGTTGCACAGAACACTTGCGGGTACTCCTGCAGTAATGCCGAAAACTCCTGCCTTTCCTCGGGAGCTAGATGAGAAAGCTTAGTCAGGAGATCATTCATGATATCAGGATTCTTCCCCAAACTATCACACAGGCTCATGCTGCATGGGAGAACTTCACTTGCAGACTTGGGTGGAACAGCTACAGTGCAGACTGGGTTATTTTCGTCCCGCCTGTGATATAATTTTAGCATGTTGATGTGACAAAGTTGCTTGTTCTTTCTACGATCTGGTGTGGCGATGACATAGTTGACATCACTGAGTTTCTTCTCCACGAAATAAGGACCACTAAACTTGGCTTGAAGAGGTTGCCCATGCACCGGTAGCAGAATCAAAACCTGATCTCCTGGCTGAAAGTGGCGTAACCTGGACTTCTTATCATACCAAGTCTTCATCTTCTCCTGAGCAGCTCCTAAATTCTCTCTCGCCAGCTGTAAAGCAGTGGACAGCCATTCTTTGAACTTCATCACATACTCCAGCAGGTTGACGTCATCTTCCTCCGACACCCAGCATTCCTTGAGTAGCTTAAGGGGTCCTCTTACTTCATGGCCAAACAGTAGTTCAAAAGGTGAGAAGAACAGTGATTCATTTGGAGATTCTCTTGCAGCAAATACAACGAATGGAAGACCTTTATCCCAGTCTTTCTGATGTTCCAAACAGTATTTCTTGAGCATCGATTTGAGTGTTTGATGATATCTCTCCAACGCTCCTTGGGTCTGCGGATGGTAAGCTGAAGACGTGATCTGGATGATGCCCAACTCTTTCAGAAACTGCTCGACAACATTTGACATGAAATTACTTCCCCGGTCTGACTGTACCTCCTTGGGCAGACCAAACTTGGTGAAGAACCCTAGCATTTCCTTAACCACGTTCTTTGCTGAGATATTTCTAAGTGGAATGGCTTCAGGATAACGAGTAGCCATATCAATCAGGGTCAACACATAAGAAAATCCTGAAGAAGTCTTAGGAAGAGGGCCCACAATATCCACCAACACACGGGTGAATGGCGCCTCAAAAGAAGGAATGGGAACTAGAGGTGCAACCTTTTCGGTCTGATTACACTTCCCCACAACTTGACAGGTGTGACAAGACTTACAATACCAGGAAACATCCCTGAAGATACCTGGCCAGTAGAAGTGTTTCAAAATGCGTGCCACAGTCTTCCTCACTCCAAGGTGTCATGCCAAACTGGAATCATGAGCCACTCTAATGATATCCTGCCTACAAACACGAGGGATGACAGCTTGATGTACAACCTCCCATTCACAGTCGGCTGATGCTGTTGGGGGTCTCCACTTCCTCATAAGTACTCCTGACTTTATATAATAACAAGTAGAAGCACCGACTGACTCTTCCTCACTGCAAGCAGAGTTAGCTAGACCTTTCAACTCAGGGTCAGCAACCTGCAACTCAACCAACTCTTGACGAGACAAATTATCAACACTACGGGGTACTGCCTCATCTGGTGAGTGGTACAAATTAGCAAGAAAAGTGTCAGCTAGGATAACATCATCATCATCATTATCCTCTAAGTCACCAGTAAGTTTAGACTTAACCCTAGTGACAGCACATGCAGAGAACACATCAGGGACATCACAATCCTGGGCCGCAGCAACTGGCTCACTAGACAACTGAGGAGCTGGACAGACTTGACTTCCACCAATATCATTTCCAAGTAAAAAAGTTACACCTGACATTGGGAGTGTCTCAACCAACCCAACCATAACAGAACCATTAACAAAACCAGACTCTAAATTCACTCTGCACAGAGGAATAGAGAAGTAATTATTCCCTACACCTTGTAAGATTACAGTTTCATCAGAGGAATTAACATTAGAGCCTAGAACACTGGTCAGCATAAGGGATTGGTAAGCACCTGTATCACGATATATTTTAACTGATTTCCTGTCATTACTGTCCAGAGGACTGACAAAACCATCAGACAGGAAATTAGCACATGAACTCTTGAGAGTGTCACCCACGTTACTGCTCAAAAGAGGAGCTTCATCATGAGAATTTAATTTACCCCTCAAAGCAGGTTCAGTTAACTCGGTTAAACAATTTTGGGAACTCTCAAGGGTGGACACTAGACCAATTGACTAAATATTTAAATACTCCTTTTTGTTCACATCACGCTGTCTCCTGAAATATTTCTCCGTAGTATGACCAAGCTTACTACAATAAGTACATTTACTTTTCTGAAATCTTGAGGTGAAGCTGGTATTTACTTCCTGAGAAACATCATCTTTATTCTCTTTCCTGTTACCTGTACTCTGAGTAGAGGCAACGTACTTACTCTCAGCTTTCCTTTTTTCTTTATAATATCTCTTGTGAGTGAGAACATATTCATCAGCTAAAACTGCAGCATCAGACAAATTATCTATTCTTTTCTCATCAAGATATAGGCTTACATCTTTATTAATACACCTTTTGAAGTCCTCCAGCGAAATCATCTGCTTAAATTTACCAAAATCAGAATTTACAGTCTTAGAATTTAACCACTGCTCTAACAGATCTTCTTTGATTTTTGCATACTGAACATGGGATTGCTTATCTTGCTTATAACTTGTCCTAAATTTTACTCTATAGGCTTCAGGAACAAGCTCATAGGCCTTAAGAATCAAGCTCTTAACTACATCATAATTATCAGATTGATCCTGAGGCAAAGATGCATAAGTTACTTGAGCTTTACCGGTGAGAACAGTTTGAGAGAGTACTGGCCAATACTTTTTGGGCCAATTAAAACCTGTAGCTACCCTCTCAAACAAGTGAAAATACTTTGTTAAATCAGATTCATTAAAAGGAGGGACAAGTTTCACTCTTTTAGCCACATCAGAATCATCAGAGCTAGATGATCCAGTTCCACCTTGTTTCATGCGATACTCATGGTCTGCCTGAATCCTAGCAAGTTCAATTTGTGCCTCCTGAGAACATGCCTGAAACTCAGCCTACTTAGTACGAGCCTTCTGCAGGGCTAGCTGTAACTTAGCTAATTCAATCTGCGTTTGCTCATTTGGAGGAGTTACATTAAACAAGCTTTCATTAATCATGTCGACAATTTGATCTTTAGAATGATGAGAGCAAACAACAATTCCTAATTGTTGAGCAACAAGCTTAAATTTATTTTTTGTTCTGTTTTCTACATCACACACTGTTTGCATCTTTGACAAAAAATCTTTGGCTTCATCAAGCGTAGTAATAGTAGACATCATGAATAAATCACATTCACAAAATATCAAGCAATATCCTTATCATAATATCCTGAATATCCTGATAAGAGGTCGCCAAATTTATGTTACGGAACAGAGAAAACTGTCCCACAAAGTTCCAGGTTCAAAACAAAAGAGTTAGATAAAATTATAAGTTAAAGCTTAATGCTCAAACTAACAACTAAATATTCAGGACTCATAAGGATAATGTAATGGCAAAAAATAGGTTAAATATATAGTTAACTGCAATAGCCTCTATTAACACGAAATTAGCAAGTGTAAATTTATCTAAGTCAGCCCTGATAAAATGAGAAAACCGGATAAAACTCAGTGAATGCAAGATATATTATTACAGATACAAAATATTGTCAAAAATGACTGACATAAAACACATGAATCACAAAAACCTCACTAGGCCTACGAATCAACACCTTATGCTATACAGTACAAGGAAAAAATGTAATAACACTTATACTCAAATTACACAGCTGCTAGATGGCTGGAGACTTCCTGAACACTCACAATAATAACAACTGTACAGGGGAGGACAGAGATGTGAGCAAATGACGAGTAGATCTAAGTGGCAATTAATGCAGACACTGAGCTCATTATATAGGGGCCGGCAGAGCTTGATACAACTTGTAAGAAGGACGCGCAATTGAAGCCATCGGGGACAAAGAGTTGACAATCCTGCTCTGAACAACAAAAAGAACGACTTACTCTACTATAAGGGAGAGAAGGGGGAGTGAGGCAGAACACACTCGTGATCAAACATGCTTCATACTGCACGTTAGAATTATACAAAGGATGACGAAATCATAGGCTATGTAACAATATATATATATATATATATATATATATATATATATATATATATATATATATATATATATATATATTTTGTTACGGAACAGAGAGAGATAATGAACACTTCAAGTGAGAATACTGAAATCACTACTGTCCCGCAAAGTTCCAGGTTCAAAACAAAAGAGTTAGGTAAAATTACAAGTTAAAGTTTAATGCTCAAACTAACAACTAAACATTCAGGACTCATAAGGATAATGTAATGGCAAAAAACAGGTTAAATATATGGTTAACTGCAATAGCCTCTATTAACACGAAATTAGCAAGAGTAAATTTATCTAAGTCAGCCCTAATAAAATGAGAAAACCGGATAATGCTCAGTCAATGCAAGATATATTATTACAGATACAAAATATTATCAATAATGGCTGACATCAAAAACTCCACATGAACCACAAAAACCTTACCAGGCCTACGAATTAACACCTTATCCTATACAGTACAAGAAAAAATGTAATAACACTTATACTCAAATTACACAGTAGCTAGATGGTTGGAGACTTCCTGAGCACTCACAAAAATAATAACAACTGTACAGGGGAGGACAGAGATGTGAACAAAATGAGGAGTAGATCTAAGTGGTAATTAATGCAGAGACTGAGCTCATTTTATAGGAGCCGGCAGAGCTTGATACAACTTGTAAGAAGGACACGCAAATTAAGCCATAGGGGACAAAGAGTTGACAATCCTGCTCTGAACAACAGAAAGAACGACTTACCCTACTATAAGGGAGGGGAAGGAGGGAGTGAGGTAGAACACGGAAGCTTGGTCACTATGGAAGCCACGAGGCGAATCGTGAACAAACATGCAGCATACTGTACGTTAGAATTATACAAAGGATGATGAAATCATAGGCTATGTAACACCTCCCCACAAAAAAAAAAAAAAAAATTTACAAAGGAAATTTCTTATTACTCTAAAACAATCTGTCTAAAGTCTAGATAAGCAATCTGCAATAACATTTTCTTTCCCCTTGACATGTTGTATGTCTAATGAATACTACTGAAGAAGTAGACTCCATCTTGTCAATCTCTGATTTTTATCTTTAAACTTACTAAGGAATTTCAGTGGGTTATGATCGGTATAAATGACTATGGGGTCAAAATCAGAACACAAATAAAATAAAAAATGCTGTAAACCCAAAATCAAGGCCAATAGCTCTCTCTCAATAGTTGAGTAGTTCTTTTGAGGTGGAGTGAACTTCTTACTGTAATAAGATACAGGGTGTTCAATACCCTGATCATCCTCTTGCAGCAAAACAGCCCCAGCTCCTGTATCACTTGCGTCAACAGCCATTTTAAAAGGCTTAGCAAAATTTGGAGTAGCGAGCACTGGCTGACTTAATAGGATAGCTTTAAGTTTGCTGAAAGAGGATTCACAGTTATCGGTCCAGACAAATTTAACTCTCTTTTTCAGTAGGTCTGTAAGTGGTGATACAAGAATTGAAAAGTTAAGAACAAATCTCCTGTAATAACCTAACATTCCCCAAAATCATTGTAGCTCTTTCCTACTTTTAGGTCTGGGAAGATCACTTATAACCTGAACCTTGCCTCCTGGTGGTGCAACATGTCCATCACCAATTACGTACCCAAGGTACTGAACTTTAGCTTGACCAAACTCACACTTTGACAAATTAGCTACAAGATTAGCCTGAACCAAACGCTCAAGAAATTTCCTGACATGCCATAGGTGATCTTTCCAGTTGACACTGAAGATTAATACATCATCAATATAAACAACACACTCTGCCAAACCCTCTGTTACAACATTCATGAGCTTCTGAAAAGTGGCTGGTGCATTCTTCATACCATATGGCATTACAGAACATGCAAAAGTCTTTCCTAGTGTTACAAAACATGAGATCTCCCTAGCACGTTCAGTCATAGGTACTTGCAAGTATCCCTTTAACAAATCAAACTTACTTATGTACCTAGCCTTTCCGATCTTGTCTATGCAATCTTCCACGTGAGGGAGAGGGTAAGTGTCTGTTTTGGTTATCTGATTAACACGTCTGTAGTCGATGCAAAGCAGCTGTGACCCACCTGGCCTAGGGACTAGAGTGACAGGAGAACTCCACTCATCTGGCAGGGCTCAATCATCTTGTGGTCCAACAGGTAGCCAAGCTCCTTCTGGATGAGAGGAACTTTCACTGGGTTCACACAGTAAGGAGGCAGTTTAATTGGCTTTGCATCTCCAACATCGACATCATGCATCAACACAGTGGTTCTTCCTGGAGTTGCACAGAACACTTGCGAGTACTCCTGCAGTAATGCCGAAAACTCCTGCCTTTCCTCGGGAGCTAGATGAGAAAGCTTAGTCAGGAGATCATTCATGATATCAGGATTCTTCCCCAAACTAACACTCAGGCTCACACTGCATGGGAGAACTTCATTTCCAGACTTGGGTGGAACAGCTACAGTGCAGACTGGGTTATTTTCGTCCCGCCTGTGATATAATTTTAGCATGTTGATGTGACAAAGTTGCTTTTTCTTTCTACGATCTGGTGTGGCGATGACATAGTTGACATCACTGAGTTTCTTCTCCACGAAATAAGGACCACTAAACTTGGCTTGAAGAGGTTGCCCATGCACCGGTAGCAGAATCAAAACCTGATCTCCTGGCTGAAAGTGGCGTAACATGGACTTCTTATCATACCAAGTCTTCATCTTCTGAGCAGCTCCTAAATTCTCTCTCGCCAGCTGTAAAGCAGTGGACAGCCGTTCTTTGAACCTCATCACATACTCCAGCAGGTTAACGTCATCTTCCTCCGACAGCCAGCATTCCTTGAGTAGCTTAAGGGGTCCTCTTCATGGCTAAACAGTAGTTCAAAGGGTGAGAAGCCCAGTGATTCATTTGGAGATTCTCTTGTGGCAAATACAAAGAATGGAAGACCTTTATCCCAGTCTTTCTGATGTTCCAAACAGTATTTCTTGAGCATCGATTTGAGTGTTTGATGATATCTCTCCAACGCTCTTTGGGTCTGGGGATGGTAAGCTGAAGACGTGATCTGGGTGATGCCCAACTCTTTCAGAGACTGTACCTCCTTGGGCAGACCAAACTTGGTGAAGAACCCTAGCATTTCCTTAACCACGTTCTTTGCTGAGACATTTCTAAGTGGAATGGCTTCAGGATAACGAGTAGCCATATCAATCAGGGTCAACACATAAGAAAATCCTGAAGAAGTCTTAGGAAGAGGGCCCACAATATCCACCAACACACGGGTGAATGGCGCCTCAAAAGAAGGAATGGGAACTAGAGGTGCAACCTTTTCGGTCTGATTACACTTCCCCACAACTTGACGGGTGTGACAAGACTTACAATACCAAGAAACATCTCTGAAGATACCTGGCCAGTAGAAGTGTTTCAAAATGCGTGCCACAGTCTTTCTCACTCCAAGGTGTCATGCCAAACTAGAATCATGAGCCACTCTAATGATATCCTGCCTACAAACACGAGGGATGACAACTTGATGTACGACCTCCCATTCACAGTCGGCTGATGCTGTTGGGAGTCTCCACTTCCTCATAAGTACTCCTGACTTTATATAATAACAAGTAGAAAAACCACCTGACTCTTCCTCACTGCAAGCAGAGTTAACTAGACCTTTCAACTCAGAGTCAGCAACCTGTAACTCAACCAACTCTTGACGAGACAAATTATCAACACTACGGGGTATTGCCTCATCTAATGAGTGGTCCAAATTAGCAAGAAAAGTGTCAGCTAGGATAACATCATCATCATCATTATCCTCTAAGTCACCAGTAACTTTAGACTTAGCCCTAGTGACAGCACATGCAGAGAACACATCAGGGACATAACAATCCTGGGTCACAGCCACTGGCTCACTAGACAACTGAGGACCTGGATACACTTGACTTCCACCAATATCATTTCCAAGTAAGAAAGTTACACCTGACATTCGGAGGTCTCAACCAACCCAACCATAACAGAACCATTAACAAAACCAGACTCTAAATTCACTCTGCACAGAGGGACAAAGAAGTAAATATTCCCTACACCTTGTAAGATTACAGTTTCATCAGAGGAAATAACATTATAGCCTAGAACACTGGTCAGCATAAGGGATTGGCAAGCACCTGTATCACGATATAATTTAACTGATTTCCTGTCATTACTGTCCAGAGGACTGACAAAACCATCAGACAGGAAATTAGCACATGAACTCTTGAGAGTGTCACCCATGTTACTGCTCAAAAGAGGAGCTTCATCATGAGAATTTAATTTACCCCTCAAAGCAGGTTCAGTTAACTCGGTTAAAGAATTCTGGGAACTCTCAAGGGTGGACACTAGACCAATTGACTGAATATTTAAAGATTTCTTTTTGTTCACATCACACTGTCTCCTGAAACATTTCTTCGTAGTATGACCAAGCTTACTACAATAAGTACATTTACTTTTCTGAAATCAAGAGGTGGAGCTGGTATTTACTTCCTGAGAAACATCATCTTTATTCTCTTTCCTGTTACCTGTACTCTGAGCAGAGGCAACGTACTTACTCTCAGCTTTCCTTTTTTCTTTAGAATATCTCTTGTGAGTGAGAACATGTTCATCAGCTAAAACTGCAGCATCAGACAAATTATCTATTCTTTTCTCATCAAGATATAGGCTTACATCTTTATTAATACACCTTTTCAAGTCCTCCAGCAAAATCATCTGCTTAAATTTACCAAAATCAGAATTTACATTCTTAGAATTTAACTATCGCTCTAACAGATCTTCTCTGATTTTTGCATACTCAACATGGGATTGCTTATCTTGCTTATAAGTTGTCCTAAATTTTACTCTATAGGCTTCAGGAACAAGCTCATAGGCCTTAAGAATCAAGCTCTTAACTACATCATAATTATCAGATTGATCCTGAGGCAAAGATGCATAAGTTACTTGAGCTTTACCGGTGAGAACAGTTTGAAGGAGTACTGGCCAATACTTTTTGGGCCAATTAAAACCTGTAGCTACCCTCTCAAACAACTGAAAATACTTTGTTAAATCAGATTCATTAAAAGGAGGGACAAGTTTAACATTTTTAGCCACATCGAAATCATCAGAGCTAGATGATCCAGTTCCACCTTGTTTCATGCGATACTCATGGTCTGCCTGAATCCTAGCGAATTCAATTTGTGCCTGAGCCTGTGCCTCCTGAATACGAGCCTGAGACTCAGCCTCCTTAGAACGTGCCTGCACGAGCCTCCTGCAGGGCTAGCTGTAACTTAGTTATTTCAATCTGCGTTTGCTCATCTGGAGGAGTTACATTAAACAAGCTTTCATTAATCATGTCAACAATTTGATCTTTAGAACGATGAGAGCGAACAGCAATTCCCAATTGTTGAGCAACAAGCTTAAGTTCATTCTTTGTTTTGTTTTCTACATCACACACTGTTTGCACATTTGACAAAAAATCTTTGGCTTCATCAAGAGTAGTAATAGTAGACATCATGAATAAATCACAATCACAAAATATCAAGCAATATCCTTATGATAATATCCTGAATATCCTGATATGAGGTCGCCAAATTTATGTTACGGAACAGAGAGAGATAATGAACACTTCAAGTGAGAATACTGAAATCACTACTGTCCCGCAAAGTTCCAGGTTCAAAACAAAAGAGTTTGGTAAAATTACAAGTTAAAGTTTAATGCTCAAACTAACAACTAAACATTCAGGACTCATAAGGATAATGTAATGGCAAAAAACAGGTTAAATATATGGTTAACTGCAATAGCCTCTATTAACACGAAATTAGCAAGTGTAAATTTATATTCATAGTAAATTGCAATGATCTAGTAATATTACATTTTAAACAAGTTGTATACATATTTGAATAAATGCAATGGTTGTTGTATGACATTTTGTAAGATGTGTATGTATAACAGACATATGCATATAAGTGGTAAAATTGTATGATTTTACATAATATTGTAGTAACATTGTGGTAATACATAATTGTAACATTGTGAATTGTTACATAATTGTGTTGTAATTGTTATATTGTAGTAACATTGTAGTAATACATAATTGTAACATTTTATGAATTGTTACATAATAATGTGGTAATGCATAATTGTGTTGGCCTTATAATTGCAGTTACATTTTGTTAATGCAACTGTTACATAATTGTGTTGGCCGTATAATTGTAGTTAAAGTTGCATAAAAGTTACATCTTGCTAATGCAACCGTTACATAATTGTTACATATTGTTTGTAAGAAGTGTAATATAATGCAATCGTTTGTCATTACATAATTGTTACATATAGTTTGTAATTACTTAATTGTAATAATTGCAGTCCTTACATTGAATCCGGTCATGCTGCGGTCGATGATATGATGTGCCATGCCACTAGCTTGTGGAGACAACAATTTGCTTCTTTTTTTTTCACTTATAGAAGGAGTTTATGTGGTATTTTGGCATTTGTAGTAACACTTACACTTATTTTCATTTGTTTGTTATGTGGTCTTACTCTATTTCTTTTTCTTTCTTTTTTTTTGTATGTATTGATTTTCTATAGTTTTTTTTTTTTTTTCGTTTGTCTACGCTTTTTCAGTGTTGTTCGAGGTTGCATAATTGCTGGCTAATTCCCTTGGGACCCTTTTTTAAGATTTAGTTTATATTGCACATTTATTAAGGAAAATGATACTATATAGCCCCATATTTTGTTATTTTATATAAAAAATACATATAGACTATATACAGTATTAACTATATACACTGACTTGTTGTTCGCTTGTACCTATCGTGGGCAGCATTGTGTGGAAATCTTTGTCTTCACGATTGTGTTGAAGATGTTGTTCTTTCTTGCTAAAGTCATTTGTGTTGGCCATTTTTTTTTTTTTTTTTTTTTTTTTGTAACTTAATTTATATGTTTCCACTAGGTAGCTTTAATTAATAAATGTTTAATACAGTTCTTTTAATCGCTCACTGAGTAACTGTGATGGTATATTTTCTTTATTACTTTGTAGATGTAATAATGTATAGCTGTATGTATAAAACACGTATTTTATGTAGGTATAAATGGTAACACTCGTTGGTAGTAAATAACTGTTATAATAAATGAATGAATATATACAGTGTAGAATATTTATTGTTGGTGCAAGTGTTTAATGATTGAATTATGATGATAATTGAAGTAGGTATATGAATTTAAGTTGTAAGTATACAGCACGTTTTATATGTTTGTGCAAAATGTGTTGTCTATCACTGTGTATCGTATAAATGAAGTAACTATGTAACTCACTAATTTTTACCGTGGTGGGAATGGTGTGAGTGGTGTTGCACGTGGTGATAGCATTGTTCTTCACGGGTTGATTGACGTGTTTTGGGGTGTCAGGCACACGTTGATACGTATGGTGACGTCGACTTCTCACACTGGTAGCTGTGGTGAGTAAATGAGTAGCGATGAGTAAGATGAGTTGTGAATATGGGCTTGGTATTTGCTTCGTCGTCTTGACCTTCTCGCACTCCTGCGTCAGCGGTAGAGGTTGGGGGAGGTAGGAGAGAAAGGAGGGTGAGGTCAGGTGGTTGTGAGTTGTGAGTCGTATCTCACTCTTCGTTTGTTTGTTTTGTTTTTTCTTTCTTGATGTATTCTCGGTCCTTTTTTCTTGTGATTTACTCGTTGTGGGATGAAGACTGCCACTAATTGTAGGTGAGTATAGAAGATTATACAGACGACTCGTAGACTTGTTACTTGTAGTTGATCGTAGATTGTTGTAGTTCGTTGGTTCGTCGTAGAAATTGCAAGATTGTTTGTATCAGTATTATGTTAAACTACTGGCAAGACGCCGTGGGATCACTTCTAAATCAGCGTGATGATCGTGGAGACGGAGGGGGGGTTGGAGAGAATACTGTCAGGAGCTGGTTGTGAGTTGTTGGTTGTGAGAGGTATTTTTTTGTTTTCACTCTTGATAATGCAGAATCAATTGTACACTCGTGGGCTTGTATTTTGTAGGAATTCACTGTTGATTTTTAGACAAGGTTCGTACGTTCACTGCCAACCAAATGTGACTCTCGATTCTTGTAGCAGGAGTTAAAAGATGAATACAGGGAGTTGATCTTAATTTATTATCTTCAGAGAAAATCTAAGTTGAGCAGGGTATGTCTTACAGAGACTTAATATACTAAGTAAGTCTAGTTTGACCCCTCTTCTTGTTCACTGTCTCCACTACCTGTCGGTTCTATGGCTATCCTCCTTCTGAGCTCTGCTTCCTAAATTCTGGTGTAGCAGGGGTCGTGTCACGTGTGTTACACTGTTGTTGGAATATTTTAGAAGCCTGTGTGTATGTGTGTGTATGGTCACTAGGTGCTGTTGTGTGCCTATAAAGCATTCCTTGAGTTAGAGTGTGTAAGCATTTTTAGCATTGCTCGATTCTCGCAGACACAATACCTTCTCATCATCTGACTTGCTGCTTCTATCTGTCCCTCTGTCTATCTATTTATCTATCTATCTATTATGATTTGTAATTATAATATGGAATCCTAACAGTGGTAGAACACATTAGGAGAAATACCCCGAGGTGATTTAGCCATGTGGAGAAGAGGGAGAGCGAGAGACTAACGAGCAGAGTGTATATGAGTAAGCTGGAGGGGGGAGAGGGAGGAGAAGGCTGAGGAAGAGATGGAGGGATAGAGTGGAGAGGTAGAGAGGGGGTTGTGAGCTGGAGGGAGGGCAATGAAATGGCTGGGGACGGGACAACGTGGGGGCAATTTGTTTGTGGTCACCCCTTTACGGGATTGGCAATAGAAAGATACATCCTATATAAGCACCAGTACTATATGTTAGATCGAAGTTTGGTGCAAGGAACGGTGACTACTCTAACATCAATGATATAGATGAACAGTTGCAAACTTTAATCTTTGCGCACTGTATGAGATGGAATCGTTATAAAGCTTTGTAATAATCAGGTTTCATGATATCACTGGCATACCAAACCATACATTACAGTATCTAGGACTATATAAATTACTTATTAGGATCATATTATCTCTTGCCCTCTGTGCCTCTTCTACCTGAAAAGACAGCAATCAGTTAATAAAATCAATGGTCCTTATGCCCGCTAGAAGTACAGAACTTTAGCTTTGAGAAAAAAAAAAATGAAATGGAAGTAATTTCTTGTTCCAGAGACGTAAGTTGAAATGTTTTGCTTGTTGGATATCCTTCCCTTGAGTGTACTAGTGACTGACAATAGACTGAATGGCATATTGAGGTAATAGTTTGTCTTACTTCAAAAACCACCGTTTTAATATTGTTCCTGATAACACTATCGTACTTTATTTAGCAGGTCTGGAAGATGGGCTGCCTGGGCGTTGGAGGCCTGACTCATATCAGAAGCGACAATCAGGTTACAGAGCGACACAACATGACTGAATTACCAGTCTCCATCTAGGCACGCTCTCATTATAATTCAGATTACGCTAATTATGTCGGATTCTTATTGACGCACTGAAAGAGAGAAAGAGAGAGAGAGAGAGAGAGAGATACAGACAGACAGACAGAGAGAGAGGGGGGGAGAAAAGGAATGAACGGTAAAGTAACAAGGAGTTACAAAGGAATGCAATGGAAAGCAAACAGCAACAGACATTATCGTCCTTTCGAGGCTGCTTGTTACAGAGCAGACTATGATTACAAGATCTAGTTCTACATACTGAAAGATGAGGATAGTAAAGCATGAATGCTCGTCCAGCCTCCAAACTCTTCAGGAAAAAGTGAGAAGGACTGCCATGCGGCATGGAAAAACTGGAAATAAAAGAATGAAAAGGAAAAGTTACATTCTTTAATACTTTATCTAGCTACCAGTTTGAATAACCTGAAAGAGAAAGTAAGAAAGTAAAATGAATAATCACATAAAAATAAAAACTACAGCATGACATTATGTAAGGGTATGTTGAGTTAACGAGGCATCTGTAGACATAGTATGGAAACTGCACAGTGCACAGTGTGGATGTTCAGGGATGGTGCGGCAGCCTTGCCTGGTACTTTTAAGGTAGGCAGTAGTCAATCAGGCCCGAGCTCCATTCATTCCACTGAGACAAGGAACTTTCCCATGTGAGACAAGTACACAAGTTATCTCCTGAAGCAGTGACCCCTGGTACAAGATGGTAACTTAACTAACAGAGACCCTCAGTGATCCACAGCCCATCATAGGTCGAAAGTAAAAGTAGTGACCATTAATGCTGGGCTATCTGTGCAGGGCCTTGTCTGTGCTTATATTACTTTATTTGCCTTTAATAAACTGATAAATATATAATGACGTGACATGACGCTATGTACAGGTACGTTGAGTTTATGGGGTGTCTTGTAGACAGGAGGGGATTGAACTTACACGTAGTGGGTAAAAGTAAGTTATTCGGACAGACACAGAGTCAGCTGAGGATCCTCGTGCAAATACTTGTTTAATTTGTTTTTAAATGTCTTAATTGAGTTATTGTTCATGATATCTGAGAGTAATCTGTCCAGATATTTACGATTCCGTTGAAGAAGTATTTTGCTTCATGGGTTTGGAAACGCTTTCCCATAATTTTGCAGCCACTACTCCTGGTTTGACTCAACCAGTCTATTTCAAAATATTTATTCATGTCCAAGCTGTCATATCCCTTCATGATTTTGAAAACTTCATTAAGGTCACCTTGTGGTAAAGACTACATATTATATAGATAGATAGATAAATAGATAGATAGAAGCAGGGAGTCAGATGATGAGAGGTGTTGTGTCTGCGAGAATCGAGCAGTGCTAAACATGCTTACACACTCTGACAAGAGGAATGCTTGATAGGCACACGTCAGCGTCTAGTGGCCATATACACACATACACACATGCTCACACACAGGCTACGGGAACTTTCCATCCACGAGGAACACACGTGACACACCCCTGCTACACCAGAATTTAGGAAAGAGAGCTCAGACGGAGATTAGCCTTAGAACAGAGAGGTCGAGAGGGAGGAGGAGAAGGAGACAGGCCTCAGAGGAGACAGGCAGGAGGTCAAGAACAGGGATGACCCAAATGTCTTTATGACATTTGGTAGCAGCGAATGTATATGAACCTCGTCTACGAATCAACATTAAATTCCTACAAAATATCAAGATTGAAAACAACCAACAACATCAGCTCCTAACAGTATTCTCTCCATCCAGCCCCCTCCGTCTCCCAGATCATTACGCTGATGCAGAGGTCAAGAGATCACTCAACGCCTTGCAAGTAGCTTAACGACAAACCAGCAAATCTGCGGACATCGTCTCCGAATTAAAAGCAAATTTCTACAAAAGCAACCGAGACTACAAGATTAGCTTCAGTTCTACATTGAATCCTACAAAATACAGCCTACAGTGCAAATAGTCAACAAGTCTACGACGAATCAGCGAACTACAGCCATCTACAATCAACTACAATTAACAACTCTACGTCGTCTGTATAATCTTCTACACGCACCTACAAGTAGCGGCAGTATTCATCCTACAACGAGTAAATCACAAGAAAAAAGGACCAAGAATACATCAAGAAAGAAAGAAAACAAACAAACAAACAAACAAACAAACGAAGAGTGAGAGAAGACTCACAACTCATAACCACCAGACCTCACCCTCCTCTCTCTGCTACATCCACCAAACCCCCACCGCTTACGCAGCTACAAGTGTGGGAAGCCGACGTCACCATGTGCTGAGACGAGAACACGCCAATCAACCCGCGAAGGACAACGCTATCACCACGTGCAACACCACTCACACCATTTCCCACCACGGTAAAAATTAGTGAGTTACATAGTTACTTCATTTATACAATACACAGTGATAGACAATAAGCTTCTGCACAAACATATAAAACGTGCTGTATAGTTACAGCTTAAATACACATACTTACTTCAATTATCTTCATAATTCAATCATTAAATACTTGCACCAACAATAAATATTCTACACTGTATATATTCATTCATTTATTATAACATTTATTTACTGTCAACGAGTGTTACCATTTATACCTACATAAAATATGTGTTTCATACATACAACTATACATTATTACATCTACAAAGTAATAAAGAAAATATACCATCACAGTTACTCAGTGAGCAATTAAAAGAACTGTATTAAACATTTATTAATTAAAGCCACCTAGTGGAAACAGACAAATTAAGTTACAAGGTAAACTAGAGAGAACAAAAAAAAAATGGCCAACACAAATGCCGTTAGCAAGAGTGAACATCTTCAACACAATCGTGAAGACAATGATTTCCACACAGTGCTGACACACATATTACTCACGATAGGTACAGGTGAACAACAAGTCAGTGTGTATAGTTAATACTGTATATATGTATATATTTTTTTATATAAAATAACAAAATATGGGACTATATAATATCATTTTATACTCTCTGTGCAATATACACTAAACTTTAAAAAAGTATCCCAAGGAAATTAACCAGTAATTATGCAACCATGAAAAAATGGAAAAAGTGTACACAAGCAAAGAGAAACAAACTATAGAAAATCAATACATACAAAAAAAAAAAAAAGAAAGAAAGAAAGAAAGAAAAGTAAGAAAGAAAAAAGAGAAATAAAGTAAGATCACATAACAAACAAATGAAAATAAGTGTAAGTGTTACTACATATGCCAAAATACCACATAAACTACAAACAAAAAAGCAAATTGTGTCTCCACAAACAAGTGGCATGACACATCATCACTATCATCGACCGCAGCATATGTTAGGACTGCAGTTATTACAATTATGTAACTACAAACAATACTACAAACAATATGTACCATTTCTGTGACAGTTGCATTAACAAGATGTAACTTTTATGTAACTTTAACCACAATTTTGTAACTACAAACGATATGTAACAATTATGTAACGACAAACGATTGCATTATGTTACACTAACTACAATTATGTACCTACAAACGATATGTAACAATTATGTAACGACAAATGATTGCATTATGTTACACTAACTACAATTATGTACCTACAAACGATATGTAACAATTATGTAACGACAAATGATTGCATTATGTTACACTAACTACAATTATGTACCTACAAACGATATGTAACAATTATGTAACGACAAACGATTGCATTATGTTACACCTTGCCAATTATGTAACAGTTGCATTAACAAGATGTAACTTTTATGTAACTTTAACTACAATTATAAGGCCAAGACACTTATGTAATAGTTGCATTAACAAAATGTAACTACAATTATAAGGCCAACACAATTATGCATTAACACAATATAAGTCATACAATTATAGCACAATTCTGTATTACCAGTATCATCATACAAGTTAGGTGAAATATTAGACATTACTAAAGTGATAACTCAAATATGTAATGTATAACTTAGCAGTAATACCATTGCACAATTATATGCGTACGTCTGTTGTACATGCACGTCTTACAAAGTGTTATACAACAACCATTGCATTTATTCAAATATGTATACAACTTGTTTAAATGTATTATTACTGAATAATCACTATTTACTATGAATATTATATGTATACAATATTCATACAATTTACTTTTACAATAATATGTATTTCACTTAATTAACTTATAAGTTAATTATAATGTATATATAATATGTATTAATATGTTATGACTGTTAAATGTCGATGGTACGCCATTTTCGCGCGACCGAGCAGTGTGGTAAAGACTACATATTATATAGATAGATAGATAAATAGATAGATAGAAGCAGGGAGTCAGATGATGAGAGGTGTTGTGTCTGCGAGAATCGAGCAGTGCTAAACATGCTTACACACTCTGACAAGAGGAATGCTTGATAGGCACACGTCAGCGTCTAGTGGCCGTATACACACATACACACATGCTCACACACAGGCTACGGGAACTTTCCATCCACGAGGAACACACGTGACACACCCCTGCTACACCAGAATTTAGGAAAGAGAGCTCAGACGGAGATTAGCCACCGAACAGGCAAGAGAGCAGTAGACAGGCCTCAGAGGAGACAGGTGACGGGAGAAGGGCTTGGCAATTTGAGAGAGAGACAGATAGCGAGACAGGGAGGTAGCTACCCGGGACTTATATTCGTTCCGTGTGAGGGACTTGTTAATATTTACAAGACAAATAAAAATAATCCCATACTATTCGTTACCTCTCCTGCCTCTACAAGCAAATACAAAGTCGCTGCTTTATGACACAAAGTCATTTATGACAACCTCATAACCAGTGTTTCGTTAGGCTATTTAATTTAAGTTCTTCAAAGTGTTCTCAAATGGTTTGTTTCTCAATCTCGGTATCAGTTTTGTGCTTCTTCACTGTATTTTCTTTAATTTTTCTGTGTCCTTTGTCTAGTACGGAGATGGAAATATGAACACGAAAGAAAGAGGGCGGAGAAGGAAAGGAGGATTAGAGAGGTGAAAAGAGAGGTAAAATAAGAGAATGGCAGTAATGAGGGGGATAGGGAAAGCGGGAAGAAGGAGAGGTATATGGAAAACAGGTAAAGAGTGGTGAGGGTGTGGTAGAGGAGGGGAGTATTAGAGTGAAGGATGGGCACTGAATACTGGAAGGAAGGGTTTCACCGAATAACTAAAGGGTGATAGAGAGATAACTGTAATTGTGGGGAAAGACATAATGAGGTGCTTAGCCTCGGCGCCAGTACCCATAACTTAGGTCTTTGGATCTGTGCTAGCAAAATTCACACGCCATCTTGGAATGCAAGGTCACTGCATCATCCAGGCTACCAGTTATCTCCCATAGGTGTTACAATAGGTACTCATTTTACCTACTAAGCCACAAACGGTACATGGACACCTTAGACAAGCAACGCCGGCCATTCACACCAGGGTTAGAACCCTGAAGCTATCGGGATGACAACATGGTAGCTATCAACACTAACCACTTGGCAACCTCGGCGATGGAGAGGGAATCCAGGAAAAGACTGGGTTCGAAGAGAGAAAGGGGTGAAGGAAGAGAGAAAAACAAAGAAGGGAAACAGAAAGAAAATGGAAGAAAGTGAAGGCTAAAGTAGGAAGTTGAAACAGAAATGACCAAACACAATAAAAACCGCGAAATTTCCCAAGCGTCTCCTCCCTTCCTCTCCCACACACTATCCACCACCACACAAATACACACTCAGCCAAACACGCTCATTATCTTCCCTGTTTTGTTCCAAGATCAATGGCATCTGGCAAAACATAACGAGGGTATTATCAGAATTAATGGCCGTTTCGGAGAGTTCGATTTCTCAATTTATTCACTAAACTCTGGGAAGATCATCTGTAATTTCTCCCTTCCATTTACTGTTTTTGACTTTCTGGCACCCTCAAAAATTCACACTCTCATGCATCACTCCCTCACTCCCATGCACTTCACTCTCCACCATTCCATTGTAATGTTCTTTGCTGTTCCTCACCCTCACTCCTCCCTCTCACACTCCATCACACCCATGATCTTCACTCTCCCTAACTTCCATACACCCCACACTCCCTACATCCTAACGAACCTCTCTCTCTCTCTCTCTCTCTCTCTCTCTCTCTCTCTCTCTCTCTCTCTCACTTCTAGTCACTCTTCTTCGTTACATTATAAATACACAGCCCACGCTCATTTTCTCCCATACACTCCGCTTTCCCACACTCCTATACAGTATAGTGTTCCTCACTCTCCTTAACCTTCATTCACATCCCCTCATTCCATTCATTTCACTCTCCTTCCTTCTCAAGTACTACACACAAAACAATATGTATATCAGTGGTTCTTAACCTTATTTGAGTCACGGACCCCGTTGAGAATCTGGTGAACGCTATGAACCCTTTCCCTACAAAAATGACATACGCACGAACGTAGCATTTTGCATGCAATGAATATACATTATTTTATTGAACACTACCTCACGCAGTGCATCACAAAGTATAAAACAGTCTTTACAAAGAATTATGTTTCTCACTCTTTTTCATCCAAAAACTAATGGCCACTCGAAAAAATGAAATACATCAAACTTGAGCAAATTAAACAAAACAAAACTTTAAGTCTGTTCAAAAGTTCATTTCAGTGAGAGGGTTGTTGTTGCTGTTTGGCTTGAATAAGATGAAATTGTGGAGTGGTCTTTGACAAGGCAACATGCATGTCATCGGTACGTGGCATCCAGTTGATTTTGACGTTTCATTTTCACAGAAACAAGCGCTGAAATCCCTGACTCACAAAGGTATATAGTTGCAAACGGAGTCAGAGCACCCATGGCTCGCTTTGCCAGACGAGGGTAGGCTTGTGTCAAGGAACACCAGAATTCTTCAAAACTTCGATTTTTTTTTTTTTTTTAGTTAATGATGCCAAACGGCATCACGCAATCTCGCTAAATTGTTCTCAATTATTCAGACCTTCACGGACCCCCTGCATCCAATCCATGGACCCCTTGGGGGTCAATGGACCCCAGGTTAAGAACCCCTGATGTATACTGTAATGAGGTGATTAATACTTACAATGAGCTAAGTTTCGTATTGGATCAACAGGCAAATGTTTATAGATGAACAGTGCGTTTTTGTATGTTGTATAATTTATTATTAACACTGTGTTCATAAAAATGCAAGTATACAACAAAATTTTTTGAAAAGTTAATGAATATTGTCAAGCATCTCACCGAATGTTTCAAGCTACAATATGAAGACACTCGTTGTGTTTTACATGTAGGGACAGAGGACAGAGTTTTGTGATACCGAGCTGTAGGACCTAATTTATTAACCGTATATAAAATGTATTTTGTGTATGTATATTTAATGTGTATGCATGTGAGTTTCGACATTATGTGCTGCAAGATGGGGCTTACACACACCTTACAGGGGCGAACAGTTTCATAGTATAACTTCAAGGTGTTTTATAGGTCCAAATAGGCAACTGATCAGTACGTACAATATCAATCAAGAAAATAAAGTATCTTTGGAATCTATTTCAGTCATATAGTACATAAAGTTATCAGACACACCAAACTATACAGGAAACTATTACACACGCTGTTATTAAACATCTGACTCTTCATACCGTACTTCTATTGTTCACAGCAAATTAAAAAAAAAAATCAACAATTATCACAAGATCTGAAATGTGGATCAAGCATTTTGGTATGCTGGACACCCTGTGATTCAAGAGCAGTTCTCATCCTAGGTTGGTTTTACATAACACAGCTCAAGACTTGTTTTTATAATTAACTAGCAGGGGTACCTGGCGTTGTACGTCCCCAAAAGGAGAACACTCTAATCCTATTTGTTCTAGTTCAATATTTCTTTCTACTCCAGGAAGACCATATACTTCTTATGCTTTTGAAGAGGGATTTTAAGAGGTCCAGGAACTTTCTTTTTCATCATTCGCAGACTAACACACAGTATTTGTGAGCACTTGTTTACTATTACCAGTGACCTTAAATGACCTCCGACCGGTGACCTCAAATGGCCTCGGAGGTCAACCTCACATAGCCTATGTCCGATCTGGAGGTCTTGTGAGTCTCCATACCAAAAATTGGGCTGCTGGGTCCAGTCGTTCGAGCGTGTATTACCTGTGACCTCAAATGACCTTGGTGAACCTCACATACCCTATGTCCGAACTGTATATCACGTAAGTGACCAAGCCAAAAATTAGGTAGGAGGGGTACTCGCTGTTGCCCCGGCCAACAAGCTGAATACTATCACTGACATCAAATGACCCAGATCTGAATTTTGACCTTTCTAAAGCCATCCTTGTGTCACCCTGATGCAGAATATGCATGGGTCTCGGGGTCCCTGACTCTTGGTTTCGGCATCATTGAAGGGCAAACAAACAAACAATGATGCTCTTTTATGTAAGTTTACATATAGTTGGTCTGAGTTTACAACTAAATGATGTCACCATTTTAAAAATTATGAGGTGCATTTCATTTATTCATTTATTTTTGGAGTGAGGGGGGGGGATATTTGTAGGTAAGTTTGTTTTGATGTTAACTAATCTCGGGAAATTTTCATCCAACTTGTGGAATTAAACTTTTGTTGAACTATGAACTAAACGTAGTATGTGCATGCTATTTCCACTGTCTTAATATTGTGTGTGTGTGTATATATATATATATATATATATATATATATATATGCATCAGTTACCCATGAAATTCACTGTTGGACTGTTCTTACTTCTCGGTGGAAGAGTGATAACCGAAATTTACCCTTTTTCTCACTGGCTAAGTATGAATTAAGAAGGATTCCTTTAACCCGCCGACTCTCATTGACATATATATACATCCACACGTTTTGTCACTGTGACTCCCATTGACATACCAGGTGCATTCCAGAAGTTTTGAGACTTTTTTAGGAGAGACATTTATTTATTTAAAAAAAGAACAAAACTCTAATCTTCTTCAAAATAGGACCCTCCAACTTCAATGCACTTGTTGTAGCGCTCCAGCCACTTCTTGAAGGCCCCCTCATGGTCGTCCAATGTGAAGGTGTCTAGAACCCTTGTCACAGCCTCCTTCATCTCCTCAACGTCTTCAAAACGAATGCCCCTGAGATTCTCCTTCAGCTTGGGGATTAACCATATGTCGCAGGGAGCAAGATCTGTACTGTAGGGAGGGTGAGGAACAGTCTTGACACCCATCTCTGTCAAGTAGTTGGTCACCAGGATGGAACTGTGGATTGGTGCATTGTCCTGGTGCAGGTGACAACGACCCAGTTTGAAGGGCCCTGGCCTGTTGTGACAAAATCTCTTCCTGAACTCCCTCAAAACCTCCACACAGTATTCTTTGTTGACCATCTGGCCGGAGGGAACGCAGTGTATGTAGATGATGCCCTTGCTGTCGAAGAAGGGGATCATCATGAACTTCCCTGTGGACTTGCTCTGCCTGGCCTTCCTGGGGCTGGGGGAGTCAAAATGCTTCCACTGGGAACTCTGTCTCTTGGTCTCTGGATCATAACAGTAGATCCAGCTTTTGTCACAGGTCACCAGAGACCGAAGAGCACTCGGATTCGAGGTAATGAGCTCAACCATCTCCTTGCTGTCACCAACACGTCTTTCCTTCTGTTCGTCACTGAGCACCCTGGGAACAAACTTTTCACAAATTTTGCGCTTGTTCAGATCTTCATGAAGAATTCTGTGTACAATTGCCACACCGACTCCAAACTGTGTACTTATTATCTGAATAGATACATGATGGTCCTCGTTCAGAAAATTGCGAATTTTCTCAACCAACTCTGGCATTCTGATGTCCCTCTCCCTTCCGCACCTCTCATTGTCTCTCACCTCATCTCTGCCATCTTGGAACCTCTTGTGCCAACGAAAAACAGATGCTCCGCTCATACAAGTTAATCCATAAGCAGTCTGGATCATTTCATAAGTTTCTGTAGTGTTTTTGCCCAATTTAACACAAAACTTTATTGCACAGCGAGCTTCCAAATTGTCTTCATGTCCCGAGTACATTCTGCGAACTAGTCAGCTGTGACAAGTGGTGTATAGTAAGATATGTTTAAAGTGCTGTAACAGCCGTCTCCTTCAACCTGGAAAAACAAAATATGGCATGTTAGCTTATTAGACATATAGTAATGATATATTAAAGTGACAGTAATCTAGGACATTTAGAAGTGCTTCTCCCAAAAGAGTCCCAAAACTTCTGGAATCCACCTCGTACATAAACGCGCAGCAATTGCAAGGTCCCTAATTTGCACAATTTTCATATTTTGCATGTGATTTTTGGTACTTATACATGGGACACTTTCCTCTAGAACAAGCCAGACAGGGTCAATGCCTTACCCCGCATGACCTCTCCCCCCTCACGCCATTGTCTCGGCAATTCACCTGTTACCAGTTACCTGGCCAGTAAAGACATGTCGTGCCACAGGACGAAATTCAAAACCAGAGTGATTCCTTAATTGATGACAATGTGGAGGACAAAGTTTACATAGCATTAGAGGAAGAAACAGTCAGAAATGACGATCAGGTAATGTCGCCAAAAAAGGTCAGGTATGTTGATGTGTTTAGTGAGTGAAACACTGCTTATATTGTCTATATTACTGTGTGAAAACCAATATACTCTCGTAGTACATTTAAATTCGAACCAAATAAATAAATAAATACCGTTTATGAGTGGTGTGGAATAGTTGCCCTCCAATAGAACTCGTTATCTTTGGAGCCAGCCTGATAGAAAACAGTAAGGTAAGGGGTACTGCTACCTGTATTCAGTATTTTAAACCTCAGGTGAGCGATTTCTTTATGAGTTTTCGATGTTTCTCACCAAAAGCTGAAGTTTGAGCCAAATTTTTTTTTCCAAAATTGGTCGGGATTGGGGGGTGAGGGGTCAGTGGTGGAAAATTGGTCGGGACGGGAAGGGTTAATAAAACCAGTACATATGAACATCAGAGATCTTTAATGGTTATAATTTGTCAAGAGTCAGAGCATGTAATCAGTATGTAACAACAGGGTGCCAACATTATGTAAACACATGATAGGACATACTACCATCACCCAATTGCAATGTCGGTTACAGGCTGTTTCGATCCAGGACTCAGGGCGTCGCATATGGGGAGGCAAGCTACATAATCATCAAGACACCATTGCTCGTCATTCAATACACATTCCCTCAAATGTAATCTCTGTGTCACACATACTGACCCCATTTGCTGATCCATTAATCTCCCAATCTCTTTTCGTGTAATTTATTGCCGACTCTTTTAAATATCCCAGACTCCCCCCATCTCTCTCTCTCTCTCTCTCTCTCTCTCTCTCTCTCACCATAATCCCACTCCCATCACTTTACTTTCAAATATATCATCTTTACTGCTTTTCATATTCAACTTTCCCTTATTTTACAACATTCATCTTTATTTCTCTCTCAAGCACATCTCTCTTTCTGCTAACTTTTCCAATACCCTGATGCTTCACACGTTTTCGATTTCCTATTCCCTCACATTCCACTCTCCCTCGTTCTTATTCATGGCAGTGTCAAAAAAAGGACTTTGTAGTTACTTGTAGAGAAGTTATATATATATATATATATATATATATATATATATATATATATATATATATATATAAAAATATAATATAATATATATATATATATATATATATATATATATATATATATATATATATATATATATATATATATATATATATATATATATATATATTGAACTTGTGGACGAGCGGTTGTTATACTTCAGTAGTTCTGTAAGTAGAAAATCTTGGTTCCCTTTTGTCATTCAATGACAGGAGAGGTAAAGAATAGTATGGGACTATTTTTATTTGTCTTGGAATATTAACAAAGTCTCTCACACACGAGTGAAGTATAAGTAGAGTCCCGCTAGCTGCCTCCCTGTCTCGCTCTCTCTCTCTCTCTCTCTCTCTCTCTCTCTCTCTCTCTCTCTCTCTCTTCCAAGTTGCTAAGCCTTTCTCCCTACTACCTGCCGATTCTATGGCCTCTCTCCTGAGCTCTCTTTCCTAAATTCTGGTGAAACAGGGGTCGTGTCACGTGTGTTACACTGTGGTTGGAAAGTTCCAAAAATCTGTGTGTGAGTATGTGTGTATGTCACTAGGCTTTGTTCCCCTGCTATTTCGCTGACAAACTACATGCATCATCTCCTGACATTGCTACTTCCTAATCTGTCGTCAGCTTTTCCTCAGTTAACTTGCAAGATCATTTCCCTTTCCCAGGCTCGCATAGAGCTGTCTATCTGTCTATTTATCTATCTATCTATAATGATTTGTAAATATAATATGGACTCATAACATTGCTCGGCCGCGCCACTGAAGGTCCTCCGACAGCAATTATCATTGACATATGCTAATCTATTAGTACATAATATTGATTATAATATTGTATACATATAACATTCATAGTAAATCGCAATTATCCAGTAATATTACATTTTAAACAAGTTGTATACATATTTGAATAAATGCAATGGTTGTTGTATGACATTTTGTAAGATGTGTATGTATAACAGACATACGCATATAATTGTGCAATGGTAACACTGCTAGGTTATACATTACATATTGAGTTATCCCTTTAGTAATGTCTAATATTTCACCTAACTTGTAAGATGGTTCTGGTAATACAGAATTGTGGTATAATTGTATGACTTATAATATTGTAGTAACATTGTGGTAATACATAACTGTAACATTGTGAACTGTTACATAATTATATTGTAATTGTTACATTGTAGTAACATTGTAGTAATACATAATTGTAACATTTTATGAATTGTTACATAATATTGTGGTAATGCATAATTGTGTTGGCCTTATAATTGTAGTTACATTTTGTTAATGCAACTGTTACATAATTGTGTTGGCCTTAGAATTGTAGTTAAGGTTACATAAAAGTTACATCTTGTTAATGCAATTGTTACATAATTATTACATATTGTTTGCAGTTACATAATTGTAGTTAAAGTTACATAAAAGTTACATCTTGTTAATGCAACTGTTACATAATTGTTACATATTGTTTGTATTTACAAAATTGTAGCAAGTGTAACATAATGCAATAGTCTGTCATTACATAATTGTTACATATCGTTTGTAGTTACATAATTGTTACATATCGTTTGTAGTTACATAATTGTAATAATTGCAGTCCTGACATTGAATCCGGTCATGCTGCGGTCGATGATATGATGTTCCATGCCACTAGCTTGTGTAGACAACAATTTGCTTTTTATTTCACTAATAGAAGGAGTTTATGTGGTATTTTGGCATTTGTAGTAACACTTACGCTTATTTTCATTTGTTTGTTATGTGATCTTACTCTGTTTCTTTTTCTTTCTACCTTTCTTTCTTTCTTTCTTTTTTTTTTTTTTTGTATGCATTGATTTTCTATAGATTGTTTTTCTTCGTTTGTCTACGTTTTTTCGGTGTTACTCATGGTTGCATAATTGCTGGTTAAATCCCTTGGCACCCTTTTTTAAGGTTTAGTTTATATTGCACAGATATTACTGAAAATGATATTATATAGTCCCATATTTTGTTTTTTTATATAAAAAATATATATATACACTATATACAGTATTAACTATATACACTGACTTGTTCTTCACTTGTACCTATCGTGGGCAATATATGTGTCAGCACTGTGTGGAAATCTTTGTCTTCACGATTGTGTTGAAGATGTTCATTCTTGCTAACGTCATTTGTGTTGGCCATTTTTTTTTTTTTCTGGTTTTCCTTCTAACTTAATTTATATGTTTCCACTAGGTAACTTTAATTAATGTTTAATACAGTCTTTTTTAATTGCTCACTGAGTAACTGTGATGGTATGTTTTCTTTATCACTTTGTAGATGTAATAATGTATAGCTGTATGTATGAAACACGTATTTTATGTAGGTATAAATGGTACCACTCGATGGTAGTAAATAAATGCTATAATAAATGAATGAATATATACAGTGTAGAATATTTATTGTTGGTGATTATTTAGTGTTTGAGTTAGGCAGATAACTGAAGTATCTGTACGTAAGTTGTAACTACTGTATAGAGCACGTTTTATATGTTTGTGCAAAACGTGTTGTCTATCACTGTGTATCGTATAGATGAAGTAACTATGTAACTCACTCATTTTTACCGTGTTGGAAATGGTGTGAGTGGTGTTGCACGTGGTGATAGCATTGTTCTTCACGGGTTGATTGACGTGTTGTGGGGTGTCAGACACACGGCTTGTCGTCGTTTCAGCACACTTATGGTGACGTCGACTTCCCACACTGGTAGCTGTGGTGAGTAAATGAGTAGCGATGAGTAACTTGAGTGAAGATGAGTAAGATGAATTATGAATATGGGCTTGGTATTTGCTTCGTCGTCCTGACCTCTCGACTCCTGTGTCAGCGGTGGAGGTTGGGTGGATGTAGCAGAGAGAGGAGGGTGAGGTCTGGTGATTGTGAGTCATATCTCACTCTTCGTTTGTTTGTTTTGTTTTCCTTTCTCGATGTTTTCTCGGTCCTTTTTTCTTGTGATTTACTCGTTGTGGGATGAAGACTGCCGCTACTTGTAGGTGCGTGTAGAAGATTATAAAGACAACTCGTGGAGTTGTTACCTGTAGTTGATTGTAGATGGTTGTAGTTCGCTGAGTCGTCGTAGAAATTGCAAGATTATTTGTATCAGTACTTTCTTAAACTACTTGCAAGGCGTCCTGTGGCCTCTTCACCTCTACATCAGCGTGATGATCGTGGAGACAGAGGGGGGGTTGGAGAGAATACAGTCAGGAGCTGGTTGTGAGCTGTTGGTTGAGAGTTTTTTTTTTTTTTCACTCTTCATAATGAAGAATCAATTGTACACTCGTGGACTTGTATTTTGTAGGAATTCATTGTAGAACTGAAGCTAATCTTGTAAAGCGTCGCCTGCTTTTGTAGAAATTCACTGTTGATTCGAAGATGAGGTCCGTATCCCTCTGCTGCCACCAAATGTCACAAAAAGGACTTTGTAGTTACTTGTAGCGAAGTTATATATATATATATATATATATATATATATATATATATATATATATATATATATATGTGTATATATATATATATATATATATATATATATATATATATATATACAGTATATATATATATATATATATATATATATATATATATATATATATATATATATTGAACTTGTGGACGAGCGGTTGTTATACTTGAGTAGTTTTGTAAGTAGATAATCTTGGTTCCCTTTTGCCATTCAATGACAGGAGAGGTAAAGAATAGTATGGGACTATTTTTATTTGTCTTGGAATATTAACAAAGTCTCTCACACACGAGTGAAGTATAAGTAGAGTCCCGCTAGCTGCCTCCCTGTCTCGCTCTCTCTCTCTCTCTCTTCCAAGTTGCTAAGCCTTTCTCCCTACTACCAACCGATTCTATGGCCTCTCTCCTGAGCTCTCTTTCCTAAATTCTGGTGAAACAGGGGTCGTGTCACGTGTGTTACACTGTGGTTGGAAAGTTCCAAAAATCTGTGTGTAAGCATGTGTGTATGTCACTAGGCTTTGTTCCCCTGCTATTTCGCTGACAAACTGCCTGCATCATCTCCTGACATTGCTACTTCCTAATCTGTCGTCAGCTTTTCCTCAGTTAACTTGCAAGATCATTTCCCTTTCCCAGGCTCGCATAGAGCTGTCTATCTGTCTTTTTATCTATCTATCTATTATGATTTGTAAATATAATATGGACTCATAACATTGCTCGGCCGCGCCACTGAAGGTCCTCCGACAGCAATTATCATTGACATATGCTAATCTATTAGTACATAATATTGATTATAATATTGTATACATATAACATTCATAGTAAATCGCAATTATCCAGTAATATTACATTTTAAACAAGTTGTATACATATTTGAAAAAATACAATGGTTGTTGTATGACATTTTGTAAGATGTGTATGTATAACAGACATACGCATATAATTGTGCAATGGTAATACTGCTAGGTTATACATTACATATTGAGATCCCTTTAGTAATGTCTAATATTTCACCTAACTTGTAAGATGGTTCTGGTAATACAGAATTGTGGTATAATTGTATGACTTATAATATTGTAGTAACATTGTGATAATACATAACTGTAACATTGTGAACTGTTACATAATTATATTGTAATTGTTACATTGTAGTAACATTGTAGTAATACATAATTGTAACATTTTACGAATTGTTACATAATATTGTGGTAATGCATAATTGTGTTGGCCTTATAATTGTAGTTACATTTTGTTAATGCAACTGTTACATAATTGTGTTGGCCTTAGAATTGTAGTTAAGGTTACATAAAAGTTACATCTTGTTAATGCAACTGTTACATAATTATCACATATTGTTTGCAGTTACATAATTGTAGTTAAAGTTACATAAAAGTTACATCTTGTTAATGCAACTGTTACATAATTGTTACATATTGTTTGTAGTTACATAATTGTAGCAAGTGTAACATAATGCAATCGTTTGTCGTTACATAATTGTTACATATCGTTTGTAGTTACATAATTGTTACATATCGTTTGTAGTTACATAATTGTTACATATCGTTTGTAGTTACATAATTGTAATAATTGCAGTCCTGACATTGAATCCGGTCATGCTGCGGTCGATGATATGATGTGCCATGCCACTAGCTTGTGTAGACAACAATTTGCTTTTTATTTCACTTATAGAAGGAGTTTATGTGGTATTTTGGCATTTGTAGTAACACTTACGCTTATTTTCATTTGTTTATGTGATCTTACTCTGTTTCTTTTTCTTTCTACCTTTCTTTCTTTCTTTTTTTTTGTATGCATTGATTTTCTATAGATTGTTTTTCTTCGTTTGTCTACATTTTTTCGGTGTTACTCATTGTTGCATAATTGCTGGTTAAATCCCTTGGCACCCTTTTTTAAGGTTTAGTTTATATTGCACAGATATTACTGAAAATGATATTATATAGTCCCATATTTTGTTATTTTATATAAAAAATATATATATACACTATATACAGTATTAACTATATACACTGACTTGTTCTTCACTTCTACCTATCGTGGGCAATATATGTGTCAGCACTGTGTGGAAATCTTTGTCTTTACGATTGTGTTGAAGATGTTCATTCTTGCTAACGTCATTTGTGTTGGCCATTTTTTTTTTTTTTTCTGGTTTTCCTTGTAACTTAATTTATATGTTTCCACTAGGTAACTTTAATTAATGTTTAATACAGTCTTTTTTAATCGCTCACTGAGTAACTGTGATGGTATGTTTTCTTTATCACTTTGTAGATGTAATGTATAGCTGTATGTATGAAACACGTATTTTATGTAGGTATAAATGGTACCACTCGATGGTAGTAAATAAATGCTATAATAAATGAATGAATATATACAGTGTAGAATATTTATTGTTGGTGATTATTTAGTGTTTGAGTTAGGCAGATAACTGAAGTATGTGTACGTAAGTTGTAACTACTGTATACAGCACGTTTTATATGTTTGTGCAAAACGTATTGTCTATCACTGTGTATCGTATAGATGAAGTAACTATGTAACTCACTCATTTTTACCGTGTTGGAAATGGTGTGAGTGGTGTTGCACGTGGTGATAGCATTGTTCTTCACGGGTTGATTGACGTGTTGTGGGGTGTCAGACACACGGCTTGTCGTCGTCTCAGCACACTTATGGTGACGTCGACTTCCCACACTGGTAGCTGTGGTGAGTAAATGAGTAGCGATGCGTAACTTGAGTGAAGATGAGTAAGATGATTTATGAATATGGGCTTGGTATTTGCTTCGTCGTCCTGACCTCTCGACTCCTGTGTCAGCGGTGGAGGTTGGGTGGATGTAGCAGAGAGAGGAGGGTGAGGTCTGGTGATTGTGAGTCGTATCTCACTCTTCGTTTGTTTGTTTTGTTTTCCTTTCTCGATGTTTTCTCGGTCCTTTTTTCTTGTGATTTACTCGTTGTGGGATGAAGACTGCCGCTACTTGTAGGTGCGTGTAGAAGATTATACAGACAACTCGTGGAGTTGTTACCTGTAGTTGATTGTAGATGGTTGTAGTTCGCTGGGTCGTCGTAGAAATTGCAAGATTATTTGTATCAGTACTTTCTTAAACTACTTGCAAGGCGTCCTGTGACCTCTTCACCTCTACATCAGCGTGATGATCGTGGAGACAGAGGGGGGGTTGGAGAGAATACAGTCAGGAGCTGGTTGTGAGCTGTTGGTTGAGTTTTTTTTTTTTTTTCACTCTTCATAATGAAGAATCAATTGTACACTCGTGGGCTTGTATTTTGTAGGAATTCATTGTAGAACTGAAGCTAATCTTGTAAAGTGTCGCCTGCTTTTGTAGAAATTCACTGTTGATTCGAAGACGAGGTCCGTATCCCGCCGCTGCCACCAAATGTCACAAAAAGGACTTTGTAGTTACTTGTAGAGAAGTTATATATATATATATATATATATATATATATATATATATATATATATATATGTGTGTGTATTTATACACAGTGTATATATATATATATATATATATATATATTGAACTTGTGGACGAGCGGTTGTTATACTTGAGTAGTTTTGTAAGTAGAAAATCTTGGTTCCCTTTTGTCATTCAATGACAGGAGAGGTAAAGAATAGTATGGGACTATTTTTATTTGTCTTGGAATATTAACAAAGTCTCTCACACACGAGTAAAGTATAAGCAGAGTCCCGCTAGCTGCCTCCCTATCTCGCTCTCTCTCTCTCTTCCAAGTTGCTAAGCCTTTCTCCCTACTACCTGCCGATTCTATGGCCTCTCTCCTGAGCTCTCTTTCCTAAATTCTGGTGAAACAGGGGTCGTGTCACGTGTGTTACACTGTGGTTGGAAAGTTCCAAAAATCTGTGTGTAAGCATGTGTGTATGTCACTAGGCTTTGTTCCCCTGCTATTTCGCTGACAAACTGCCTGCATCATCTCCTGACATTGCCACTTCCTAATCTGTCGTCAGCTTTTCCTCAGTTAACTTGCAAGATCATTTCCCTTTCCCAGGCTGGCATAGAGCTGTCTATCTGTCTATTTATCTATCTATCTATTATGATTTGTAAATATAATATGGACTCATAACATTGCTCGGCCGCGCCACTGAAGGTCCTCCGACAGCAATTATCATTGACATATGCTAATCTATTAGTACATAATATTGATTATAATATTGTATACATATAACATTCATAGTAAATCGCAATTATCCAGTAATATTACATTTTAAACAAGTTGTATACATATTTGAATAAATACAATGGTTGTTGTATGACATTTTGTAAGATGTGTATGTATAACAGACATACGCATATAATTATGCAATGGTAACACTGCTAGGTTATACATTACATATTGAGTTATCCCTTTAGTAATGTCTAATATTTCACCTAACTTGTAAGATGGTTCTGGTAATACAGAATTGTGGTATAATTGTATGACTTATAATATTGTAGTAACATTATGGTAATACATAACTGTAACATTGTGAACTGTTACATAATTATATTGTAATTGTTACATTGTAGTAACATTGTAGTAATACATAATTGTAACATTTTATGAATTGTTACATAATATTGTGGTAATGCATAATTGTGTTGGCCTTATAATTGTAGTTACATTTTGTTAATGCAACTGTTACATAATTGTGTTGGCCTTAGAATTGTAGTTAAGGTTACATAAAAGTTACATCTTGTTAATGCAACTGTTACATAATTGTTACATATTGTTTATAGTTACATAATTGTAGCAAGTGTAACATAATGCAATCGTTTGTCGTTACATAATTGTTACATATCGTTTATAGTTACATAATTGTTACATATCGTTTGTAGTTACATAATTGTTACATATCGTTTGTAGTTACATAATTGTAATAATTGCAGTCCTGACACTGAATCCGGTCATGCTGCGGTCGATGATATGATGTGCCATGCCACTAGCTTGTGTAGACAACAATTTGCTTTTTATTTCACTTATAGAAGGAGTTTATGTGGTATTTTGGCATTTGTAGTAACACTTACGCTTATTTTCATTTGTTTGTTATGTGATCTTACTCTGTTTCCTTTTCTTTCTACCTTTCTTTCTTTTTTTTTTTTTTTTGTATGCATTGATTTTCTATAGATTGTTTTTCTTCGTTTGTCTACGTTTTTTCGGTGTTACTCATGGTTGTATAATTGCTGGTTAAATCCCTTGGCACCCTTTTTTAAGGTTTAGTTTATATTGCACAGATATTACTGAAAATGATATTATATAGTCCCATATTTTGTTATTCTATATAAAAAATATATATATACACTATATACAGTATTAACTATATACACTGACTTGTTCTTCACTTGTACCTATCGTGGGCAATATATGTGTCAGCACTGTGTGGAAATCTTTGTCTTCACGATTGTGTTGAAGATGTTCATTCTTGCTAACGTCATTTGTGTTGGCTATTTTTTTTCTGGTTTTCCTTGTAACTTAATTTATATGTTTCCACTAGGTAACTTTAATTAATGTTTAATACAGTCTTTTTTAATCGCTCACTGAGTAACTGTGATGGTATGTTTTCTTTATCACTTTGTAGATGTAATAATGTATAGATGTATGTATGAAACATGTATTTTATGTAGGTATAAATGGTACCACTCGATGGTAGGAAATAAATGCTATGATAAATGAATGAATATATACAGTGTAGAATATTTATTGTTGGTGATTATTTAGTGTTTGAGTTACGCAGATAACTGAAGTATGTGTACGTAAGTTGTGACTACTGTATACAGCACGTTTTATATGTTTGTGCAAAATGTGTTGTCTATCACTGTGTATCGTATAGATGAAGTAACTATGTAACTCACTCATTTTTACCGTGTTGGAAATGGTGTGAGTGGTGTTGCACGTGGTGATAGCATTGTTCTTCACGGGTTGATTGACGTGTTGTGGGGTGTCAGACACACGGCTTGTCGTCGTTTCAGCACACTTATGGTGACGTCGACTTCCCACACTGGTAGCTGTGGTGAGTAAATGAGTAGCGATGAGTAACTTGAGTGAAGATGAGTAAGATGATTTATGAATATGGGCTTGGTATTTGCTTCGTCGTCCTGACCTCTCGACTCCTGTGTCAGCGGTGGAGGTTGGGTGGATGTAGCAGAGAGAGGAGGGTGAGGTCTGGTGATTGTGAGTCGTATCTCACTCTTCGTTTGTTTGTTTTGTTTTCCTTTCTCTATGTTTTCTCGGTCCTTTTTTCTTGTGATTTACTCGTTGTGGGATGAAGACTCCCGCTACTTGTAGGTGCGTGTAGAAGATTATAAAGACAACTCGTGGAGTTGTTACCTGTAGTTGATTGTAGATGGTTGTAGTTCGCTGGGTCGTCGTAGAAATTGCAAGATTATTTGTATCAGTACTTTGTTAAACTACTTGCAAGGCGTCCTGTGACCTCTTCACCTCTACATCAGCGTGATGATTGTGGAGACAGAGGGGGGGGTTGGAGAGAATACTGTCAGGAGCTGGTTGTGAGTTGTTGGTGGAGAGTTTTTTTGTTTTTTTTTCACTCTTCATAATGAAGAATCAATTGTACACTCGTGGGCTTGTATTTTGTAGGAATTCATTGTAGAACTGAAGCTAATCTTGTAAAGTGTCGCCTGCTTTTGTAGAAATTCACTGTTGATTCGAAGACGAGGTCCGTATCCCACCGCTGCCACCAAATGTCACAAAAAGGACTTTGTAGTTACTTGTAGAGAGGTTATATATATATATATATATATATATATATATATATATATATATATATATATATATATATATATTTGTATATATATATATATATATATATATATATATATATATATATATATATATATTGAACTTGTGGACGAGCGGTTGTAATACTTGCGTAGTTTTGTAAGTAGAAAATCTTGGTTCCCTTTTGTCATTCAATGACAGGAGAGGTAAAGAATAGTATGGGACTACTTTTATTTGTCTTGGAATATTAACAAAGTCTCTCACACATGAGTGAAGTATAAGTAGAGTCCCGCTAGCTACCTCCCTGTCTCACTCTTTCTCTCTCTCTTCCAAGTTGCTAAGCCTTTCTCCCTACTACCTGCCGATTCTATGGCCTCTCTCCTTCTGAGCTCTCTTTCCTAAATTCTGGTGAAACAGGGGTCGTGTCACGTGTGTTACACTGTGGTTGGAAAGTTCCAGAAACCTGTGTGTGAGTATGTGTGTATGTCACTAGGCTTTGTTCCCCTGCTATTTCGCTGACAAACTGCCTGCATCATCTCCTGACATTGCTACTTCCTAATCTGTCGTCAGTTTTTCCTCAGTTAACTTGCAAGATCATTTCCCTTTCCCAGGCTCGCATAGAGCTGTCTATCTGTCTATTTATCTATCTATCTATTATGATTTGTAAATATAATATGGACTCATAACAGCAGTCTCCTTCATGCACTTCAATCTTTCTTCATGCTTTTCGCTCAACTATCCCTCATACATTTCACTCTTCCTAGTTGCATCTTCTGCTCCCCCCCTCCTTCCCCAGTCTTTAGCCCCGCACAGAAAAAACGCCAACTGGAAGGCATGGAAAGGTAATGTGAGATTGCTACTCTATAGCTGTATTTCTTACCTCTTAACAGCATCAGGAAATATATAGTCGTACAAGGAGGTAATAATGTGGCAATGAAATACTGCAACTATGCCATTTTTACCTCACCCGGACGGAATCTGGCGAGGTATTGTTTTTAGTCAAGTTTGCTTGTTTGTTTGTTTGTTAACAACATTACGCAAGAACGGCAAAATGATATTACATGAAACTTTCAGGAAATGTGGACACAGGTCCCAAGAGAAAGAAATTAAATCTTGGAGGTAACTGAGCGACCTTCAAAGGTCAACATGAAGATCACGGAGTTTCAAAAGGTTATAACTTGAAATCGGTTGAAGATATAGATATTTACTCTAAAAAATATACAAGAACTCGTAATATGGGCTTTCATTTGGTATCAAGATCTTTGACCTTGAGTGACCTTGAAAGGTCAAACTCAAAGTCATGGATATTCAGGGGGCCATAACTCGAAACTCGTTGAAGGTACAGGGATATTTACTATTATCAGCATATAGTAAGCCCCATATGGGCTTTCATTTGGCACCATGACCTTTTTCCCTGAGTAACCTAGAAATGTCAAACAGAGGATCACGTATTTTCAGAGGGCGTTACTTGAAAACATTTGCACCATTTCCTTAGACTTTAACTGTGTACTGGCAATAAATGGCAGAAACGATTATTTCACAACAATAAAATAACTGCTGTTGGGTGAGGTTTGTTGTGCCTGGCACTTGTTTAAACTTAACGTGGTTTCTAACCACACACATCCGGTAATATTTTGACATGGTGTGAAACGTTAACAGCAAAGATGCGGTGGCTCAATCGGTAGAGAGGTGGCTTGCGGTCCTACCGGACCCAGGTTCAAATCCCTGCTGGTGCAGGGAACAGTTTAAGGATTTGAATTTCATTACGGCAGAGTTTACCGATCTACCAGAAGACCCGCCGACATGTCGTAAAAATACCCCCGCTAATACCAATACACCAGTCCTGTATGAGACAGCCCTAGCATGTATTCAATATGGACGGTGGGTGTTAGCGCCGAAGTGGTGACATGTAGAGGTGTACGATATGTAGGAGGACTACTGGGCCTTGGGAGCAGGCTGAGAAGCCTATGCCCAGAGTCGAGCACATAAAAAAAAAAAAAAAAAAAAAAAACTGTAAATAGGAAAGCAAAGAGCAATAGGAGGGAATATGGCACAGAGTTTCAAAATGAACCCCTTTACTATGATGACCTTTTTGTATATTTCTATCTATCTACCTATAGCCCGACGCCCTAATCTTGCAAAGGGTGGCCGCAGACAAAACGCCTCCAAGTCGCTCTGTCACCCACCATTTGACTACCCTCCCCCCAACTCACCCCCCCTCCCTCATATACCTCTTAACTCCATCCCTCCACCTCGTCCTCGGTCTACCTCTCCCTCTCCCTCCCTCCACCTCACCTACATACACCCTCTTAGTCAGTCTTTCATTCTCCATTCTCTTCACATGTCCAAACCACCTCAGTGTATTTCTCCTAATCTTCTCAACCACATCCACATCCACCCCACAGCGTTCCTTCACTTCTTCATTCGTCAACCTGTCCCTCTACGTCACTCCACATGCTCCTCTCAAGTAACTCATTTCCACTGCTCTCACTCTTGACTTGTTCCCCTCTTGCAAGGTCCATGCCTCGCTTCCATACGTCAGGGTAGGGATCACAATACTATCATGCAGTGACTTCTTAACTTCCATACTCACCTCCCTATTTCTCATCACTGCTTTCAGTGTACCAACAACCTTCCTTCCCTGCTGTACCCTTTCACGCACTTCATCCCCCAAAGTTCCATCCCTACCCATCACGCTACCCAAGTACTTGAATGCACTCACATTCTCCATATCCTCACCATCCAACCTCACTGCACACTCTGTGACTTCATTCCTCTCAAACACCATAACTTTACTTTTGTTTACATTAACTTTCAGATTCCTCCTCCTACACACTGTCCCAAATTCATTCACCAAACCTTGCAACTCCCATTCATTTTCACTCAACAGTACTGTATCATCAGCAAACAGCAACACCGAAAGCTTCCAAATCTCACCCTCATTCATTAGAGCCACCCCCACATCCACTGCCCTACCCTGCACCTCCTTTACAACCCCATCCATGTATATATTAAACAGCCATGGAGACATCACACAACCCTGTTTCAGTCCCACAATGAGATCAAAGAACTCACTCAGCTCACCATCCACTCGCACCGCAGCCCTAGCTCCCTCGTACATACTCTTGACAGCACTCAACAATTTCCCCTCCACTCCATATAATCTTAATACCTTCCACATACCTTGCCTATCTATTCTGTCATAAGCTTTCTCCAAGTCCATGAAGGCAGCATACACTTTCCTTCCCTTCTCTAGATACTTCTCCACTAAACATCTTAGAACAAATGTGGTAAAGACTACATATTATATAGATAGATAGATAAATAGATAGATAGAGAGACAGATAGAAGCAGGGAGTCAGATGATGAGAGGTGTTGTGTCTGCGAGAATCGAGCAATGCTAAACATGCTTACACTGAGGAAAGCTGACGACAGCGGCCAGTAAGGAGATGATGCAGTTAGCTGTCAGCAGTCCTCTCGTGAACAAAGATCCACGAGGAACACACGTGACACACCCCTGCTACACCAGATTTTAGGAAAGAGAGAGTAGAAGGAGACAAGCGACCCTAGAGAGAGGTCGAGACGGAGGTTAGCCTTAGAACAGAGAGATCGAGAGGGAGACAGGCCTCAGAGGAGACAGGTGACGGGAGAAGGGCTTGGCAATTTGAGAGAGAGAGACAGATAGCGAGACAGGGAGGTAGCTACCCGGGACTTATACTTTGTTCCGTGTGAAGACTTGTTAATATTTACAAGACAAATAAAAATAGTCCCATACTATTCTTTACCTCTCCTGTCACTACATGACATTTGGTGGGGAAACTACTACAAGATATAAAAGCCGCTCGACCACAAGTCTAAAATATACTTCTCTTCAAGTAACTACAAAGTCTTTATGACACAAATATCTGATCCACACACCCTTTTCCCTTCCTAAATTCCCATTGTTCTTCTCCAACTAGCTCCTCTGTCATATGCCTAACCCTATCAATGAGTATTCTACCATATACTTTACCAGTCACACTAAGTAGGCAAATACCCGTATGGTTACCACATACTTCTCTCTCCCCTTTTCCTTTGTATAAAGGAACAATTATATCTGATTTCCAGTCCTCTGGAACCCTTCCCTCTTCCCAAGCCAATCTACACAACTTCCATATCCACTCCACAACAATCTCACCCCCATACTTAAGCATTTCACCACACACTCCATCAATTCCTGGGGCCTTTCCCAACTTGATCTTCTTCATCGCTTCCTCCCTCCTCTCATCTCTTCTTCTCCCAGCCATTCCCCAACCACTTATACTCGCACTGCTCTCACTCTCTACATTCAACAAATCCTTAAAGTGCTCCTTCTATCTCCTCAGTTTCTCTCTCTTCTCCACCAACAATCTATTATTCCTATCTTTCACTCCCCTACTATTTCCCCTTTCACACTGTCTTACTTTCTTTACCTCCTTCCAAAACAGTTTCTTACTCTCCCTCCATTTCACACTCAGATTCCTCCCAAACTCTTCATCCACTTTCTTCTTACTCTCCTTCACCAGTCTCTTAACCTCCCTTCTCCTGCTCACATATACCTCTCTCTTCTCTCTCTCATCTTCTCCCCTACCTCTACTCGCTAACCATTCACTATACGCCTTCTTCTTTTGTTCCACGGCTCGTTTCACCTCATCATTCCACCATGCTGTCCCTTGCACACCCTTGCATCTCCTCCTCACTCCACAAACCGCCTCACACGCTGCGCCTATCTCCGTGAATATCTTACATACGTCTTCCACCCCTTCCATCTGCTCTAGCTCTTACTTTCCCAATCTTTCTTCCACTATGCTCTTATACTCTGTCATTTTCTCACTATCTTGCAATAGATGAGTTGTCGGTTCCGGGTAAACATGGCCAGTGCACTCTGCCATGTACTTAAAAACTCACGGTATGTATCTTTTAATTTAATTTATCTTTTGCACTGAACAAGACGTGATAACTTAAATTCTTTGCGGCTGGAGGGAAGGAGCCGCCATGTTGGCGATGACGTCAGCATTCACACTGCAGACGAAGCTCCAATCCATCACACAATACTTTACCAGTAACAGAGATGATAGTTGTACCTCCATGGCCACCGTAGATCCAAACTACCCCCTTCAGGTATGTTGTGAAGGAATATTTTTCATGATGTAAATGCATGGTACCTGTTAGGTAAGTAAACTGTGGTGAAATCGACCAGAAGTAGCTTACAGCTACACCATTCCCGAGCGGTGCTCGTACCTCATGAGGTGGGAAGTGTTAGATGTATGCTTTACAGTATCAGTTGTATGAGTTTATGATGGTATTATGCTCATATTTAATATTTGACCTCTTCATTATTAGTTTTCTTAAGAAAAAAAAGTTTCAGTGACTCAACTACAGTACTTCACGGGAGTGTGACAAAATACCGAATCAGCGGTCATTTATCGAATCAACATCGAATTGGCACTTTTTATTTGGTAAGTGTTACAGATTTTATCACCATAGAGGTTCGTACCCACCTAATTATTCGAAATCTGGTCAAATTTTTGTATTTAATTTTACCTTTTAAAAAAGCCGGATTCACAGCGAAAACGGTCTAAAATTAGCGGAAGTGTTTCTCCTTTAGCTCAACAGCTTGCCTTGGCAGACTTCTGCTTTGTACAAATATTAATTTAACATACAAATGCATTTATTTGCACTTTAAATCAGTATCGGTGCAAAACAGAAGTCTGTCAAGGCGTGTTGGAGATCTAAAGTAGAAATACCCGCTAACTTTAGCACGTTTTCGCTCTGACTCCTAATATTCTATTAATAATTAAATAAAGCATAGTTTTTTTTTTTTTTTTTTTTACTGAATTTCAGATAATTAGGTGTGTATGAACCTATATCGTGAAGAATATAATATTTTCACAATAGTAAAGACTGCATTCCAGCACTGGGAACTTCCGACGAGCAGCCAGCCACCACTGTTTTCGGTTATTGTTACTGGCTGGTACACAGAGGAATAGTTTCCCTACTGTGCTTTTGTCAGTGCACTTACACATTGGAACGAAACATTAGCAATTATTCCTCTTGTCACTGGACATTCTTAGAGGTCAGAAATAAGCACAGTGTATCCTGGCTAAACGTTAACAAAGCAGACTATGCTGCCTCACTGTGAGTAGTGACGTCATGACCAATGACAGGCCGTTTCAGTGTCACGTGATTTTTCGGCTACTTTACTGTATCTATTATTTTTTCATGTTTCTGCACATTTTTATTGGAAATAATGGTTGACATAGTTATTTTCTGAGTATCTTTTACCCATACAAGTATGTAACTTCAAAAAAATTTTGACCGGAAACTCGTCTATTTCTCCTCTCTTCTAACAGGAGTTGCTTCCTCCTGTCTTCCCCTTCGTCTCCTCAACCACTTTCTTTGCAGCCTTACCTTGGCCATCATTAAGTGATGGTCCGAGACTCCATTCCCCCACCCTCTCCACACTCTTGCATCCAACACTTGTCTTCTCATTCCGGATGGTTTTATTCAGCTTAAGGGAAATCCTCCATAGTGAAGGAGCTACTGAAAGGTGTATTAAATCCTTTCATTCGATTTTTATTTTATTAGTTTATTAAAATTATGTGAGTAGCAAAAAGGAACATGCAAGATGGAAGATGGATAAAATGCAAATTTTTAAATATGTGGGCATGTCTAGAAGGCAGGGTCCCTCTGTCCTTAACTAACGCTTTTCGGACACGAGGTGCTTCACTGCCGCAGACTTTTGCGAAGCCTCATGTTCCGGCTCTGATGGTCCCCCATCAATCTAATACTATTACTCTTGTTCTGTAGTAATACAGATGCAGCTAAAGCTATGTAAATGATGATGGATATAAGCAGACGAAGCTGCTAATTAACGATAATACCTGAAACACAAAAACCAGCTTAAAAACTTGGGTGGACAAATGACACGAGTGAAAGTGGTGGGCTGGTGAATAGGTAGCCTGTTTGTTTTCATTTGTGTGTGCGTGTGTGTGTGTGTGTGTGTGTGTGTGTGTGTGTGTGTGTGTGTGTGTGTGTGTGACTCTGGGCATTGACTTGAGAATCCGTTCCCATGACCCAGCAGTCCTCGTGCATACCATACACCTGCACATGACGCCATTTCGGAGCCAACACCCATCGTCCATAATGGATTCATTCTAGGGCTGTCTCATATAGGACTGACGTATTTGGTATTAGTGGGGGTACTTTTACATGTCGGCAGGTCTTCTGGTAAAACGAATTAGGCCACAACCACAACTCATATACTAAGTCATCGGTGCTTGGACTTCGATGCGGTTAACTGATGATGTATGACTGAATTACCTTCGTTACTAATAAAATTCTCCCTACTTTCTGACTACATTTGACCATCAGTTAGGCAGAAAAGGGCTGAGGAATCTTTTTCAAATGAAAATAAACGCACTTATTGACGTGGAAGGACTGGCTGCAGATTTAGTTCTTTTATACCCTCTTCCCTCGCTCACACTCCCTTACACACCAGTAGTTGCGCATATTTCCCCCATTTACGTCCCAGTTACGCCTCACTCTCACACTTTATTTATTATGTACAGTAATGTGTGTGTGTGTGTGTGTGTGTGTGTGTGTGTGTAGACAGGGTAACTACATAGTGGTTTGGACAATATTTTTTGGGGAGGGGCTCCTCATCGTTTTTTTTTTTTTTTTTTTCTACCAGCTCTGTTTATGTCCTAGTAGGTTGATTTGATGTTGTGGATGTTTTTAAGAAATGAGACACACCAAATTAATCCTTACATCAGATATATAGTAAAGGGGACACCATTTGTTGTAGCGCATGGCGAAATACTGTGATCTGTATGCGTTATAATCCCTTGCTTCGGTTAAATAACGTTAATTTATATAAACATTTTTCTGACCACCTGCAACATCAAATAAATCCACATATGGCTATAAGATTGCTGTAAATGACGTAAGAAAGATCCTTTAGTGAGTGGATGAGGTTTACTTTTGCATTATTTCGACGCTGTGTCCAAGTTAAATGAGAACTTGCTGAAATAACCAATAACAGTCAAGGGGGATGGAAAATTCGTAATCTCATGTCAACAATTCGTAGCCGCTGGTAAGAAAAAAAAAAAAAAAGGAATACTTCAGTAATAGTTAATCGGGGGTTCGCTGTCCAGAGTAGGTCTGAGGTCAGGGTTAAAGGCAAGGTGAAAGGTTCGGCCATAGACCGATCTACGGGAGTGGGTGTTGTTTTCTCTGAGTGCTCCTACTTGTTGACTAGTTCAGAGGTTGGTGACTTGTTTCCACATCCTTTCAATCGATTAGAATCTTTACAGGCTTGTTAATATTTATCTTAATTCCCCAGTAAGGGTGGCCCATTGTATAGGTGTTGTAGGAGTGGGACTGATAATATCTGTGGTTGTATAATAACAGTTTTGCCTGTTGCAGTTATTTTATTTCTGGTCCATTGAGTAATAGTTGTAGTAGTGCCAGTGATAATATTTATGGGTCTTTGAATAATAGTTGTGGTGGAGGCAGTGTTAATATTTTTGTCTGGTATTGGTATATAAATTACAGGGTATCAAGGATGTCTCTCAATAGTTACCAAGATTTTGCACATCTTAGTACCGAAGGATGGTAAGGCTGGGATGGGTTGCAAGGATATGACCGAAGTTTCTGACAGAGTATCTGTGTAAGGCGTCGTAGAGACGTCTGTATGTTAAGTGTCGTTATGTGGAGGTTTAGTTCACTTTGTGGCGAAGTGTTCAGATGGATGAATAATGAAGTTAATTTTCTTGCCGTGCTCTGAAATTCTTTTGAACTTGAACTCAATGGACAGCAGGTTCAAACTGCCTTCCACCAGCAGTCCACCATACTCCTTTCAAGTGAGCGTAAGAAAATTGTAGTAAAACGATCTTTGCGGCCAACAAGCCGGGTGTGAAGTACAGAGATCAATATGTATATGCAAATATCTATGTAGCTGCAAAAGCATTTGCTGGAATGGGAAGAAGGCTGACAGCAACAAATTTTCCAGAGATGTGGTACACCAAGCGTGATTCCAGTACATCAAAACGTCCTCCCTCTCTCTCTCTCTCTCTCTCTCTCTCTCTCTCACACACACACAGACACACACACACACACACACACACACACCTTGCCTCAGCTCAGCAAGCCAATGTTGTGTACCTTCCATCTCACACACACACACACACACACACACACACACACACACACACACACACCTTGCCTCAACTCAGCCAGCCAATGTTGTGTACCTTCCATCTCACACACACACACACACACACACACACACACACACACACTTTGCCTCAACTCAACCATCCAATGTTGTGTACCTTCCATCACACACACACACACACACACACACACACACACACACACACACACACACACACACACACACACACACACACACACACACACACACACACACACACACACACACACACACACACACACACACACACACACACACACATTGCCTCAACCCAGCCAGCCAGTACTGTGTACCTTCCATCTCATGTGCTGAGATAAATTATCGCCTGAGACAAATGAATGTTTTTTGGTTAGCCTTCAAAACAGACAGCTAGAGGAGCAGAAGCAGGAGCAGGAGGACAATGAGGAAAGAAGAATGTGAAAGAAAAAGAAAAGAAGTAAGCAGTGGAGAGGAGATTAGATTAGGAGGAGGGAGGATAACGAGGAAGTGGAGCAGAAGGAGGACGAGGAGGAGGAGGAGGAGAACGAGGAGGACGAAAGCATTTAGAGGAAGAGGAGTGCAAGGAGGGAGGGCAGGAGGGAATAAGAAGACACACACACACAAAAAAAATCAAACAAAAATTGTACGAAGATGAGAACAGCAAAAACAGTTAAATAACTTGAAAGAGGAGGAAAAATTCTTTTAGGCGGTTCTAGCAAGTGATCTGACATGAGAGGTCCAGCTGAGGTCACTGTCAAGGAAAACACCCAGAATTTCAATACTTTTGGAGATATGAATATTAGTATCATTGATGGTAACATAGGAATCTTGTAATATCTGTCTATTTGTGAACTGTACATATTTGGTTTTACCAGCATTAATTGACACAAAATTATCTTGTCCCCATTCAGTGATCGTAGATAAATCTTGATCTATGGAGATGGCTGTACTGAATTGTGAGTTAGATATAATAAACTTTGTGAATGTGTGTTTAAGAGTGAATGAAATGTGAAGTGCTGAGTCATCTGCATATGAATGGATGGGATGATGGATGACAGACAACACCATTAATATGAATTCGGAATATGCTTGGAGCCAGAACTGATCTTGTGGCACGCCGGCGTTAACTGAGTGGAAATTAGAATATAAATCACCTACTTTTATTCCTATCTTTCTGTCACTGAGATATGAGGAAATCGATGAACAAAAAACGTTAGGCCATAGCCAGGGAGTTTGGATGCCAGGGACCGGTGCCACACTCTGTCAAAAGCTTTAGCAATATCAAGTGCAACTGCATGAGTTCCTCCATGCTGGTCAATTGATTGATAGATGGTGTGAGTCTGGAGTTTCAGTATATCAATGGTGGATCTTCAGTGGCAAAATCTATACTGTCTATCACTAATTAAGTTGTTGGATGCAAGATGTTTAACTATGTGCATAATAATTACAATTTCGAATACTTCACCAAGAGAAGACGTGATAGCTATTGCTCTGTAATCAGCGGGATCAGAGGAACTTTCTATGGAATTAGTTGGATATTGGCTTCTTTCCAAAAATTAGGGAATGGAGAAGTACATATGCATAGTCCGAATAATTTAGCTAGAACAGAAGTACGTTCTGGGGAGCACTTTTCCAAACAGTTGCAAGAATTCCATCTGGGCCTGGAGCTTTATTGGTTGGTAAACTGTCTAGGACAGATTTTACGTATCTAGTCTGTATTTTTCGTCAAACAATTTCGGGAGAGTCAAATTCTAGTACTGGAACATTCTGGCTACTTCCTCTAACGCAGAATTTCTGGCAAATGTACTGACAAGGATATTTGTTTTACCACTCAGGTCATTTGTAATGTTAACGTATGAAGATTTTAGTCTGGGGAATGGGCAATGGCATGTTAAAGTTATTACTGAATGAACTGAGAGTTGACCAGAATATTCTAGTGTCATTAGGAATGTTTAGTAGTTTCGATGCTTGGTTGTGAAGGAAGTTTGATTTAGCAAGATATGAGGGGCCACGCTTCAAAACCTGCCAAAGCTCCACCCCAGGCGAATTCCAGATTATGTGCTATACATATATTTTAACCCTTCCTCTATCATGTAGGCTTCGATGAAAGTCGATTACAGCACTGTATGTATGGTCAAAATCCCTTTGAAAAGAAACTGTCGCATCAGTCTTATCGACACCAGCTCTGTTAGCTGAGCTGAAGTTGGCAGGTCAGTACATACCAATATCCCGTATGGCCCGTCGCTCGGGGGGTGGGGGGATGGAATAGTAAGGGGTGGAGAGGACATTCTTTTCCGCGTGTTGCTGGCCAGATGGGCAGAGCATCAACCAATAGGAACATGAAAGGAAGTAAAACAGGCATTCAGATTGGCTGTCCGTGGTGGTGTGTGGAGAAAAGGTGGAGAACAATAGAAAATGGGAACCTCATTAAAGTTCCCCACTCCACAGCTGCTGCTGCACTAGTCAGTAAGAACGCGGGGTGACGTTTACCGCGCTTTTTGATGGGAGACAGACAGGTAGAGGGACACAGAAGGACTTACTGTATGATTACTCAGATTCTCCTTTTAACATGCACCTGATAATGAGCGTTATTGTGGGTAATAATACTATTATTATGTGTTATTAGTTATCATTATTGTTTATGCTGTGTGCATTACAGTGATAAAAAGCATTTTGTGCCACGAGACACAAGCAATGTTCATTGTGGGTCAAGGGTTATCAGGGTAATACAGTAATACTTTTGATTTATTATTATTATTACTACTACTACTACTACTATACTACTACTACTACTACTACTATACTACTACTACTACTACTACTACTATACTACTACTACTACTACTACTACTGCTACTACTACTACTACTGCTACTACTACTTACTACTGGTTATCCTGTGTGATACAATGTTACTTTTATGTTTTACAAACCATTATTTTCATTTTGTGCTACAAGACGCAGGCAAAGTTCATTTGGGCAGAAGCAGGGTTATCGGGGTAGTAATGCTATTATTCTGTTATCATAATTATTATTATTCCATTATGTTCATGCTGTGCATCTAGAATGTTATTTTTATGTTTTAAAAGAGCATTTTGTACCATGAGACACAGGCAAAGTTCATTTGGGTAGATAGAGGGTAATTGGGGTAATTTATTATTATTATTATTGTTACATTATTATTTATGTTCTTGTGTCTGCAGTCTTACTCCTATGTTTTGAAGAGCTTTTATTACATTTCCTGGACTTTTATGCATGGTCACGGAGGGTGAAGACGCATTTCATCTGAGCTCTTCTCTAGCTATAGGGCTGCCCCACCGGCATCAGTTTTTGTTGTCGCCATTAGGAAGTTTTTCAGTTAGGTTAGCTAGTGCTCATTCTCTTCCCATCCCTATTTAGAGATACTATAGGTGTTTGTATCTATTACTGAGTTTACCTTTGCTTACTCGCCCACAGAGGGTGCCCCCCACTGATCACTCTGGGGGATGAATAGACACGGTTGGGCCTCCCTGGAGTGGTTTGAGAGGGCAACCTCAGACTTAAGTGTTTATCCCTGGGTTATTTGTCCCTTGCTTGTTTTCCCCCCATTGGGGGAAAGTGGTAAATATGTCGGACGCCCCTACTGCCTCCCCCCCCCTTCAGGGGGGGAGGCGGTCCTGACCGACCCCCGACTGATCCACGGACTGACGACACCCAGACAAACCAGTCCCAGACTCGAACTGCTCTTGACATCCCTTTACATAATGCACAATTTGTCACTCTCCATGCTCTAAGTTCCACTCCCTTGAGTAGACTCAATCCTTTCCTTATCAAGAAAGTGATTGATTACTGTGCTGGGGAGGTGGAACAAGTCAAAAAACTTGCAAATGGAGACCTGCTGGTAAAAACTATCAACTCCTCCCAGGTAAAAGACTTGATGAAACTGTGCAAGTTCCACGAGTACTAGATATTCCGAAGGCATGAGGACGAAGATGGCTGCTACTGTTTTGACTTTCGGCAAAGTTTCATTCCCTGCACATGTCAAAGTTGGCTATGAAACTGTTAATGTAAGGCCATACTTCCCCAACCCACTCATTTGTTTGAAGTGTCAACTGTATGGGCACAGCAATAAGACTTGTCGGGCTTCACAGTCAGTGTGTGGCAAATGTGCAACACAGGGTCACGATGCTGAGCAATGCACATCAGAGACTATCTGTTGCTTTCACTGTAAGAGTGCTCACTCCACTTCCTCTATGGATTGTCCCAAGTGGAAGGAGGAGAAAGAGGTCTGTGCAGTGAAGGTGACTGAGGGTGTCTCCTTTTGTGAAGCTAGGAAAAAGGTGAAGGAGTTGCATGCAACTCCTATCCCAAATAGGTTCTATGCTTCGGCGGTGATGTCCCATCCCGTGATGTGCTCTGCTGCAACACAGACTGACCCTGAACCAGTTCCTCTTGCCACTCACTCTGCATTTCCATCTCAGCCTCCTGTCCCAACCAACTCTCAAACTGATATCCCCACTGCTACTTTTTACTCTCAGGCTGCTGCTGCCTCTCAGTCAGTCAAGCCTAAACCGAAGTCAGACAACCCTAGTAAGTGTCATATGACCACCCTTACGAAACAGTCCCGTCCTCATGTTCTTCCTGCTCCTGGACCAGCGAGGGAGAGAAAGGGTAGCTCTTCCTCAGGGGGCTCTGGGAGCCTCATTATTGACGAAAATATGGAGGTTTCCATCAGCAAGCACCAGAATAGGTCCCCCGGTAGTTGTTCGCCTGTTGGCAGGCGGCATAAATCTTAAACTGCTGCATCCACTGTGTTACAGTGGAATTGTAGGTCTCTTGGGAATAAATTACAAAACATAGCAATCTTGCTTTCCATACACAGGCCAGACATTGTTTGTTAACAGGAGATGCACCTGAAGGATCATCCTGATCCTCCACAGTTCAAACACTACCATTCGTATAGGAGTTATAAAGGTAATGGAGTCACCATACACACACAAATCACACTTACAAATGGAAGTGATTCTACATTCTACTCTGGAAGCGGTCACATGTAGAGTATAATTCAATAACACTTATCTCTCTATTTACATTTTGTACTGTCCTCCACATGGCCCCATTGATAGTTATGCTTTGAACTCACTATTTGAATATCTGCCTGGGAATAAGTTAGTGTTAGGGGACTTTAACGTCCATCACTATCAGTGGGGCAGCTCGAGGATCAATGGTCGTGGGGAGCAAGTAGCCGACCTAATATTACAGTCCAACCTCTGTCTTCTGAACGATGGTAGAGCGAGTCATGTAGATGATCGTACTGGTAACTTTTCAGCCATTGACTTATCTCTGGCCTCCCCAGGTATACATCAAGATTACTCATGGGTGCCTTATGACGATTCCTTGGGAAGTGATCATTTACCCATCTATCTTTCTTATACATGCGACATCATTTTGGACCCTCCACCCCCAAAATTTAACTATAAGAAAGCAGATTGGGGATCCTTCTCAAGGATCACCAATTTAGATACATCTTGAGAGACCATAGATGTTAAGGTTGAAAATTTAACCACTTCCATATTACATGCGGCTGAGGCTGCTATTCCCAAGACTTCTACAGTTCATGTGAAGCATAGAGCACATTGGTGGACGTCAGATTGCCGACAAGCATTGAGGAACCGCAATAGGAGATACAGGATTTTTGATAGTCAGCCTTCTAAGGAAAACTTCATTGCATACAAACAAGCATGGGCTGAGGCAAGGAGAATAATAGGAAGGGCTAAACGTGACTCCTGGTGGAATTTTGTGTCCACGGTGAATCGTACTACACCATTTCATAAAGTCTGGTCCACTATAAGAATATTAACTAATAAAGGCCCACACTTCCCTCTGATCACCCTGCAGGTTAATAATAAACATCTATGACAATCCACTGGAAGTTGCTAACATCCTCACCAGAAGTTTTTCTTATATAGGTAGCTCAGCCAATTATGATCCACATTTCCAACATCATAAATGCACGGCTGAGCTACAGATGTTAGACTATGCCACAGAAGACGTAGACTCCCCTTACAACCAAGAGTTTATACTAGATGAATTGCTCCTTGCCCTTAAATCCTGTAAAGACACCAGCCCTGGACCAGACACCATCACGTACGGTATGATCCAGCATCTTAATCAGGACAACCTGATTAAGATGTTAGCATTGTACAATGAGATTTGGGCATCTCGGACGTTCCCAAACTCATGGCACTTTGTGCACATCATACCAATACCCAAAGAGGCTGGTCGTCTTATGAATCCCGATTCATTTCGTCCTATTGTGTTGACTTCTTGTCTATGTAAGGTCATGGATCGAATGGTTAACAATAGGCTTCTTTTTGTTTTAGAGTCGAAGAATTTGTTAAATGGTCAACAATGTGGCTTCTGTAAATGCAGAAGTTCACTAGATCATCTAATGAATTTGGAGCATTGTGTATTTCAGAGGCATTTGCCAATAAAGAATTCATGATAGGGGTGTTCTTGGACATCCAAAAAGCCTATGACATGACATGACAACACAATATAATAATGAAGCTCTATGCTTATGATTTAAGACATAATTTACCTATTTTTATTTCAAATTTCTTAAGGGTGCCGCAGGGAAGTGTCCTTAGTCCCACCTTATTTTGTATTATGATCAATAATATTCTGTCATCAGCTCCCATCGCAAAGAATTTTAACCCTTTACATGCGGAGCGTCACTTTTGTGACGATCGCCAAAAAGGACATAACAGCCGATCATCGTGTTTGTGATTCGAGTTAATTTTGAATAAACGCGGGCAAGGATGTTCCAGCTGGTATTGTCTATCGGTACCGCCACCCTTTAGCTACAATTAGCATACTTGACCTTTGTTCTACTGACCTCCGTTGTTGCCAAGTATCGCATTTTTCCCCCCTCTCCCCCCCCCCCACCATGGCCCGGCCAGCCTGGCTGTGATATATGGCAGCGCTCTGGCTGCTCAGAACTGTAAATCTGCGCTCTCCTCTCACAAGCAGTTTATGCTAATAGGAAACGCTTGTTTCCCCAGTTGTCACACTAGCTTTTTTTGCACGGTTTGCCCCTGTTTAGCGTCAGTTTACCGCAGGCTTTCAAAGTGACATTATGGCAAGTTCTAGCTCTTCCGAGTCAGTGCGAATGGCCGACAGGAAGGAGAATAAAGGGACAGGCGTAAGGCAGAATAAAAGCGCGCCGCGTTGGTCTTTTGGGAAGTACTATGATTGAAAATAATGTAGTATACGTGTTTTTAGCTGTGAAAATGGAAATATTTGTTGAGTGACGGGAAGACTGCCGCCGTGCTGCATGTCGGCCGTACGCTACGTTTATTTTAGCCTTATTTTTAGTGCTTATTGTACAAATATGGATTCCAAACTACCTGTATATTGTAGTATAAAGTTTATTGTGACAGAATGAGGCTGTGGTAGAGGGGAAACTGGGTTGCTGGAGGTGTGAAAGTGAAGATTTTGTTACCCAACTTTGCAAATCTCCACAAGTCCTTGGGTAGTCCATGAAGGCTCAACACCTGTCTCTGGAGAAAGCTGAATGTAAGTACTATCTGCCTTACCAAGTATAATGTTCTAGGGTTAATCTCTGATTTTTGGCTAATATTTTCCTACAGGTACTCAGACCCCGATCCTACCCCACCACCCGGGGGGGGGGTCGGCTGTCCATGGCCGCGTTTTAGGGGTTAAATATTCGCTCTATGCTGACGATTGTGCAATATGGCACTACTCCCGTAATGCACAATTTTCGGCTGGATGGATTCAAGCAGCCCTTGATTCCGTCCACCAATTGGCCTTGCAGTGAGAATTTAAGTTTTTTGTCTCTAAGTGTGCCACTGTAGTTTTCACTAATTGTAACGTCCCTGATTCGCGTTTGTTTTTAGATAATCAAGCGGTACCTTTTCAAAATTCTGTAAAGTTTTTGGGCCTCCACTTTGATAGCAGATTAAATTTTAAACTTCACGTTAATACATTGCTTGCTCATTGTGATGAACAGTTAAATGTCCTCATGTACCTAGTGGGTACTACATGGGGTGCCAACAGAAAACCTTTATTAACCCGCCGCATGCCAGTGCCATTTTAAAACGGTCTGACATAATGCTGTAGTCAGTACCAGTGCCGTTTTAAAACTGCCTAAAATGAAAACTTCACTGTGACCGCATTTTTCAAGATTTGCGGGTAAAAATTGGCAGGCATGTAATGTAAGGTAACTGTTCCTCTACCATCCTCCAGGCTGTCAAGGCCATACACTCACTCGCTGCCCCCCTCACGCTCGCTCTGCCTCACTCTGCCTGTGTGCCTCACCAAGTGCTGTACGTAGAGAAGGCATTAAATATTTTCATGTAACTGTAAATTGTAAATATTTTCTGGTAAGTGTAAGGACTATATAGTGAAGTAAAGTTGTCAATACCTTCTTGTAAGTGCCAGGACTGTACATAATGAAGTCAGGTTGTACCTATCTTCAAGTAAGTGTACGATAATGTATTCACAGTGAGAAAGACACGCAAATTGTGATAGATGCTGAAGTAATAAGTGATCAGAAAAGTGTACTGAACATCGCTATACCTTCCCAGCATAAATACCTGAGTATGCGTTACACAGAAAACGGCTTTCTCACGTATGTGGTGAACATGAGAGAGCGGCTATACCTGCACACAAGTACGCAGGACTCAATAAAACTCATTTTCGAGCCTTGGTGAGAATTTTAATGGTGAAATTCGTTGTTTCCATATCAAAATCTATCATTTTAACCAAAAAAAAAGGTCAAAAAATGGCCAGCACTGAGGTGCCCCAGAGGGCTGAAAATAGCCGGCACGTGGCAGGTTAATGGTGTATAAGTCCCTTAATAGGTCCAAGCTAGACTATGGCGCACAGGTGTATGGGTCGGCATCTGAGGCCATGTTGAAAAGGTTGGATGTGTTACAGAATAAATGTTTGCGAATGTGTCTTGGAGCCGTCTGGTGTACCCGTGTAGCTCGTATGGAAGTGAAGGCGAATGTGCCTCCCCTCCCCGATTTCGCCCCGAACATCTGGCATTGTCCTACGGCATAAGGACAACTAGGAAAAGTAATATTGGCAATGTGGCCTGTATCCCCCTACATCAATATCACCATCTTCTGCGGGGGGGTGCATTGGCCACTTGCCGTACACCTCCACTTACTGACTGAAGAGCTTCGTGTGGAACTCAATGATTGTGACAGGTTGGTGATTAGAAATATAGCTCCTTGGGAGCCACCCGACTTTACGGTTGATGTTTCCTGGCTCCCAGCACCAAAGACCAAAGCGCTGGAGGTGGAGATCCACCACTTGTTTCATAACATCCTATTCGTCACTTGGGGTCCCACCAGTTGTAAACTGATGGCTGCAAGTCGAGTGAAAGTGTGTGGGTGCAAGTGTATTGTCAACTGAATGTGCCCACAGGTATCTGCTGCCGATTCATATATCTGTGTTTACCTCTGAACTTTTTGCTATTGACAAAGCCATAGACTGTTCTCCCAATTCTAGGCATGACTCATTTGTCATATTTTCAGATTCTAAATCATCCCTTCAGGCAACTGCATCTTGCACTATGGACTCACACGAGATCCAGGGCCGTATCGTTAATAAATTGCATTCCTGCTACAAACCATTCATGCTGATCTGGGTGCCTGGTCATTGTCTTATCTACGGCAATGAGCAGGCTGATTTACTTGCAAAGTCAGCTGTAGAGCTCGAGAAGACTTGGGACGTTCCTAGTGATCTATGGTCGAGCCTTTTTCCTGGAAAGAAATCAATAAATCTTCTGTGGCAAGGTCAGTGGACCAGACTAAATATTCCAACTTGTAAGCCATACCTGGGCGACTGGGACACTGCCAACCGTTCCAGTTGCCTTGAAGAAAAAGTGTTGGTGCATTTGCGGCTTAATGCCACTATATTAACCCATATGAAACCATATACGGAAAGACACTTCCCACTGCACTGTGATATCTGTGATGCGGTTATCTATCAGTCATATCATCCTGCGCTGTCGGCGATTCGTGAAAGGGCTTCACCTATAAAAAGTACTGCGGCGCAGCAGACGTCCCCTTCACCCTTTCCACCATCCTGGGTGATGGGGACATTGTTATGACTGATAAATTGATGGCTTTCTTGAGAAAGACCGGATTGATCAGAGTGATGTGACATTTTTAATGTATGGTTCTGGTTTTTATCAATTGTAAATATGTATATATTGTACTATTAAATAAGGGTTGACAGTTGACATATTTGAAATAGTTCCTCCTCCCACTGATCTATTTCAAATATTGATGTCCCCTACATTAAACCCCGTTCCTCGACTGACAGTCACCAGCTAATGAGTGCAAGTGTGCAATATAGAAAGGTATTGGGACTTGCAGTCGATGGTGGTCTGTTGGTCGAGGTACTTCACTTTTTGTACATATTGTGTAAATACATTATACCATCTTGCTTAAGTTATTCTAATTAGGGCCAACAGCTGACCTACATGGAAATGTTCCTGATTTGTCTGGTTCCCTTTCATATACTGATGTCCCCTATATTAGGTTGTGCCTCGACTAACAGTCACTAGTTGATGAGTTCAGGTATGTAATGTAGAAAGGCATTACATATCTACAATCGATGGTGTTCTCTTGGTCGAGGTATTTATATCTTTATCATTTCTGTAGGTTTATCTATTTGTCTTTTTAGGATTTAGTGTGGGTTAGCGAGCTGTCAGTTAGGTTATTAGTTTTAGGGACTTTAGGTTAATTTGTCATTTTTTTCTTATTACATAATATTAGGTTTAAAAATTTAAAAAAAAAAAAAAAAAAATGCAAATAAAAGTACACAAAAAACGAAACACAATAAAAAATTATATATATATATATATATATATATATATATATATATATATATATATATATATATTTGCCTTAATGACCAGGGGCTTCGGCCCCAATGGTCGATAGGCAAAAAAGAAAAAAACATTTTCTGCCACAAATCGCATGAAAAGTTCGTCAAAAATTACTATTAATAACCATAACAAAAACAAACAAAACATGTAAACAAACAAAAATATGGCCCAAAACACACATGCATCGGTATCTACACATTACACACATAACAGTACGAAAATATGAACAGTCTAGCACAAATTTGGGGGAGGCGGTGGCTGAATCGGTAGAGAGGCGGCTTGCAGTCCTAATGGACCCAGGATCGAATCTCGGCTGGGGTAGGGAACAGTTTAAGGATTTGAATTTCCTAAAAGCAGACTTTCCTGATCTACCAGATGACCCGCTGACATGTCGTAAAAGTACCCCCGCTAATACCAATACACCAGTCCTGTATGAGACAGCCCTAGCATGTATTCAATATGGACGGTGGGTGTTAGCGCCGAAGTGGTGACATGTGGAGGTGTAGGAGGACTACTGGGCCTTGGGATAGGCAACTGCCCCCAAGAAATAGGCCCTGAGCCTTTGCCCAGAGTCGGACACATAAAAAAAAAAAAAAAAAAAAATAGGATGAAAGTTATGGTTGTGACAACACTTGGCAGGTTGCCACAACCTTGGTGAACTCTGACTGTGATTTGTGGCGAAGTTTGTCTGTGGCGTGCTGGCAGACTTTGACGCGTGGCATCTCAAATGCTTTTACATTGTTTCTCGCAATTTTTAGTTGACTGAGTGATTCAGCTGTTTTTTTTATTTAAATAAGAGTCATATACAAATGACTTTTGGGCTATTGCTCTTGCACAGTTGCTATCATACCATTTTGGGGAGTCGGATCTTTTGGTGAACTGTTGACTTGGTATGAACAATTCCAAACCACCTTGTATTAAGTCAGTAATGCTGAACTGGATAGAACTGATATCACTATAGAAGAAGGACTGCCATGGAATGTCGGCAAGATAATATCTGAATCCATCGGTGTCTGCCCTATCATTGTACCATCGGGTCACATGACAGGTGCAGAATGGGTAGGTTTGGGGGAGCCAACTAATGATGCTTTGACGAGATTGTGGTTGGAGGACCAAGTGGTGACAGTACTTCTATCCTGAGTTGATCCAGATTATTTGCCAGGAATAGATTCAAGAGATTGGCTTTATGGTCAGGATTATCTGGTATTCTGGTTGATTGCATTACTAACTGCATAAGATTAAACAATTCGGGAAACAGCTCATATTCTAGACCAGTATTGCCAGTCGTGGCAGAATACAATAACCATTCTACATTATGTACGTTAAAATCACCCAAAACGGTAACTTCGGTGATAAAGGTGAGGGTAAGATTAGCCAACTGTGTGGATATGGAGTCATATACACTGGGTTCTGCAGTAGCATTGGAGGAGAGATAGACTACACAGATATATTTGGAAATATTTAGATAATTTTGTTTATACTGTGAATAATTAATCAAAATTGGTTGAAGAGTAGTTCAAAACAGTGTCAACTGCAAATTTAGATTTGTCATAACAACAGGTGCCACCCTTGTTACAGAAGTTTGTGAGGAGATTTTAACCAGGAAAACGAAATGGGGATATTTTTGGGATCTGTGAGAAACAGGGCTGAAGGGGATACTGTATGAAAAAAAAATGAACTGCATTCAAATTGGTACTAAGACCACGGCTATTGGTGAGGTATAGGGCTGAAGCTACACTTCTCCACTGAGTAGCATGAACTGTGTAATTGTCACTGTCGGCACAGTCACTTCATAGAGACCTGGAGAACCCTGTACCGACAGTCCTACACTGCTGGTGGTGGCAGTCTGAGCTACCAACGCGTTAGGGTATGAGTGCCATCTTAGTCTCCAGTAATAACAGAGGCATATTTGTAGTTTGTATAGTTCAAGCTGTGTTAATGTTTCATGGGCTCATGAGCAGAACACAAGGAAACAGACACATTTACTTAAGTATTGTTGGTGTTGTGTCAGGTCCTTTCCTTGAGACTGAACTCAATATACCTTGACGTGTTAATAGCTGCTGTTGCATTAGTCCTTTCCAATGAGGCGGGTGTTTATAGTCAGTGTTGCGTTACAATCTTACATTGTGGTGGAGGTCGTTTAGAAAATAATGTTAGGTTGACTGGGGTTAAATTAGTATCATTTACTTACTCATTTATTTATTTATTTAGTTAAGGGTGTGTGGTGCCTCTGATTCCTGTGATGAAGAGGAGATCAAGGCATAATTCAAGTATTTACTGTAGTTGTTGTCTCAGTCCCTTGTGGTGAGGCAGAACTGACAAGAGGAACTGAATTTATCTGAAGTATTTTTAGTTGTTTCAGTCCCTAGCGATGAAGGTGAGGTCTAGAGAACGAGCACATCTGAAGAGCTTGTACTTGGTGTTGTTGTTGGCAGGGTGAGTGATGTGTCCCGTGGAGAGGATGGCGCCAGAGAAGCTGAAAGTGCTGTAGGTGGTGATGGTGTGCTGGCCCAGGCTGAACACAGCGTGATCCACTACAGGGTTCTTACCACCTGTACCGGGATAAAAAAGAACAAGGACTTGATTTATAGGTGGTAGATGGGGTCGCTCACTATCACTCACTCGACATGGTGTAGCGACTTTACCTAAGTTGCAAGTAAAGTGCTAATCGGTAACCCAAGAAACCATTTACTATGCTGGATAGTAACCAAATGACCAATTGACTGGTGGCCTAAGACTCCAGCCAGATGGGACTCTTAAGTGTTTACATCCATGAGAGGGTTGGGGTTTATTGCTCACATAATGCCACTCACGGGTGAGTGAAGCTGGTCATCCTGACTATAATTTTCGGGAACTAGTAGCCTAGCCCCTGGCCTCTATGTTCCTAGTAGGGCAGAAAAGAACTAAATGATAGATGCATGGATTACGACAATGCCTGTCGACTGCAGGTCCAGCAATAATAGTTCAGAAGCTTTCTCAGTAGCAGCTAAAATCGCCTGGTGATGAGCATTACGGCTGCTCTTTGGGTAAGTTAAGGTCTCTCAGGCTTGTGGTCGCGTCGGTTAATGAAGCTTCCTAACACCTCTTCCCAAGTGATTTATTTTTTGATATGGCTAGTTAATCTGAGTATAGTTGTGTACAATACTGTATATATATATCTTAGGAACGGTAACTTTTTTATCAGGAGGCTACGACATCTACATCTTGTGAGTTATTAAGAACGACTGGTGGACAACACAGAATTTACAGCACAGCCAAGAAAAGAAGTAAAAAGGCAAGGATGAAGGGAATAACTACTGTGCATTTATTGGCTGACCAGCTGTTGAGTGGGAGACCCTACTAAATACAGATATAAATTCATACACTTCAATAAATTGCCTTGCATCGCCCACAGGAAACCTTTATCTATCTACGTAACATCCAGTAATTTTTTTGCCCCATTATTAGCATAGAGATCTGGGGCCAGACCACTCTCACACAGAGTTAGCGTGGGCGACCAGCTTCGCCACCCTGAGTGGCATTACGTGAGCACAATCCTAATCATTCCTCAGATGGAAACCCTTAACGGCCTCATCCAGGTGGAGTGCCTTAACCTACCAGACCATCAGGTGTTCATATGGTTATATGGTTACCATCCACTGGACTGCAGGAAACCATATTTTCATCCGTCACTCAGTGTTGAGTCACGTGAGAATTGAACTAAATTGCCTGTGTGGCTGGTGGGCACCCCTGCCTACCACAGTATGCAAAGAGCAAGAAAAGTTTTGAAGAATGACCTTAAATTATGAGACCACTTAGGATTTCACCAAGTGTGGATTGTTGCTGTGCCTATGATGGCTAGCTACATTAACACAACGAGTTGTCTTTGAGTCTAAGGAAACCGTTACCAGCATCTGCCTGGGAGCCTGATTACTCGTTGTTCCTGTCTGACTATTTATTCATAGAATAATCACTCCACACTCTCATGTGGAATACAGTATCAATCTCAATGCAGCAGGGTAGAATAATGATATTTGCGTATTACATACAGTTTAAAGTTGCCACTTGCTCTAAACAAAATTTATAGATTAAATATACCCTTCGTCAGTTTTTATCACTTATACAGTTATTATAATACAACTGCTGGCAAAGAAATGTCAAGCAAACGATATATGGTATCCTTATGGCAGCAGGTCTACTAACCTGGGACAGATTCAGGATGCAGTTTGCAATAACCATCATCTTAGGTGTCAAGTGGTTTATTGCGAAATTTGAACCAATTATTTTTCATCAAGTGTACAGCTGTTAGCCATACAGTAGTTTATGCCCAGCCTCTGCCTAGCCCTGAGCCTGGGTAGAAGGAACTCCATCCGGGATTTCACACCAATTGCAAACTTGTTCTATGGTTCTTTCACCTTTAATTGGCCCAGATGTTCGTCCTTCTGCAACTTACTCCACATAGCTCACAGTCAAAAAATAAATGAAGGAATAAATAATAAAGACAATACTACGTCTTTACATCCTTTCCATAGAATTTTCTCATGAATGGCACCGTATACTAGCGTTAATCACTTGTTACAACTCTGCATCTGAGTTGGAAAGATGGCAATTTTAGGCCAGGTTAGAATTTAAAAAATTAAAGTGTTTTAATTCAAAGGCTTACTAGACAGCACCAGTAGCAGTGTCATCACGAACTGTTCCTCGTGTAGTATAACAGACTTGGAACTCACCTTAACCCTGGACAACAGGTTTTATTTCACTGGCTATGACTTCCTCCAGCCAGGAGTGAGTAGTAGTTGTACTAACAGTACTGTAGAGTAACCTCAATCTTTTGGCCGAGCAGACCCATTAATTACTGGAAAGCAATTCACCCTGCAGGGTGGTCTGGTGCAGTAAGCCAGTGTTCACTTTCAGCAGACGACCCCTGACACAGCCAGGCACGGTGAAGAGTACAGAGGTTTGAATCTTGGATGGACTCCGCACTTGCGTCTCCACTTAGTTAACGGGGAGACCTTAGTAAATCTAACATCAGCCCGAAATTTTGCTGTATGGTTATCACCCAGCGTTGTAAATGGTTTCCTGGATGAGACGACGATGTGCATTACTATGGCTCACAACTGTATGTACTAACCTGCCAGTACCACATCAGAATCCTGCAGTACTTCCTTGCACCACGCCATGTCATCACTCACTACCACAAACACAGGCTGCAGTACCCTGTTGAGATCATACGGGCCCTCGTGTAACACTAAGTAACATGTAATACCTCACAATATATGACATTACATCACATAGGTATTATGAATAAGTGCCCTTATCTCATAGGGTCTCTGTACTTCAATGTCAGGATAACAACTGCATAATAATAATCATCAAAGGACTACAAATGACTTCAATTAAATTTACAACCACTGCTACTCTAAGTGAGACATACAAATGTACTCTTACGGATGACTTACTGTAAACATAATGTTCTCTACAATATATTTTGCGTTTACAGATTACCTTGAAAATTATATAAAACAGAATTATCATAGTACTTTTGCCTCACTCATTTTTTCTTGCATTTCTCATTTCACTGTCCCTCAATATATTGATGAAAAGTGAAGTAGGAGAAGTTAGGAGAAATATACATGTTGCCTCTCCAATTGGTTCAGAGTGACTGGCAACAGATAGTGAGATGTAGAAACTTACTAGGGAGTGACAAGCAAGTTATTCAAGCAAACCTGAAGCCATCCGGCTTCAAAGATTGATTGGAAAAGCAAAAAGGTACATGTACATCCCCCAGCACCCTGCCTATGGCCACTCAAACACACATGTCTTCCAGCGGTCGGTGGTTAAGGTTTGGAGTGACATTTTGAACAAGGTAGGTAATACCGTCCTCTACACAGACTAATAGTATGATGCACAGGCAATCATAAGAAAATATAATGCTGGAACTGACTTCATTTTCATTTTCTAATTGTGACATGGCAGACTTCATACGTAATAACTACAAATATGAGAAACTGGTCTCACGTGTAAAATGCATGTAAAACTAAGAACATGAATAATTACAAACCTCTGCCTATAGAATTCAAAAGCTCTCTGGAAGTACTGGTATGTGAGAGATGGCATCTGGAATTTGCTTCGCATATACCAGATATAGTCAGTTCTTCGCACGTGGACAGTGACCAGCGTGGAATCATGGCGAGAGGGGTCAAACTTTGGCAAGGCTTTACCGATGCTTCTCCATGCTTTTTCCAACACTTCTTCTTTGTAGGCCAGGACTTTTCTCACCAGGTCCCGATGATGCAGGAAAAGGTCACGCGGGAAGGGGTAATTATAGACGTAGTACGATTTTTGGAGTAGAGGTCCCTTCACAGCACCATCTTTGTTTTTCTTGGCCAATGCCTCGCCTGTTTGGTAAAGCTGACCATACAGATCCTCATACCTGTGGAATCATTCAAATAAAGTTCGTATTTTGTTTTTGCTGCCTCCAGATGATCCTACTCAGCTTAATATTAGCTTTTTGAGCTGGAACCGTTAGATATAGCACTAATTAGCCCTCTATTCTTAAAGTTCTTTCTCATGATGAATAGAATCATGTGGAGTTAGGAAAAATATACCTACAGATTATTCATTTATGTTGTTAATTATTATCAGTATATAGCAGGCTATATATCATTTTTCACTTCCATCTTTACTCTGGTTTGGCTTTGATGTTTGGTTGATATGTGAAGATAAACATATTAATAGACATTCTTATTTACAACTTAGTGAAGTAGTGTTGATGACATAGGAGGTTTTGTAGCAGTGTGTGTGTGTGTGTGTGTGTGTGTGTGTGTGTGTGTGTGTGTGTGTGTGTGTGTGTGTGTGTGTGTGTGTGTGTGTGTGTGTGTACATTGCTTCTTTATATTATTATATTAACTACAGTATATATGACTATACTAGGGTGGGCCTCAGTAATACAACCTAAATCAAAAAAGTAATTTTCTAAAGGTGCTTCCTCATAAAATAGTTCATACAGATAAAAATAATAGTTAGTGCCAAATATTGTTCTTAAACGATTTCGTTAACTACTGTCACGCATGCTGTGAATACTACTGGTTTTTGGTCTCCGGGCTTGAGAATAGCTATATTGCTGTTTTTGATTGGAAGTTTTACCTTTTTCAGTGTGGTAATTGAGGAGCGAAAATACATCTTGTAATTCTGGTTTACAAACAACTTGACAAGTAAAAATAAAACACCACAATGGTATACCAGGGCATTTCGCAACCAAGAAATAATGCCGGGAGTAGCTAGGTGGAGTTCCTGTTTTGTTTATGCCAGGGAATTGGTGACGATGCCACTCAACAACTTGCGGTAGATATTGATGTTGTTGCTCGTCTTTCGTTATGACTTGATTATAGTCCTGGACAAGAGCTACAGGAAGAAGTCCATACAAGGAGGGTAGAAGGGTTGCAAGAGAGAAGTGGAGGAGCGATTGGATAAATATGATTTGTAACAGATGGGGGACGTGGAAGGTATGTGCAAGATATTCACGGAAGAAATCTGTACACGTGAGGTGGTGCGTGGGGTGAAGGGAACACAAACGGGGTGAAAGGAACAACATGATGGGGTGATGAGGGGAGGCAAGCTGTAGCACAAAAGAAGAAAGTATATAGTTAGTGGATGAGAGGCAGGGACGTGGAGAAAGTTGAAAGACGGAAGAGAGAGGTGAAAACCTTAGTAAGAGAGTAAGAAGAGAACACATGGGAATTTGGAAGGAATTTGAATGTAAAGTGGAGGGAATGTAAGATAATGTTCTGGAAAGAGGTAAAGAGAGTAAGACAGCGTGATAAAAAAGTTAGTCAGGGAGTGAAAGATAAAAATGGTAGATTGCTAGTGGACAGGGGAGAAAAGGTGAGCAGATAGAGAGAACAATTTCAAGAACTGTTAAACATAGAGAATGAAAGTGAGGCGAGTGTACATGGCTGGGGAATGACTGGGAGAAGGAGTGTGGTGCGAAGAGTGAAAGAAAACAGTATGGAAGAAAGTAGTGGAAGCAAAGAGGAAAGTCAAAATTGAGAAAGCCCCAGGAATTGATGGAGTGAGTGGTGAAATCCTGAAGCATGGAGAGCTAATAATGGAATGGATATGGAAGATGTGCAGATTGGCCAGGAAGGAAGGTAGAGATTGGAAGTCAGGTATAATTATTCCCCAGTACAGAGGAAGAGGGGAAAAAAGAAGTTTGTGGTATTCACAGGGGCATTTGTCTTCTAAGTGTAATAGGGAAAATGTATGGTAGGATACTTATTGACAGAATTAGGGTAATAACAGAGATATTAGTTGGTGAAGAATGGGGAGATTTTAGGAAGGGAAGGGGTTGCATAGATTGGATATTCATTCTTAGGTCTTGAGTGGGAAACTTTCTAGAGAATAGAAAGAGGTTCTATGTGGCTTTCATTGATTTCGAGAAAGCATATGACAGGATGAATAGACAAGGAATGAGGAAAATATTAACCCCTTAACTGCAGGGCGTCACTTTCGTGATGCTTGGGAGCAAGGGATCATACCACGGGGCATCACTTTTGCGATTCTGTGTTATTTTGAATTCGTCCGGGCTTTCAAGTGGTAGCTTGTATCATCTATCAGTACTGCCAATGTCCAACACTAGTCAGCACTCCTAATCTCATCTGTACTCCCATCCATTGTTGACAATTTAGCCATTTCTACCCATTCTTGACTCCCCTCCCTACCTCCCCTCCATTACCCTCTCCTCTCGCCTGCCCGGCCGTGCTATGCTAAGTAAATCTCCCCTGGAATTTTCCACTGATTTCATCCATTGAAATAAGCCCTATGCCTTATTCTTATACCAAATAATATATACCAAAAAGAAATAAGGGAAGTGATAGTGCCATACACCTGGAATTGGCTAATTATCACCTGACAACACCTCATGTGCACTCGTTCGCTAATTTTCGCTGTTTATTTCCCCTTGAAATATGCCGTATAATCTATTCTCGTAATGAAAATATATATAAGGAGGGAAGGGAGAAGCCTAAGTGATATTTACATTCACCTGGAACTACCTAATTTATAATGTATTGTCTAGATTTCCTGCCAATCATTTCATAGCTATATATTAGCAGCTCTCACGAGGCTGACGTTGGCAGTAATGCATTCTCCCTACGTAGGCCACCCCGGCCCACCTGCATCAGTTTACTGTCGTCTTTCAAGGTGAAAGTACGTCGGATTCGCGCCTGCTAACTTCTGGCGCTTTTTAGCCCCATGCAAAGGGACCTGTGACCTCTACCCCCTACTAAACCTCGTGTGGAAAGAGGTAAAGGGCTGACAATTGATAGAGAGTGGCTACGATCTTTCTGGTGAGTACAACGGTGCAAGTGTAACTGTAAATAATGTGTAAATAATGTGTAAACAGCAAGTGAAAGCAATGAATGTAAATATAAGTGAACAATGGAAAATAGTTTTATAAGTTACTGCAAGTGACAGTGCATAACACAGTGTAAATAAAATAGAAAGGTAAATAATGTAAATAAAACAGAGAACGTAAATAGAAATGTAAATGAGTAGTATTATAAGAATACGAGTATACATACTATAGTCTGTTCCATATTAACTGGCGGAGAGAAACCTGTATTTTCCTTCCAAAGTCTGGGTCAAACGCAGAACGCAGGTGACCTTTGAAAGATTATCCCCCTCTTTCCTCAAGCCCCTCCCTTCTCCCTACTCTCCTGAGAGAGAGAGAGAGAGAGTGTGTGTGTGTGTGTGTGTGTGTGTGTGTGTGTGTGTGTGTGTGCGCGCGCGTGTAGATGTAGGTGCATGTGTGTGTACATGATTGTTGTGTTAATATTTTAAAAACTATCTAAGACAGGTTTCAAAATTTCCCATTCATCTTAGACGCACACACACACACACACACACACACACACACATGCTTCCACGCAGGCGCATATAAAGTATATTCTCTATCGACATTTCTTATAAAAATATGTGGAACATGCTGGGACTCTTGGGTGAGTATAGGTTGAGATGAATGGTAACAAAGAAGAGGAAGCAGGGAATGCATGAATGGAGCACCTGCTGACCCGTACTGGTTCAGGTGTGCGTTTGGCCTCAGGTCAAGATGGGTGGAGCATTTGCCCTAAGGTCACATGCAGCATTTCCTGGAACGCCCTTGTTGATGCTTCCCAACATCCCGCCCAGGTCACTTATAATAATGGACAACGCATCATACCACTGCAAAATCATAAATGAAGCACCAACACAGAGCTTACGAAAACAAGAAATTATAAAGTGGCTTCTTGATAACAACCTCCCTCATAACCTTCTGCACACTAAGGCTGAGCTGCTACACCAAGTGAAAAAAAATAAGAAACAAACAAATAAAGACAAGCAATTGTTTGAAATTGATGAAATCGCCAATAATCCTTGTCACCAGGTGCTGCGGCTTCTTCCCTATCATTGCCAGCTCAACCCCATAGACCTAATTTGGGCTCAGGTCAAGGATGATGTGAGGAAGAGAAACTCAAATTCTTCTCGAAAATTACGAGTGATCGAAAGGCTGACGGGAAATGCGACAGAAAAAATAACAGCAGAAAACTGGCAGAAATGTGTAGCACATACAAAAAAAAAAAAAAAAAATGAGAAATGACATTGCTGTAAACCACATGGTAGAAAATTTTGTTATCAATATATGGAGCGAGTCCAGCAGCGATGAAGATGAATAAACAAGTGTTGTGTGAGGTGTCTTGTAAATACTTATTGTAAATAAGAGTTGTGAATATAAATATAAGCCATATACATGCATTGTTTAATATTATACGAGAGAGAGAGAGAGAGAGGAGGGATTTGATTAGATTTGTGGCCTCTTTTAAGAGGGCTAGTTTATTGGACACCCTCCCTCATCCTGTGAGGGACGCAGCGTTATAAATTGCTACAGTTATTCAAAAGGAGAACACCACCTAGTGATGTACACCTGCCATGACGTACATAAGTTACAAGATAATGTTATATACATAATATTGGATCCTGGTAGTGGGATACATACTAGCATAGCTGATACACATTGTACAGTGTGGAAACTTAAGGTTATTGCAGTTGCCAAACTTATCTCAGTACCTTACATTATTGGTGATGAAGTAAGTGCATAAATACTGTAATCTTATAATAAGCGAAATTATAAATATAATGCCCAGTTGGCTGAATAATAGTAGGCTAATGGTATATACCAGGACATGCACAGGCATATACATACACATACACAAGCATACATGTATCTGTAGAAACTTATGCACACATACATGTAGACACACACATACTCATATATGTACAAATACACACATACTCATGCATATACACGAGCCTTTCCACATAGTTACATTGGGGAGGCGAAACCTTTATGTTTTCTTAGTAATTCTTTAACAATACCATTCTCAAGAAAATAAGTAGCCTGGTCCACAATTGTACTCAAGTTAGGGTTCCTGAAGTTCACAAGATTCGGACACTCTAGAATGTAATGATGTAGTGTATGAGGGAGGAAAGGAGGAAAGAACAGAGAGGGAGGGGAGGGATAAACATTCCCTTTTCCTATTCATCACACACACACACACACACACGAGAAGGGAGAGAGAGACAGAGGGTAATGAATATTTCACCATTTTTTTATATAAAACTCTATCTTGATAGAAGTTATTTTCAGCAAATCATATGACTGATATTTTAATACTTATAACGGTTCACCATTTCGCGATGAATTGATTTTCTTAGGTTTGCAAATCAGGATAGAACTCGTAATAATGCCTTCAAATTACACGAATTCATGTTTGGATTGGATGTAGGATTAATTAATAATAGGTCAGAAAATAAAATATGATTGCTATATTTGAATATTAGCCAATAAACAGTTCAAATCTCTCTCTCTCTCTCTCTCTCTCTCTCTCTCTCTCTCTCTCTCTCTCTCTCTCTCTCTCTCTCTCTCAGGAGAGGAAGGAGAAGGGTAGGGCTCGAGAAAGAGTCAGGTGAGGTCACTTTAATCCCTTTGTACGGGCACCTGTGTTCGACTAGGACTTGAGCGTACTTCTTCCGCCACTTTATATGGAACAGAGTATAGGAGTAATGAAAGTGAAAGTTTCTCTCTAGCATGTATGAATACTATGAGTTATGAGAGTGAAGGTGAAAGTGACATTCACTCTCAACGCTAGTATACAGGACGAGAAAGTGAATGCTACGTATTTTACTGAAAGAGAAATTGAATCCCTACAGTGACAATAAACTACTATTACTGAAGGAAACTTATGGATAAAGACTGTAGATATATATAAGTGTTATACAGTAATAGAAATATAAACTGTGAGTGTTTTTATGAATAATAAGTGACAGAACACCATCGGAGAACGATGTCAAGTGGGAAGGTCATACACCCTCGTAATTTTCATTGCTTTCAGTGTTTTTTATTTTGGAGTATGGATTCCAAACTATTTGAGAATCATAGAATAGTGTTTCTAGTGATAATATCAGGCAGTGGTAATCATATTACGGGTTGTTGGGAAGTGTAAAGTGGAGACTACGTTACTCAACTTCAGAGGTCTCCACAAGTCCTACGGTACTCGACGAAGGCTCAACAAACACCCCAGGAAAAAGCTGAAGGTATGTGCCATAAGCATATGTGATTTTAATATTCTAAGACTAATAACTGATTTTTGGCAAATATTTTTAGAGAGTCTGTTGGAGCGCGACTATGCCCGCGGGAGCCACAAGTCAAAGTAAAACAAGCCCGCGGTTAAGGGGTTAAGAATATCTGGAGTAAATGAAGAGTTGTTCAAATCTTTGACGAGTATGTATGAAGGGGCTAAGGCTGCAGTGCGTGTGGATAGTGATCTGAGTGAAATTTTCTATTTGAACGTTGGATTGAAATTGGGATGTGTCATGTATCCATGGTAGTTCAATCTGTATATGGATGGGGTTATAAATGAGATACAAGGTAGTGCAGTGGATGTTGGAGCGACTTTATTGAGAGAGGGCAACGTTTGGAAACTCCCTGTACTATTGTTTGCAGATGATACTCAATTGTTAAGTGAAGACGAGTGGGATCTGCAAGGCTTGGTGAATGAGTTTGGAAGAGGGTGTAAGAAACGGAATCTAAAGGTGACTGTAGGGAAGAGTAAAGTTATGGTCTTCGAGAGAAATGAAGTCGCTGGATGTACAGTGATGTTGGATGATGAAAATAAATAATTGTTGTGCATTTAAGTACCTGGGTTATGTGATGAGTAAGAATGGAAGTTTGAAGGGTGAAGTGCTTGAAAGGGTATAACAAGAAAGAAAGGTGGTTGGTTCTTTGAAAGCAGTGATAAAACACAAGGAAGTGAGTATGGAAGTAAAAAAGTCACTGCATGACTAACAAATGAGGAAGTGAACAAGCATTGTGGTAAGGATGTGGATGTGATACAAAGCGTTTGGAGAAAATTGAAATGGTTTATGCATGTGGCGAGGAAGGAGAGCAAGAGACTATTGAGGAGAGTGTATGTGAGTGAGGGGGAGAGGGAGAGGTAGGCGAAGGACGAGATGGAGGGATGGAGTGGAGAGGTATAGAAGGGAAGGGGAAGTGAGCTGGGAGCAGGGCAGTGAAATTGCAGGTGACTGGGCGACATGGAGGCGATTTGTTTGTGGTCACCCCTAACAGGATTAAGGCATCTTTTTTTTTTTTTTTTTTTTTTTTTTTTTATTTGTCCGACTCTGGGCATAGGCTTCACAGCCTGCTATCAAGGCCCAGCAGTCCTCCTACATACCATACACCTCTACATGTCACCACTTCGGCGCTAACACCCACCGTCCATATTGAATACATGCTAGGGCTGTCTCATACAGGACTGGTGTATTGGTATTAGCGGGGGTATTTTTACGACATGTCGGCGGGTCTTCTGGTAGTGGCAATAGATAGATAGATAGATAGATAAAAGCTACTCCAAGTTCAGCAAAATCATCTACAACGGCAGTAGAGCCCAGTTCCTGTCGTGCTGACTGGAAGGAGTCGTACTCCCAGTCAGCAGGGTGTTTGTCTAGGAAGTCCGTGTTGATGTCGAATGACTCAAAAATCCGGCTTGAAGCAGATATGATGAAATTCACAACAGTCTTATTGGCAATGACTTCCTTTGCTGCTGGGTAACATGTGTTCTTGGTTGAGAATTTTCGTCGTGTTCCCCTTTGACAGCGACCATCATCTTACACTTAACATCCAGGTTAATTGTTCCATCTAATGTATCGAGTCCAGTTACCTCTTCACTCATGCACCACAGGTGACTGGCGATTTTTTTGCCAGCGACCATGGCAATGCTGGAATCAGGACAGGAGAGTAGTCCTTTCAAGAACGCTAGATTTCCAGGTGGAGCAGCAGTTGTTGATACAGCATCGAACCAGGCTTTGATATATAATACTGAAGTGAATTTCACAAATCGTCCCTGGCCAGTAAGCTCAGCAGCAGTCATTTGGAACTGAGCCTGGAACAAATTCATCTTGATTCCATGGATCATGAAGGCCATCCACCTTGCACAATGAGCGGAACTTGGCCGGAGGAAGGTGAAGGTTGCCCATGGCGGATGCTCACCAAAGAGAACAGTGACTTACTTAAGAATTTTACGATAATCATCTTTAGGTTGAGCGATGTCGAGTTCTTTGATGCAAAATGGCATACAATAACTTGTTTTTTGCATCTGCAAAATGCACTGACCACCACAGGATCCAGATCAATGGGCAAACAATGGCTCAAACTTCTCTTGATCGACAGTTTACCAACTTAATTGGAAAAGCTTGAATATGGCTGTATCCGGACCAGAAGATAGGGTGAAGCACATCGTGAAAACTGCTCCTGCAACCAATGCCAAGATGTGATGACGGCATGCAAAATGAAATAGTGGGCGTCCCAGCTATTGCTGCAGAAGAATGCATGCACCAAATGCTGAACCAGTGTTATTAGATGTCGTATCAATGCTCATACGGACCATCTACTCTGATAACTCCCAGTCCTTGAGACATTGCATCACAGCATTGGCCGTTGCTTGTCCAGTACTTGGAGAAATCTTCGGTACACCAGGAAGCTTTGCAGTTCCTCTTGTGTTGATGACATTGACATGAGCATGGTCAACCTTCTCCTTACTGTCATCTGGAAGGATTTTCCCATCCAAGTTGATGATTGGACTCCTGTCACCAGCAAGAGATTCCAGGGCCCGTACCTACGAAAATACTAAGTATTCATCTGAGACTTCCACTTAAGTATTGTGAGGTCGCACTCAACTGAGTGGAGTACTTAAGTGTTGCTTTCGAAGCTGCTGAGTGTAGCACTTAGCGGAGTTTAGGAGTAAAATACTTAAGTACTGTAAGTTAATATGAAAAGCAATAATAGCAAACCTACACACAGAATTTTTGTGCTTTATGGTATAATGAATGCATAAATGCTTAACATTAATTTATTAAAAATTAAAATATCATCCACTATAAAGTTTTGTAGCAGTAAATCAGAGTACAGTGGAATTTCTAATAAGTACATTTTTTCCTAATTTATATATTTCTGTCGCCGTCGTCTGCATTGTTTTCATTACAAACGTGGAGGAAGTTAACCAAAACCGCGTTACTCTATTAAAATGGAAGCTCATCCCAAATCTACCCCAAAGAGGACAGCCAACTGGTCAAAGGATGAAGTGATGTTGCTCCTGCAACTTATTGAAAAGAGAAGAAACATCATAAAGGGAAAATTTGGCCCTAATTTAACTATGCAACACAAGCGCCAAGCTTGGGAAGAAATAGCCCACCGTGTAAATGCGTCCTTCCCTCTTGCTGTACCAAGGACAACACAGGAAATTGAAAAAAAGTGGCAGAATCTCCTCAGCCGAGGAAAGAGGGATCTAAGTGCCAGAATGAGGCAGTATAACCAAACAGGTAAGTTTGGTTTTCTTTCCTTATTGGTGAAAGAAAAAGAAAAATCATAGCTTTCTGTCAAGTGGCAAGAACACACTTGTTGAATAATATGTCACAAATGTCATAGTTTGCCGTAATGCAGGGTAAAGATTTTTATGAACAAATCCTAAGGTGACTATAGGTACTTAGTTATTCAACATATATATTTTTTTTTTTTTGGGGGGGGGGGCATGATTTTGACCAGTCACTTTTCCCAAGAGGAAAAGAGATATCACACTTTAGTCAGTATTACTGATTGCAACAAAGCAATTTCCATTTCTTTAATATCCTTTTCTGTTCATATTGAGGTGGTTCTTCTCTATGGAATTTCTGTCGGAAATGCATCATTGAGATGATTTTGCTAAGTATGAGTACTTATCCTAATAGCCATGGCACCCCATAGTGGTCAGGAGCACCGTAGTTTACACAGAGTTCAAATCTAGCAATAACCTAACCTAAACAAACGTAACTGGTCAATTGTCCATTTCACACTTGTGAATGTTCAAGATGAAACTTTTTTGTATTGTTCTCCATGTGTTTGATCAGATTTTGATACTTGACTCTTGCAGAAATGCCCTTTTTTTCCCATTCCCCATACTCCAGTCAATCATAGGGGACTCGAGGGAAATACGGGGAACGCACTGGGGATTGCTTGTGACAAAATGTATTGCAAATAGCTTAAAAATGGGTCTGGTGAAAATTTTCCCTATTTTCACCTACATTAAAAAAAAAAAGACTAATAAGGGGAATTTACTCATTTTAAGTAATTTGTGGTCTTTCTGAAAAGTTTCTCCTTTGATATAATTCCCTAGATATCTGTCAGACCTAACCTATCCCAACTAGACCTAACCTAACCCTAATATGAACAGAAAAGGGTATTTATCACACACACATAAAGAAAAAAAAAAAACTCACTTCTGTTGCTGATTGGTCACATTGTCCCACGGTGTTTTTCTGAGGAATCTTTGCCCAATGCAGTCAATTATGTCAAAGTAATTTTCAGTAATCATGGTCTACATGTGTTTCATTATCAGGTGGTGGCCCCCCAGAAAAGGAAGATGATTTTGTGGTTGATGGTGTGGGGCAAATAATAGACAAGGATAATGTTTCAATCCTTGGACTTGAAACTGGCTCCCCTGGTGATTTGGCAGTCCTACAACTAGAAGAACTGGACAGGTATGTCAGAATTACTCAGTTCTGTGATTTTTTTTTCATATATTTACAATTTATTTATCACTGGACGCCACCACCAAGTGACGTTCTCTATCCGGCACAATAGCAAGAGAAAGCTATTGACTGTCACATTCTTCCTGGTGAAACGAGCAGTTTAACGTATTTACCATGGGTCCGGATGTTTACACAGTTGATGCATGAAACTGAACACTATTTGTAACATGCCAGTTAAGATATCACCTTTAACACCAATTCACATATTAAAAAAAAAAAAAAAAAACTTACATTTTGTACATGACTTGTAAAGAAGGAGCAGGCATGTAGATAATGAGAGAGTAATAATAGCAAAAGGTTCTCTAATATTAATAGCTACAGTTCAAGTACCGGTATGGTAGCGAGACCATTCAAGTATCATATTATGTATCTTCATTATTCAAGTTAACAACATATATTGTATATACATATGATTTTGTCTTATATTTTCCTTCCCCATAGGTCAAGCAAAGGCTGTAGCATTTTTTTTTTCCTTTTTAGTGTACCAGGCCACTAAAAAAAGATATTTTCTTTCAGGGTGGAAGACACAGTCATACTGCAGGAAGAAGATGCTGGGAATAGTGGTGGGATGACACAGTGGAGAGAAGCACCAGGAAGAACAGTAGCTGCAGGGAATGGTGCTGCGACAACAGGGTCAGTGGAAGCAGCAGGAAGAGCTAAACCAAGGCCTTCAGTAACTGTACCATTGTTGCCAGATCATCCAACAAGGACTCCAGTGATACAGCCCATGGACTCTATGCTCGGAACATTTATTAATAGCCAGCCTAGAGAAGATGTTGCAGTGTTGGTTAAAGAAGCATCTAAGGCGTACAGAGCTCAACAAGCAGCCATTAGAGCTCAAGAGGCAGCCTATAAAGAAATAGCAAATTATTATAAATCTATAACAAAACCTTAGGTTTTGTTGTTTTTGTTTTTGACATTCCTCAGGCTGTTGTGTTGCTTGTAGTTTTTTTTTTTTTTTATGCAGCAAATAAGGAACCAAAGGTCAATAAAATATACATCCAGTCATGCCATTTTTATTACTCATGTTAGAAATTAATACTAGGTCACTCCCATTATCTGCATGTAGTCTTCCATGATGCATTTGATTGTTAATGGTGAGGTGTGGGATGCAGCAGTGTTCTGCTGTTCATGACCAATCTAACCTTATTTTCCTACCATAGGAATAACCTAGCCATATTAACCTAATCTAATTAGGGTTCTTCCAGATATGCACATCCCAATCAGTAGGGTTTTCCAACCTAAGGTAAGGTTGGGTTGAGTTGGGTTACCAGTGGGTTAGGTTAGAATAAGATTGGTTAGGGTTGAATTAAGTTGACTGTGCACAACTGATGGAACTCCCTAATTTTAATGTACATTTTATGGAAAAAAAAAAAAAATATGCAACCTAACTTTATAGTTCTACCAAACCAATGCTCAAATGACCCTAATTTCAATGCTTGAAATATGTTGACCATTCCTGACAAATTTAATGCCAGTACAAAAACAGAATTAACTTTGCCAAAACTTAAGTGCACTAAACAAATAACCTAACCATACTCCACCGATCCTACTTTTAATGTAAATACGACCAAATGGCATAACTTAGCGTGGAAACTCCCAGAATTGTTGTTAACAGACTATACTGTGTTTGTTGAGTGAAGATAAATGGGAATTTCAAGGACTGGTGAGTGAGTTTGGGAGGGTATGCAAGAAAAGGAATCTTATAGTGAATGCAAGTAATAGTAAAGTTATGGTGTCTGAAAGGAATGAAATGAGTGAATGCAGAGTGAGGCTAGATGATGAAGAAATAGGAAATGTGAGTGTATTTAAGTACTTGTGAGTATGTCTTCTGTGGAGAAACTGTAGAAGGCCAAACTGCCACACCTACCCCCTGCCCCTCCCAACAGGACACGATAATCAGCAACTGTAGTATGATCCACACGAAGAAACCAAGTTGATCATCTTCTGGCAGGACCTTCATGCTTCAGAACTGTGAAAGATTTGAGGAAGTTGAAATTTTCCATTTAATGAAAGAACTTCAGAAGTGTAATGAAGCAGAGCACAGTAAGGTTAATGATGTAGAGTTTAGCTATCTGATATAATGGACTGAAGGGTATGAGATTTTAAGTAGAGCAGCTACCAATGCTGAATGAATTTCATTGCAGAATATATATTTTTTATCATTAGTATATTTCCTAATTTTGGGATCATCAAGGTGTTCAAGGACCTTAATACACATGTTACTCCAAAAGTGCAATAATCTAATAAATATCTTTACCCAGCGTGGGTGCTTAAGCCTACGGTATTCCATTTTTTTGCTTATGTGAACCACAATTGCAATTCCAAATTTTGGTAAGATGCCGCTGACCAAGGTGATATGTTCTCATGACCTCTTACCGGAAGTTAAGGTTTGCAATATGATCTCTGATAAAGAGACCATTTTTAGCCAGTCCAGGAGGAAGCTGCCGTACTTGGTTTACTTCATCAGGAACATCTTCATCTTCGATGTGTTCCTCCTGCAAAGGCTGATCCAAATTTCTCTCTTTGCAAAGATTATGTAGAGCAGCACATGCCATTATAATTTTGCTGGTTTTCTGTGGGCTTACTCGCACCTCACCATGCAACACATGAAACCTGCGTTTCAGTTGGCCAATTCCCCTCTCAACTACACATCTTGCCTGCTTGTGTGCCCTGGAATTGAAGAGCACAATAAATATTAAATAACAAACACTAAGGTTAGGTTAACTTAAGGTTAACTGTCAGGGTATAGCATTAGGTTTGCTAAAGGAAATCATTTAGTTAGGTGAACAGTAGGGTAGGTAAAGTTTTAGCAAAAGCAGTCCTTAATATTTACCAACTTAAGTTCTAAGTGGATAATATAAAAACTGGAATTCCTCAAGAAGTGCACATCCATCTTTTTGGTAAAATTTTTATATAATGCTGCCAGAAACCCCAAAGTAGAGGTGTTAACTGACTGAACTCTACTACAAATATAAAAGAAAGACCAAAACCCCCCAAAGAACGAAAATAGTTCCTGTGATACTGTTCTTGTACACTAACCAAACTTAATCTACGCTAACTAAACAAGACCTAACCAAACTCAACGACCTAACCAAATATAATCATACATAACTGGCTAACTAGACATAATCTAACCCCACCAAACCTAACCTTACCCATCCAGACCTAAAGTAAAGATTAATACTGTACTTATGCAGCACTACTAAAATCATAACAATGCATTTGTGTACATACTGTCTATCAGTGCTCCCCATTATTTTAGGAGATATTGCCATACAGTCGGTAATAAAAGCAAATATGGTACAAGTGACTGCACTTCTGGTGAAATACCACACTTATGTAGGACAAGTTGAAACAGACTGACAGAGCAATTCTACAAGTTTACCAGTACCATATTTAGTATAAGGACTCCTTATTATTTTTTCCAACTCATTTAGTAAGTGGACAATATGCATCCTACCTGTTGTAAGCTTCCTGTGCCTCAGTCTGTGGTTGGAGGTATTGGGTCAGCAGCCATCATTGACATGGATACCCACTATCTCCGAGAAGGTAACAACCAGCTGGTACGTGTCTTCTTTCAAATAGTTGTTTAAGGCCACACTCACTCCAAATTCGTGCATCATGGGTTGACCCTGGCCATTTCGCTACCACATCCAGTATTCTGTATTTGGCATCAAAAATCAACTGTGTGTTAAGACTATGAAAGTTTTTCCTGTTGACATACTCAGCCTCATAATCTCTGGGGGCGACAATCCTTATGTGGGTACCGTCAATTACTCCAACTACTCCCCGGAATCCATAATTTTGCATAAATTCGGCTTGCTTTTGATGAATGTCTTGTGGCCGGGTTGGAAACTTTATAAATCTTGTCAGGAAAGCTGGTGTTACGAGAGCATTGAGTGTCTGAGTTATCACTGTGCTGATCGATTGCTGGGATAGCCCTAAGTCATCACCATTGCACATTTGCATCTTTCCAGTTGCTAAATATCTTAGTGTTATGAGCACTTTCATTTCTGAACTGATGGCTTTATTCCTATTTGTTCGAGGTGATACAGCATCTCTCACAAAATCAGTCACTAACATTATTCCGGCACGGCCTAATCTATACCTCTTCACTAGTTCTGTATCATTATAAAGGTTCAGAACGTCTTTTCTTTCCATATAACGCCGCACTCTTCGCATTCTTGCTTGTTGTTGTCCGTCCATATGGATGTTTGAGTATTCAGGAGGAGCATTTAAGTCACCTCACTGGGGACACTCAACTTTGTCGTCTGCTAAGTGTACTCAAGGGTAGTTAGTATTTTTGTCAGTATAACTTAAGTATTCTACTCAGATTTAAGTGCAACATCCAAAAAAATTTGTCTGCTAAGTGCACTCAACAATACTTAGTATTTTTGTAGGTACGGGCCCAGGATCTTCTCCATGATCACTTCCCACTGGGTTTGCCTATATCACTTAATCAACTACTGATTGACTGCCAATTATGAGAATTCATGACCCAAGGCAGAAGCTGCCTAGGATAGTGCATGAACTGAATATCAGTCTCTGACTTCAATGCAGTCAAGTGCTGCATTCAGCTATGGTGGAACAATGTTCCTTGCACGGCCTAACCTCTTTGCAGAGGAAGGGGCACCACCGCTCTTGCTATCATTGGCTTCATCACTGCTGCTGGTACTGCTGTTCGGCGAGTATGTCAACTCAACAGTCTCTTCCCTCATTGCTCGTTATTATACTCTTGCTGCACTCTCCTTGTCATTGACTGGTTGTGTTGAAGAGACCAATCCTCTTTTTCTGCTAGGAATTTGTCGACACCGACAATGAAGCCCAGTATCCTCAACTCTAGTTGTGCTCTGAAGAATTCACGGTCCTCTGGAACTTTGATCATCTGAAGAGCCTCAACATGGGCAGTATCAGATAAATCACTGGTACTTGCTTGAAACTCATTTTCTCTCTTTATCTGTGGTGTACATCGTTGAGCTTTTCCCTTAAGAATAGACCGGTACTGCTTCACCTTCTTTTCCAAAATAGAAACCGTACTCCGCTTTTCTGCAGTTGAGATTCGCGCCTTCTCTCAGATGCATATTGTTTCGTGAACAAGTTCAGTTGCTGAGCCCTTTACTTCCAACTTTTCGCACTAGTGTAACTTGAAATACCGCCTAAGATGGGAGATGATTTTCTGGTATCACGTCAGCTGGAAAAGTCAATTAGCCACACGTGATCCTGTTTTCGGGTCGCACATTCCATGAAAGGACTAGATAAGTCCAGAAAAGATATCCTAGAATGAAACCAAACACGATGTTAGTTACAATGTTTACTTCCTTCATGAAGTTATACTACTCAGTACTTCACCATAACAACAGCTTGACAACCTAAGAGTATTACCTTGTTTATTTGAGGTTTGTTGGAAACAGTGTTTTGATATATTCAACTTGAGACGATGTACTCAGTAGCGAAAAAATCCAATAACTGATGAACGGTTTGTGGCTGATTATTTATATATGATTCTGTGGATGTGGCTGTCTGGGCCAAGCCGGAATATGATGAAATGTCTAGAACACACTACCATTGGCGGGCTGATGTTATGCCAGTAGGCTTGGTTAGAGTATCTAACTAGACTAGTTAAATTTATTGAATCTGATTTAAACTTTTGCATCTAATCAAACTGAAAGTTATTATATCTACAATTCAGAAAAATTTTATGAATAGTAAGATAAATTGAAAGAGTTATGATGTAACACATCTCAGTCAGCTGATACGGGGTAATGCAGGATCATGTGACAGCGGCAGACGTTAATGAAAATGAGAGAAATTTGGCAAAAATCAGTATTTCAGTGAGTGCAACTAAAATAATGCAAAATACTTTCGAAATAATGATAATGAATTTTGGGAACCACCATAACGCATATGCAGCATCCATATTGTTGCATAGGTAACATACAAGGGGACAAAAGGTGTAATATGCAATGTAAATTGCTGAGAGAGACTAATGTTAAGAAGTGTCCTATTTATGTGCACTTAGAGATTTTGTTGCACCTCTTCCTTAACAATTTGTTCTGCACACTGCACCTCCGTATCCTCTAGTATAGTACTGATGGAAAACATTTAGATGTGAAGGATATACACAAGGTGGTCCATATATAACACTCCTCTACCACTCTGCCGCGCGATTTTTCGTGTGTTGTGGGGGCGGCTCAATCAGCGTTATCCGTGTCTATCCCACATTGTTCATTCATATCCTACTCCTTTTGCAACACCCATGCCCGCATCAGCAGATGAAGCCGTCCCCGCAACACATCAGTTACTAACACGTTGGTTTCTTCCGGAGCGTTATTTTCGGGCATCATGTGTTAAAATTAACGACAAAACAAAGACGTAATACATATTGTTAACAACAGGGAGTTACTGGGTCTTATGCTATCTTGAACACGGCCCTTTGGCTCAACAAGGTTTATAAACACGGCACCTGATTCTCGTAATATTACCACCGAAGCAGGCTGGGTTTCTGACAGGTAGTTCTTGAATACCTTAGATACTGTCTTGTGCATTACCCATGTTACGGCCACCTGGAAGAAATGAACGAAAAACAAATAACATCAGATTTAGAACAGAACAAGTTCAGACGTATAATAGGTGACAAAAGTTGTATCATCAACCCAAGGTCGTCTGTGTGTGTGTGTGTGTGTGTGTGTGTGTGTGTGTGTGTGTGTGCGCGCGCGAATTTGCCTCTATCTCCTTTTCTATACTTTTCTATACCATCTTTTCTAAATACTTATTTTCCTTCAAAACATTATATTCAGCATGCGAGAGACGAGTTTCCAAGCTTCCTGGGTTTGATACAGCCTACACTTACCATTCCCATACAAAAGTACTTCCATAAACTGACCAAAATCATCTGGTATAGACGAGAATATACTATAAATGATGCGCTGGGACTGAAAGAGCAAAGCTCTGGACACATGAATTGGGCATATAAATACAGAATAACATGCAGCAAAACAGGAGAGAGAGAGAGAGAGAGAGAGAGAGAGAGAGAGAAACGTGTTACATGTATTGTACTATCGAGCACAAAAGTTCCTTCCCTTTGTGAAACACACCATGAATCTGAATCGCATGAGGTTCAGCCATCGAGCTAGACAGAACTGCTGCCCTGATTCGCCAACGGACGTCCCCGCATATACAAAGAATGAAGAGAGGGAGTGGAAGGTGGGTGACGAGTAGTAAAAAGATTATTTTTTTTTTTTTTTTTTTTTGTGGGTGGTGGTTGGGGGTGGATGAAATCATAACCTGATAACGTAAGGTTTCTGATTGTGATGTTCCATGGCAACATATCTTAAAAATTCAGTAGCTAAGTTGGAAAAAAAATAAAAACGACCAAGAGATATAAGCCATGATTACTAGCTAAAAGTTGATACTCTTGTCGGTGCTGTATTTATCCAGATGGTAACTCGTGGGTGAAGAAGGAGCAACTGAGAGAAGGAGGAGATGGTGGCTCATATATATATATATATATATATATATATATATATATATATATATATATATATATATATATATATATATATATATTGTTACATAGCCTATGATTTCATCATCCTTTGTATAATTCTAACGTACAGTATGCTGCATGTTTGATCACGAGCGTGTTCTACCTCACTCCCCCCTTCTACCCTTTCTGTTGTTCAGAGCAGGATTGTCAACTCTTTGTCCCCTATGGCTTCATTTGCGCGTCCTTCTTACAAGTTGTATCAAGCTCTGCCGGCCCCTATATAATGAGCTCAGTCTCTGCATTGATTGCCACTTAGATCTACTCCTCACTTTGCTCACATCTCTGTCCTCCCCTGTACAGTTGTTATTATTTTTGTGAGTGCCCAGGAAGTCTCCAACCATCTAGCAGCTGTGTAATTTGAGTATGAGTGTTATTGCATTTTTCTTGTACTGTATAGCATAAGGTGTTAATTCGTAGACCTAGTGAGGTTTTTGTGATTCATGTGTTTTAGGTATCAGCCATTATTAATAATATTTTGTATCTGTCATAATATATCCTGCATTCACAGAGCATTATCCGGTTTTCTCATTTTATCAGGGTTGACTTAGATAAATTTACTCTTGCTAATTTCGTGTTAATAGAGGCTATTGCAGTTAACCATATATTTAACCTGTTTTTGCCATTACATTATCCTTATGAGTCCTGAATGTTCTGTTGATAGTTTAAGCATTAATCTTTAACTTGTAATTTTACCTAACTCTTTTGTTTTGAACCTGGAACTTTACGGGACAGTAGTGATTTTTAGTATTCTCACTTAAAGTGTTCATTATCTCTCTCTGTTCCGTAGCATAAATTTGGCGACCTCTTATCAGGATATTCAGGATATTATCATAAGGATATTGCTTGATATTTTGTGACTGTGATTTATTTATGATGTCTACTATTACTATGCTTGATGAAGCCAAAGATTTTTTGTCAAATGTGCAAACAGTGTGTGATGTAGAAAACAGAACAAAGAATGAACTTAAGCTTGTTGCTCAACAATTGGGAATTGCTGTTCGCTGTCATCATTCTAAAGATCATATTGTTGACATGATTAATGAAAGCTTGTTTAATATAACTCCTCCAAATGAGCAAACGCAGATTAAAATAGCTAAGTTACAGCTAGCCCTGCAGGAGGCTCGTGCTAAGGAGGCTGACTTTCAGGCTCATGCAAAGGTGGCTGAGTTTCAGGCTCGTGCTAAGGAGGCTGACTTTCAGGCTCATGCTAAGGTGGCTGAGTTTCAGGCTCGTGCTAAGGTGGCTGAGTTTCAGGCTCGTGCTAAGGAGGCTGAGGCTCAGGAGGCTGAGTGTGTGGCTCGTATTCAGGAGGCACAGGCACAGGCTCAGGCACAAATTGAACTACTGTAGCTAGGATTCAGGCAGACCATGAGTATCGCATGAAACAAGGTGGAACTGGATCATCTAGCTCTGATGATTTTGATGTGGCTAAAAATGTTAAACTTGTCCCTCCTTTTAATGAATCTGATTTAACAAAGTATTTTCAGTTGTTTGAGAGGGTAGCTACAGGTTTTAATTGGCCCAAAAATTATTGGCCAGTACTCCTTCAAACTGTTCTCACCGGAAAAGCTCAAGTAACTTATGCATCTTTGCCTCAGGATCAATCTGATAATTATGATGTAGTTAAGAGCTTGATTCTTAAGGCCTATGAGCTTGTTCCTGAAGCCTATAGAGTAAAATTTAGGACAACTTATAAGCAAGATAAGCAATCCCATGTTGAGTATGCAAAAATCAAAGAAGATCTGTTAGAGCAGTGGTTAAATTCTAAGAATGTGAATTCTGATTTTGATAAATTTAAGCAGATGATTTTGCTGGAGGACTTCAAAAGGTGTATTAATAATGATGTAAGCCTATATCTTGATGAGAGAAGAATAGATAATTTGTCTGATGCTGCAGTTTTAGCTGATGAATATGGTCTCACTCACAAGAGATATTCTAGAGAAAAAAGGAAAGCTGAGAGTAAGTACGTTGCCTCTACTCAGAGTATAGGTAACAGGAAAGAGAATAAAGATGATGTTTCTCAGGAAGTAAATACCAGCTTCACCTCTAGATTTCAGAAAAGTAAATGTACTTATTGTAGTAAGCTTGGTCATACTACGGAGAAATGTTTCAGGAGACAGCGTGATGTGAACAAAAAGGAGTCTTTTAATATTTAGTCAATTGGTCTAGTGTCCATCCTTGAGAGTTCCCAGAATTCTTTAACCGAGTTAACTGAACCTGCTTTGAGGGGTAAATTAAATTCTCATGATGAAGCTCCTCTTTTGAGCAGTAACGTGGGTGACACTTTCAAGAGTTCATGTGCTAATTTCCTGTCTGATGGTTTTGTCAGTCCTCTGGACAGTAATGACAGGAAATCAGTTAAAATATATCGTGATACAGGTGCTTGCCAATCCCTTATGCTGACCAGTGTTCTAGGCTCTAATGTTAATTCCTCTGATGAAACTGTAATCTTACAAGGTGTAGGGAATAATTACTTCTCTGTCCCTCTGTGCAGAGTGAATTTAGAGTCTGGTTTTGTTAATGGTTCCGTTATGGTTGGGTTGGTTGAGACACTCCCAATGTCAGGTGTAACTTTCTTAATTGGAAATGATATTGGTGGAAGTCAAGTGTGTCCAGCTCCTCAGTTGTCTAGTGAACCAGTGGCTGCGACCCAGGATTGTGATGTCCCTGATGTGTTCTCTGCATGTGCTGTCACTAGGGCTAAGTCTAAAGTTACTGGTGATTTAGAGTATAATGATGATGATGATGTTATCCTAGCTGACACTTTTCTTGATAATTTGGACCACTCACCAGATGAGGCAGTACTCCGTAGTGTTGATAATTTGTCTCGTCAAGAGTTGGTTGAGTTGCAGGTTGCTGACCCTGAGTTGAAAGGTCTAGCTAACTCTGCTTGCAGTGAGGAAGAGTCAGCTGGTGCTTCTACTTGTTATTATATAAAGTCAGGAGTACTTATGAGGAAGTGGAGACCCCCAACAGCATCAGCCGACTGTGAATGGGAGGTTGTACATCAAGTTGTCATCCTCCCCACTGTAGGGGGTCACCTTGACGTGGTGGTGGGGCTTGAAGCATGGTTGGCAGTGCCACCTACTTGGGAGGCAAGCCTACCTTCGTAGGGTTTGGCATTTGTCGGCCTTGTGGACCAAGCACCCCCTACATCACTGGTAGAGGAGGCCTACTGGTGATGTCAGTCCCTGCCCATTTGCCATCTAGGGTGGGGCTGTTGCCTCCCCACGTGCTTGCCGTGCGTGGCGTCCCGTAATGCTGGGAGACGGGAGTCGTGGAGGTTGAGGGATGCTGCATGGTGTGCCCTGCAGCTAGCAATACACCTCTTTGGTCCCTTATTCTGGCTAGACAGGTGGCCTGGTTGGGCCCGACCAGGTCAATCAGCTGGTCACTGGCTAGCCATCCAGGCTAGTTACCTAGTGGCTTTAGGGTCAAGCGGGCACTGGGGGACCTGGTGGCTCCTATCGTCCTGGAGTCACCCTTGTCAGGGTCCCTTGGTGGTTACCTGCGTATACTTTCCCACTACCTCTGGGGTCGCCAGTGGTGCTTTCCCTGGCATATGGCCTCCCCTTGTTGGGCTCCATGGTGGGTGGAGGGGTGGGGGAATGAAGGTGGTTAGTTTTTAATATGGCTTCAGTTAATATTTTTGCAGCTGACGACCCTGGTTCCGTCCCTGACCATCCTTCAGAGTCTTCCTCCTGTGCGCCTCATGTGCCTCTGGCTGGTGAGGCCCACATTGCCACCTTGGAACCATACCTGCCTGGTTCCAGTGGTTTGCGGTCAGTGGCCACTACAAAGAAGAATAGCTGGCAACAGACAACATCTTGTGGACATGCCCGTGAGGTCCTGCCAAGTGTCTATGAGAGGGTTGATTTCCTAAGGTACTACACCATTCGTACTTTGGATGGTCAGCCTATTGGGAATCTGGACATTTTTACTGTTCATCGGCACATTGTGTCAATCTGTGGGAGAGAGCTGAAGATTTCACCTCAGGGGGATGGTAGCCTCCTAGTGGAGGTTACATCCCCTGAAGAGGGTTCCTGGCTGGCTGCCCAGTGTAAGGACCCGGATGCACTGTTCACTTGTGTTCCTCATGCCTTTTTTAATCATAGTCGAGGTGTTGTTTTCTCAAAAGACTTATTGCGTTAGAGTGAAGAGAAGCTGCTTGAAGAACTCCTGGTCCATAGGGTTGTTAAAGTGGAGAGGTTTCAGAAGAAGGTTGATGGTGTTCTTACCCCAACTCCATCCTTGTTGCTGACGTTCGACTGTACTGTTCTCCCTCCATCCATCAAGGTGGCTTGGTTGTCCCTTAAGGTCAAACCCTTTGTACCAAATCTATGACGCTGCTACCACTGTCAGATGTACGGGCATGTTGGGCGAGTCTGTCATCGTTTGCAGCAGGGCCTTCCAGTGGTGTGTGTCAGTTGTGGAGCATCCAATCATGCAGGACAGGACTGTCCTGGACCTGTTTGTTGTTTGCACTGTGGCGAGGCACATCCTGCTTCATCTAAAGACTGTGCCCGGTTTTGCTTGGAGAAGGAGATCCTCCTCATCCGTAATCGAGATAAAATAAGCTTTCCTGAGGCCAGGAGTAGAGCTATGTCATCTGTTTTCCATAACGGAGTGTCTTATGCATCAGTTTTGTCCGGTCATAGCCGTTCTCGTCGTCCTGTCCAGCAGCAGACCCGAGTTCCTCCTGTTGTGTCAGCTCCTATGCCTTCATCTGCTGATTCCATGCCAGTGCAACAATCTCCCGCACTTGAGTTGGTTGCTGCTACAGTTCAAGACTCGACCTCTACATCTATGGTATCCCCTGGTAGTCATGGTGCACATTCTTCATTTGCTAAACGTCATCGTGGTTCCTCAGAGTCTTTGAGTCTTGAAGATCCTCCAAGCAAGGTGTCGGTCATGGAGTTCACATCCTCTGTAGTTAGTCCATCTGTACAACAGCCCTCAGACCCTGCTTCTGGGTCTTCGGGGGCTTCTGGGGTGTCAGGTCAGTCTGGCACCTCTTCCTCCGGGGTATCAGATGTTCCTCCTCCGGTTACCTTGGAGGATCCTGTCCTGCCCCCTCCACGTTTGGAGGCCAGGACCCCAATCCCTCCTGCTCGACCTCTTCGTTCACTGGGGGCCCAGGGGAGGGTTTGGAGTAGCTCTTCCTCTCCTGCTGGGCAGCGACAGGTTTCTGTGAAGTCTCCCAACACTTCGCAGACCCCAGGCCCTCGTTCTAGCCATGCTGCTGCCCGTGACATGCCCCTTAGTGGGCGTATCCGCATTCCCAAGAAAATTGTTTCCCAGGGTCGCTCAGTGGTTTCCACTAAGTGACCCTTTCTTTTGTGTATATAGTTCCTCTATTTTAATATTTTTAGTATTTTTTTTATAGTTTTCTGTTTGTCCCTCTCCCCTGCCCCTTTTTATTTCAATAGTTTTAATGGCTAATATTATTCAATGGTTTACGAGCCAACTGGGAGGAACTCCGTTGGCTTCTGGCTGAGTATTCACCTGTGTGTGTTTGCCTATAAGAGACAATGGTTGGTGATGCTGCGCCTCCCAGTCCACCTGGTTACCAGGTTTTTTATTCAGATCCTCTTCCTGGACAGGGTCATGGTGGGGGTGTGGCTATTCTAGTACGCAGTGACATACCTTAAACTGCTGTGAGTCTTAACACTCCACTGCAGGCTGTTGCTCTCCAGATTTTCCTTCCCCGTTGTTATACTGTGTGCTCTTTGTACTTCCCTCCTAGTGCCACTATTGAGAGGGTTGATCTTGAAAATCTTATTCGTGCACTTCCCTCGCCCTATTTCTTGCTGGCTGACATGAACAGTCATCATCCCCTGTGGGGTGGCTCCACAGCTGATGCTAGAGGTACTATGTTAGCCTCCATTGTGGAGGATGTGGACCTGTACATTTTAAATTCTGGTGAAGTTACTTACTTCCATAGTCAAACGGGTATTTTTACTTCTATTGATTTGTCTCTGTGCTCTGCAGGGGTAGCCCTGAATTTTACATGGGCTGTGTTACCAGACTTACATGGCAGTGACCAATTCCCTATTTTATTAAGATCGCCACAGAGTGCGCCTCGGCGTCGTCTTCCCCGCTGGAGCTTGGATAGGGCGGTCTGTCTGGTTTTTGAGGAGCTGTGTTCCCCGAACCGATGTGTGGAGGATTTTGTCAGCACTGATGCTGCTGTTGAGTATTTCACAGACTTACTACACTCGGCGGCACTGCAGAGTATTCCGAGAACAGCTGGTCACTTTCCTTGCCGTCCAGTTCCCTGGTGGACTGATGAGTGTGCTTCTGCTGTTAGGGCTAAACGTGCTGCTTTCTCCCGACTTCGTCGTCACCGAGGTGACCCTGGTTACTTAGCGGCATATAGGAGGGCACAAGCTCATGCCCAGCGGGTTATGAAGGAGGCTAGGAGGAAGTCTTGGGCATCATTTGTTTCTTCAATTTCTTCACAGACTCCTCTCACAAAAGTGTGCAAACGGGTGAGGAAGATTTCAGGGAAATTTCCCGTTCCCTCTCCTCCTGTTTTATCTCATGCAGATGTGGTGGTGACTCATTCTTCGTCTGTTGCCGAGATATTTGCAGCGCATTTTGCTAATGTCTCTAGGAAGGACACCTCATCCCCGTCGGCATGCCGCCGACGGCACCTGGAATCTTTGGGCATTAGTTTTCCATCTACTGTGGAGGAGTCGTATAATGTTGCTTTTTCTGCTTCTGAACTTCAGACGGCATTGTCGCAGTGTCGCGACTCGTCTCCAGGCTTGGATGATGTCCCATATGCCTTCTTACACCACTTGCCTGATGCAGCCCTTCATTTTCTGTTGTCACTGTTGTTACGGAACAGAGAAAGATAATGTACACTTTAAGTGAGAATACTAAAAATCACTACTGTCCCGTAAAGTTCCAGGTTCAAAACAAAAGAGTTAGGTAAAATTACAAGTTAAAGTTTAATCCTCAAACTAACAACAAAACATTCAGGACTCATAAGGATAATGTAATGGCAAAAAACAGGTTAAATATATGGTTAACTGCAATAGCCTCTATTAACACGAAATTAGCAAGAGTAAATTTACCTAAGTCAGCCCTGATAAAATGAAAATACACTGGGTAATGCTCAGTTAATGCAGGATAAATTATTACAGATACAAAATAATATTAAAACTGGCTGACAAAATGAATCCTACATAAATTACAAAAAACCTCAATAGGCCTACAAATCAACACCTTATGCTATACAGTACAAGGAAAAAATGCAATAACAGTTATACTCAAATTACACAGCTGCTAGATGGTTGGAGAATTGCAGAGCACTCACAACAATAACAGTACAGGGGAGGACAGAGATGTGAACAAAATGAGGAGTAGATCTAAGTGGCAATGATGCAGAGACTGAGCTCATTATATAGGGGCCGGCAGAGTTTGATACAACTTGTAAGAAGGACGCGCAAATGAAGCCATGGGGACAAAGAGTTGACAATCCCGTTCGGAACAACAGAAAGGACGACTTACTCTACTATAACGGTAGAAGGGGGGAACTCAGGGAGAACACGCTCGTGATCAAACATGCAGCATACTGTGCGTTAAAATTACACAAAGGATGATGAAATCATAGGCTATGTAACACCTCCCCACAAAGAAAAAGAAATTTACAAAGGAAATTTCTTATTACTCTAAAACAATCTGTCTAAAGCCTAGATAAGCAATCTGCAATAACATTTTCTTTCCCCTTGACATGTTGTATGTCTAATGAATACTCCTGAAGAAGTAGACTCCATCTTGTCAATCTCTGATTTTTATCTTTAAACTAACTAAGGAATTTCAGTGGGTTATGATCGGTATAAATGACTATGGGGTCAAAACCAGAACACAAATAAAATGGAAAATGCTGTAAACCCAAAATCAAGGCCAAAAGCTCTTTCTCAATAGTTGAGTAGTTCTTTTGAGGTGGAGTGAACTTCTTACTGTAATAAGATACAGGGTGTTCAATACCCTGTTCATCCTCTTGCAGCAAAACAGCCCCAGCTCCTGTATCACTTGCATCAACAGACATCTTAAAAGGTTTAGCAAAATTTGGAGTAGCGAGCACTGGCTGACTTAATAGAATAGCTCCAAGTTTGTTGAAAGAGGACTCACAGTTATCGGTCCAGACAAATTTAACTCCCTTTTTCAGTAGGTCTGTAAGTGGTGATACAAGAATAGAAACGTTAAGAACAAATCTCCTGTAATAACCTACCATTCCCAAAAATCTTTGTAGCTCTTTCCTACTTTTAGGTCTGGGAAGATCACTTATAACCTGAACCTTAGCTGCTGTGGTGCAACATGTCCATCACCAATTACGTACACAAGGTACTGAACTTTAGCTTGACCAAACTCACACTTTGATAAATTAGCTACAAGATTAGCCTGAACGAAACGCTCAAGAAATTTACTGACATGGCATAGGTGATCTTTCCAGTTGTCACTGAAGATTAATACATCATCAATATAAACAACACGCCCTGCCAAACCCTCTGTTACAACATTCATGAGCTTCTGAAATGTGGCTGGTGCATTCTTCATACCATATGGCATTACAGAACATGCAAAAGTCTTTCCTAGTGTTACAAAACATGAGATCTCCCTAGCACGTTCAGTCATAGGTACTTGCCAGTATCCCTTTAACAAATCAAACTTACTTATGTACCTAGCCTTTCCGATCTTGTCTATGCAATCTTCCACACGAGGGAGAGGGTAAGTGTCTGTTTTGGTTATCTGATTAACACGTCTGTAGTCAATGCAAAGCCGCTGTGACCCACCTGGCTTAGGGACCAGAGTGACAGGAGAACTCCACTCGCTCTGACAGGGCTCAATCATCTTGTGGTCCAACAGGTAGCCAAGCTCCTTCTGGATGAGAGGAACTTTCACCGGGTTCACACGGTAAGGAGGCAATTTAATTGGCTTTGCGTCTCCAACATCGACATCATTCATCAACACAGTGGTTCTTCCTGGAGTGGCACGGAACACTTGCGGGTACTCCTGCAGTAATGCCGAAAACTCCTGCCTTTCCTCGGGAGGTAGATGAGAAGGTTTAGTCTGGAGATCATTCATGATATCAGGATTCTTCCCCAAACTATCACTCAGGCTCATACTGCATGGGAGAGCTTCACTTGCAGACTCGGGTGGAACAGCTACAGTGCAGACTGGATTATTTTCGTCCCGCCTGTGATACAACTTTAGTATGTTGATGTGACATAGTTGCTTGTTCTTTCTACGATCTGGTGTGGCGATGACATAGTTGACATCACTGAGTTTCTTCTCCACAAAATAAGGACCACTAAACTTGGCTTGAAGAGGTTGCCCATGAACCGGTAGCAGAATCAAAACCTGATCTCCTGGCTGAAAGTGGCTTAACCTGGACTTCTTATCATACCAAGTCTTCATCTTCTCCTGACCAGCTCCTAAATTCTCTCTCGCCAGTTGTAAAGCAGTGGACAGCCGTTCTTTGAACTTCATCACATACTCCAGCAGGTTGACGTCATCTTCCTCCGACAGCCAGCATTCCTTGAGTAGCTTAAGGGGTCTCTTACTTCATGGCCAAACAGTAGTTCAAAAGGTGAGAAGCCCAGTGATTCATTTGGAGATTCTCTTGCGGCAAATACAACAAATGGAAGACCTTTATCCCAGTCTTTCTGATATTCCAAACAGTATTTCTTGAGCATCGATTTGAGTGTTTGATGATATCTCTCCAACGCTCCTTGGGTCTGGGGATGGTAAGCTGAAGACGTGATCTGGGAGATGCCCAACTCTTTCAGAGACTGCTTGAAAACATTTGACATGAAATTACTTCCCCGGTCTGACTGTACCTCCTTGGGCAGACCAAACTTTGTGAAGAACCCTAGCATTTCCTTAACCACGTTCTTTGCTGAGATATTTCTAAGTGGAATGGCTTCAGGATAACGAGTAGCCATATCAATCAGGATCAACACATAAGAAAATCCTGAAGAAGTCTTAGGAAGAGGGCCCACAATATCCACCAACACACGGGTGAAAGGCGCCTCAAAAGGAGGAATGGGAACTAGAGGTGCAACCTTTTCGGTCTGATTACACTTCCCCACAACTTGACAGGTGTGACAAGACTTACAATACCAGGAAACATCCCTGAAGATACCTGGCCAGTAGAAGTGTTTCAAAATGCGTGCCACAGTCTTCCTCACTCCAAGGTGTCCTGCCAAACTGGAATCATGAGCCACTCTAATGATATCCTGCCTACAAACACGAGGGATGACAACTTGATGTACAACCTCCCATTCACAGTCGGCTGATGCTGTTGGGGGTCTCCACTTCCTCATAAGTACTCCTGACTTTATATAATAACAAGTAGAAGCACCGGCTGACTCTTCATCACTGCAAGCAGAGTTAGCTAGACCTTTCAACTCAGGGTCAGCAACCTGCAACTCAACCAACTCTTGACGAGGCAAATTATCAACACTACGGGGTACTGCCTCATCTGGTGAGTGGTCCAAAATAGCAAGAAAAGTGTCAGCTAGGATAACATCATCATCATCATTATCCTCTAAATCGCCAGTAACTTTAGACTTAGCCCTAGTGACAGCACATGCAGGGAACACATCAGGGACATCACAATCCTGGGACGTAGCCACTGACTCACTAGACAACTGAGGAGCTGGACACACTTGACTTCCACCAATATCATTTCCAAGTAAGAAAGTTACACCTGACATTGGGAGTGTCTCAACCAACCCAACCATAACGGAACCATTAACAAAACCAGATTCTAAATTCACTCCGCACAGAGGGACAGAGAAGTAATTATTCCCTACACCTTGTAAGATTACAGTTTCATCAGAGGAATTAACATTAGAGCCTAGAACACTGGTCAGCATAAGGGATTGGCAAGTACCTGTATCACGATATATTTTAACTGATTTCCTGTCATTACTGTCCAGAGGACTGACAAAACCATCAGACAGGAAATTAGCACATGAACTCTTGAGAGCGTCACCCACGTTACTGCTCAAAAGAGGAGCTCCATCATGAGAATTTAAGTTACCCCTCAAAGCAGGTTCAGTTAACTCAGTTAAAGAATTCTGGGATCTCTCAAGAGTGGACACTAGACCAATTGACTGAATATTTAAAGACTCCTTTTTGTTCACATCACGCTGTCTCCTGAAACATTTCTCCGTAGTATGACCAAGCTTACTACAATAAGTACATTTACTTTTCTGAAATCTAGTGGTGAAGCTGGTATTTACTTCCTGAGAAACATCATCTTTATTCTCTTTCCTGTTACCTGTACTCTGAGTAGAGGCAACGTACTTACTCTCAGCTTTCCCTTTTTTTTAGAATATCTCTTGTGAGTGAGAACATACTCATCAGCTAAAACTGCAGCATCAGACAAATTATTTATTCTTTTCTCATCAAGATATACGCTTACATCTTTACTAATACACCTCTTGAAGTCCTGCAGCAAAATCATCTGCTTAAATTTACCAAAATCAGAATCCACATTCTTAGAATTTAACCACTTCTCTAACAGATCTTCTTTGATTTTTGCATACTCAACATGGGATTGCTTATCTTGCTTGTAAGTTGTCCTAAATTTTACTCTATAAGCTTCAGGAACAAGCTCATAGGCCTTAAGAATCAAGCTCTTAACTACATCATAATTATCAGATTGATCCTGAGGCAAAGATGCATATGTTACTTCAGCTTTACCGGTGAGACCAGTTTGAAGGAGTACTGGCGAATACTCCTTGGGCCAATTAAAACCTGTATCTACCCTCTCAAACAACTGGAAATACTTTGTTAAATCAGATTCATTAAAAGGAGGGACAAGTTTAACATTTTTAGCCACATCAAAATCATCAGAGCTAGATGATCCAGTTCCACCTTGTTTCATGCGATACTCATGGTCTGCCTGAATCCTAGCAATTTCAACTTGTACCTCAGCCTTCTTAGCACGAGCCTGAAACTCAGCCTCCTTAGCATTTGCTTGAAATTCAGCTTCCTTCACACAAGCCTCCTGCAGGGCTAGCTGTAACTTAGCTAATTCAATCTCCGTATGCTCATTTGGAGGAGTTACATTAAACAAGCTTTTATTAATCATGCCAACAATTTGATGTTTAGAATGATGAGAGCGAACAGCAATTCCCAATTGTTGAGCAACAAGCTTAAGTTCATTCTTTGTTCTGTTTTCTACATCACACACTGTTTGCACATTTGGCAAAAAATCTTTGGCTTCATCAAGCGTAGTAATAGTAGACATCATGAATAAGTAACAGTCACAAAATATCAAGCAATATCCTTATGATAATATCCTGAATATCCTGATAAGAGGTCGCCAAATTTATGTTACGGAACAGAGAAAGATAATGTACACTTTAAGTGAGAATACTAAAAATCACTGCTGTCCCGTAAAGTTCCAGGTTCAAAACAAAAGAGTTAGGTAAAATTACAAGTTAAAGTTTAATGCTCAAACCAACAACAAAACATTCAGGACTCATAAGGATAATGTAATGGCAAAAAACAGGTTAAATATATGGTTAACTGCAATAGCCTCTATTAACACGAAATTAGCAAGAGTAAATTTACCTAAGTGAGCCCTGATAAAATGAAAATACACTAGGTAATACTCAGTTAATGCAAGATAAATTATTACAGATACAAAATAATATTAAAACTGGCTGACAAAATGAATCCTACATAAATTACAAAAAACCTCAATAGGCCTACAAATCAACACTTTATGCTATACAGTACAAGGAAAAAATGCAATAACAGTTATACTCAAATTACACAGCTGCTAGATGGTTGGAGACTTGCAGAGCACTCACAACAATAACAGTACAGGGGAGGACAGAGATGTGAACAAAATGAGGAGTAGATCTAAGTGGCAATGATGCAGAGACTGAGCTCATTATATAGGGGCCGGGAGAGCTTGATACAACTTGTAAGAAGGATGCGCAAATGAAGCCATGGGGACAAAGAGTTGACAATCCCGCTCTGAGCAACAGAAAGGACGACTTACTCTACTATAACGGTAGAAGGGGGGAACTGAGGCAGAACACGCTCGTGATCAAACATGCAGCATACTGTCCGTTAAAATTACACAAAGGATGATGAAATCATAGGCTACGTAACACTGTATAACAGAATTTGGTGCAATGGTGGGTTTCCGACCTCATAGGATGTTGCTGTGGTTCTCCCCATCCCTAAGCCGGGTAAGGATCACTTGCAGGTCACTAATTATTGCCCTATCTCGCTGACATCTTGCCTTTGTAAGGTCCTCGAAAAGATGGTGAATAGTCGGCTCGTGTGATACTTAGAGAAGGGTGGTTACTTGTCTCCAGTCCAGTGTGGGTTTCGGAAGATGCGGTCGACCACAGATGCTCTCCTTTCTTTAGAATCTTCCATCTGCCAGGCTTTTGCAACTAACCAGCATCATATCACAGTGTTCTTTGATTTGGAGAAGGCGTACGACACTTCCTGGCATCATGGTATATTGCAATCTCTTTATGAGTTTGGTCTCCGTGGGCAACTCCCCACTTTTATCCGGGAGTTTTTATCTAATCGTTTTATTCGGGTCCGAGTCGGGAGTGAGCTGTCTACTGCACGTCCCCTTGAGAATGGTGTGCCACGAGGGAGCATACTAAGTGTTACCCTTTTCGCAGTGGCAATTAACAGCGTTATTTCTGTGCTCCCTGATGGTGTTCGTGGCTCTCTCTATGTTGACGATTTATCAATCTCTGTCACTGCCTCACGGATGTCAATGGCAGAAAGGAGGATGCAGATGGCTCTCAACCGTGTCTCTAGATGGGCTGATGACCGAGGTTTTCGATTTTCCTTCAAGAAGGCCGTTGCCATGCATTTTTGCCGCGTTCGTGGAGTCCACCCTGACCCAAACCTTTTTTTAGATGGGCGTCGTATTTCGTGTTTAAAGGAAACCCGGGTTTTAGGGCTGATTTTTGACAGCCGGTTGACTTGGGTCCCTCACTTGAGGTACGTAAAAGCTGAGTGTCTCAGAGCATTGGGTCTCTTGAAAGTTTTAGCGCACACATACTGGGGAGCTGATCGCAAGACCCTCCTCCTCTTGCATCAGTCTCTGATTTTATCCAAGCTTCATTATGGATGTGAAGTTTATTCCTCTGCCTCAGAAGCCCGGCTTCGTATTTTAGATTCCATACATCATGCTGGTGTTCGTCTCGCCACTGGGGCATTCCGATCTTCCCTGATTTTGAGTTTGTTGGCTGATGCTGGTGTCCTTCCTCTAGACTTGCTCCGCTCTTCCCTTTTGATGAGATGTTGGTATCGCTTATCTCGTCTCCCAGACTCTGTGCCCTTTGTCAAGGTCTCTCAAGATTCTCGGTCACCTATTTTTGCCACTCGGCCATCCTTTCCAAAGCCTTTTGGTTTCAGGGTGCAGTCAGTTATGTCTAGCTTCTCTGTTCCTTCTGTGCCGATCACTCCCCACCGTGTCCCGAGGGTGAGCTACTGGCCTCTCCCCAGGGTGACATTTTGTCGTTTCTTCTCATCCAGTAAGGCCTCCCTTCCTTCTCAGGTTTTATTTTCTCTGTTTTTAGAGCATGCCTCTTCTCATGGGGACTCCATACCAGTTTATACTGATGGATCTAAGTCTGATGCGGGTGTGGGCTTTGGTGTGGTGTTTCCCACCTTCTGTCGAGGTGGTAGCCTCCCTGTGACTGCTTCTGTTTTTACGGCTGAGCTGACTGCTATTTTATTTGCCCTTCAGATTCTCTTCACTCTCCCCCACATTGCTTTTACTGTTTTTAGTGACTCACACAGTGCTCTTTCTGCAATGGAGTCTTTTAATCCCTCTCAGCCTTTGGTTTTATCCATTTTAGAGTGGCTTTTCCTTTTAGGGCATCGTGGACGTCGTGTAGATTTCTGTTGGGTTCCAGCTCATGTAGGAGTGGCAGGGAATGAACGAGCTGATCAGCTGGCCAAGGCGGCAGCGGCTCGTCCCCCTCTTGCACAGTCCCCTCTGTATCGTCTGCCTGCTGCAGATATGCGCTCCTTTATTGCCTTCAGGGTTTGGTGCTGTTGGCAGGAGCATTGGGATGCTGTGGGTGCCAATAAGTTGTGCTCAATTTGCCAGAAGGTGGGCTCATTCAGTTACCAGGGCTTCCCTCGTCAATGGGAGACTGCTTTGTGCCGCCTCCGCATTGGCCACACCCGTTTCTCTCACAGTTTTTTAATGCAGAGGGCTCCTCCTCCATTCTGTGATGACTGTCTGGTTCCCTTGACTGTTCGGCACCTGTTGGTGGAGTGTCTTGAGGATTTGCGGCGTCGGCTCCTCTCTGACCACCAATCGCATGGTGGTGAGTATCATCTTTCCTCGGTGCTTGGGGAGGATGCCTGTGTCTTGGGATGGGCAACCCTCTCCTTTGTGAAGGAGGCAGGACTTCTTAAGGATATTTAGAATTTCTCCTTTTTGATTGTGCAGTTTATCCTCTGTTTTTTGTTTTTTGTTTTTTACTTCTTTGTTATACGGCGGCATATGACCCTGGCAGTTGCGCCGCCATGATTATTATAAAAAAAAAAAAAGTTGTCATCCCTCGTGTTTGTAGGCAGGATATCATTAGAGTGGCTCATGATTCCAGTTTGGCAGGACACCTTGGAGTGAGGAAGACTGTGGCACGCATTTTGAAACACTTCTACTGGCCAGGTATCTTCAGGGATGTTTCCTGGTATTGTAAGTCTTGTCACACCTGTCAAGTTGTGGGGAAGTGTAATCAGACCGAAAAGGTTGCACCTCTAGTTCCCATTCCTCCTTTTGAGGCGCCATTCACTCGTGTGTTGGTGGATATTGTGGGCCCTCTTCCTAAGACTTCTTCAGGATTTTCTTATGTGTTGACCCTGATTGATATAGCTACTCGTTATCCTGAAGCCATTCCACTTAGAAATATCTCAGCAAAGAACGTGGTTAAGGAAATGCTAGAGTTCTTCACAAAGTTTGGTCTGCCCAAGGAGGTACAATCAGACCGGAGAAGTAATTTCATGTCAAATGTTTTCAAGCAGACTCTGAAAGAGTTGGGCATCTCCCAGATCACGTCTTCAGCTTACCATCCCCAGACCCAAGGAGCGTTGGAGAGATATCATCAAACACTCAAATCGATGCTCAAGAAATACTGTTTGGAACATCAGAAAGACTGGGATAAAGGTCTTCCATTCGTTGTATTTGCCGCAAGAGAATCTCCAAATGAATCACTGGGCTTCTCACCCTTTGAACTACTGTTTGGCCATGAAGTAAGAGGACCCCTTAAGCTACTCAAGGAATGCTGGCTGTCGGAGGAAGATGACGTCAACCTGCTGGAGTATGAGATGAAGTTCAAAGAATGGCTGTCCACTGCTTTACAGCTGGCGAGAGAGAATTTAGGAGCTGCTCAGGAGAAGATGAAGACTTGGTATGATAAGAAGTCCAGGTTACGCCACTTTCAGCCGGGAGATCAGGTTTTGATTCTGCTACCGGTGCATGGGCAACCTCTTCAAGCCAAGTTTAGTGGTCCTTATTTCGTGGAGAAGAAACTCAGTGATGTCAACTATGTCATCGCCACACCAGATCATAGAAAGAACAAGCAACTTTGCCACATCAACATGCTAAAGTTATATCACAGGCGGGACGAAAATAATCCAGTCTGCACTGTAGCTGTTCCACCCGAGTCTGCAAGTGAAGTTCTCCCATGCAGCATGAGCCTGAGTGATAGTTTGGGGAAGAATCCTGATATCATGAATGATCTGACTAAGCTTTCTCATCTAGCTCCGGAGGAAAGGCAGGAGTTTTCGGCATTACTGCAGGAGTACCCGCAAGTGTTCCGTGCCACTCCAGGAAGAACCACTGTGTTGATGCATGATGTCGATGTTGGAGACGCAAAGCCAATTAAACTGCCTCCTTACTGTGTGAACCCAGTGAAAGTTCCTGTCATTCAGAAGGAGCTTGGCTACCTGTTGGACCGCAAGATGATTGAGCCCTGTCAGAGTGAGTAGAGTTCTCCTGTCACTCTAGTCCCTAAGCCAGGTGGGTCACAGCGGCTTTGCATCGACTACAGACGTGTTAATCAGATAACCAAAACAGACACTTACCCTCTCCCTTGCGTGGAAGATTGCGTAGACAAGATCGGAAAGGCTAGGTACATAAGTAGTTTGATTTGTTAAAGGGATACTGGCAAGTACCTATGACTGAACGTGCTAGGGAGATCTCATGTTTTGTAACACTAGGAAAGACTTTTGCATGTTCTGTAATGCCGTATGGTATGAAGAATGCACCAGCCACTTTTCAGAAGCTCATGAATGTTGTAACAGAGGGTTTGGCAGGGTGTGTTGTTTATATTGATGATGTATTAATCTTCAGTGACAACTGGAAAGATCACCTATGCCATGTAAGTAAATTTCTTGAGCGTTTGGTTCAGGCTAATCTTGTAGCTAATTTATCAAAGTGTGAGTTTGGTCAAGCTAAAGTTCAGTACCTTGGGTACGTAATTGGTGATGGACATGTTGCACCACCAGGAGCTAAGGTTCAGGTTATAAGTGATCTTCCCAGACCTAAAAGTAGGAAAGAGCTACAAAGATTTTTGGGAATGGTAGGTTATTACAGGAGATTTGTTCTTAACTTTTCAGTTCTTGTATCACCACTTACAGACCTACTGAAAAAGGGAGTTAAATTTGTCTGGACCGATAACTGTGAATCCTCTTTCATCAAACTTAAAGCCATCCTATTAAGTCAGCCAGTGCTCGCTACTCCAAATTTTGCTAAGCCTTTTAAGATGGCTGTTGACGCAAGTGATACAGAAGCTGGGGCTGTTTTGCTGCAAGAGGATGATCAGGGTATTGAACACCCTGTATCTTATTACAGTAAGAAGTTCACTCCACCTCAAAAGAACTACTCAACTATTGAGAAAGAGCTTTTGGCCTTGATTTTGGGTTTACAGCATTTTTCATTTTATTTGTGTTCTGGTTTTGACCCCATAGTCATTTATACCGATCATAACCCACTGAATTTCCTTAGTAAGTTTAAAGATAAAAATCAGATTGACAAGATGGAGTCTACTTCTTCAGGAGTATTCATTAGACATACAACATGTCAAGGGGAAAGAAAATGTTATTCCAGATTGCTTATCTAGACTTTAGACAGATTGTTTTAGAGTAATAAGAAATTTCCTTTGTAAATTTCTTTTTTTTTTGTGGGGAGGTGTTACATAGCCTATAATTTCATCATCCTTTGTATAATTCTAACGTACAGTATGCTGCATGTTTGATCACGAGCGTGTTCTACCTCACTCCCCTCTTCTACCCTTATAGTAGAGTAAGTCGTTCTTTCTGTTGTTCAGAGCAGGATTGTCAACTCTTTGTCCCCTATGGCTTCATTTGTGCGTCCTTCTTACAAGTTGTATCAAGCTCTGCCGGCCCCTATATAATGAGCTCAGTCTCTGCATTAATTGCCACTTAGATCTACTCCTCATTTTGTTCACATATCTGTCCTCCCCTATACAGTTATTATTTTTGTGAGTGCCCAGGAAGTCTCCAACCATCTAGCTGCTGTGTAATTTGAGTATGAGTGTTATTGCATTTTTCTTGTACTGTATAGCATAAGATGTTAATTCGTAGGCCTGGTGAGGTTTTTGTGATTCATGTGTTTTAGGTATCAGCCATTATTAATAATATTTTGTATCTGTCATAATATATCCTGCATTCACTGAACATTATCCGGTTTTCTCATTTTATCAAATCTGACTTAGATGAATTTACTGTTGCTAATTTCGTGTTAATAGAGGTTATTGCAGTTAACCATATATTTAACCTGTTTTTGCCATTACATTATCCTTTTGAGTCCTGAATGTTTTGTTGTGAGTTTGAGCATTATACTTTAACTTGTAATTTTACCTAACTCTTTTGTTTTGAACCTGGAACTTTGCGGGACAGTTTTCTCTGTTCCGTAACTATATATATATATATATATATATATATATATATATATATATATATATATATATATATATATATATATATATATATATATATATATATATGAAGCATCAGTGGTAAAGTGTGCATTTTTATACTCTGAAGAACGAGGGTTCGTGCCCCAACAGGGTAGAAAACTTTGGGAGCGTTCTTCTGGCCACGCATTGCATTGGCGGACACAAGGGGTGCTTTGGTTGAACCACTGTCGCATACAATAAAGTATGCTTGCACCCAGTCGGCTTCCGCGAGCCGATTACACTTGGTTCGCAGACTACACACACATCCAAAGCCACTCTATCACAACAGTTACACTTACAAGCACTTCTCACCCTACATGCAATCTTTAGTAGACAGCCTAAGACACTTGGTAGAGATACATCGGCTGTATCGTCCCCACTTCGGTAGGGTAGGCCGGTCCTGCAATGCACACTCTATATATATATATATATATATATATATATATATATATATATATATATATATATATATATATATATATATATATATATATATATATATATATATATATATATATATATATATTTATATGTGTGTGTGTGTGTGTGTGTGTGTGTGTGTGTGTGTGTGTGAGATGACATTATGCCGGAGCTATCACACACACACACACACACACACACAAAGACTAAAAATGGTGTTTTCTGTACTCTGTACATCGAATTTGTCTGCAATTCACAGTTTGCTGCTTGCCAACAACAAATGAGAGATGTGTAGATTGATTTGCTGCTGTGTGAATACTTACCAGCAGTAATATCTGAAGAATGAATATAGATAAGGATAAAATGTAGTCTCGAAGACAATTTATATTTGCCAATAGTAGTCAGTGGCTACGGTGTGGTTTGCTTCTTGGGAGGGAAGGAGGTGTGTCCAACAGTCATTCACTTGACTTGGTTGTGGTGCTACCTTCAGGTGACTACATGGAGTAGCAAGTCAGTTGTTCTATGTAACCCAGTAATTTTTTACTAGGTTGGATGGAAATCATATAATCAGTTGGATGCCCATTGGTCTAGCGGATTTAGGCAATCCATCTGAAAATAGCGTTTATAAGCTTACAGTCAAAAGTAACAGGATTATTGTTCATATATTGCCACATAGGGGTAACAACAGTCCATCCTTCTCATATATGTTGGGATTAAGTAGGATAAACCTAAGAATTAACACCTTTATGGGATCAAAGAGAAGTGGATATAGACAGAAGAAATCTAATGGACGTTGTACCTGACACAACTCTATGATCATCGACATCACAACCTTCATCACCATCAGGGTCACAGGCCTCACTATCACCATCGTCACCTCCACACCTCCACCAATATTACAGTTTTCTCCACCATTATCGCCCTGTTTTAGCAAGTGGAGTGATAATGTTTTTGCCCGCGTTTGTGTGCCTGTCTGTCGGTGCCTGTGTGTGAGTATCTGTTACCATTGTCTGTGTAACTGTTACCATTATATCTCATGAACGGCTTGAGCTGTCAACATGAAACCTTCAGGGTATCAAGATATGGCCAAAATCTTGGACGATTTCTAAAATGGGCATTCGGGGTCAAGGTCAAGGCCACCAAAATTGCTGCCAAAGGCCAACTAGTTTTCTTAATATGAACTGGCTTTTTGTGAAACGCGGTGAATGGATTCTATATAGTTTTGCAAATTTTCTTCACATTTGGATTGTAAGTGGCTTGTAACCTGGCCAACAGCCTATTCTGGAGGGCTATTAGCATTCGGCTCCCGAATGCTTTTACCATCATCGCCACCTCCACCACCACCACCAGCACTGTTTCGCATCTCACCAGCGCCACAGTTACTGCCATACAACCAGTATCAACACTACAATCACCACCCCTACCACCACCACTGTTGCCACAGACACAACTCTACCACCACCACCAGAACTAACACAGCTCTACCACAACCACCAGTGCTACCTCAGCTCGACTACCACCACCAGTACTACCACAGCTCTACCATCATTACCACTACCTCCACAACTATCGCTACCATAGACCTTCCACAATATTATCAACGCTGAAGCAGTCGAATCATTGTCCACCACCACGACTACTACCACCACCAGCACTACTAACACTACTACTACTTCTACAGCTCTACCACCACCAACACCCTCACCACTACTACTACCACAGCTGTACCACCACCAGCACCTTCACCACTACTACTACCACAGAGCTACCATTACCTGCACTCCTAGCACTACTACTATCACAACTCTACCACCACAAGCACCTTCACCACTACTACTACCACAGCTCTACCACCACCAGCACTACTAGCACTACTATTACCACGGCTGTTCAGCACCTTCACCACTACTATTACCACAGCTCTACCACCACCAGCATCGTCACCACTACTACAACCACAGCTCTACCAACACCAGCACTACTAGCACTACTACTACCACAGCTCTCCAACCACTAGCATCTTCACCACTACTACTACCACAGCTCTACCACCACCAGCACCTGCACCACTACTACTACCACAACTCTACCACCACCAGCACCTTCACCACTACTACTATCACAGCTCTACCACCACAAACGCTTTCACCACTACTATTACCACAGCTCTACCACCACCAACACCTTCACTACTACTACAACCACAGCTCTACCACCACCAGCATCTTCACCACTACTACTTCCACAGTCCAATCACCACCAGCACCTTCACCACTACTATTACCACAGCTCCACCGCCATCACTACCATAGCACTACCACAATCACCACCACTACCACAGCCATAGCATTACCGTCCCCACTAATGCCACAACTGTACCACTACTACCACTACTGCCACAGCTTTTCTACCACAACCATCACTACTACCACAGAAATGACACCACCGCCACCAGCTCACATTTACACCAACACCAGCACGACCACCAGAGATCTATCACCATTGCAACCATCACCACTACCACAGCTCTACCACCAACACTATTAGCACCATGACCACTACTGACATCATGCAACCAACACCACGACCATGTACACCATTGCCACCTATACCATCATACATCATCACCAACGTCATCGTTATCACTAACACCACCACCACCATCAGCAGTACAACCATCACCACTGTAACTTTCACCATCACCTTCAGCACCACCATTGTCTCCATCACCTCCACCACCACCATCGTCTCCAGTACCACCACTATCATCATCACCACCACCACCATCGTCTCCAGTACCACCACTATCATCACCACCACCACCACCATCGTCTTCAGTACCACCACTATCATCATCACCACCACCACCATCGTCTCCAGTACCACCACTATCATCATCACCACCATCACCATCGTCTCCAGTACCACCACTATCATCATCACCACCATCACCATCGTCTCCAGTACCACCACTGTCATCATCACCACCATCACCATCGTCTCCAGTACCACCACTATCATCATCACCACCATCACCATCGTCTCCAGTACCACCACTATCATCATCACCACCATCACCATCGTCTCCAGTACCACCACTATCATCATCACCACCATCACCATCGTCTCCAGTACCACCACTATCATCATCACCACCATCACCATCGTCTCCAGTACCACCACTATCATCATCACCACCATCACCATCGTCTCCAGTACCACCACTATCATCATCACCACCATCACCATCGTCTCCAGTACCACCACTATCATCATCACCACCATCACCATCGCCTCCAGTACCACCACTATCATCATCACCACCATCACCATCGTCTCCAGTACCACCACTATCATCATCACCACCATCACCATCGTCTCCAGTACCACCACTATCATCATCACCACCATCACCATCGTCTCCAGTACCACCACTATCATCATCACCACCATCACCATCGTCTCCATTACCACCACTATCATCATCACCACCATCACCATCGTCTCCAGTACCACCACTATCATCATCACCACCATCACCATCGTCTCCAGTACCACCACTATCATCATCACCACCATCACCATCGTCTCCAGTACCACCACTATCATCATCACCACCATCACCATCGTCTCCAGTACCACCACTATCATCATCATCACCATCGTCTCCAGTACCACCACTATCATCATCACCACCATCACCACCGTCTCCAGTACCACCACTATCATCATCACCACCATCACCATCGTCTCCAGTACCACCACTATCATCATCATCACCATCGTCTCCAGTACCACCACTATCATCATCACCACCATCACCATCGTCTCCAGTACCACCACTATCATCATCACCACCATCACCATCGTCTCCAGTACCACCACTATCATCATCACCACCATCACCATCGTCTCCAGTACCACCACTATCATCATCACCACCATCACCATCGTCTCCAGTACCACCACTATCATCATCATCACCATCGTCTCCAGTACCACCACTATCATCATCACCACCATCACCATCGTCTCCAGTACCACCACTATCATCATCACCACCATCACCATCGTCTCCAGTACCACCACTATCATCATCACCACCATCACCATCGTCTCCAGTACCACCACTATCATCATCATCACCATCGTCTCCAGTACCACCACTATCATCATCACCACCATCACCACCGTCTCCAGTACCACCACTATCATCATCACCACCATCACCATCGTCTCCAGTACCACCACTATCATCATCATCACCATCGTCTCCAGTACCACCACTATCATCATCACCACCATCACCATCGTCTCCAGTACCACCACTATCATCATCACCACCATCACCATCGTCTCCAGTACCACCACTATCATCATCACCACCATCACCATCGTCTCCAGTACCACCACTATCATCATCACCACCATCACCATCGTCTCCAGTACCACCACTATCATCATCACCACCATCACCATCGTCTCCAGTACCACCACTATCATCATCACCACCATCACCATCGTCTCCAGTACCACCACTATCATCATCATCACCATCGTCTCCAGTACCACCACTATCATCATCACCACCATCACCACCGTCTCCAGTACCACCACTATCATCATCACCACCATCACCATCGTCTCCAGTACCACCACTATCATCATCATCACCATCGTCTCCAGTACCACCACTATCATCATCACCACCATCACCATCGTCTCCAGTACCACCACTATCATCATCACCACCATCACCATCGTCTCCAGTACCACCACTATCATCATCACCACCATCACCATCGTCTCCAGTACCACCACTATCATCATCACCACCATCACCATCGTCTCCAGTACCACCACTATCATCATCACCACCATCACCATCGTCTCCAGTACCACCACTATCATCATCACCACCATCACCATCGTCTCCAGTACCACCACTATCATCATCACCACCATCACCATCGTCTCCAGTACCACCACTATCATCATCACCACCATCACCATCGTCTCCAGTACCACCACTATCATCATCACCACCATCACCATCGTCTCCAGTACCACCACTATCATCATCACCACCATCACCATCGTCTCCAGTACCACCACTATCATCATCACCACCATCACCATCGTCTCCAGTACCACCACTATCATCATCACCACCATCACCATCGTCTCCAGTACCACCACTATCATCATCACCACCATCACCATCGTCTCCAGTACCACCACTATCATCATCACCACCATCACCATCGTCTCCAGTACCACCACTATCATCATCACCACCATCACCATCGTCTCCAGTACCACCACTATCATCATCATCACCATCGTCTCCAGTACCACCACTATCATCATCACCACCATCACCATCGTCTCCAGTACCACCACTATCATCATCACCACCATCACCATCGTCTCCAGTACCACCACTATCATCATCACCACCATTACCACTCTCCCAGTTTCCACCACAGCACTCGGTCTCAACGGTCATTATGCCGCCCAAGAGCAAACCTTCGCCAGTTTATTATATAAAAAAATAAAAAAAATGGACGATTGAAAACTGCGATATCGAATTACCAAAACTACCAGTAGTTACCGTATACCCGGTAGTGATGGCTCAATATTGTAGAATTTATAGTCTTAAGTGATTCTCCTCTCTCAAACGTAAACACACACACACACACACACACACACACACACACAATCATCTTCCCTGATTCGCAAGAATATGAGGATAGTGGTCCTAATGAAACACATGTGGCATGGCATACTTATAGTCCTATGTGGCTTACAATGTCCAATCGATTATTACTAAACGATTAAAAAGAATGACGTGAATCAGACCAAAGTGATACTTTAGGTTCACGGTGGTACTGGCATGAAAGTGCAATGAGCAAAGAAGAAAACCAGCAACTAAATCTTGGCTTAGCATGGAGAACTGTAATTGCCGTACGAATTGTGAAAACATTGTCGGTGATGAAATTATGTACCAGAATCCGAGGATGCAAAAAGATAGTTTACATTAAGCCAGTCAAGGCATAAGATAGTGTTTAGAATAATACCATTCTACAGGGCCTTGTGAACAAGCCAAAGCGTTGATATACATATCATTCATATACCAAGTGTACAAATACAAATTACACTGGGGTTGTAAAAACAACAACAACAACAACAACTGCGGCTACTACTGCTGCTACTACTACTGCTACTACTACTACTTTTTTTTAAATCACCTCCATCCACTGGGGAATTATATTGTGAAGATCAAAACCAACCTTCCTAAAACAGTTCACTATTTGGAGCTGTAATGTGAAGGTTAACACTAACCCTCATATTACAATCCGTTGGCCCCAAGCACGCCAGCGGCTGTGGTTGCCAACCATCTACTATTGCTCTTATTACTTTATTTTACATTTATTAATATTACAGTGTTGATAAAGACATTAATCTATTGGAGTCGCTGGTCTATGGGACTCTCAACCACAGTAACTTCGTAATCCATACCCGCCAGAGAGACAGGCCTGAGGGCTGATGATCTTGTGCCCCTGAGACATAGGAGCACAGACTTCACGAGGGAGAATGACAGTCGACATTTCATCTTGGCCATAACAGAACTCTGCGATTGACGTTTCTTCTCAGAAAGAACCTCTGCCAGTCTCGAGTAGAATCTCACCGCCTCTGGACTCATCTCACCTGATGTTGCGAGCACAAGGGGAGTGAATTGACCGTGGTCCACATGTTGGATCCTTTCTTGGTAGTTTTTTTGTTTTTCTTGTTCACTACTTTTGTGTGCAGTCTCGAGAGACAGTTCACGATGACATGCTGCCATGGGATCAAATATCCTGATGTTGAAGAACGCCCTCTGCGCACGTGTCCAGATACTGCGAGCACTGACATCCACTCTTCCATCATTTGATCTGTTTGTTGTTTTGTGGGTGAAGTGCTCGTCGTAGCAGAGCTAGCTCAATTGTAACATGATGGCATATTTCTTGCAGCATTTTGGCAGCGAGGTCACTTACTTCATCGTGTCAGATGCAAAAAAAAAATCCTTTCTTGCAAACCATTGCATGATTTGCATCAAAGGCAGTGCCAGAGGCACAATGTTGAAGTAGGTTCTCTATTGGCCACCCATATCTCAAGGCTATGGCGTCAATAAATTCTTGTTTGTTGGAGCAGAAGCCTTTTGCCTTGAGAGGCAGGGTTGCGAGCCAGTTCCATGCCCCAACCTTCTGTGCAATTTCAACTCTTCTGCACTGGTCTAAGGTTAGTTGTTCGGTTATGTGTTGCAGCTGGTCCTTTTGTCTTGCCTCTCGCTCCTTGCTTATCTGTGTCTTAATGTCTTTCTGCCTTTGGTGGTCGATTTCACTCATCTCAACCTGGGTGCAAATATTCTGTGACAAGGATTCACTGAGCCTGAGTAATTTCTATGTTTGTAGCTTGCCACGGCTGCAGGATTTATAATGCAAAGGCCTCCCATCCTTGGTGGTAGTGCTAGAAGGTCCCTCTCTTCTCGTGTGGGGATGTGGCCATTGTCAGAGCTGGGAGGAATGAATCCTTGATAGCATCCTCCAGTGGCTGTAGCAACAACTCAATGTCTGATGTGGTCCTCATCGCGAAGGTCCATTTCTGCTTTACACCATACATAAATGCGCTGTATGTTACGTGGGGTTCTGTTTTTGCATGGCTGGATAGTACTGTACATAAATTTCTTCTACCCATGTCTTTACCTTATCACTCACATACTGGTCTTTGAATTTCTCAGTTCCAATCACAGCACCTAGATGCCTCTGACCTCCCTTAGTCACTATCACGTTTGTGCCTCTAAAGGCCTCCTGTGCATCTTGATAGTAAGCTGGTTACACAATAAAGATGGACTTACTGCATTAGGGTAGTTTTCAGGACCATAAGATATTACAAGCTCCCACCATTTCCTCACATCCTTCACCTTCCCGGCACCTGTGAGATCATCTGCATAGGCTACTTGCTTTACATAGGTGGCCTCGTATGTGATCTTTTATTGCAGCACTGTCATAGCCAGGGCATACATAGCCAAGGCAACGGGGTCCCCTTGGGTAGTTCCTTCTGTGGATTGGATTACACCGACATCGTGAGCAGCTGTCTTACCCACAATATAGAGGTCTGCTGGTTCTTTGAAGGTGTTTTCCACATACTGGGCAAATGCTGGACATTTAAACTTGATGTTGTGCAGCATTGTCTCTCGCTTGATGGAATTAAATGCATTTGAGGCATCAACTAATAATACTGCCTGACAATCCTCTTCCTCATATATTTTCCTCATGGAGTGAACTGCTGCCTGACCTCCTGCCTGCTGGCATGCACATAGTTAGAGGTTGCCAACTGCCTACTTCACATCATCTTTCACCACCTCCATAATGCATTTCCCTATAGTCCGTCTTAAGACTTCACCCACTCCGATGGACCTACACCCTGGATTCTTATCAAGGGGGATCAGTCTGCAAGCCGTCAGTGCTTCGATGTTGTTGCACTGATTTGAAGCCAGATTCCTTGTCAGTGAGGCATTGGTGTTACACAGGTCTGTTGCTACCTCCCCAGACGTGATGCTACTGAGGATTACTCGGCAAGATTTTGCATCCAGGCCTGACGGTCCTGCCCCTCCATGTGTGTGCATTGCCTTCCACTACACCATATCTCCAGTTATCCTGTCATATTACTAGTACTACTACTACTACTCCTACTACTACTATTAGTAATAGTACTACTATTACTACTACTACTACTACTTCTTCTTCTTCTTCTACTACTACCATGAAAGAATTCATTAAAATCCATGGATTCAACAATAACGATTATCTTAGGCCTATTATTTTTGAATAACCAAGTGTTTGTTACATTATGTACGGTACCCCTCTCCCCCATGTTATTAATAGATATGTTTTGGGTGGTGAGAGGACCTCCGTGGGTTGTTTTCTGATGCATAATTATTTATCAAACTCACCGTAGCTACGAGTATAAAGTTAATTATGTTGAGAGATAAGATGACCGTGTAATCCACCAGCGAATGAGGGAGACTAAGTGGTGAAATCCTTCCATAACTTGGTGCAGTTGCTGAAAATATGGGGGATAATGTAAGGAAGTGATTTACAGTGCTACAAGGAAGCTAGGCGAATGATAATATGACGGCCGTAATAACATTGGGAAATTTATATGGAAAATGCAGGATGACTGAAAGAAGATATGACTTCATATTCATGTACAGATATCAGTTTCTCACATGGGATGGATAACTATGAAAAAAGCAACCATTGATAGCAATTAATATAGGTCTGCACCAACATACATGCCAGGTGCATATACGGGTAAAGAGAGATAGCAATAAATATAGGACTATTCCAACATACCAGCCAGCTGTATAATTATATGGGTAGAGAGATAGCAATAAATACGGTCTGCTCCAACATACATGCTGAAAGCATATGCGGGTAAAGAGAGATGAAGTAGAAGCAAGTTCAGGATTTATCCAACTGAACAAGGTTAACCCCTTAACCGCAGGGTTGTCAGAAGTGGTCTCTGCACATCCCGCGGGGATAATCACGCTCCAACTGACTTTTTAAAAATATTTGCCCAAAATCAGTTATTAGTCCTAGAATATTATAATTAAATATGCTGATGGTACATACCTTCAGCTTTCTCCTGGGATGTGTGTTAAACCTTCGTCGACTACCGTAGGACTTGTGGAGACTTCTGAAGTTGGGTAATGAAGTCTCCACTTTACACTTCCCGACACTCCGTATTATGATTACCACAGCCTGATAATATCACTAGAAACACTATTCTATGATTTTCAAGTAATTTGGAATCCATAAAAAAAAAAAAAAAACTGCAAAAACAACGTAGATTACGAGCAAGTACAAGCTTCCCACCCGTGCTCGTTCCCCGCTGGTATTCTGTCATTTATTATTCATAAACACACTCACACTTTATATTCCTAGTACTTTATTACACTTATATATATCTACAGTATTTATTCATAATTTTCCATCAGTAATGGTAGTTTATTTTCACTCCAGACATTCACTTTCTCGTTCAGTAAACTACGTAGAGAGCGAAGCTTTCACTTTCGGTCATTACTCCAAGTATTTTTACTCATATTCTTATATTACTAATTATTTACATTTCTATTTACATTTTGTATTGTATTTACATTATTTGCACTTCTATTTTATTTACACCATTTTATGCACTATCACTTACAGTAACTTATAAAACAATATTCCACTGTTCAGTCATATTTACATCCATTGCCTTCACTTGTTATTCACACTTATTTACACATTATTGACACATTATTTACATTTTGTTACGGAACAGAGAGAGATAATGAACACTTCAGGTGAGAATACTATAATCAATACTATCCCGCAAATTTCCATGTTCAAAACAAAAGAGTTAGGTAAAATTACAAGTTAAAGTTTAATGCTCAAACTAACAACTAAACATTCAGGACTCATAAGGATAATGTAATGGTAAAACAGGTTATATGGATAACTGCAATAGCCTCTATTAATATGAATTTAGCAAGACCAAATTTATCTAAGTCAGCCCTGATAAATGAGAAAACCGGATAATGCTCAGTTAAAGCAAGATATATTATTACAGATACAAAATATTATTAACGTTGGCTGACACCAAAAACTCTACATGAATCACAAGAACCTCACCAGCCCTACGAATTAACACCCCATGCTACACAGTACAAGAAAATAAAATGTAACAGCACTTATACTCAAATTACACAGCAGTTAGATGGTTGGAGACTTCCTGAGGACTCACAAAAATAATAACAACTGTACAGGGGAGGACAGAGATGTGAACAAAATGAGGAGTAGATCTAAGTGGCAATTAATGCAGAGACTGAGCTCATTATATAGGGGCCGGCAGAGCTTGATACAACTTGTAAGAAGGACGCGCAAATGAAGCCATAGGGGACAAAGAGTTGACACTCCTGCTCTGAACAACAGAAAGAACGACTAACTCTACTATAAGGGAGGAGAAGGGGGGAGTGAGGTAGAACACGGAAGCTTGGTCACTATGGAAGCCACGAGGCGAATCATGATCAAACATGCAGCATACTGTACGTTAGAATTATACAAAGGATGATGAAATCATAGGCTATGTAACACCTCCCCACCAAAAAAAAAAAAAAAATTACAAAGAAAATTTCTTATTACTCTAAAACAATCTGTCTAAAGTCTAGATAAGCAATCTGCAATAACATTTTCTTTCCCCTAGATATGTTGTATGTGTAATGAATACTCCTGAAGAAGTAGACTCAATCTTGTCAATCTCTGATTTTTATCTTTAACCTTACTAAGGAATTTCAGTGGGTTATGATCGGTATAAATGACTATGGGGTCAAAACCAGAACACAAATAAAATGAAAAATGCTGTAAACCCAAAATCAAGGCCAAAAGCTCTTTCTCAATAGTTGAGTAGTTCTTTTGGGGTGGAGTGAACTTCTTACTGTAATAAGTTACAGGGTGTTCAATACCCTGATCATCCTCTTGCAGCAAAACAGCCCCAGCTCCTGTATCACTTGTGTCAACAGCCATCTTAAAAGGCTTAGCAAAATTTGGAGTAGCGAGCACTGGCTGACTTAATAGGATAGCTTTAAGTTTACTAAAAGAGGATTCACAGTTATCGGTCCAGACAAATTTAACTCTCTTTTTCAGTAGGCCTGTAAGTGGTGATACAAGAATTGAAAAGTTAAGAACAAATCTCCGGTAATAACCTACCATTCCCAAAAATCTCTGTAGCTCTTTCCTACTTTTAGGTCTGGGAAGATCACTTATAACCTGAACCTTAGCTGCTGGTGGTGCAACGTGTCCATCACCAATTACGTACCCAAGGTACTGAACTTTAGTTTGACCAAACTCACACTTTGATAAATTAGCTACAAGATTAGCCTGGACCAAACGCTCAAGAAATTTACTGACATGGCATAGGTGATCTTTCCAGTTGTCAATGAAGATTAATACATCATCAATATAAACAACACACCCTGCCAAACCCTCTGTTACAACATTCATGAGCTTCTGAAATGTGGCTGGTGCATTCTTCATACCATATGGCATTACAGAACATGCAAAAGTCTTTCCTAGTGTTACAAAACATGAGATCTCCCTAGCACGTTCAGTCATAGGTACTTGCCAGTATCCCTTTAACAAATCAAACTTACTTATGTACCTAGCCTTTCCGATCTTGTCTATGCAATCTTCCACGCGAGGGAGAGGGTAAGTGTCTGTTTTGGTTATCTGATTAACACGTCTGTAGTCGATGCAAAGCCGCTGTGACCCACCTGGCTTAGGGACTAGAGTGACAGGAGAACTCCACTCGCTCTGACAGGGCTCAATAATCTTGTGGTCCAACAGGTAGCCAAGCTCCTTCTGGATGAGAGGAACTTTCACTGGGTTCACACGGTAAGGAGGCAGTTTAATTGGCTTTGTGTCTCCAACATCGACATCATGCATCAACACAGTGGTTCTTCCTGGATTGGCACGGAACACTTGTGGGTACTCCTGCAGTAATGCCAAAAACTCCTGCCTTTCCTCGGGAGCTAGATGAGAAAACTTAGTCTGGAGATCACTCATGATATCAGGATTCTTTCCCAAACTATCACTCAGGCTCATGCTGCATGGGAGAACTTCACTTGCAGACTCGGGTGGAACAGCTACAGTGCAGACTGGGTTATTTTCGTCCCGCCTGTGATATAACTTTAGCATGTTGATGTGACATAGTTGCTTGTTCTTTCTACGATCTGGTGTGGCGATGACATAGTTGACATCACTGAGTTTCTTTTCCACGAAATAAGGACCACTAAACTTGGCTTGAAGAGGTTGCCCATGCACCGGTAGCAGAATCAAAACCTGATCTCCTGGCTGAAAGTGGCGTAACCTGGACTTCTTATCATACCAAGTCTTCATCTTCTCCTGAGCAGCTCCTAAATTCTCTCTCGCCAGCTGTAAAGCAGTGGACAGCCGTTCTTTGAACTTCATCACATATTCCAGCAGGTTGACGTCATCTTCCTCCAACAGCCAGCATTCCTTAAGTAGCTTAAGGGGTCCTCTTACTTCATGGCCAAACAGTAGTTCAAAGGGTGAGAAGCCCAGTGATTCATTTGGAGATTCTCTTGCGGAATGGAAGACCTTTATCCCAGTCTTTCTGATGTTCCAAACACTATTTCCTGAGCATCGATTTGAGTGTTTGATGATATCTCTCCAACGCTCCTTGGGTCTGGGGATGGTAAGCTGAAGACGTGATCTGGGTGATGCCCAACTCTTTCAGAGAATGCTTGAAAACATTTGACATGAAATTACTTCCCCGGTCTGACTGTACCTCCTTGGGCAGACCAAACTTTATGAAGAATCCTAGCATTTCCTTAACCACGTTCTTTGCTGAGATATTTCTAAGTGGAATGGCTTCAGGATAACGAGTAGCCATATCAATCAGGGTCAACACATAAGAATATCCTGAAGAAGTCTTAGGAAGAGGGCCCACAATATCCACCAACACATGGGTGAATGGCGCCTCAAAAGGAGGAATAGGAACTAGAGGTGCAACCTTTTCGGTCTGATTACACTTCCCCACAACTTGACAGGTGTGACAAGACTTACAATACCAGGAAACATCCCTGAAGATACCTGGCCAGAAGAAGTGTTTCAAAATGCGTGCCACAGTCTTACTCACTTCAAGGTGTCCTGCCAATCTGGAATCATGAGCCACTCTAATGATATCCTGCCTACAAACACGAGGGATGACAACTTGATGTACAACCTCCCATTCACAGTCGGCTGATGCTGTTGGGGGTCTCCACTTCCTCATAAGTACTCCTGACTTTATATAATAACAAGTAGAAGCACCAGCTGACTCTTCCTCACTGCAAGCAGAGTTAGCTAGACCTTTCAACTCAGGGTCAGCAACCTGCAACTCAACCAACTCTTGACGAGACAAATTATCAACACTACGAGGTACTGCCTCATCTGGTGAGTGGTCCAAATTAGCAAGAAAAGTGTCAGCTAGGATAACATCATCATCATTATCCTCTAAATCACCAGTAACTTTAGACTTAGCCCTAGTGACAGCACATGCAGAGAACACATCAGGGACATCACAATCCTGGGTCGCAGTCACTGGTTCACTAGACAACTGAGGAGCTGGACACACTTGACTTCCACCAATATCATTTCCAATTAAGAAAGTTACACCTGACATTGGGAGTGTCTCAACCAACCCAACCATAACGGAACCATTAACAAAACCAGACTCTAAATTCACTCTGCACAGAGGGACAGAGAAGTAATTATTCCCTACACCTTGTAAGATTACAGTTTCATCAGAGGACTTAACATTAGAGCCTAGAACACTGGTCAGCATAAGGGATTGGCAAGCACCTGTATCACGATATATTTTAACTGATTTCCTGTTATTACTGTCCAGAGGACTGACAAAACCATCAGACAGGAAATTAGCACATGAACTATTGAGAGTGTCACCCACGTTACTGCTCAAAAGAGGAGCTTCATCATGAGAATTTAATTTACCCCTCAAAGCAGGTTCAGTTGACTCGGTTAAAGAATTCTGGGAACTCTCAAGGGTGGACACTAGACCTATTGACTGAATATTAAATTTTAAAGACTCCTTTTTGTTCACATCACGCTGTCTCCTGAAACATTTCTCCGTAGTATGACCAAGCTTACTACAATAAGTACATTTACTTTTCTGAAATCTAGAGGTGGAGCTGGTATTTACTTCCTGAGAAACATCATCTTTATTCTCTTTCCTGTTACCTATACTCTGAGTAGAGGCAACGTACTTACTCTCAGCTTTCCTTTTTTCTTTAGAATATCTCTTGTGAGTAAGAACATATTCATCAGCTAAAACTGCAGCATCAGACAAATTATCTATTGTTTTCTCATCAAGATATAGGCTTACGTCTTTATTAATACACCTTTTGAAGTCCTCCAGCAAAATCATCTGCTTAAATTTACCAAAATCAGAATCCACATTCTTAGAATTTAACCACTGCTCTAACAGATCTTCTTTGATTTTTGCATACTCAACATGGGATTGCTTATCTTGCTTATAAGTTGTCTTAAGTTTTACTCTATAGGCTTCAGGAACAAGCTCATAGGCCTTAAGAATCAAGCTCTTAACTACATCATTATTATCAGATTGATCCTGAGGCAAAGATGCATAAGTTACTTGAGCTTTACCGGTGAGAACAGTTTCAAGGAGTACTGGCCAATACTTTTTGGGCCAATTGAAACCTGTTGCTACCCTCTCAAACAACTGAAAATACTTTGTTAAATCAGATTCATTAAAAGGAGGGACAAGTTTAACATTTTTAGCCACATCAAAATCATCAGAGCTAGACGATCCAGTTCCACCTTGTTTCATGCGATACTCATGGTCTGCCTGAATCCTAGCAAGTTCAACTTGTGCCTGAAACTCAGCCTCCTTAACACGAGCCTGAAACTCAGCCTCCTTAGCATTTGCTTGAAACTCAGTCTCCTTAGCACGAGCCTCCTGCAGGGCTAGCTATAACTTAGCTATTTCAATCTGCATTTGCTCATCTGGAGGAGTTATATTAAACAAGCTTTTATTAATCATGTCAACAATTTGATCTTTAGAATGATGAGAGTGAACAGCAATTCCCAATTGTTGAGCAACAAGCTTAAGTCCATTCTTTGTTCTGTTTTCTACATCACACACTGCACATTTGACAAAAAATCTTTGGCTTCATCAAGAGTAGTAATAGTAGACATCATGAATAAATCACAGTCACAAAATATCAAGCAATATCCTTTTGATAATATCCTGAATATCCTGATAAGAGGTCGCCAAATTTATGTTACGGAACAGAGAGAGATATTGAACACTTCAAGTGAGAACACTAAAATCACTACTGTCCCGCAAAGTTCCAGGCTCAAAACAAAAGAGTTAGGTAAAATTACAAGCTAAAGTTTAATGCTCAAACTAACAACTAAACATTCAGGACTCATAAGGATAATGTAATGGAAAAACAGGTTATATGGATAACTGCAATAGCCTCTATTAACATGAATTTAGCGAGAGCAAATTTATCTAAGTCAGCCCTGATAAATGAGAAAACCGGATAATGCTCAGTTAAAGCAAGATATATTATTACAGATGCAAAATATTATAAACATTGGCTGACACCAAAAACTCTACATGAATCACAAAAACCTCACCAGCCCTACGAATTAACACCCCATGCTACACAGTACAAGAAAAAAAAATGTAACAACACTTATACTCAAATTACACAGCAGCTAGATGGTTGGAGACTTCCTGAGGACTCACAAAAATAATAACAACTGTACAGGGGAGGACAGAGATGTGAACAAAATGAGGAGTAGATCTAAGTGGTAATTAATGCAGAGACTGAGCTCATTATATAGGGGCCGGCAGAGCTTGATACAACTTGTAAGAAGGACGCGCAAATAAAGCCATAGGGGACAAAGAGTTGGCACTCCTGCTCTGAACAACAGAAAGAACGACTTTACTATAACGGAGGAGAAGGGGGGAGTGAGGTAGAACACGGAAGCTTGGTCACTATGGAAGTCACGAGGCGAATCATGATCAAACATGCAGCATACTGTACGTTAGAATTATACAAAGGATGATGAAATCATAGGCTATGTAACAATTTCCACATGCACTGTTTTAGAACTGCTTCAGGCTGTGGTAATCAAAGAAGCAGGTTATGCAGAGGGGAACCTGGCAGTCAGTGTACTGCCAAGAGGTGTGTTTGTGCTCAGGTGTGCATCTTTTTTTTTTTTTTTAATGCGAGGAAGAAGGAACCAAAGGCCATGAGCCTGCAGTTACAGTTCCCTCCAAGAGAAAAACAAAATACAATAGAAAGCCAAATTCAAGATCCAATCATTCTGAGATGCCTGGACACACTGCGTTTGAAAGACTGGAGATTATAGGCAGCAGGAAATACAGACAGAGGGAGACAGTTCCAGAGCTGACCTGTTGCATAAATGAAAGACTGGGAGTAACGGTTAACTCTTGCATTAGAGAGTTGGACAGAAAAGGGATGAGAGTTTGCAGCCAGACGGGTGCTACGCACCCGTCTTAGAGGTGGAGGAATGCAAGCAGACAGTTCAGAGGAGCAGTGACCATTAAAGCAGCGATAGAAAAGAGATAAAGATGCAACAGTGCAGCGAAGAGACAGAGGTTGAAGGGAGTCAGTAAGAGGAGGAGAGTTAATGAGACGAAAAGCCTTTGACTCCACCCTATTGAGAAGAGCTGTATGTGGGGAACCTCCTCACACATGAGAGTTGTACTCCACACAGGGGCGGATAAAATCCCTGTATAGACTCAAGAATTGTGCAGGGGTAAAGAAAGAGCGGAGTCGGCTTAGCACACCCAATTTCTTGGAAGCAGATTTTACAAGAGAAATAATATGATATTTCCAAGACAAGTCCCGAGTAAATGAAACCCTAAGCATGTTCAAGGATGATGCAAGATTAAGCTGAATATTATTAAACATTAGTGGGTATACCTGTGGGAGATTTTGTCGGGTTGATAGGTGTAAGAACTGAGTCTTAGATACTTTAAAAACAACCATATTATTTTTACCCCAGTCAGAGATACGACCCAAGTCAGACATTAGGTGTGCCATAGCCTCATCCCTTGTATGTTGAAGAAACTGTTGAGATGGGCGTTGTAGGAACCGAATGGAAAGGTGAAGGGTGGAGTCATCAGCGTATGAGTGGACAGGGTTAGATGTACAGCTTAGAAGATCATTGATGAATAAAAGGAAGAGAGTAGGTGATAGGACAGAGCCCTGAGGAACACCACTGTTGATAGATCTAGGAGAAGAATGATGGCCGTCTAAAACAACAGCTATAGAACTACCAGAAAGGAAGCTAGCGATGAAGGCACAGATAGAAGAATAGAAACCGTAGGAGGGCAGTTTGGAAATTAAAGATTTATGCCAGACTCGATCGAAAGCCTTTGAGATGTCAAGTGCAATGGCAAAGCTTTCGCCAAAGTCCCGAAAGGATGACCAGGAGTCTGAAAGGTAGGTGAGAAGATCGCCAGTGGAGCGTCCCTGACGGAACCCGTACTGACGATCGGAAAGAAGGTTGTGTTAGGAAAGATGCCTTAAAATTTTTCTATTGAGAATTGACTCGAAAACTTTTGAAATACAGGAAGTTAAAGCAATTGGACGATAGTTGGAGGGTTGGGTGTGGTCACCCTTCTTTGGGACTGGCTGAATGAGAGCAAACTTCCAGCAAGAAGGAAAGGTACAAGTTGACAGACAAAGGCAAAAGAGTTTGCCTAGGCAGGATGTAAGCACAGAAGCACACTTCTTGAGAACAACAGGAGGGACCTCATCAGGCCCATATGCCTTCTTAGTACTGAGGCCAGTAATGGCAGAAAATATATCAACTGAAGAAATTTTAATGTCAGCCATGAGGAAGCCAGAGGGGAGAAGTGATGGAGGAACAGCACCGGAATCGTCTAAGGTGGAATTGGAGGAGAAAGTCTGTGTGAAGAGATCTGCTTTATCAGTAGAAGAAATAGCTACAGAACCATCAGAGTAGAAAAGAGGAGGGAAGGATGATGAGGTAAAGTTGTTAGAAAGATTTTTGGCAAGATGCCAGAAGGAGCGGGAAGAATTCGAGTTGGAGAGTTGAGAGCATTTAGTATGGATGAAATTATTTTTAGTAGAGCGAAGAACAGACTTAGCACGATTCCGGGCAGAAACGTAAAGATGATGTGATTCAGGGGTGGGTTGGCTCCGGTACCTTTTGTAGGCCCTCTCCTTCTTGCGGCGCATTAGAACAAGCGTGATTAAACCAAGGCTTTCTTGCGTTAGTCAAAGGATATGAGAAAGGAATGTATGCCTCCATGCCCGAGAGAATAACCTCCATAATGCGCAAGGCACACTCAGATGGCTCCCGGGCATGGAAGCAATAATCATTCCAGGGAAAATAAAAGAAGTACTGCCCGAAGGCCTCCCAGTCCGCGGCTCCAAAATGCCACAGACGAGGTTTCCCTGGAGGGTCCACAGGCCGTACCGGAGTGATAGGACAGGTTAAGGTAATAAGGTTGTGATCGGAGGAGCCCAACGGAGAGAAAAGATTAACAGAGTAAGCAGAAGGATTAGTTGTGAGGAAGAGGTCAAGTATGTTGGGGCTCTCTCCAATGCGGTCAGGGATACGGGTAGGGTGCTGTACAAGCTGCTCTAGGTCATTAAGGATGGAAAAGATGTAGGCTTGTTCACCAGGTGGATCCGTGAATGGAGAGGAAAGCCAATGGTGGTGGTGAACATTGATATCTCCTAGAATGGAGATTTCAGAGAAAGGAGAAATGGATAGAATGTGTTCCATCGTAGAAGTAAGATAGTCGAAGAATTTTTGATAGTCAGTAGAATTAGGGGATAAGTAAACAGCACAGATATATTTAGTCAGAGAATGACAGGAAAGCCGAAGCCAGAGTGTAGAGAATTCAGAAGAATCGAGTTCAGGAATACGAGTGCAAGGTAAGTCGTTGCGTATATATACACAACAGCCACCTTTGACTTTGAAATGAGTATAGAGAAAGTAGGAGGATACAGAAAAGGGTTTGCTGTCAGTTGCCTCAAACAGCTGAGTCTCCATTAGAAAAAGAAGGTGAGGTTTAGAGGAGGAGAGGTGGTGCTCAACAGAGCGAAAGTTAGAGGAAAGGCCGCGAATGTTGCAGAAATGAAGAAGAAGAGAGTCAGACAGTGGTTCCAGGCACCTCGAGTCGTCACCGGGAGAGGGGCGGATGGTGGGGGCATATATGGTCCCCCTGCCAGGGGACTCCGAGGCTTGGTGAAGAGACGCCATTTTAAATGAATTTTGAATAGGAAGTGTAGTGTGTACTGTGCATGTAGTTTGGTGTAGATAGTTAGAGAAATTTGTACTGGAGAGCATGCTGGCCTACCCTGGTGGTATGTGCACACACCTGGCACCTGCAGATTGCAGTCTTCCTCTTCATTGTGACAGGCATTTGCACCAGTCTGTGCCATCCATATACGCCCTCTGCTCAAGTCTGTCAGGAAGTCTAACAGAATGGCACCTTGGAGCTGTTGCTGTCACCCTACCATACCTCTCAAGCAACTGCTGAGCACAAGTTCTGGCAAACAACCTCAGGGAGAAGGACTTGGTTGGCTTTACCTTCATCTTGTACAGGATGAAAGCGTTCAGCATCGTCATGTCAGTGAGATGCAGAAACGCATTCCTGTGCCACCTAGTATTCTTCCTCAGGCAGTTGATCTCCCCAATCATCATGTTGGACTTGTCCACCAGCTGCATGTTGATACTGTAGTCGATGACAGCATCAGGTTTCATCACAGGTTCGCCTGTCCTACGGTCAACCTTCCCACTGTCCTTCAGTTCCCCCTTGTGTACGGTGGTGAGCATGTGCACGACCCTCTTGTCATGCTACCATATTCCCAGCATCTTCTCAGACTTGCCTAGGCACGTCTCCTTGCTGCAAATTTCTTGTCACAGGGAATTTGGGGAAGTGGGCACGATTACTCTTGACAGTGCTGCAGGAGTCGATGCCATGCTCTGAATGATATTTAGCAAGTTTCGGTGCTGTATAGTAGTTGTCAGTATACAGTACGTGATTCCCACCAAAATACCTTTCAAGCAGAACTTTCACTACACAGCCTGAGAAGCCAAGGAGGTGTGTTTTGTCCAGAATGTGTTTTGTCCAGAATGGCTGAATAGATGACGAAGTCAAGGATGTACTCCATCTTACAGTCACACAGTACAAAGAACTTGATTCGAAACCGATGACGTTTGCTTGGAATGTACTGTACAAACCTCAGACATCCTCTGAACAGAACCAAGGATTTGTCTATGACAGCCTTCTGAAATGGGTGGAAGAATGACAAATTTATCCTTCATTCTGTTCAGAAGCTCCCAGATCTTCCAGAGCGAGTCAGTCCGGAAAGATACATCATTGTTGGTGATGTGCAGGTTTCCCATGATGTTCTGGATGTGATCTCTGACCATGTTCTTATTGAAGGTGGGTGAGGGTAATAAGGGGTCCATGGACCAGTAATATTCCAACTCATGCTTCCTTGAATGGGGCATGAGAAGCATGAGGGCGAAGAAAACATATAGTTCCTGCACTCCAAGCACGGTCCACTGTTGCATTTTTGCTGCACCTGCACCACTTGCAGCATGTTGTGAGTCATACCTGTTGGTCTCCTCACATATGTGCAGCATGACTTCGTCATCAAGGAAGGCCAAAAGGTAGTCCACACACTCAGCATCCTCGTCAAGAGGGAAGGCAGGCTGTATCCCAGAGGAACTCTCGTTGAAGTGGAGTTGTTCCGGGACGAAATTGGAACCTTCCGTCCACACGAAGGCATCCCAGGTTCCTGTCATGGCAGTGTAGGCTGGGTAAGGGTGGATGAGGGTGACTGTGAGGCAGACTGGGCCATTTCAAGGTCACTCCAATTGACCCTAGGTTGCCGTGTACCACTAGCAGCCCTTACTCTAGAAGCAACTCTACTTTTGTGATGAGTAAGGGATTTACCTCGTCCCCTACGTCCTGCCGTCACTGTAGGTGCTAGTGGAGACTCCGACGATGAAGACTCAGGAGAAATTTCTGCTGAAGAGATGGAAGATATTAATGAAGTGAGGCTGGGAGAGCAGGGAGGTGATTCACATCAGGATTCATGGCGGGCTGGGTCACGTGGGGCCATCGTTCCGGGGGTAACCTGCCCCCTCTTCACTCCCTTCCCAAATTCCTTCCCTTGCTGCACGAAGGGCTCCTTTCCCTTGGAGCCAGGACGAATTTGGGACACTGAAGCACTCGTACTGGCAGTTTCTATCACAATTTCCTCCCCAGGCTCATCACACGATTCACTCGAAAGATCAAAGTCACTATCCATCATTATCATCAATAAATCAGCCACTTCACGTTCAACAGCAGAGTCACTTAGTCCTTTACCCCTTCCCGCATGAGGTTTAGTAGGGGTAGAGGTCACAGGGCCCTTTGCAATGGGAGCAGATGTGGCAGAAATGGAGGGGCGTGAGTACGACGTGGTTTCACCTCGAAAGACGACACTGAACTGAATGACGTGGCGTATATAGGCAGGTAGGGATTGACAATGTCAGTGTGATGACAACTGCTACTTTATATGCTATGAAATGATTGGCAGGAAATCTAGAAGGCAATACATAATAAATTAGGTAGTTCCAGGTGAACGTAAATATCACTTAAGCTTCTCCCTTCCTTTCTCACAATATTTTTATTACGAAAACAGGTCATACGGGATAGTTCAAGAATTAAATAAACAGGGAAAATTAGCGAACAAATGCACGTAGGGTGCTGCCTGTGATAATTAGCCCATTACAGGTGTATGGCAGTATCAATTACCTTTTCTCTTTTTTATATATATTATTTTGTAAAAGAATAGGGCATAGGGCTCATTTCAGTGGATGAAATCAGTGGAAAAATCTGGGGAAGATTTGTGTAGCACAGTGCGGCTGGCCAGGCGAGAGGAGAGGATAATGGAGGGGAGGTTGAGAGGGGAGTCAAGAATGGGGAAAAATGGCTAAATTGTCAACAATGGATGGGAGTACAGATGACATTAGCAGCACTGACTATTGATGGACACTTGCAGTACTGATAGATGATACAAGTCACCACTTGAAAGCCCTGGGAAATTCAAAATAACACAGAATCACGAAAGTGACTCCCTGCAGTATGATCCATTGCACCCGTGCATCACGAAAGTGATGCCCCGCGGTTAAGAGGTTAAGGCATCTGGCAATAGATAGATAGACAGAAGAAAATCTTAAGCAAAGCTTATCTTTCCTAAGGGTCTTTTTGCATCTGAATTCAACATATTAAGTTTAAAATCATAGACTTACATGGGTTGTTTGTTGTTCAGTCTGCCTGGTTGACAAGACCCATCAACTCACAGGCAAGTTACCACCCTATAACAACGTCCCGGGACGTGCAGTGAACCGATGTTGTCTTTCGAAGAACAAGAAATTCAATTATGCGGAAATGTACTGGTGTAAATTTTACGTTATTAAATTCATTACCGAAACAGTTGAGAGAAAATCATTTATCAGAAATTCATCTTGAAATCATATATACTGTGTTTAGTATGCAATGGCATCACACGCATTAAAGGCCGACAATAAATTTTTATCATTATCTTTTCATATACTAAGTATAATCTACGAAATGATTTTAGAGGGAAAACAGTGGAAAATTACCAAAATCATTTATTCAACATCACAGCATGAACATATTTCGAAAAACTTGACAAACAGGATGCCTGTGTGCTCCCATTTTCCCCTCAGTGCCTATGGACTTCCATTCGGTAAAATGAGTGTAAGATAAGATAAAGGAAGCATTACCATCAAAGGGTAGAAAAGCGAGTGGTTGTAGATAGTAGCCTATAGTAGCTGGATATAACTGGGGTTGCACAAAGCTTTCTGTACGGAAACTTCATAGTATCAGTAGGTACAACAGGTAAGGAGCAATACTGATCTGATGAGTAAATGTGTGACAAACGTACGCAAAGAACGATGAAGAAAGAAATGAACTAGGATTATTAACAAATTGGCCAAATTATAATGAACTGGAATGCACATGGTAAGAGGTGGAGAGAGAGAGAGAGAGAGAGAGAGAGTAAAGGATTGGAGTAGCACGAGGGAGTATGAAAGAGTGTGCGGAGTGGAGGATAGGTGCACAGGAAGATAAGGATTTAGATCTAAATGTGAAAAAAGGTATACTTCTGCCTAATTCCAAATCTTGCATTGTAAACTCATGCATTATAAAGGTATGATGGGACAAAGGATATAAATTTTCTTGTCACTGCAACCCAGTGCAAATTACGAAAGAACTAAATGACAATAGCTCATTAATGCTGCATTCATAGGCGAAAGCATTTTTCATTATACTTACTAGTTAAGCTTTTGTCGTTGCTGAGTACACGAAAATCAGAAATAGATATGCACTGAAGTATTCAGGTGTTCAAATGTTTTTTCATGCAATGTTTCAGGAAACTGCCTGGAAATGGAGATAATGTGATATCAGATCAAAAACACATAAAATAAAATGATGAAAAGCGGAGTTGGAACATTTTTGCAATCTGATACTGACTGAGATGCTGAAGTATTTTGGACTGAATGAATTTTCAGAATGAGTTGCATTATGAAAGCCAACAATCGGTTCCCAAATCATGGGAAAATACCAGTGTGGTTCAGCTTCCCACAAAGCAGATGGGAAGACCATAATTTCCCCTGCAAAATTCTATGTATGAAAGATCATACTGGTTCCGTACAATATGCAAATCAGATGAAATGTCATACCTGCATGGAAAATACTAGAGATAGTGTTAAATGTCACAACTCACAGATGTTGTTTTCTATTTGCCTATCGTAGAGGATATTATAACTGGGATTTCAGGCAATCCATTCAGATCGTCGACCTCTTTCCTAAGGTGAATAAAAGCGTTTGTCTTTAACCATATCAAAGTAATTTGTTGTGTCGAAAGAGTCAAGGAATCTGGTGCGATATAACTAAAGGATTAGGGCAAATGGTGAGAGTGAGGAAGTCAACGATACTGAAGTTGGCAATTTCATCATTCATCTTGGTGATTCACAGGAAATGCTTGTCATGTTAAAGTAATGTATACCAATGATTATGAATAAACATATTTCATGTCTAAACCTGAAACCTTTATACTCATATAAAGATGTGTGTTTTCGGCTGATAACACGAAATTATTTGCGGATACGGTTACCTGTGATTAACCATTATCACTTCCGTATATGAGATGACAGATGTATATTTAAAATGGATTGTTTATAAACACATAAACCACGCAAATTAGATCAACGCAATTCATTGGAATAATGAAAAGAAAATAATTTAACTGAAATGAAGGAATAAAGGTAAAGGGCGTATTATTAGGAAGATCAATATGTGTATTATAATGTGCAGTTGGGTTGGGGGTTTGTAGTGATGGTGGTAGTGATTATAGCAGCGATGGTGGTAGTGGGTGTAGTAGAGATGGTGGTGGTGAATACAGTAGTGATACTGGTGGCAGAATAGTGGTGGTGGAGGGAGGGGGGTAGTGGTGGTGTTGGTTGTGGTGGAGGTAGTGATGGTGTTGGTTGTGGTGAGGGTAGTGGTGGTGCTGTTGGTGGGGTTGGTAGTGATGATGTTCATTGTGTGGGAGGTAGTGGTTGTGATGGTGGTGAGGGGGGCATAATGGTGGTCAGAGCCATAGAGTAGGAAGAGTTTTGCCAACTCGGTTTCAATCCTCACCTCGTGCGCTCACCTGTGATTAGCCAGGAACCGGTCACGTGACATGTGGGTGTCATATTGCATCCTCACCTCACCTCAGTTCTCTGACTGCCGTAAGAAAGCACAGAGATCAAGGGGTATGTTACACTTTCTATGGCCATATTACCTGCTATATACCTATATTTGACCACCAGATGGTTTACTGTGCAGCCTGGGGATGTTCTAACCGCACAGGTATGGGTGAGGTATTGCACAGGTCCCCTTGAGATCCCACAAGCAGAAAAGAATGGGAAATGGGAAATTAAAGTCTGCTGGAAAGACTGGACACCACACAACAATTCCTATTTGTGTTTTGTGTGTAAATCTGTCCTAATTCTCTCTAATCTTTTTGTTTTTCCATCTGTGTATCTGTCTCAACCCATCACGTCCTGACCGATTTTCCACCACTGACTCCCCCCAGTCCCAACCAATTTTGGAATTTTTTTTTTTGGCTCAAACCTCCACTTTTGGTGAGAAACATTGAAAATTCATAGAGAAATCGCTCAAATGAGGTTTAAAATACTCGATACAGGTAGCAGTACCTCCTTACCTTACCGTGTTTTCTATCAGGCTGGCTCCAACGAAAACGAGTTCTATGTGAGGGTAACTATTCCACATCACTCATAAATGGTATTTATTTATTTATTTGGTACGAATTTATATGTAGTACGAGAGTATATTGGTTTTCAAACAGTAATATAGGCAATATAAGCATTGTTTCACTCACTAACACATCAACATACCTGACCTTTTTTGATGACACTTCCACTAATGCTATGTAAATTTTGTCCTCCACATTGTCATCGATTGGGGAATCACTCTGGCCCTGAATGTCTTTATTGGCCAGGTCACTGGTAACAGATGAATTGCCGAGACAATGGCGTGCAGGGGGGGGGAGGTCATGCGGGGTAAGGCATTGTCCCCGCCTGGCATCTTGTAGAGGAATGGAGGAAGGTGTGCTGTGTATACATATCAAAAATCATGCGTGAAAATTGAAAATTGTGCAAATTATGAACCTTGCAATTGTGCGATGTACCAGTACGTTGACGAGTCTAGCTGTGACAAATATTGTGACGTACCCATACATTGATGGGATGCCTCGGGTTAATATTCCTGTCCGTTCTAACTATTTCTGTAGACTGAGACGTACTAAACTTATTAGAGAGGCTGATAGTTACTTATTTGTTTTCAGTTTGGTTTCATGTAAACTAAGGACTATATATATATATATATATATATATATATATATATATATATATATATATATATATATACATATATATATATATATATATATATATATATATATATATATATATATATATATTGTGTCCCCCCCTGTGGCGGGGGGGACACAATCTGGCCGCACTATGGGGTGGTACTACTACTCTGCGGCCAGGTTGTGTTAGGAAGAATACTGCCACCGTATTCCCTGCGTGTCATAAAAGGCGACTAAAAGGGGCGGGGTGAGGGGACTAGGGACCCCCTCCTCTGTTTTTTAGTTCCTAAAAAGAGACAGGCCAGAGAAAGGGATGGGGGATGGAGTTATCCCCGTACCCTGAAGATTGGGTCAATCAATGTGTGTGGATGTAGTACAATTGAGGCTAAAAGGGAGGAGATTGGAAGAATGTTTGTGAGAAGAAAGTTGGATGTGTTAGCTTTGAGTGAAATGAAGATGAAAGGGAAGGGTGAGTCTATGTTTGGAAGTGTGAATGGAAGATTGTCAGGTGTTGATAGAGGAAGGGCAAGAGAAGGTGTGACCTTGTTAGTAAGTCCGGAAGTACAGCAGTGTGTGATTGAATGGAAGGAGGTGTCATCGAGATTGATGTGGGTGAAAGCGAAATTTGAACGTGAGTTGTGGGTGTTTGTGAGTGCATATTGGCCTGGTAGTGAAAGGGATGAAGAAGAGAGGGAGTCTTTCTGGAATAATGTTGATGAGTGTCTGCAAAGTTTTGGAGCGAATGTGAATGTGGTAATGATGGGAAATCTGAATGCTAGAGTGGGAAATGTAACAGTTGAAGGTGTAGTTGGTATGCATGGTGTGCCTGGAAGAAATGAAAATGGGGAACGAATGATAGCGATGTGTGTTGAGCGAGAGATGGTGATTGGAAATACGCTGTTTGAGAAGAAAGATATTTATAAGTATACATGGGTGAGACAGGAGGGTGCAAGGGTTGTTGATAGAGCTTTGATGGACTATGTGTTTGTGTCTAGGAATATAATAGGAAGATTGTTGGATATGAGAGTTCTGAGAGGGGAGGGTGGAGGTATGTCTGACCACTACCTGGTGGAGGGAAAGTTAAGAGTAGGTAAGAGATGGGTGAGAGCTAGGAGGGTTAGGTGTGGCAGGGAGGTTTTGAAAGTGAGTGAGTTGGATAAAAGAGAGAAAAAGATAGAGTATCAGGAGAAATTGAAAGATGAGTGGAACGCACTGAAAGATCAGGAAAATGGCAGTGTGGAGGAGGAATGGCAGTTGTTTAAGAGTGCTGTGGTGGGGCATGCAGAAGTGGTGTATGGTCTGAGACGTGTGGGTGGTGGTGTAAGAAAAGGAAGTGAATGGTGGTGCGAGGAAGTAAGTATGGCTGTGGCTGAGAAGAGACGTGCATATGAAGTGTGGCTGCAGAGGAAGGATGAGATGTCATATGAAAGGTATAAGGAAAAGAGGAATAGGGTGAGAAGGGCTGTGCATGATGCTAAAGTGGCAGCAGATGAGAGGTGGGGTAGGCGGCTTACAGAGAATTTTCAACAGAATAGGAAAATGTTTTGGAAGGAGGTGAAAAGGGTGCGAAAGGGAGAGTCTGGGAAGGAAGAGAGAGTAAAAGCAGAGGATGGAAGGATGTTAATTGAGATGGATGCAGTAAGGAAGAGATGAGCAGAGTATTTTGAAAGATTGTTAAATGTTAAGGAGGAAAGGGTGGCTGAGATTGTGGCGGATGGAAGGGTGCAATGAATAAATGTGTTAGGAGACTTGAATGATTCTTTGATCACGAAGGAGGCAGTGGAGAAGGCAGTAAAGGAGATGAAAACAGGGAAAGCTGCAGGTATGGATGGGTGTGCTGTGGAATGCCTGAAAGGTGGTGGAGTGACCATTGTTGACTGGTTAGTAAGATTGTTGAATGTGTGCTTTGTGAAAGGTATGGTGCCAATTGACTGGGCAAGTGCTTGTGTGGTCCCGTTGTATAAAGGCAAGGGTGATAAGTATGAATGTACTAGCCTTAGGGGTATAAGTCTGTTGAGTGTTGTAGGTAAGGTTTATGGTAGAGTGATAATTATGAGAGTTAGAGAGGGTACAGAGGGAGTGATTGGTGAGAGCATTGTGGCTTTAGGAAAGGGAGGGGATGCGTGGATCAGGTGTTTGCTGTGAGACAAGTGTGTGAAAAGTATTTAGCGAAAGGCAAGGATGTGTTTTGGGCATTCATGGATTTAGAGAAAGAGTATGATAGACTTGATAGGGAGGCTTTGAGGACTGTTTTAAGATTGTATGGACTTGATGGTAGGTTACTAAAAGGGGTGAAAAGTTTTTATGTAAATAGTAGAGCGTGTGTAAGAATGGGAAATGCTGTGAGTGACTGGTTTCCTGTGAGAGTGGGGCTGCGACAGGGATGTGGGATGTCGCCTTGGCTGTTTAATATTTACATGGATGGTGTTGTAAGGGAGGTGAATGCAAGAGTTTTAGGTGGAGGTCTGAGTCTGGTGAATGTTGATGGTGGAGAGTGGAATCTGAAGCAGCTGCTGTTTGCAGATGATACTGCACTGGTGGCTGATTCAGAGGAGAGATTGAGACAGTTGGTCGAGGAGTTTGGAAGGATGTGAGAAAGGAAGAAATTGAAAGTAAATGAGAATAAGAGTAAAGTGATGAAGTGTACGAGGTTGGTAGATGGTAGGGTAAGGTTGCTTGAGGAGGTAGAGTGTTTTAAATATCTAGGGTCACATGTTGCTGTGGATGGAAGAGTAGATGCAGAAGTGAAGTTTAGAATAAATGAAGTAGGAAAGGTGCTGGGAGGAATGAAAAAAGTGTTTAGATGTCTTTCGCTTAGAATGGATGTAAAGAGAAGCTTGTATGAGGGTGTTGTGGTACCGATTGCGTTATATTGGGCTGAAACATGGAATATGGGTGTAGCAGAGAGGAAAAGTTTGAATGTAATGGAGATGAGGTGTCTGAGGAGTATGTGTGGAGTGACGCGTATGGATCGAGTGCGAAATGATGAAGTGCGAAGGAGAACTGGAGTTGTTCGGGAGATGGCTGGTAGAGTTGAGCAGAGGGTGTTGCGATGGTTTGGGCATATGGAGAGAATGGATAATGAGCGATTGGTGAAAAAGATAACTAGATCTGATGTGAGAGGTGTAAGGCTGAGAGGAAGACCACGAAAAGGATGGATGGACAGTGTGAAGAGAGCACTGGATGCGAGAGGGATGTCTGTTGAGCAAGGAAGAGTGGCTGTGCGTGACAGAAATAAATGGAGAGAAATTGTGAATGAATAAGTGATGACGCAGCCCTGAGGGGATATTCTCCCGCATTTGGTCTGATCAGCTAGTCAGGTCAGGTGCGGGTAAGGGGATGGGTCTGTTATGATGTGGCTGGGGTAAACCAGATCTGCTGTCGGGCTCTGCTGCGGATGTCACTGATTGCATTGCGCAGTTGACCCTTGTGCGGTGTGGTGCGGTGAGGATCTGTCCGTTCTCTCCTTGGGGCTAAAGATGCGAATGAATGTGTTTGAATGGATGAGTAAATGGGGAGTGTGTCGTCCTGTCCCGGCTACCTCCCTTTTCTTGGGGGAAGCAGCCTAAGTATATAGATAGATAGATATGTAGGGCATTAGGAAGAAACAGCTGAGATTATTCACTGTAAGCTTCATATTTATGCTAAAAAAAATTTGCAAAAATGAGGCTCAATGCTGTAAGTCTGGAGGTGAATTAGGAAGCAAAAGCATGGCTATAAGACTCGCTGTAAAGAAGTATAAGTAAAAACTCTTCAATGTACATCACTTTAAGGCTGTAGGTTATAGTATGTCCTATACATAAATATTTTTACTCCGTGAATGGATAAGTATTATAATAATGTATAAATGAAGTGGTGGGAAAGAAAATGAAAACATTCAAGGACCTAGCAGCTTTTGTACAAGATTCTCAGGCAAAAACAATGTTATTCATACCTCTTGTTAGGCGGGTATAGGGGAGGCCTTGGTTAGGTTTTTATTTTCTTTCCTCTTGTTATTATACATTAAAAATGTTCTGTCATAATCATCAGCCATATATGAGGCCACACGTGTGAGTTTGTACCACGCGACTTTAAAAAAAAAAAAAAAGAAAGAAATCGCGTTTAAAGTTTGCGAATATTGAAACGATCATAACTTCGTTGTTTTTAAAGCTAGAGACTTTATTCAAAGACCAAAATGAAGGGTATAATATGCCAAATATCCCCATATTGTTAGTCATTGAAATTAATATACGCAAATATACAATTTTTTTTTTTCAAAATGCCGATAATCGGCGATTTTTAGTATACAACTTCAACGAAGTATTACTCTGTTATTCGTAATGCTAGAGACTCCATTAAAAAAACATAGTAAAGAGCAAAGGATGTAGATTATGAATGTATAAACAGATTTCGGATAAACCAATTAGTGCAATAGAAAACACCTGATTTCCAAATGCGACAGAATTTTCACTCAAAGTTCATGATCACAAAACCATTTAGTACATAGCTGTTAATGGAATAAAGAGATCAAATTATAGCATAATATAGTGCATAGATTAAAAGCAGGGAAAAGTCATTGGAGTAGCTTTTCTCCGACGAGAATGACGTGCGAGGCAAAACTGGGCCTTCACAGTACCACCAACAGCATGCGCTGGAGATGCTGAAAATAGCACATAGCCACAGGAATTTATGGGTTAATGAGAAACAATATTGACCTTATTTAACATGTCAGAGCATTGACAAAATTTACTTAATAATCTGGTACGTAAAGTAAAATTATATTCACAACGATTGTTAGATGCTAACAATAGCTAATGATGTATATAGCAAGTACTGGCGCTGATTCACTGCGTCGGTGTTGCTTGGTACAAACTCGCCCTTGCTGGCGGTCTGTCACCCACCCTCACCTCACAATTCGATTTCAGTGTTGTATTTTGGAGGATTTTCAACCTTATGTCTAGTTCGAAATTGTACCAAGCAACATGCGTGGGATATAAAAGAATGGTTAAAATAGTGACATAACATGAAAACGCTTGATTGACTTCATTGGCGCTTGGTACAAACTCGTACGCGGGGCCTCGTATGTATGTATGTGTGTACTTATGTATGTATGTATTTATATTAATATATACCCTAGATAGATAGATAGATAGATGAATAGAGATATACAAGTATATTTATATATATAAAAGACCTGTACCGAAATAAAACGCTAGGGGGTTGATATTTGTACTTTTAGTATTTTCATATGCCCGGTCGGTGGCGTTTAGATGCAAGATGGCGCCCAGTATAGCGGTTGGCCAAACTCTTCCTACTCTGTGGCGCTGGTGGTGGTGGGTTGGACGGCTGTGATGCAGGTAATGGTGGATAGTGGTGACGGACTGACGGTGAGCGCAGTCAAGGTGGTGGTGGTGGTGAGGTTAATGGTGGTTGTGGTGAGGGTAGTGATGGTGTGGTAGTAAGGGTAGAGGTAGTGGTAAAGGTAGTGGTGGTCGTGTTGGTCAGGGTAGTAATGGTGTTGGTGCTGGTGACGGAAGTGTAGGTGGTGAGGGAAGTGCTGGAGAGAGTAGTACTGGTAATGGTGGTCAAGGTATCGGTGGTGGTGGTGGTGGTGGCTGTTAAATGTGTTGGGTGTAGCGAAGGTGTCGGTGTTAGGGCTGTGAGAGTTATGGTGGTAGTGACAAAGTGTAAAAGTAATGATTAGCTTGGTGGTGAACGGTGTGGTGAGGTTAAGGATAGCCATATAGCTCAAAATAGAGGTGATGGTGACGATCGTGGTGGTGGTACTGAGGGTATATATGGTAGAATATGTTGTAGCGGTGGTGGTGGTGTTCGTACTACTGAGTAAAGAGTTCATGATTGTGCTGGCTGAGAGTGTAGGGATTACAACTGCTTAAGGTGAGAAGGTGATGTGGAGGTGGTGGTGGTGGTGAAGAGAGGGTAGATAAGTTAAGGGGAGAGTATAGTGTAGTGATGGTGAGATTGTTAGCAATTGCGAGCGTAGTAGTGGAAGTGGTACTGAGAAGTGGTGGTGATGTGTAGTGGTGGTGATGGTGAGGGCAGGTGGTGTGGTGGTGAGAGTAGTGGTAGTAGGGGTTTGGTAAGAGTGATGGTGATGATTTTGGTGGTAGTGGTGAGTATCGTGATGGAGGTGTTGATGGTGATGATGGAAGTTACTGGTATTGATGATTAAGGTAGTGGTTATAATCCCCATTGGTAATCACCAAATTATTATTACACTAGCGCTACAACTACTTCTTCGTGTTTTTTGTTATCTGGGCTTCTTTTTTTATACTAAAATTTCAAGTCAGTTTTATAATATTGTAACACTACAATCATAACTTTTATATTAACAGTTTAATATTTCATCCACCACCCACAAACAACCCCAGTCTTTCTACGCCTCTCCACCGCCGTCCACCATTCATAAACCGCAATCTTTCAACCCCTCTTCCCCCACCTCCCACTCGACCTTCTCATACTGGCTACATGCGTGAAATCTTCTGGCGCATCAAGGCAGCATTTACGCCTGCTTCGATGACTGAACCTCATGGGATTCGGATTCATAATGTGCTTCACAGAGGGAAGGAACTTTGGTGCTCGATAGTACACCCACTAAAACAATTATCGGCACCCCATTCTTCGACACCCTTTGCAACTAATCACTGGCAGAGAAGCCATAAATACGCGGAAAAGGTTGTTACAGTCATGAACAATAATTAGGAGACAGTGTAACCTGCCACAAGAGGGCAGGTTCATCGTGCACGTCCACCCCTCAACTCCCCTTCCTTACCCCCACCAAACAACTGATCTGTTAGGCGTATGGATCAGATATTATGAAATTTCACCCTCTCACGTCTTGGCCGCATGTAATGTTACTTTCATTTATCCTACTATTTGGTGTATTATTTCAAGCATAGATCCACCCCCATGTCAGTGAGAAGTAATTGTATCGAAGTATTAGCAGATTTCAATAGTATGACACTAATAAGTAGAGTTTGGTATCCAAATATTTATCCAACGTCTTCTAAACGATATACTAAAACTCAAGTAACTGCGACAAGTTTTATGATTATTAGACACAAAAATCCCTCTCCTGCCTTGTCATCTGGAGAGCCACATATCCACCCAAACTGCCATCCACCTACCCACATCATCCACCCACCCACTCAACCCATCCAAAACAACCCACCGACCTAACCCCTACCATTCCACCCGGCCCAGCCACCTGGGTGATCAACCAAGCCCACTGATTCCGGCCATCCACACTGCTTACCCAAGAATGCCACCTACCAAGCTCACCTAACATTGCAAGCCGACACACTGACATTCCCATCCTGAATCCATCCAGACACCTAACCCACCAACCCAACCACCCACCCAGTCACCCCGGCCATACAATCTTTTCAGTCGACCTGGAGACATGCCATGCCTATTCACCCTGGTGACCAACTGTGCCCACACATTCCAAAGACCTGTCTTACCCACCGACTCCTGCTACTCACTCTCCCCACCCACGAATTCTGCTCACCCTTCTCTCTCAGCAGTGCCATTACACAACATCCACCCACACAACCTTCCTATTATACCTACCCACCTCTTCCTGAAAACTCACCCAACCTGCCCACACATCCAGCTCTCAGACCCCACCCATCCTATTCACTCACTCCTCCCACCTACCCACCCGCACATCCACATTCCCAACCACCCTTCTTACCCGACCCCATTCATCCCCCTCGTCCCACTATCCTACTCGAACTTCACTCATCCACCTAACTCATACCATCCAAACCCATCTTACTTATCCCTCCTCGATCACCCACCGATCCAGCCACTCACCCGCCCAGCCCACTCCACTCATCCACTCACTAACCCACCAACCCCTACAACCCACCCAAGCCACTCCACACACCCATCTCAACAAATCCCCATCCCCATCTTTACCAACCATCCTGCCAACCCACCCTAGCGATGCACCGAACAACCTAACCCACCAACTCAACCTCAATAAACCCACCCACCCAAACCAACTGATTCCAACACACACACACACACACACACACACACACACACACACACACACACACACACACACACACACACACAGTTGAGGCGTCCAAGAGTCAACATATCATAATCACCTCACTCCGAGCTGACCGCTCTTGGCTACAACTGGCTCTACCGAAATAGTATCTTTATATGAGTCAAACTCTCTACAGGGTTTAACTAAATGGTATTATACAATAATAGAGTAAGTTTAACCAAAAGTGTTGCACAAATAACAGATGTGTAAAGGATGCAAGAGTGTATAGAGCATGGGGGAGTGGACTTTCTGACCACTACTTGGTGGTGGCCAGAATTAGAATGCAAGTAAGATGGAGGAATAGAAGAAGGGAAAGACGAGAGGAAGGAGTAGTTGCAAGGAGAGTGGAAAGGTTACAAGAGGATGAGAAAAAGGCAGAGTATAAGAGAGAAGTGGAGGAACGATTGGGCAAATATGAATTGGAGCAGATGGGAGACGTGGAAGGTGTGTGTAAGATATTTACAGAAGAAATATGTGCAGCATGTGATGTGGTGTGTGGAAGGAAGAGAAGATGGAGGGGGGTGCAAGGAACAGCGTGGTGGACTGAAGAGGTGAAACAGGCTGTGGCACAAAAGAAGAAAGCATACAATGAATGGATGAGAAATAGGGGCGTGGAAGAAGTTGAGAGGCGGAAGAGAGAGTTATATGTGGAAAGAAAGAGAGAGGTGAAAAGATTAGTAAGAGAGAGTAAGAAGAGAGTGGATGAGGAATTTGGAAGGAATTTGAGTGTAAAGTGGAGGGACTGTAAGAAAATGTTCTGGAGAGAAGTGAAAAGAGTAAGACAGGGTGGAAGTGAAGTTAGCAGGGGAGTGAAAGATAAAAATGGTAGATTACTAATGGAGAAGGGAGAAAAAGTGAGCAGATGGAGAGAACACTTTAAGGAATTGTTGAACGTAGAGGATGGAAGTAATGCGAGTATAAGTGGCTGGGGAATGGCTGGGAGAAGGAAGGAGTTGAGAAGACAGGAAGAAATCAGTAGGATGGAAGTTGTGGAAGCAATGAAGAAAGTTAAATCAGGGAAAGCCCCAGGAATTGATGGAGTGTGTGGTGAAATGCTGAAGCATGGGGGATAGTAGTAGAATGGATGTGGAAGATGTGCAGATTGGCCTGGGAGGAAGGTAGAGTCCCGGAGGATTGGAAGTCAGGTATAATTATTCCCTTGTACAAAGGAAAAGGGGGAAAAAGAAGTGTGTGGAAATCATAGGGGCATTTGTCTTCTTAGTATAATAGGAAAAGTGTATGGTAGGATACTTATAGACAGAGTTAGAGAAAGAACAGAGAAATTAGTTGGAGAAGAACAGGGAAGCTTTAGGAAGGGAAGAGGTTGTGTAGATCAGATATTCATTCTTAGATCTTTAGTGGAAAAGTTTCTAGAGAAGGGAAAGAAGTTGTATGCGGCTTTCATGGATTTGGAGAAAGCGTATGACAGGGTGGATAGACAAGGATTGTGGAAAGTGTTAAGAATATATAGAGTAGATGGGAAGTTGTGAAGGCTGTGAAGAGTATGTACGATGGTGCGAAGGCTGCAGTGCGTGTGGACGGTGAACTAAGTGAATTTTTCTCTTTGAAAGTTGGTTTGTAACAGGGATGTGTCATGTCTCCATGGTTGTTCAATCTGTACATGGATGGGGTAATAAAAGAGGTACAAGGTAGGGTAGTGGATGTTGGAGTGGCCCTGGTGAGAGTGGATAGTGTTTGGAAACTCCCTGTACTGTTGTTTGCGGATGATGCTGTGTTGTTGAGTGAGGACGGAGCCGGAGGGGAGCTGCAAGGCTTGGTGGATGAGTTTGACAGTGTGTGTGGGAAACGGAATCTAAAGGTGAATGTGGGGAAGAGTAAAGTGATGGTCTTTGAGAGAGGTGAATTTAGTGAATGTACAGCGAGGTTGGATGGTGAGGAATTGGAAAATGTGAGTACGTTTAAGTACTTGGGTAGTGTGATGAGTAAGGATGGAGGTTTGGAGGGTGAAGTGCTTGAAAGGGTACAGCAGGGAAGAAAGGTTGCTGGTTCTTTGAAAGCAGTGATAAGAAACAGGGAAGTGAGCATGGAAGTGAAAAAGTTACTACATGACAGTATTGTGATACCAACTCTAACGTACGGAAGTGAAGCTTGGACATTGTTGGAAGGACACAAGTCAAGAGTGAGAGCAGTGGAAATGAGTTATTTAAGAGGAGCCTGTGGAGTCACGTAGAGAGACAGGCTGACGAATGAGGATATAAAGGAGCGTTGTGGTGTGGATGTGGATGTGATAGGAAGCATTATGAGGAACAACTGAGGTGGTTTGGCCATGTGGAGAGGATGGAGGGTGAAAGACTGACGAAGAGAGTGTATGTGAGTGAGGTGGAGGGGGGAAGAGGGAGGGGGAGGCCGCGGATGAGATGGAGGGATGGGGTGAAGAGGTTTATGAGAGAGGGGGGTGTGAGTTGGGAGCAGGGCAGTGAAATGGCGGGGGACAGGGCGACTTGGAGGCGATTTGTTTGTGGCCACCCCAAACGGGATTGAGGCGTCTGGCAATAGATAGATAGATAGATAGCTAATTAGTGCAGGAATGTGTTTATCAAGTTCCAGCTGTTTCGACTACAGCACCACAGGCGAGTAAGATGCACAGTTGTAAGTAAAAACTTTTGTTTCTTAGTATTAACACAAGAGGACCACCATATTAAGTGAAGTGAATATGGAAGGAGCTGGGAAGAGGGAAAGGGGTAGAAAACGATTATTTCTACCAGGAACTGCATGAAATGGAAACATTCAACATTAGTAGAAAGGGTGAACAGATTGAAGAGGGCATTTTAGAGTGAAACGGATGGAATTAAGAAGCAGTTGTGCATGCAGAAGGAGGAAAATGAAAAATTAGTAAAGATATTAAACAGGAAAGACACAACAATAGATGATCTGTCAGCTGAGCTGGGTTCATGACAAGTACAGTTGTCAACAATGAGAGTATTATGGAGGAGTTCAAAAATGATATACAGACAATTAGGCCTGCAAGTAGTCTGATAGTCCAAAACAGTGATATTGAAGAGAAGATAACCCAGGTGAATGAAGAGATGCAAAGTTATGCAGATGATGTAGAAACTATGTAGGCTGAAATGGTGAAAGTAAGGAAAGACTTAAAAAGAAGAGTTGAAGAAAAAAGCATCAGCAAGGAAGTGAAAAATATAATTCAAAACAACCCAAAACTGGTCAAAGATTCAGCAGGTATCAGTAAATCTTTAGTAATTACTAATATAGAGAAGGGAGAAATAAAAAAAAATCGAATGAAACTGGAGATGGGAATTATAATGAGCATACTGATGGACGTATCAGAGGAAATCTGTGACAAAGACACAGAGGAACACAAAAGACTGGGAAAACATGAGAGAAATAAGTCAAGGCCCTGGAAGTATCTTCCCATAGTGTGAACACTGTGGAGGCAATACTAAAAAATGCAAACAAACTCGAGGAAAAGGAGGTATGTAAAAAAGTATGGATAAAAAGATGCCTAACTCAAGAGAAATTGGGAATACTAAAAGAGAAGGGGGAGGAGGGAAAAACAAAGAACGAGGGAAAATCTGAAGAAGAGTACTTTTTTTTTTTTAACAAAGTAACTGGATTGCAGGTGAGAAAGTAGTACATAACCAACAGGGAATAAAAGGGAGGAAGGTAATAGACTCAAGTTATGGCAAGTATGTAAACAACATGGTTAGGTTGATGTACTCAAATGTAGATGGAATGGTGTCTAAATTATTTGACACAGACTATATCAGAGAAATGGAACTACACATTATCTGCCTAACTGAAACAAAATTAACCCCGAAGATATCAAACGATACCCTATACTTAGAGGAATACTATATATGAAGAAGAGACAGAAATTTAAGAAAGGGAGGAGGAACTATAATCTTAACAAAGAAAAATCTACAAGTCAAAGAAATAAAAGTAGATACAGTATACCCTCACAAGTAGAACTGATTGTATTGGAAATTAACACACATGAAGGAAAATTAATTGTTGCAAATTTATGCATGCCAACTAAAACAAACACCTGGGAAAGAGGCAAATATGAAGACCTGGTAGAAAGTACAATTCAAAGTTTAAGAACATTTTTACACAGGATGGAAGAGAAATCTGAAAGAATTATATTAATTGGACACTTCAATTAAAATATAAATTGGAATACTCTAGATGTAAAATAACCGTGAAAGCAGTTCGGATCAAAAGCTCCTAGATCTTGTGGAGGATTTCTTCCTAACACAACATGTAAAGGAAAACACCAGAAAAAGAGGACTTGATGATCCATCAGTACTAGATCTTATAATCATTTACTAGCCAAGAAGATGACATTGGCAATATAATGTATCATCCCCCATTCTGCAAAAGCGACCATGTAGTATTTAATTGTAACTTCTGGATTCCATAAAACGTTACCAGTAATGAGAGTTACAAAAAGAGTCTAAATTACAAAAAGGGTAATTATCATGACCTGAACAAGTACTTATTAGAAATTGATTGGGAAAAGTAACTTAGAGGACAAGATTGAAATTTTATACATAGAAAATTCTGTGATCTTTATGAACTAGGAGTCCAAAAGTACATCCCATAACACAAAGCAACAGAAATAAAAATAAACAAATGGTTTAATACAGAATGTAAAAAAGCAAAAGAAAAAAGGGGCTTCTTGTGGAACAGATACAGGAGACACAATAGTAAGAGGGCATATAGCAACTATGAACAGGCAAAGAATGATTATACAAAGATAAGGAGGGAGCCTCAGAGACAGTTTGAGGGGGACATTATAAATAAATGATCAACCTAAGCTTTTTTACAGCTACATGAGAAGTAAAACCAAAGTTAAAGATAAAATACAGTCCATTACTGATGAGGGGACCATCTATACATAAGAGAAAGATATTTGTGAAGTACTAAATAAAAACTTCCAATCAGTTTTTACACAAAGAAATTTTGAGAAAGAAGATATGGAATATGTATGCCCACACATATTACCAGATATACAAATATCAAAAAAAGAAGTACAGGAAGTTTTATATAAACTGAACAAAGGAAAAGGAAATGCTCCTGATGGAATTTCATGAATCTGCAGAGGAGCTAAGCAGACCATTGTATTCAATATTCAAGGAATCCTTAGGGCAAGGTAAACTACCTGACATTTGGAAGAAAGCAAACATTGTTCCCCTGTTCATGAAAGGGAATAGACAAAATCCACTCAACTACCGACCTGTATCACTGACCAGTGTTGTAAGATACTAGAAAAGCTGACAAGGAAAGTTTGGGTAAAACATCTAGAACACAGTATGATAACGGGGAGGTAGTTCGGTTGTAGGAAGGGAAAATCACGTGTTACCATTCTGTTAAGCTACTATGATAAGAGTTCCCGAAACATTACAGAAAAGAGAAAGATCGGTGGACAGTATCAGATTAGATTATAAGAATGAATTTGACAGAGTACCACACCAAAGACTTCAATGGAAACTGTACTATCAAGGAGGTATCCAAGGCAATCTATATTGTTGGATGCAGGATATTCTCAGAAAAGGGAAATGAGAACAATTTTAAGGGGAAATTACTTCTCATGGAGGGAAGTGACAAGCAGATTGCCACAGGGCTCAGTGCTGGCACCAATTATGTTTTTAGTACATATAAATGACATAGACAGTGACATTGGAAATTAAGGTATCTAAATGTGTTTGCAGATGATGCAAAAATTCAAAGGAAAATTGCAAACAGACTCTTGCAAAGAGCTGCAAGAGAAATTAAACAAGTTTTATGAATGGAGCAATAAATGGCAAATGGAATTTAATGTGGACAAATGTCATGTAATAAAATTTGGTAAACGTGAGAAAAGACCAGACTCAGATTATAAGTTAGGAACATCAACCCTACACATATCAGAAAGGGAGGACCTAGGAGTAATTATCAGTAACAGACTGTCTCGAGATGATCACATCAGTGAGAAGGTACGTAACATGTATACATTGCCTGCTAATATGAGAACAGCATTTACAATTATAAATGAGGACATGCTGAGAAAGATACTAACGACATTCATCAAACCAGCCCTGGAGTATGCATCAGTAGTCTGGAATCCTTATCTCAAAAAACACATAGATCTATCTATCTATCTATCTATTGCCAGACGCCATAATCCCGTATGGGGTGGTCATTTGACTCAAAGTTATTTGTTTTACAGGGAGGGGCACTAACCCTCCACCAACCCACTTGACACGTAGGGAGCACGTATGGTTTGGTTATATGGTTACCACCCAGCGTTGTAAATGGTTTCTTGGCTTACAGGAAACCATTTGGCTTGTCACTCAATGTAAAGCCACCTGTAAGGGAAAGAAAAGCAATAAGTAGTGACAGAAAAGATGGGAGAAATAGGAAGAGAGGAGGGCAGGCACAGAAAAAGAATGATAAAGGCTAAGGAAGAAGTAGGCAGCACTACAGATAAAATTGAAAAAGTACAAAGGGCAGCTACAGGATGGGTACCAAGCTTAAACCGTCACGTCCCGAGCACTTTTGCACCTCCGATACCCCCCCAGTCCCGAGCATTTTTGGAATTTTTTTTTTTTGGCTAAAACCCCCTCTTTTGGTGAGAAACATCGAAAATTCATAGAGAAATCGCTCACCTGAGGTGTAAAATACTCGATACAGGTAGGAGTACCTCCTTACCTTACAGAGTTTTCTATCAGGCTGGCTGCAAAGAAAACGAGTTCTCTGGGAGGATAACTATTCCACACCACTCATAAACGGTATTTATTTATTTATTTGGTACGAATTTAAATGTAGTATGAGAGTATATTGGTTTTCAAACACTAATATAGGGATTATAAGCATTGTTTCACACACTAACTCATCACCATTCCTGACCTTCTTTTGCCATATTACCTGATCATCATTTCTGACTGTTTCTTCCTCTAATGCTATGTAAACTTTGTCCTCCACATTGTCTTCAATTGAGGAATCACTCTGGCCCTGAATGTCTTTATTGGCCAGGTCACTGGTAACAGGTGAATTGCCCGAGACAATGGGGGGGGGAGGTTATGCGGTGTAAGGCATTGTACCTGCTTGGCATCTTGTAGAGGAATAGAGGAAGGTGTCCCGTGTATACGTACGAAAAATCACGAGTGAAAATTGAAAATTGTGCAAATTAGGGACCTTGCAATTGCACGACGTACCAGTATGTCGCCGGGACTGGCAAATGCAAAATGTTGCAACGTACCCATACGTTGACGGGATGGGGCGGGTTAAGGGATCTAAGCTATGAGGAAAGACTAGAAAAATTGAATCTACCAACACCACAGGAGAGAAGGAAAAGATGAGACATGATTAAGTTATGTAAATGCATCCCAGGGAATAGGAAAATAGACATAAATGAAGATATAACCTGTGGGGAAACATCAGCAAGAGGACACTGCAAAAAACTGCATAAAAAGAGAGGCAATGAAGATGTAAGGAAATTCAGTTTCCCAAATAGGGCAATTGATCAGTGGCATGCACTACCGAATGAAGTAGTGTGTGCCAAAACTATTCACAAATTCAAGGACATGTATGATAAAAATGGTTTTACCCTTTTGCACACGATGACTCATGTGAGTCATAATCCATCCAATCTAAAGAGTAACTGATGACGCAACATGATGCAAATTCCCTATAAATGATCGCAGAAACTTTTCGTGTGGATGGATTTGTGTCAAATTTGGTTGAGTCAAAACTGAGGGTTGCCAGGTCTAGGGGAAATATATGTCAACTCCTGGGAGCTTATCGGAGGGGCAAGCGGCCTATTTTTAGCTCAGTGTTCTCCCGACAGTCAGCCTCGAAAGGTGTGTGAGCGAGCAGCCATCCATTTAAACCCACGTTTCCTACTACAGCACTGTCCATACCTTACATGTATTATAGTGATATTGTGTTATATGTAGTGCAGTGTGCTTGTGAAGAAGGTTTACAAGTGTTTCTTATATATTTTCAGAGAGAGCCAGATTTGAACATTTCTAACCGATTTTTACCATTCCCCTGCTGTTTTGTAGTATACAAAAAATGTCTTGCAAGGGCTTATCTGAAAAAGAGTACATAAAATGCTTGTTCAGTGGAAGTGAATGCGAAGGTAGAAGCGAAAGTGAATCAGAGAGCGAATATGTTGAGGAGAGAGTCAGGACCAGGAGAGTGAGGGCTAAATCTGACCCCAAGGGAGATAAGGGCAAAGCCGTGGTCAAGGCCATGGTGATTAGCACTGCAGACAATAGCACCATTACTACCACCACTCCTTTCACCACTGCCACCAATGGTGTAGCTACTCCTGTCAATACTGCCATCACTCCTAGGGCAATTGTCACCACTGACATCACTCCTATGACAACCAACATCCTTGCCATCAGTCCTATGACCACCGACACCACTGCCATCAGTCCTACCACCACTGGTGTCATGCCTGCCACCACTGGAACCACCCTGACCCTCGAGATTGAGCTGCATTATCGCCACCTCTCTTCCACCCCTCATTGCAAACACTGGCCTCTTTCCCCCCCAGTCACCCTACACTCTCACCACACTCCAACCTGCCGGCATCTCACAACCCATCCAAGATATTTCCATATCATATTCCCCTGCTAAAGAAGCAAAGTCACTGTCCCCTTCAGACTTCATTCCCCCTGATTATAAGCCAGCATCATCAGCAGCAGAAGCACCACAACCATCTCCTCCACATCAGCAGCAGCACCACAACCATCTCCTCCACAACCATCTTTACCACAACCATTACCACCACAACCATCTTCATCACAACCATCACCACAATCATCACCACAACAACTGTCTTTGTGCTTCTATCAGTATCATACTGATAAAAACATACAGCAGTAAATCACATTGCACACACACACACACACACACACACACACACACACACACACACACACACACACACACACACACACACACACACACACACACACACACACACACGAATGCACAGACACACAGACAGACAGACAGACAGTCTCACACACACACACACACACACACACACACACACACACACACACACACACACACACACACACACACACACACACACACACACACACACACACACACACGAATGCACAGACACACAGACACACAGACAGACAGTCTCACACACACACACACACACACACACACACACACACACACAGGCTGTGATCGTACCTGTCCTCCTGTCTGCAACTCCATCTCCTTTCAAGAAACACTACAACATTGCTAGAGGACATGAGTAAACAGCTTATTTGTCTAGTTTTTATACTATTGTATTGTAAGGTATAAATTGTGTTTACTACATATTTCTCATAGGGAAAATGTGGTGCATTTCACTGCTGTTCTCTCAGTCATTTTACTCGGATAGGTCGCATCAAAAGTCTGAAGAAAGCATGATCAAGCTGATGATTTCTTATGCATACTTTTGTAAAGCAAAGTAACCTATGTGTGCAAATAATTGGGGAAAATTTATGAAAGACAAACATACTCATCCTACTGACTGAAGCATAGGTGCTGTCACCGCGCACAACCCATCGTAGCTTTTCAAAATTCATTTTTTCAATAACAATAAGGGTTATAATACTATGAATTATATCATGGGCTTCCTTAACCATTGGGTTACAGAACTGGATAGAATTTACATATGTTTGTTACAGTGTCACTAATAACATGAAATAATAAATCAGACATTTTTAGGCGTTTTTTGTAGTTTGTTTTGATTTACTCGAAAACTGTTGGACGTTTCAACTTGAAACTTTCTCATAAAAAAGATCATGAAATTTTGCACATAGACATGTCCTTTGCAACTGCGCGTCATGGGAAAAAATTTTCACGGTGATGCTGGGAAGTTAAGAGAAACTAATTTTCACCTAAATTAGGTTTATTTTGGCTTCATTTCTGTACATTTATTCATTTTTCTTTTTTCGTATCTGATAGTATAAAGATCAGCAAAGATGATAGGAAGTGATTTATAACAATATAAGCACTTTCCGAGGGAAAATTGGGCTAAAGAATTTTTTTCTTTGCTGCACAAGAGGAGCCAGCCTGAGCAAGGTTTTGATTCTGTGTGTGGAACCAATACTTACTGAAAACTTATGGTGCACGAGAGGGTTAATACATGGGAGAGTACGAGCTTGACTCATTCCTGTAAAGGTACAATTAGGTAAGAACAATTAGGTAAGAACACACACACACACACACACACACACACACACACACACACACAGATACCAACAATTAGGTAAGAACACACACACACACACACACACACACACACACACACACACACACACACACACAGATACCAACAATTAGGTAAGAACACACACACACACACACACACACACACACACACACAGATACCAACAATTAGGTAAGAACACACACACACACACACACACACACACACACAGACTGAGAGATATACCATTGTATAACTCCCTTGGCTTCATATTGTGTAACAAATAAATCACATCAATGGACATGATGCTCAAAGGAAGATCGCAGAACAGCAAAGCATTATCCACTAAATAATACAAGGATCAAACTGCTATTTGTTTGCTTGGCATCCATCGTATCCGAGGTTACCACCTTAGGATTTTCCTACATATTCTGAGACAATGACAACCACCATTAGCATTTTAGCCTACCATATCCCAGCAGATTTTTGACCAGTGACTTCCCCAGTCCTGGCAGATTTTCAAAAAAATTTATTTTTTGCTAAAACTTCCACTTTTCATGAGAAACATTGAAAATTCAGAGAGAAATTGCTCACCTGAGCCTATAAATACGTATACAGGCGACCCTACCCATATCTGGTACCGTGTTCTATCGAGCCCAGCACCAGAGAAGACGTTTTCTATGGGGGGTAACTATTCCAAACCACTCAGAATAGGTAGATATATATTTATTTGGTACGAATTTATATGTAGTACATGAGTATATTGGTTTTCACACAATAATATAGGTGATATAATTGTTGTTTCAATCACCAAACACATCAACATACCACACCTTTTATGGCGACATTACCTTCTCATCACTTCCGATCGTTTCATTTTCTGACTACGTAAACTTTGTCCTCCACATTGTCTTCGATTGGGGAATCACTCTGGCCTTGAATTTTGTCCCGTGGCACGACAAGTCTTTACTGGCCAGGTCACTGGTAACAGGTGAGTTGCAGAGACAATGGCATGCAGGGGGGGGGGTCATGTGGGGGAAGGCATTGTCCCCACCTGGCCTCAGGTAGAGGAAGGAGTCCTGCGTATACATACCAAAAATCACACGCGAATCTTGTAAAATGTGCAAATGACAGACCTTGCAATTGAGGCGCGTTTATAAATGTCAACGGGAGTCAGAGTGAAAAAAACATTCGAGCCCCTATGTGCATCAGCAGGGCACAGCGGGTTAAGAATGGACTGATGGCAAACTAATTAAACATGCCCACCTCCAAAGAACTATACCATAGTATTATATCTTTGGGCTGCCTCATGTTCTTTATTACATCTACATCCTTCCATTTCAAATATTCTAATTTGTATTATTCCCTCATTAGTACCAGTCTTTAATATCCGTTATCTTATCAACCATTTTGTTTTAATGGTCTGCCATTTTATACTACATATAGTATTGTATTTTTATCAGAGATCTCCTGTAACTGGAGCCATGCTTTTTATAGGATCTGGCTTTCACCTTCATTCACACCGACGATCCTGCTTCACAGTTTATTGTTGCTGTAGGTTTTTATTATTCACTTATACTACTTTAATAATGTAACCAGGGACAATCTCTCAACCATTAAGGTAAAGCTGGGACAAAAAAACACCACTAGACTAAGGTACGAGCCACAATGAAATGTTGAGGAAAATATGGTGAGGTGTTGTATTGTCTTAATAATGCCATCAAAGTAACAGAAATAACCCCCCAAATTATTAAAACTCTGCTACATGAGATGAATGAACTTCAACTGTAGATACAAGCTCTTTGCATGTTCCCTTCAGAGAACTTTCATTGTTTGTCATGTCCGTCCGTATGTTGAAATTGTTATATTCCAAAACATCCTCAGACCCGTAGTATCTAATTCAGTTGCAAGAAAATGGTACGCAGTATAGTAGCCTTGTTTCAGTAGGCATTCAGCCCACTAAAAAGAACATATTAGTTTAAATAATAGCACAATATAAAGAGTTAGCCAAGCCTCATATATGTATCAACTATACCAAATGATGTTTCTGCATGCTAGATATTGTGATTTCCGTGCCAGAACAGCAGTGCTGCCCAGTCGAGCAGGACAGTACTCCCAAGGTGGATGGAAAGCTGATGACAGGGAGAGCTGGAGCTTCCATTTCATCAGCCATCGGGACTAGGTCTCGACCATCCTCCTTTGCTGAAATTTTTCAGTGTCTCAGTAATACAGAGAGTAGGCCAGCATGCTCTCCAATACAAGTTTCTCTAACTATCAACACCAAACTACATGCACAGTACACACTTCGCTTCCTTTCCCAAAATTAAAAATCATGGCAGCACTACACGTGGCCTCGGAGTCCCCAGAGGGGGGGACCATAAATGCCCCCACCTTACGCCTCTCTCCTGGTGACGACTCGAGCTGCCTGGAACCACTGTCTGATTCTCTTCTTCATTTTTTAAACATTCACGGCATTTCCAATAACTTTCGCTCTGTTGAGCACCACCTCTCCTTCTCTAAACCTCACCTTCTTTTTCTAACTGAGGCAACTGACAGCAGATCCTTTTCTGTTTCTTCCTACTATCTCTATACTTATTTCAAAGCCAAAGGTGAGTGTTGTGTATATGTACGCAACGACCTATCTTGTTCTTGTGTTCCTGAACTCGATTCTTCTGAATTCTCTACACTCTGGCTTCGGCTTTCTTGTCATTCTCTGACTAAATATATCTGTGCTGTTTACTTATCTCCTAATTCTACTGACTGTCAAAAATTCTTTGACTATCTTACTTCTACTTTGGAAAACATTCTATCCATTTCTCCTTTCTCTGAAATCTCCATTCTAGGAGATTTCAATGTTCACCACCACCTTTGGCTCTCCTATCCTTTCACTGATCCACCTTGTGAACTAGCCTACACCTTTTCTATCCTCAATGACCTAGAGCAGTTTGTACAGCACCCAACCCGTATCCCTGACTGCCTTGGAGAGAGCTCCAACATACTTGACCTCTTCCTTACTACTAATCCTTCTCCTACACTGTTAATCTTTTCTCTGTTGAGCTCCTCTGATCACAACCTTATCACCTTAACCTGTCCTATTGCTCCTGTACGGCTAGTAGACCCTCCAAAGAATCGTCGTCTGTGGCACTTTGGAGCTGCAGATTGTGAGGCCCTCAGGCAGTATTTCTTTGATTTTCCCTGGAATGATTATTGCTACTATGGCCGGGAGCCATCTGAGTGTGCCTTGCGCAATACATAGGTTATTCTTTCGGGCATGGAAGTATACATTCCTTTCTGATATCCTCTAACTAATGCAAGAAAGCCTTGGTTTAATCACTCTTGATTTAATGCTGTCCGCAACAATGAGAGTGCCTATAAAAGGTACCGGAGCCAACCCACCCTTGAATCACATCTTTTATATGTTTCTGCCCAGAATCGTGCTAAGGCTGTTCTTCACTCTGCTAAAAATAACTTCATCCGTACTAAATGCTCTCAACTCTTCAACTCGAATTCTTCCTGCTCCTTCTGGCACCTTGCCGAAAACCTTTCTAACAACTTTACCTCATCATCCTTCCCTCCTCTTTTCTGCTCTGATGGCTCTGTATCTATTTCTTCTACTGATAAAGCAGATCTCTTTGCTCAGACTTTCTTCTCCAACTCCACCTTATACGATTCCAGTGCTGTTCCTCCATCACTTCCCCCCTCTGACTTTCTCATGGCTGACATTAAAATGTCTTCACTGATGTATTTTCTGCCATTGCTGGCCTCATTACTAATAAGGCATATGGGCCTGATGGACTCCCTCCTGTTGTTCTCAAGAACTGTGCTACTGTGCTTACACCCTGCCTAGGCAAGCTCTTTCGCCTTTGTCTATCAACTTGTACCTTTCCTTCTTGCTGGAAGTTTGCCCTCATTCAGCCAGTCCCAAATAGGGTGACCATTCCCAACCCTCTAACTATCGTTCAATTGCTTTAACATCCTGTATTTCAAAAGTTTTCGAGTCAATTCTTAATAGAAAAATTTTAAAGCATCTTTCCTGTCGCAACCATCTTTCTGATCGTCAGTATGGGTTCCGTCACGGACGCTCCACTGGCGATCTTCTCACCTACCTTTCAGACTCCTGGTCATCCTCCTTTCGGGACTTTGGCAAAAGCTTTGCCATTGCACTTGACATCTCAAAGGCTTTCGATTGAGTCTGGCATAAATCTTTAATTTCCAAACTGCCCTCTTACGGTTTCTATCCTTCTATCTGTGCCTTCATCTTTAGCTTCCTTTCTGGTCGTTTTATAGCCGCTGTTGTAGACGGCCGTCGTTCTTCTCCTAGATCTAGCAACATTCGTGTTCCTCAGGGCTCTGTCCTATCACCAACTCTCTTCCTTTTATTCATCAATGACCTTCTAAGCTGTACATCTAACCATATCCACACTTATGCTGATGACTCCATCCTTAACCTTTCCTTTCGGTTCCCGCAACGCCCATCTCAGCAGTTACTTCAACAAACAAGGGATGAAGCTATGGCACACCTAATGTCTGACTTGGCTCGTATTTCTGACTGGGGTAAAAATAATCGGGTTTTTTCAATGCATCAAAGACTCAGTTTTTACACCTATCAACCCAACAAAATCTTCCACAGGTATACCCACTAATGTTTAATAATATTCAGCTTAATCCTGCATCATCCTTGAATGTGCTTGGGTTTTCATTTACTCGGGACTTATCTTGGAGAGATCATATTACATCTCTTGTAAAATCTGCTTCCAAGAGATTAGGTGTGCTAAGCCGACTCTGTTCCTTCTTTACCCCTGCACAATTGTTGACTCTATACAGGGGTTTTATCTGCTCTTGTGTGGGGTACAACTCTCATGTGTGGGGAGGCTCCCCACATACAGCTCTTCTCAATAGAGTGGAGGTAAAGGCTTTTCGTCTTATTAACTCTCCTCCTCTTACTGACTCCCTTCAACCTCTCTCTCTTCGTCGCACTGTTGCATCTTTATCTCTTTTCTATTGCTACTTCAATGGTCACTGCTTCTCTGAACTGTCTGCATGCATTCCTCCACCTCTATGACGGGTGCTTAGCACCAATCTAACAGCAAACTCTCATCCCTTTTCTGTCCAACTCTCTAATGCAAGAGTTAACCGTTACTCCCAGTCCTTCATTTATGTAACAGGTCAACTCTGGAACTGTCTCCCTCTCTCTGTATTTCCTGCTTCCTATGATGTCCAGTCTTTCAAACGCAATGTGTCCAGGCATCTCGAAATGATTGGATCTTGAATTTGGCTCTCTCTTGTCTTTTGTTTTTCTCTTGGAAGGAACAACACTTGCGGGCTTGCGGCCTTTGGTTCCTTCTTCCTCGCATAAAAAAAAAGTTATACTACGCATACGGAGTACTCGCACATGGCACCCTTATTCAAAGTGGCTGTGGATTCTTTCATAATATTTATTAGCGTCACGGGTTTTTTTAAAATATCACGGGGTTTTTTAAAATATAAATGCTTATATATTATTTAATTGATAATAATATTCAATAATATTGAAGAGCAGGGACAATGATTGTCTTGCTACATCAAGCAACGATTACTTTCCGCTGGCTTGCGAACGATTCTCTAAAAACGAGAATTTATAAACTTTCTCAACAGTACACAGCAGAGACTAATCACTCAATTGCTGTTAATACTGTTAGCCTCTGAAGAAAGTTACTTCACCCCTGACAATAAATAACTAATACTAATAATAATATCAGGTTCTTGCTGATGCTTAACTCCTAGAAGCACAACGGATTTTAAGTTTAATACACAGACTGGCCTCAGTACCAGTTATGAAGGCAAACGTTTATGCAAGCTAGGAGCTATATGGGAAATAAGCTTAATTGGAGAAATGAAACAAGAGTTTACATTGCATTAAGCTCAGTAAAAACTGTTAAATTTATTGATTACAAAAATAAATTTAACATTACACTTCAAATGAATTCAAATAGAGATCGTACTCACACACAAGCTAAATTCTTATGCCTAGGAAAAAACACCTTAACTAAGCTCTTAAAACTAGGAAAATACAAAAAGAAATACTGGTCGATGAATGCTATGTATCACCCAATTCAAGGTAGGAGCACTGGAGACTGTGGTCTAAGTAGAGCCTGGCTGACTTCTCACTTTTTTTTTTTTCTTTTTATGCGAGGAAGAAGGAACCAAAGGCCATGGCCCGCAGTAACAGTTCCCTCCAAGAGAAAAACAAAATACAATAGAGAGCCAAATTCAAGATCCGATCATTTTGAGATGCCTGGACACACTGCGTTTGAAAGACTGGAGATCATAGGCAGCAGGAAATACAGACAGAGGGAGACAGTTCCAGAGATGACCTGTTGCATAAATGAAAGACTGGGAGTAACGGTTAACTCTTGCATTAGAGAGTTGGACAGAAAAGGGATGAGAGTTTGCTGCCAGACGGGTGCTACTCGCCCGTCGTAGAGGTGGAGGAATGCAAGCAGACAGTTCAGAGGAGCAGTAACCATTAAAGTAGCGATAGAAAAGAGATAAAGATGCAACAGTGCGGCGAAGAGACAGAGGTTGAAGGGAGTCAGTAAGAGGAGGAGAGTTAATGAGACGAAAAGCATTTGACTCCACCCTATTGAGAAGAGCTGTATGTGGGGAGCCTCCCCACACATGAGAGTTGTACTCCACTCAGGGGCGGATAAAACCTCTGTATAGAGTCAACAATTGTGCAGGGGTAAAGAAAGAGCGGAGTCGGCTCAGCACACCCAATCTCTTAGAAGCAGATTTTACAAGAGATGTAATATGATCTTTCCAAGATAAGTCTTGAGTAAATGAAACCCCAAGCATGTTCAAGGATGATGCAGGATTAAGCTGAATATTATTAAACATTAATGGGTATACCTGTGGAAGATTTTGTCGGGTTGATAGGTGTAAGAACTGAGTCTTAGATGCATTAAAGACAACCATATTATTTTTACCCCAGTCAGCGATACGAGCCAAGTCAGACATCAGGTGTGCCATAGCCTCATCCCTTGTTTCTTGAAGTAACTGTTGAGATGGGCGTTGCGGGAACCGAATGGAAAGGTGAAGGGTGGAGTCATCAGCGTATGAGTGGATAGGGTTAGATGTACAGCTTAGAAGATCATTGATGAATAAAAGGAAGAGAGTTGGTGATAGGACAGAGCCCTGAGGAACACCACTGTTGATAGATCTAGGAGAAGAACGATGGCCGTCTACAACAGCGGCTATAGAACGACCAGAAAGGAAGCTAGCGATGAAGGCACAGATAGAAGGATAGAAACCGTAGGAGGGCAGTTTGGAAATTAAAGATTTATGCCAGACTCGATCGAAAGCCTTTGAGATGTCAAGTGCAATGGCAAAGCTTTCGCCAAAGTCCCGAAAGGAGGATGACCAGGAGTCTGAAAGGTAGGTGAGAAGATCGCCAGTGGAGCGTCCCTGACGGAACCCATACTGACGATCGGAAAGAAGGTTGTGACAGGAAAGATGCCTTAAAATTTTTCTATTAAGAATTGACTCGAAAACTTTTGAAATACAGGACGTTAAAGCAATTGGACGATAGTTGGAGGGTTGGGAGTGGTCACCCTTCTTTGGGACTGGCTGAATGAGAGCAGACTTCCAGCAAGAAGGAAAGGTACAAGTTGACAGACAAAGGCGAAAGAGTTTGCCTAGGCAGGGTGTAAGCACAGAAGCACAGTTCTTGAGAACAACAGGAGGGACCCCATCAGGCCCATATGCCTTGTTAGTACTGAGGCCAGTGATGGCAGAAAATACATCAACTGAAGAAATTTTAATGTCAGCCATGAGGAAGTCAGAGGGGAGAAGTGATGGAGGAACAGCACCGGAATCGTCTAAGGTGGAATTGGAGGAGAAAGTCTGTGCGAAGAGATCTGCTTTATCAGTAGAAGAAATAGCTACAGAACCATCAGAGTAGAAAAGAGGAGGGAAGGATGATGAGGTAAAGTTGTTAGAAAGATTTTTGGCAAGGTGCCAGAAGGAGCGGGAAGAATTCGAGTTGGAGAGTTGAGAGCATTTAGTATGGATGAAATTATTTTTAGTAGAGCGAAGAACAGACTTGGCACAATTCCGGGCAGAAACGTAAAGATGATGTGATTCAGGGGTGGGTTGGCTCCGGTACCTTTTGTAGGCCCTCTCCTTGTTGCGGACAGCATTAGAACAAGCGTGATTAAACCAAGGCTTTCTTGCGTTAGTCAAAGGATATGAGAAAGGAATGTATGCTTCCATGCCCGAGAGAATAACCTCCGTAATGCGCGAGGCACACTCAGATGGCTCCCGGCCATGGAAGCAATAATCATTCCAGGGAAAATCAAAGAAGTACTGCCTGAGGGCCTCCCAGTTCGCGGCTCCAAAATGCCACAGACGACGTTTCCCTGGAGGGTCCACAGGCCGTACCGGAGTGATAGGACAGGTTAAGGTAATAAGGTTGTGATCGGAGGAGCCCAACGGAGAGAAAAGATTAACAGAGTAAGCAGAAGGATTAGTTGTGAGGAAGAGGTCAAGTATGTTGGAGCTCTCGCCAAGGCGGTCAGGGATATGGGTAGGGTGCTGTACAAGCTGCTCTAGGTCATTAAGGATAGAAAAGATGTAGGCTTGTTCACCAGGTGGATCCGTGAAAGGAGAGGAGAGCCAGAGGTGGTGGTGAACATTGAAATCTCCAAGAATGGAGATTTCAGAGAAAGGAGAAATGGACAGAATGTGTTCCATCGTAAAAGTAAGATAGTCGAAGAATTTTTGATAGTCAGTAGAATTAGGGGATAAGTAAACAGCACAGATATATTTAGTCAGAGAATGACAGGAAAGCCGAAGCCAGAGTGTGGAGAATTCAGAAGAATCAAGTTCAGGAACACGAGAGCAAGATAAGTCGTTGCGTATGTATACACAACAGCCACCTTTGGCTTTGAAATGAGTGTAGAGAAAGTAGGAGGATACAGAAAAGGGTTTGCTGTCGGTTGCCTCAGACAGCTGAGTCTCTGTCAGAAAAAGAAGGTGAGGTTTAGAGCAAACACTGGACTGAGTAAGTCGTGGGAAAAAAGGGGGAGCAGTAGGCCACATTTTTCTAACGATCGAGTGAGCGAAACGCGCCCAAAACAAATCGCTCAGCGGAAGCGCCAATGTCTCATGCAAAGACGATAACGTATGACAATGCAAAATTGATTTGACAAAGCTTCCGTCCGAATGAGCGGTTAACTGAACGATAAACAGTGAGTTTTCCACTAATAATTCGTGGCTTTTCACAAAAGGGAAATGTCGCGAATTTGATTCGTGACATTACGCCCCTACAAAATTAAATTTTTTCCTTATGGGAAAAAATTTGTGGATATATATATATATGTACACATCCTAACTCATTCACACAAGATTCACACTGTGGTGTGTGTGCTATCCTGCTACAGGAGAAAGTCGCAGTCGCCAGTTAGCGAAAAAAAAACTCGTATTTACGTTAATAGAAGCAAGCTTGAGGGAAAAAACTCCATGACAATGGTGAAAATCCTGTACTCGGGTCAAACTGAGTGAAAAGTCGCTACATTTACACTGACAACTAATTGTTGTGTAGCGTGGTGTATGTAATACACGGTGTAGGTGTGACAGTTGTAGTGTAACTGTACCTACGTGTAAAATGACTAAATAATAACATGGCGACGACGAAGGCAGAGGAGAAGAGGCGGCAGCGTGCGGCAGACGATCAGCTGGCCCGCACAGCAAAACTGCTACACCCATTGCTGTACCTGCAAAACCAATTAAGGTGGAGCATCAAAAGTGTCAATGAGACAAAATTCTTAATACTTTACAATTACTCTCTCTGCCTAGCAATCAGTACATGCTACGAAAAGTACACTCTGGCTGAAAAATACGAGTGACAGCCTAAGCTTCGCACATTCGAGGTCGCCATTAATTACAGCACACGATTAGTGTCGACAAGTTGAGAATCCCTGTGCAAGCTCGGGTCTTCCATAGCCTCGAACTGAACATGGGTCCTCAACCTCTGCCTTAACCTACAGTACTTATATTAGTATCGGGGAGCTGAGAATCCTTGTGCAAACTCGGGTCTTCCATAGCCTTGAGTCGCCTCTGCGGAGTTCTCACTTCCCCCCTTAACCTACAGTACTTATATTAGTATCGGGGAGCTGAGAATCCTTGTGCAAACTCGGGTCTTCCATAGCCTCGAGTCGCCTCTGCGGAGTTCTCTCTCGAACTTCCCCCTTAACCTACAGTACCTAATATGTATGTACAGGCCCTGGACATAATGTGTCCTGCTGGGCCAATGGGCGAGACGTCAGGTCTGCACCCACTTCACCACTACCCTGTCTCTCAACTGACTCAGAGATTACAGGTGTGGTTATGAACGGCACAGAAAGGACATATCCCTGATTAGTGGTGTTACTTTGACACACACTGCAGGAATGGATAAAACTATCTATGTCCCGTCCCATCCCTGGCCAGAAAAAGTCAGCTCGGATACGGCCCTGGGTCTTCCTTTTGCCCATGTGACCTCCTGAGGCTGAACAATGACCCCATTCTAACACTGCTTGGCGGTACTTGGCAGGGACGACAAACTCCAGTCGAACCTCGCCCTCGGGTGTTCGTGACTCACGGTAGAGCTGTCCTTGTTTGCGAAGGAACTTGGCTCGACCTCCCCGTGAATACTTAATCACTCGACCCTTTTGTTTGTTCCGCACGGCAGCAAGTGTCGGGTCAGAATGTTGTTCTTGTACAACAAGTTGACTACACATCAGATCTTGCAACGATTCAATGATCACTGGGGTGACACAATCTGGAGCCTCAGCCATGGCTCGTGTTACCCCAGCAGCCGAAGTCTGAGTAGCATCATCATCGGAGCAACTATCCTTGACTCCTTGAATATTGCCAATGATGAGGTCAAATAAAGGTTCTGGCATGACAACTGCAAGTGTCATACCAGTATAAAATGGAGATGCCACCTGGATACGTGCCTCAGGGAAAAATCTCACTGATCCATCAATAAGGTTTGCATGGATCTGTCGACCTGTATACTGCTCAGGCCGAACTAAACTCTGTTTGACAGAGCAACCTGAGGAACCATTATCTCTCAGGACCTTCACAGGAATGTCTCCCACAAACCCTGGCTGAAAAAGGAAGGTACTGTCACCTGTGGGAGGGCCTGTGGAGGAAGCAGCTAGCCACTCATCAGGCTGCTGAATTGATGCGGCAAACATTGTGCCTTGAGAATTATATTCCTGAGGGGTTGTACTCACTGCATGGCCATCTGTGGAGGGGGGTTCACTGTCACTGTGGGACTAATGAACTGTGGGAAAGTACCCATACTGGTAGGGACGTGACCACCGTGCTGCTGCTGAGGAATGAAGGCTGCATTCGCTTCCTGCCTCTTTTGAGCTGGTGGTGAAAAAGTTTGTCCCGACGGTCGGTTGCGTGGCTGATACTGCTGCTGGTTAGGGTACTTGTTGTACCTCTTCCACTCAGGTTTCTGAGTGTTTTGACCCTGGGCCTTCCACTGCGGTTTTGGACCTTGACCATTACTCTGAGAATGGCCTTGGTGCTGGGATTCAGTCTGAGACGGCTTCCCAGACTTGGCAGTATCTTTTCTGCTCCAGGTGTTTTGCTTACGAGTTTGATACCCGTATGCAGTAAAGAATGCGTCAGCCTTTTCTGCCATTTGGCTGGCATCTTTCACCTGGCAGATCTTAAGCTGTGCTATGAGCTCAGCAGGCCACGACCTCTCTAGCTGTGTATGCAGCATAAGGTCAATTATCCCCTCACGCGTGGAAGGAGTTTCATCTTTCTCCATCCACTCATTTAAGTAAGCTGTGAGACGATCAAGGAACTGAACAGCTGTCTCCTTGTCTTGGAGACGAGCTCGCATGAACTGAACTTTGGCGTCGTCTACTGTGAGACCATACGCCTTAATGAGTGCAGCTTTCATCATCTCATACGTGAGATTGTCTCCACGAATTCTGTGGAGAATATCGAGGGCAGGGCCCTCAAATAGTCTAAGAAACTGAAGCCGCTTAGCTGCCTCATCCAGTTGATACATGTCTGCCATGTCCTCAAAACGAGCTATGTACGGCTCGATTCGCTCGCTTTCCTTGTATGAAGGAAGCTTGATGCGTGGGGTCGCCAGGACATGTGCAGGGGGAACGCTCGTGGAGCTTGGACCAACTGCACCAGACGTGTTTGAAGCCAAGGAATCTCGCTTGAGCTTCAGCACTTCAAGTTCATGTTTTTCGCGTGCTTCTCGCTCAGCACGTTCGTGTTCTCGTTCTCTCTCTCGTTCCTCACGCTGTTCTCGCTCATGTTCTAAGTCGAGTTCGCGCTGTTTTTGCTCGTGTTCGCGCTGTTGTCGCTCTTTTTCTAACTCGAGCTCGCGTTGTTTCTGCTCGTGTTCGAGCTCCTTTTCGCGTTCCTCACGCTGTTCTCTCTCGTGTTCGCATTGAATCTTACGCTCTTCACGGGCATCATTCTCGCGCTGCTGGTCCATATTATGCCGTGAGAGTATATACTCTTTAATTTCGGTTGGGTCCGAAAGACCCATTCTTTGGCTTCCTGTAAAAATAAAGTGGTAGCCATGACGCTAATTTACTAAGCAAACCGAAATTGAGTACTGACTGCTTCGCAAACGAATGCTAATAACACAAATAAAGAATACAGACACAAGCTAGTGGTGACCAGTCTTATCTAGTTAACTGGCAAAGATTAAAGCAAAAATGCAAATAACTGAGAACTCAATAATTAACACAATGGGTACAGCGACTACCCAGGAGCGAATAAAATCGTCTGGCGTTACCAAAAATAAAGTACTAAATAGAGTTAAGTACTCTATGGATTAATAAAGCAAAAATTCACTTACTAAATTAAGGGTAAACACCAGTAAACTTGTGCCTATAAACTTTAATTATAAATATCTAAATATGAATGAGTGAGCACTATCTCGTGAATAGCTTTAGAGCTAGGAGTTAATATCCTGGAATGAGGTCGCCAATTGTCACGGGGTTTTTAAAATATCACGGTTTTTTTTTAAATATAAATGCTTATATATTATTTAATTGATAATAATATTCAATAATATTGAAGAGCAGAGACAATCATTGTCCCTGCTCTTTAATATCAATTAAATAACATTTAAGCATTTATTTTAAAAACACCGTGATATTTTTAAAAACCCCGTGACAATTAGATAGCAGTTTTTTCTCAGTGTTATACATCAATCATCGTTTATAACTTCTATGGAAACTATATTGATAACCAAACGCTATAAGCAACATAACTGTGATGAATAATAGGCAAAACAAGTTGCTTAGTAAGCGGTGTTACAAAGCCTCCAATCCCACTATGCATATGGAGCTATGGCTCAGCAAATCAGGGACACCAACCAGGCATGTTAACTCAGTTTATTGTCATATTCAGTGAGGGGAGGAAGCATGTGGATTGGTTTAGTCCTGCCTCTGCTGTAATGAGAGAGAGCGGCACTCCCCGCCCCCCCTCCGGGGGTGTCCAGTCACCCCATCAAACTGACCATTTAGATCATATTGTGATAGAGATTTTTATTCTTATTTTTCCATATTTATCATTATTATTGATTTTAAAAATCACAAATCGTTTAAAAGTCACAATACGTATTTTCCTGTGCGTGTTTACCTGACAAATGAGATATGAGTCCATTTGTTATTTTTTTTACTGATATTGTAATTTATCGTATTTTATTAATATAAATTAATAAACACCTACAAGGCATTCAATCTTTTCATTAGCGATTGCAGATATGTGCTAAAGTGGCGATATGAATATATTTTACATCTTAGTAACACTACATGTATTTTGTATTGGGGTGTTGTAACACCCCCACCGGACTAACCACGTTTGAATTCCCCACAGGACTAACGTAGGGTAATCCCTATATGGATTTCAAAGGCTCTGTCCAGATTCATTTCCTTCCAGTTCGCTGATTCCAACTCCTCCCCTACTTTGGTCCTGTATGCATCTGCCATTTCTTTGATCCTCAGCTTCTAGACTTTCAGTCTTCTCCCTGAATGTTCCTCTCCTACCTGGTCCACCTCACTCCTGTCAGCTTGATCTTGCATACCACAATCATATGATCTGACAGACTTCTACATCGTTCAGTGGGCCAAAAGGCTGAACTGAATTAAACTTTTTCTGTTTTAACTGATCTTCACTTACCTTATATGTTTGTGCTGAGACTGACAATGCCTGATTTTTTTTTTTTTTTTTTTTTGGATTTCATATGAGAAGGTATTGGAGAAATTTGGCATCATTGTATGACTGCATAGTTTACAAAATGAACTCTGGTTTGTAGGGTCTATTTTGTTCCAGGCAAACCCATTTTTCATTTTGGTATCAGCCTGCCATTCATTGCGGAACACCTGTTTGTAAGTTATTTTGCTTCCTCTTTGTCTGACCATCATTGCCTTCACTTTTCTCAGGGAACTCACTGTCATCATTATCCTCCTTGTCTGTTCTTTTAGGTATCACTACTAAGGTGGAAGCCCTGATTCTAGAAAAGGCAAGGGAAAGTGCAGCTCAGAGCCTCAGGCCACTGGGGGTGGGAATCGACTGGAATGACCGGTTGGATCGCAAAGGTTCAGGCCTCTTGGCCCTTCGTGACGAGCAGTAGAGGCTGTCATAACATAGTACATTTTCTTCACCTCTGTGAGTTCATTGCACTGTTAACCCTTATCTGCCGTGGGTTTCCTGCCGTTGCCCACTCCTCCTTACGAGTAATTACCAAAATTTTGGAAATAAAATATTCAGACCCTAATATCTGTCAAACTATAATAGTTAGAGAAAAAATAAAAATAAGTAGGACTCGTCAACTTGTCCTCTTTCAAACGAAGGTATCCCCAGGTCTTCAGGTGGTCCCGTCGATGAGTATGGATAAGTTGAAGATGACTGGTTTTACATACTTAGGCAGACTGGTTCTGAGCGTGTGCCACTGGCTGTGACCACAGACTCGCTAGCTAGTGTTGGCAGTACTGACCGGAGTGGTGATTGTAACACTGCGCAGGTGTTCTTCGATGGAATGTGGAATATTCCACTCTATCCTCGACTTTTCCTTAATCACCATCGTAAGGATGAGGCATCACCCTGTCCATGTGGCTCCCCAAATGATTTTCCACCCATTTCATAGTGCCACAATGCCTCGTAGGTGTGTGGGGTAATAATAGCTCTTTGTTTTTCTGTACTCACTTTTCGCATCAATTATAATAATTTTCCTCTACTACGACATTTATAATTGCACTTGACATCACAATTACGGGTAATTCCACTTTGACAAGTAAATGCTGTGGCTGTTTCACGTAGTATGGATGAGTATGAGGTAACTACTTGTACTATAATTCAGACTGATTTGTACTAATCAGAGGAATCATGAATTTTTTTACAAACGTTATACACAAATTACACTATTTGTACTTCGCATCATAAGTACGCTTATGCTCACATATCCAGCACTATTGAGGGAAAAAATTTACTTACAGCCAATGAGGTAATTTTCTTTCTGGCCCACTCACAAATGGTTTTATTTCAGGTAACAGGCAGGCTAACTCAAGGTATTTCCATTTTTTTTTCACCAGTAACCACTAAACAGTAACACGGATTGCATTGCACTTGAAAAGCTCATTAGAAAACACTTATATCATTGGCCTTACTAGAAATCACTTATAATATCTAACATTTCACATATTTTTTAAAAACGAAACACACACTTGTGCGTACCTGTATACTATTTGCATTTTCCCACACACCTGCTCAGTATTCAGGCTCAGAGTGACACTTACAAAAACATCTAGGGCATAGGGAGACTTTGCACTCTGCACATTGGTAGGCTGTCTCTTTTCATGCTGAGGGACAGCATTTGTTCGTGTGACAGACGTGGCACTGCTTGTGTGCCTGACGGCCTACTGTAGTACAGTCTATCTCTACCAGCCTGTGCCACCAGAATTACTCGGAACAGCTTACCCTGTCCACTGTATGCACCGTCCCATGCCTAGCATCTGGCACCTGTGGAGTTGAATACTCCTCTATGAGTTCACGTGCAAGCTCTCTCTCAAACTCTCATAGAGAGAGAGAGGTTTCCTGACAAGCTCCTTGAACAGTATGAAACTGTTCAGGATGGCTATATCAAGAAGATGTAAAAACTCCTTCTTTTACCACTTGCATGACACAGGCAGTCAACCTCACCAATTTGCATGTCCGATTCATCAACAAGCCGCATGTGGCTATTATAATCGTTGACAGTATCTGGCTTCAACACGGGTTCCCTGGTCCTGTAGTCTGTTTTTCCCGTTTCCTCAAACAGATCCTTATGTACTGTTAACAGCATGTTAACCTGTCACTTGTCATGCCAGAGAAGGGCCAACATGTTGCCACATTTCTTGGTAAGAAGGGCTTCTTTCTCAGTATTTGTTGGGAATACAGGGAAATTCCTTCTGTTTGTCTGAACAGTTCCACAGGACCCAGTACCGTGTTCAAGCAAATACTTGATCAATGCCGGGGCCATGTAATAATTTTTGGTATACAGAATGTGGTGCCTGTTGAAATACCTTTCCATCAGGACTTTCATGACTGATGCTGAGAAACTGTGAGGACCGTCACTAGGTATATCAACATTTGTTACCGAATAAACTATCACAATGAGCACATATCCAGTTTTGCAGTTGCAAAGTACAAACAATTTGAGGCCAAAGCGGTGATGCTTGGACGGCACATACTGAATAAATGCCAACCTGCCACTGAATAACACCAGCGACTCGTCAATAACCACTTTCTGAAACGGACGAACAACCCTGGCAAATGACTCCTTGAGCATTGGTAGAATGGGTCTAATTTTCCACAACCTGTTGTTCGATGCAAGCCCATGATTTCTATTGAAATGGAGGAACCGTAGGATGGCCAGGTACCTGTCATGGGCCATATACTTACCGAAGACAGGTGTGCCCACGAGTTCATCTACCGACCGATAGTAATGGAGCACATGTTTTCTTAAATTCGCCATCAAAATGGTAAGGGCTAGCCACACAAACAACTCCCCCACCTCCACAGGTTGCCAGTCCCTCATGTGCATGCTTTCAGTAGCACCCACATCCAGCAACTGCACACACACAGCCTGGTAGAAATTAATTTCTTCCACGAGGTATTGCATAATTTCAGTTGCGAATATTGCCCTGAAAATACTGCTAATAGTCCACGACCTAGGGGAAAGCTCATTCTCCTGAACTCCTGTTCCTTCCTCATCAAACACTGGCACAGAGGGCTCAAATCCTGCTCCATCCTCCCAGACAAAGGTATCCACTGCACCCACACCTTGTAAAGAAGGCCATTTGCCATGTGTAGGATGTTTTTTCTGCGTGCATACACGCCCACATGCGCGCCCACAGGCAGAGGGTGAAGGGGAAGGAGAGGGAGAGGTGTGGGAGGTGAGGGAGTAAGGGCATAATTACTCACCTGATGTGAGCCTTCCCCTGGGATACACTTGGTGCTGAGTAACACCACATAGTGTCTGTGTGGAAAATTCCACTCCTGAGGGGCCCGGTTGTGGTGATTCCACTCTTTAAGTACTCAGTTGAGGTGAAGGTGGACGTTCGAGGGTGAGACAATGGCGAGCAGGTGGTGAGCATGCTGGTGTGATAGTTCGTGAGCGTTTTTTTTGCAGATGACCACGAACTCCATGCTCACCTGCCTGGAGTGCTGGCTCATCTACGTCCTCCTTCTCAGTGAACTCGTCACTGTCAAAGGCCCTGCCCTCCTCCTGCAGGAGTTTGAGAGCCTTTTCAGGCATCTGAGAGTGGGGAGGAGTCAGACGACGAGAGAGATCACTTTCCACATGGTAACTCCTTCTCTCCTCTGAGGACGTGCGCTCACTAAGTGTCCCTGAGGACACGGTGTTGTCCAAGGCATGACCAATGGCATTGTCATTTAGCCGTTTCCTGGCACTTTCGCATGGTCAATGATGCAATTGGCCCTGCGCTTGGTGGGACGGAATCGGACGATGACGATGATGAAGACATGGCTCCTCACTCTACCAGTGCCGTGTACAGACTGAGCTGCAAATCTGTGGGGTACCTTGGGGGGGTCTATTTTCAAGGTGCTACCCAAAAGTTCCAGTAATTTGACTATTGTAGGAAAATAAGTCACCTTACCTCCTAGTTCTCACTCTCGCCTTCAAAGTAGTTCCCTTGGCCATGTATACAGTGGTTCTATCGTTCTTTCCACGAGTCCATGCATCCCTGGAAGGCTTCAGGCATGTTGGTCTTGAGCACCTCCTACAATTCTGTCTGGATCTCCTCAGTTAAGTCAAATTAACACCCTTTCAGTCATAATTTCAGTTTGGGAAATGGGAAAAAGTCCCAGGGGCAAGGTCAGGCGAATAGGATGGGTGGGGAATGACTACTGAGTTAGTTGGAGCCAGGAACTACCAGACAACAATTGATGTGTGAGCGGGAGTGTTGTCATGATGCAGGACCCAGTCCTTGTTCTTCCACTGTTCTGGACGTTTGTGGCAGATGTTCTTCCTCAGATGCTGCAAAACTTCACAGTAAAACTTTCCGCTGACAGATTGACCGGGTGGGACGAATTCCTTGTGAACAATGCCTTGGATATCCAAGAAAACAAGATCAACTTGACATTCCTGTGAACTTGATGACCTTTTTTCGGCCTCAGTGAGTTGGGAGACTTCCATTGCAATGACTGCTGCTTTGTCTCCAGGTCATAACCATAAACTCATGATTCATCACCAGTTATTACCTTGGAGATGAAGATGGCATCATCTCTTACCTGATTCTTGAGCTCCCTGCAAACTGCAATGCGATGTGCCTTCAGCTCCTCACTCAGCAATCTTGGCACAAATTTTGCAATGATGCGTCTCATGCCCAACACGTCCAACAAAATGTGTTGCATGCTACCGTACAACAGTCCAATGATATCACAAACATCATGGATAGTTTGTCTATGATCTGGAAAAATAGCCTGATGAACATTTCTGACGTTTTCTGGTGTTGTTGCCATTGACGGTCGTCCAGAATTGTCATCGTCTTTGACGGATGTTCGTCCTTCCTTGAACCGCTTGTACCAGAAAAATGTTCTGCTTTGGGACATGACATTGTCACAAAGGCTTGTTGAAGCAACCAGTGAGTTTCTGCAGCCGTCTTGTTGATCTTGAAGCAGAACTTGATGCAGGTTCTTTGTTCCGTGAGGTCCGCCATTCAAAAACCGCAAACACTCCCTCACTACCACCCACATTACCGTCCATAAACCCTACCTCGAGCACTGACTCTCCAACCACTTACCGACCCTCTCCATCAACCTCACACGACCCTACCTCTCACCCTACTCTCCCACCCACCACCCCTCACCCAGTCCTTACCCCTAACCCACCCTCTCCGTCAACCTCAGGCGGTCCTGCCCCACACTCTTTCACCCCAATCCCCATCCCTTCCCCAGTCAATATCCCTTATCCCGCAACACCCGCCATTCCCGTAATCCCTCCACCACTCACCACAACCCTACAAACTACATCAACAACTACCACATTTACCTTCACACAGTCAGGCTGTCTAAACAAACCTCCACAATTTTACACTCTACCATAATTTAATACCAAAAACCGTAGACACTCCAAGTCGTCACACACCTACGTTTCATTCGTATTGCACAGAATATTTTGTGTGTGTGTTCTCCCTCATACAATGGCTCAATTGTAAAGGCAGGCACAACTCTCATTCATTTGCTCATAATATCTAAGCACCAGTCATATTCTCATACAGAAAGTCATGACCAGCTACTATGTCTTAGTTTACATTTTTTTGTACCTTGAGCCCTTATATATATATATATATATATATATATATATATATATATATATATATATATATATATATATATATATATAGTGCTGTGGCGTATATTACCCTAATAATATATATATATATATATATATATATATATATATATATATATATATATATATATATATATAGATATAGATATAGTGCTGTGGCGTATATTACCCTAATAATATATATATATATATATATATATATATATATATATATATATATATATATATATATATATATATATATATATAGTGCTGTGGCGTATATTACACCACAAACTATTGTTCCTCGCATTTCACTTACAGTACACACGTGGTTTCTTTCCCTCGTGGCTTTTCCGCATTTCACCTACACACGTGGTTTCCTTCCCTCGTGGCTTTTCGCCACCTTCTTCTCATACTTAGCATCGCCAGTAGTGCCGCTACCAATAGTATTAAATTTCTCATTCCTCCTCATCTGTGCTAGTGCCACTACCAATAATATTCTATTTATCGTTCCTCCTCAACTGTAGTAATGCCACTTCCAATAATATTCAATTTCTCTTCCCTCCTCACCTGTACCAGTGCTGCTACCAAAAATATTCAATTTATCTTCCTTCCTCACCTGTGGTCGTGCCTAAACCAATCAAATTTGCCTATTCAGGCGACCTAGGCATACCAGTGGTCCACCTACTTCATTAAGGGGCTTAAAAGCGAGTGGATGACCTTTCTCGCTGTCCTTTTCCCTCTCAGCTTCACCCGGCTAACTACCTGCTTTGCTCTCCGTCTCTCCTGGTAAATCTGGCCACGTGGCACAATATTACATATACAATACCTGTAAACAGATCAGCTCAGCACTCCCACTCTGCACTAAATTCATCGCTCATATTTTAGTCTGTAACTATCTATCCACTTAACTGACCTATGCATGTTGTAAATGTAATTGCCTTGTACTACTTTGAAGTCATGCAGTAACCCTGTATTATTCCAAGTCAATAATCACTGCCCTGTCTATTTCTTCCCAGCACATTTGTGTTTATCTACCCTTACCATTTGCCCTAGTAAAATATCTCCATAACTAAAACGCTACAGCATACTATAAAGTATGCTTGCACGCAGTCGGCTTGCGCAGGCCGATTACACTTGGTTCACAGGCTTTACACACATCGAAAGCCACTCCATCACTACAATTACATATACAAACACTTCTCACACGATATACAATCTCTACTAGACAGCCTTAGCCACTTGGTAGAGATACATTGGCTGTATCGTCCCCACTTCGGTTGGGATAGGCCGGTCCTGCAATGGACACTCAAACGGCTGATGAGATGAGATGAGATGAGATGAGATGATATATATATATATATATATATATATATATATATATATATATATATATATATATACACGTGTGTGTGTGTGTGTGTGTGTGTGTGTGTATAGAAGGAACCAATGCCTGGAATCATGCAAAGTTGTTCCCTAATAAATGAAGAAATAAATAAAATCGATACCTGATTTCAAGTTGTTTGTACACAATGCATTAAAAAGGCTTGAGATTTTTGAAGAAAGAAAATACAGAATAAAGAAGATAGTTTCAGATATGACCTGTTCCACACATAGGTAACTGAGAATATCATTTAATTCTTTTAACTGAGAGTTCGACAGAATAGAGGCGAGTGTATGCTGCCAGACGGGTGCTACGCATCCGCCGTAGTGGAGACAGGATGCAGAAAGGGAAGTTAAAGAGAGTTACTGAGAGGAAGCGAGATGAGAATCCTTTAACTCCACTTTGTTTAGGGGACCTGCATATGTGAAGCCCCCTTTCCTCACACGGAAGTTGTAATCCAAGCAGTAGCAAATAAGATTCCTGTACAAAGTCAACACTTGTGCGTGGATAGTGTAGATACGGAGTCGACTTAGCACACCGAATCATTTAGAAGCAGAGGTTTCCAAAGGGATAATGTGATCTCTCCAAGATAGATTCTGGATGAATGAAACCTCAAAGACATTATGCAGAGATGATTGAATGAGCAGTATATTGCTGAATATTAAAGGATTTTCCTGTGTGGGATTTTGACGAGTCGAAAGATGTAAAAACTGAGTTTGTGATGCTTTAAAAGCAAATAGGTTTCTTTTTCCCTGGTGAGAAATGTTTAGCCACATTAAAAATTTTGTGTGCAATCACCTCATTCCGTGATTGCCGAAGTTACTGCGTTGATGGACGCTGTGAAAAGGAGATAAAGAGATGATGAGTGGAGTCATCAGCGTGTGAGTGAAAAGGGTCAATTGGACAACTCCAATCACTGGTAAAAAGTAGGAACAGAGCTGGATGGGAAAGAACCCTGAAGAACATCACTACTGAAAGCTCTCGAGCTTTGGCCGTCTACAAGTATAATATCAACTATATAACGACCTGAAAGTAAGATAGAGATGAAGATAAAGATAGGATTGAAACAATAAGGGTACAGTTTGGAAATCATTGATTTATGCCAGACTCATTCAAAGACTTTAAGATGTCAATCGAAGTGGTAAAGCTTTCCCCAAAGTCCCCAAAAGAAGATGCCCCCAGGAGTGAGAAAGAAAGGTGATAAGATCGCTAGTGGAGAGTCTCTGACTGAACCCATAATGACGATCAGAAAATTTATGATAGGAATGGTGTTAAATTATTTTGCTAACAACAGATTCCATAACTTTGGAAATACAGGATATTGAAGCAACTTATTGAGAGTTATATTGTTGAGAACGGTCACCTGTCTTTGGAATAGGCTGGATGAGAGCAAACTTCCAGCATGAAGGAAAGGTACAAGTCAAAACAAAGGTGAAAGAGTTTACCTTGGCAAGATGTCAGCACAGTAGCAGTTCTTAGTCCCCATGACGCCCATATGGCCTTGTACTAAGGCCAGTGAGGGCAGACATGCAATTGCAGGCAGGTTTGTTCGTTCGTTGAAAGATTCCCTGCACCCTTAGTGCAGGCCGCGCCATACATTAGCCCGGTCAGTGGGGTATGGGCTTGTTAAAACACAGTAAGTGGGGAAGACAGGACCTGGGGATTGCCCAGCACACACGTCCTGTCTCCTGACTGGCTTTGTGGTGTGTGTGTGTGTGCAGGCAGGCATTTCTTCACAGCCATATATCTCTAGCCTGCTTACTTGGCGGCATTGTACACCTTTTTTTTTTAAATTATCCCTAAACCAGGCTGCTGGCACTTATTGAGTAGTCGGAATGGATTCAGAAATTAGCTTGCTGACATTTCATGGCAGTCTTTCCTCTCTAGTGATATAAGTTCTATCCAGTCCCATATTAATGATTTAATACAAGCTGGAATGGAATTGTTCATACCTGTACTATGTCAACAGTTCACTAAAAGATCGGACTCCCCAAAATGATTTGATAGCAACTGTTCCAGAGCAACGGCCCAAAAATCATTAGCAAATAACTCTTACTTCAAATTAAAAAAGAATCTGAATCACACAGTCAGTTTAAAATGTCTAGAAACCATGCAAAAGCAGTAACAAGCCTCGCCAAATCAAACCTTCACATCCAAGCATCGAAACTACTAAACAGTCCTAATAACAATAAAATATTCTGGTCAACCCTCAGTTTTTCAATAATAACTTTAATAAGTTATCGCCCATTTCCCCCACTAAAGTCATCAGACGATAGCATTACAAATGACCCAATTGGTAAAACAAATATCGTTGCCAGTACATTTGCCAGAAATTCTGCTTTAGAGGAAGTCTGCCAGAACGTTCCAGTACTAGAACTTGATCCTCTCAATATTGCTTCACTTATAGTACAGACTATATACGTAAAATCCACTCTAGGCCATTTACCAACCAATAAAGCACGAGGCCCAGATGGAATTCGTCCAACTGTTTTGAAATAGTGCTCCCCAGAACCTGTTTCTATTCTGGCTAAATTATTCAGACTATGCATACTTACTTCTTTATTCTCTAATTCTTGGAAAGCAGCCAATATCAACAAAATTCCGAAGAAAGGAAGTTCCTCTGACCCCACTGATTACAGACCAATAGCTATCACGACTTCTCTTGAGAAATATTTGAAATTATAATGAATAAGCACATAAATAAACATCTAGAATTCCACAACTTAATTAATGATAGACAGTATAGATTTTGCCAAGGAAGATCCACCATTGATATACTCAATCTCCCGACTCATACCCTCCATCAATTAATTGACCAACATGGAGAAACTCATGCAGTAGCCCTTGATTATTCTAAAGTTTTTGACACTGTCCCCATCCCTGCTATGGATTAACGTCTTTAGTTCCTCATATTTCCTCATATCTCAGCAACAGAAAAATAAGAGTAAAAGTATATGATGTATATTAGAATTTCCTCTCAGTTAAATTGGCATGCCGTAAGGATTAATTCTGGCTCCAACCCTATTCCTAACTCATATTGATGGTCTCTTATCTGTCACCCATAATCCCATCCATTCATATGCAAATGACTCAACACTTCACAGTTCATTCACATTTAAACATCCATTCACAAAGTTTAATATCTCTGACTCATAACTGAGTACAACTATCTTCATAAATCATCACTTATCTAGGATTGCCGAATGGGGACAAAATAACTTTGTCTCATTTAATGTTTGTAAAGCCAAATACATACAATTGACAATAGACAGATATTGCCAGATTCCTATATTACCTTGGACCTGAGGCATCCCGTCGACATATGGGTACATCACAACATTTTGTCACAGCTAGTCCCATCGACATACCAATATGTCGCACAATTGCAAGGTTCATAATTTGCACAATTTTCAATTTTCGCATGTGATTTTTGGTACGTATACACGGGACACCTTCCTCTACAAGATGCCGGGCAGGGACAATGCCTTACCCTGCATGACCTCCCCTCCTCGTACGCCATTGTCTTGGCAATTCACCTGTCATCAGTGACCCGGCCAATAAAGATATTCAGGTCCAGAGTTATTCCACAGTCGATGACAATGTGGAGGACAAAGTTGACATAGCATTAGAGTAAGAAACAGTCAGAAATGATGATCAGGTAATGTCGCCAAAAAAGGTCAGGTATGTTGATGTGTTAGTAAGTGAAACAATGCTCATATTGCCTATATTACTGTGTAAAAACTAATATACTCTCGTACTACATCTAAAGTCGTACCAAATAAATAAATACCGTTTATGAGTGGTGTGGAATAGTTACCCTCCCATAGAACTCAGTATTCTTTGGAGCCAGCCTGATAGAAAACCCAGTAAGGTAAGGAGTACTGCTACCTGTATCAAGTATTTTAAACCTCAGGTGAGCGATTTCTCTATGAATTTTCGATGTTCCTCACCAAAAGCGGAGGTTTGAGCCCCCCAAAAATTTTTCCAAAATTGGTCAGGATTGGGAGGAGTCAGTGGTGGAAAATCGGTCGGGATGGGGCAGGTTAATGCTACTAATATTCCTATCAACAAACGTACTGAAATTCCCTGTGTTTCACTTAATATTGCCCTCAACTGGACCTCTCATGTAAGATCACTTACTAAAACTGCCTCAAAGAAACTTGGATTATTATACAGAGTTCATAGCTTCTTCACTGACGAGCAGCTAGCTATCGATTATGTGTCATATGCGCTGTCAGCTGGAATATTGCTCAATCTTGTGGAATGAATGCAGAGAGGCTGCACTAAAACAATTAGACAAAATTCGGAACAAAGCTGTTAGAATTTTTAATAACCGTGCTATTACAAATCAAATACCTTCCCTACAGGTAAGAAGGAATGTTGCCTCCCTTGCATTATTTTACGGATACTGTACTTCTGTGGTAAACGATCAGACGACGTTACATCCATCGTGCCACCTCTCCATGCCTTCCCCTGTGCTACAAGGGCATCTGGTAGCATTCATGATTGGACTGTCACACATCAGTATTACAGGACTGCCGCCTATCAGAAATCTTTTACTCCCCAAACTGCATCTCTTTGAAGCTTGCTTCTGCAGAGTTGTTTTCCCCTCAAACTTCGACTTACAGCTGTTCAAGTCCAACTGTTACAGATTATTTATGAATGGATGACAACACCAGTAATTTGGTGTATGAATTATTTTTTTTTTTATTCAATTATTTTTCCTTCTCCTTTTCTGTTATTAAAAACAAAATTTTGCTCTGAGATCATGAACAACAGTGCCATATTTACAGGTAAGAGAGATGAAGAGGGGGGTGTGTGAATTGAGAGCGGGGCAGTTAAATGGCGGGGGACAGGGTGACGTGGAGGCGATTTGTTTGTGGCCACCCCATATAAGGGATTAAGCCATCTGGCAATAGATAGATAGATAGTGATGAAGACTGGAAGGAATACCAGGCAACAGTGGTACAGTTGCAGACATTTCACACAGTAACACCTTGTCCACCAGTGAGGTGGTGTAATGCTCTTCGCATCTGGTAACACTGATAAGTACTGAACTTCTTCAGGTTTTGTTCTGTCGGCAGGACGAACCGGAAGGGGTGATCATTGCCTCTGTGCGCAGTTACTGGTGGTGTATGAACAATGTCTCGCCTGAAAATATACTGAAAATAACAACGTTTTGCGAACATGATAGTAAAATAACTTCACACCATACCTATTTGTATTTTATTCACATGAAACATGCAGGTTTCGCAAGAGCTACTTTCGATAAACACCATGAACCATTTAACAAATACCAACGGCCAGCATATAAGCCATTATAACATTATCTGCATTGCCGCACCGATCACAGTAATCACAAAATTACCTTTACCCCCCCTCCTCCCAGACCGTGAGCCTGAAACTGATAGACCTCTTTAATCGACGCAATTTCATAAAAGGTGGCACTGTAGGAGGAGGCAGGGTGGGGTGCCTAGGAGACAGGAGGAGGGAGATGGTTCAGGAAGGGACAATAGTGGTCTGGCTGGTGGGAGGGGGGCTCTACAGGACAGCACCTTAGCACCATGGCGCTGCTACAGGAGACAAGTGATGGGGTAGGGGAGAGTAGACTCTGGTTGGTGACATGGTGCCAAATCAGCTATAGTTTAATGTTGATTATGGAATCTGATAGTCAGACCGTTAAACGTCATGCAGACTTTCCCACGTTACGCAGGCTACCTGCATGTTTTGTTATATCGTCTAGAGGACGACCTAATCTCCACAGAGTGGCACATTACACAAACCCTGCATTAATAATGTATGGTGACGACTCTGTCACCACATGGTGATTTATGAAAAGCCCCTAGAATGTTTGTCTGATGTCACACCTGTTGTCATAGCGATTAGGAGCTATTCTTGTTGTGTTTACGTAGTAGCATCATGGATGACAACTGTGATATCGAAAGCAGAGGAGGGGGAGGGAGGAATTTTCTCTTGTCAAAATAAATAACAGTTAACAGTAGTGACTCGTGCCTATGGTTCTGGTTAATATCTGCATGGAACCGAGGTAAACGAAAACGTTATTTACTATGGGGGGATGGACTGGGTCCCAGAACATAGGTGGCGAAACCGGGGTGGGCTAATAGGTGGGTAGAGAGATGCCTTCTCAGCTGTATTACATGATCTTTGTGTCGGATTACTGATGAAGGACGTGTAACTGTTAAGCAGTCTGATTCACAGTCTCAGTAACCAGTTCACTGTCTGCCCATCCCTCTTCATGACAACTGCATGCACTCAGATATGGGTACTGACGGGGAGGTGAGATGGCCGTAATGATTGCTATACCAGGAACAGAAGATCACATGTTTACACATCAATGACAGTGGTTCACCTATCTCCTTTAATGGATTGCAATATATACCGTTACTCACCCAGAGCAATGGCTCCATGTTCGAACACTGCTGGGATGTGTGGCTCAGTAGTTGCTCTCCGTGAACAGGGCAATGGACCTCGTATTTATCTTTATCCTGTCAGTTTCACAGTATGAACAATACTTAAGCATAACAAGACACAGTGCAGATAAAGTGTGTATTTGCATTTAATACAAGCGATTTTTGTAACTGATGGCAAAGTTGATGTAACATGCATGTGCTCAGACTGGATAACTGCAGACATTAAAACATTGTTCCACCGTTACTGGCTCCAGGATTTGTGAAGCAGTGCTTAGGGCATACTACTCTTGTTCACTGTGAATTTATGCATTAACCACAGCCAGTGTGTACAATCAACAGCCAAATATGGCATACAGAAAACGGTAACATTAACCTGGGTTAAGTAAATCCACCTTTATTTTACATCGGTGCCATACAGATATTAATGAGAACCATTGGGAATATCCTTCCAGTCAGACTCTTCATATTTATTGGTGATAAAGGAAATCTCTGCATATGCCTATCCCGACTCTGCGAGATCAGTCGCCATCCATGATGATACTACACATTAGGCTACAAGAGTAATTCCCAATCACTATGACAACAGCTGTAACATCTGACAAACTGTAGAGATGTATCATATATATGCACATTAACAGTCACCATACTCATAATACAGGGGTATTGAGCCACCCAGAGGAAAGTGTGCCGTGAATTGTTACAAACCATGACGGACAACTACATCACAAGGCAACGTCAAAATAACGTCTCATGGTCTAACTGTAAAACTCCATGTTCTCCATGAAGCAATGACTTGGCCCAGCTATCACATTGTAATCTATCCCTCCCACTGTAGCTCCTGTCGTCTATCAAAGCCTACCGTCCCCTACCTCATCATCCTTCTCACCCAGCTCTCAGTTCGACCACTATTACCCCCATCCTCACCCACCTCCCTCCTCCTGTCTCCCAGGTCCCCCACTCCCACCATGCCGCCTCCTGAGGCGCCACTTCCTGTAGGCCTATGTAGTGAACTTGCTTCGATTTCAGAGGTCTATCAGTTTCAGGTTCACGGTAGGGAAGATGGGCGTCACGATAATTTTCTGTTCAATGATGGTCGTGAGGAAGCTGATAACTATGACTTAAATGCTGAATTATTAACTGTTGCATGGTTCATGACTCGAACTAAACCACCCATGAACTCCATGTCACTCATAATAACTGCCAATCTGTAGAGGATGTATTATGTGATATTTTTATAAACTTACCATAATAATAATATCCTATTATCAGTACATTTCTTGCGAATCATTGCTTATATATTATATTACCACCAATAACTGCGCACAGAGGCAATGATCACTGCGTTTGGTTCGTCCTGACGACCGAACGAAACCTAGTGAATTTCCTTACCAGTGTTACCAGATGCAGAGAGCAATTCACCACCTCGCTGGTGGACGAGGTGCTTCTGTTTGATATGGCTGCAATTGTACATTATGTGGAGGCATTTTAATAAATGTCATGAGAAAATCCAAGAGGGTAGAAGGAAGAACAGCACAAAAATTATTAAAGGTGGAACTGGAGGAGAAAGTATGTACGATAAATAACAAAACACCAAATCCTGACAAATGATTTTAACGAACTTTACACAACAGCCATTTGAGGTCCAGCAGCTGCCACTCTGAGACTGTTCTGATTGATATCCTCTGAATTAGTGTTTTGACTGCTTCCTGTGAGAACTTCATATGTGAAATATGGGTGGTTGGGTGCATAGAATTCTGCATCCATGTTAATCGGCAAGTGCTTGTAAATTAACCCGTCACGTTCCGAGCCTTTCCGCACCTATGACATCCCCCAGTCCCGAGCCTTTTTGGAAAAAAAATTTTTCTTATAAAACTTCCGCTTAGGTCGAGAAACTATGGAAAATCTTGAAGAAAGTGGTCTCTGCGGTCTATAAGTGGTCTATACAGGTGCGGTTTCCCCCCGCAGGTATCGTATTCTGTAATGGGCTGGATATGCGTTAACGTTTTCTATGGTAAGGAATAATGGGACAAACAACACACAACACCTCTACATTTATTGAATTTGTACTAATAAACAATAACAGTAACAATATAATGGATTTCAGACACATATATAGGAAAAATAAGCATTGTACCATCGCGCGAGCATAGCGAGTTAGGTCCGAGTCGTATCATGCTATATGCTAATTTTCTGTTATGAGTCTACCGATCATTTTTTCTACTTGTATACTTCTGTTTCAATGACAATTTACCAATTACAACTGTTTGTAAGTGATTTCAGATGTTTTCATTCATTATGATGACATGCAGCATAAGTTTAGCGCGCATCAGCTTAGTAAGCGCACTCGCTATGACTCGTATTTCAACATACCAAATTGTTTTATCACTTTCCAATTATTTTCCCATTTACATAGAACCTTTCCCCCACCACTGTGAAGGTTTTCAATTATTTTCATTCATTACGAGGGCATTTAGCGATATGCTAGCGCCTATTCAAGAGCAACAACGATCTCAAACACTCGTGTTTCATCATCTACTTTATTTATTCACTCCAATTATATTTTCCCACTTACATTACACACGTTTACACCCCTCCAATGCACTGTACATACTTACTGCCATTATTTATTCAAGTGAGCGTGAGAATATCGCCTGAAAATACCCTCGCAAGGAATGTTACGTCATACATAATACTCACACACTTATATACTAATTCACTCACACACTTATATACTAATTATTCACTTTATTACTTGATGACTTTTATTTTGACTAATACGTGCCTTATTCATTCGACTAAGCGTCAGGAAATCTTATCTTTATAGACACGCTATGAATATTTGACTTAGGAAATACATCATCATATACAATAATTTGAACTTATATTATACCCGTAAGAATGTCACATAATAGAAAATATATAATAAGGGGCCGTATTTATTGCACTGAGCGACAGGAATATCGCATCAAACAACCCTCTCTATGTAAGTTTCAACTTAGGGCAGATTTATATACTTACACCCAATGTTTTCACTTATGTTCTACCCGTAGGCACTTTATACTAATATTTGGCGATCCACATGACTGATATTTTCACAGAGCGTCTGTCTGTCGCATTTACATCATAATTTCAGCGTCCTTTCGCATTCACACCATGCTAAAATTGCAGCAACGTGTGATATTCTCTAAAACATGGGTGAATACACAGACCCACGTCACACTGCACGCACTCATAGCGGGTGTCCTTCCTCTGTGTCGTGAGTCTCACCTGGGAATGACTGCACACGTGACACCTGCGCTGGGGCCTAGGTCTGTTGGGCTGGGGCGGGATAGGAGTGGGGAAATGGCGGGCGGATATTCTCTGGGGAGTGTGGGTAATATGGGCAGTGCTGGGGCGCTGTTGGGGCCTTTCAACAGCATACTTTGCAAAGATTTCTCGTGTGAGCTCCCTCACAAACCCTTCAAAGGTTTCCTGAACTCCTGTGGTCATGGCGTGAAGGTGGTGGCAATTCAGAGCAGTGATATCTAGCAAGTGAAAGAACAGTTTTTATACCACTTCATCGTGGTCCTGGCACACTCTACCGTCGATATCATGGAGTCTGACTGGTCCACGAGGCGCATGTTTATATTATAGTCCATGACACATTCAGGTTTCCAAACACGACGCCTGCTCTCGCTATGGTAATCAACAGAATCAGTATGGTGCATCAAGGGGCGGTGAACCGTGGACAAGAGGCTTACTTCTCTGTTGTGGTTCCACATTGTTGCAAGGATGTTGTTTGCTTTGAAGAAGACAACCTCACTCCTTGCAAGTTTCTGCCCTACCTTGACCATGTGACGCCGGTTCACCTTTACGGTTCCACAGACTCCCGTTTCATGTCTGTGAAGATAACGAGCGAGAAGAGGGCTAGTGTACCAGTTGTCGAGATAGAGAACGTGACCACGATGAAGGTAGTCTTGTATCATCGTCTTTACCACTGCTCCCGAAAGTCCTATACTTCGATCTTCTATTATGTCTGTCTGTGCACCGGTGTACAAGACTACGTCTTGCACGTATCCAGTCCTACAGTCACACATAACAAAGATCTTGAACCCAAAATGGTGCCTTTTGCTGGGTATATACTGTCTGAATGAAATATTGCCTTTCCACAACACGAGACTCTCGTCTATGACGAGATCTCTATAGGGATAGAATGAGGATCGAAAGGTTTGCCTGAGGTGATCAAAGACCAGCCTAATTCGCCTCATTTTATCAGTGTTGTTTGCATTTGCAGGGTCATTAGCATCATAAAAATGGAGGCGACTTAGAATTTGTTGAAACCGATTACGGCTCATCACTTGACCAAATATGGGGGTAAACATAACAGGGTCCGTAGTCCAGTAAGCAGGAATTCTATTTTTTCTTATTATACCCATCAAAAGGACAAGGGCAAAAAATAAGAACATTTCTGGAATGGAGACAGGGTAATCATAAATCATTGAATGCCTACTCCTTGTTCCCAATCTTTCACTTTCTAGCCGCTGGCCGCTTGCAAACAGGTTTGTTTGAAACACGATCTGATCTACGAAGGCCTCACTGAAAAACAGGTGGAAAAAATCCAACCTGCTTGAATTACAGTGAATACCTGGTGCAATGCAGCCAGATCGCCCTTGCTCAGTGAAGGGGTGAATGAGGGGAGAAAAATCACTCCCATCCTCCCAATCCCACGACACAAATCCCTCTTCCCTATCACCGCCTTCGTCTGGGTGGGGAGGAGATCCTGGTTGGGGAGGTTGGGGAGAAGGAGTACGGAGGGCTTCCCCACTGTCACTCCTCTTCCCTCTGCCTTTACCCTTTCCCTTTCCCTTACCCTTACAGCCTTGAGGAACATTAGGGGGCTGTGGGGATGAAATAGTTGAATATTGGGGAGCAGAAGACGTGCTGGGGAGTGGTTCCTCCCCACCTTCCCCCTCCATTACCACACCACGTGCTCTCTCACGCAACCTTGCTCGACCACGTGTTAGGGGATATTGGGGAGCATAAGACGTGCTTTGGAGTGGTTCCTCCCCACCTTCCCCCTCCCTCACAACCCCACGTGATAATGAACGCACCCGCACTGGCCCACGTGATCCACTTTGCCGCCTCACACTGCGTAGGGAGAGCAATGACTCACCCACCTCACTCTCACTTTCCCTAATCCCAGGAATGTCCATTTCACTCCCCACTCCCTCCACTTCACTTCCTACCACCCCAAACAGAATGCTAGGCCCATACCTGCTTAGACGACGTGGTGTGCGCTCTGGGCCACGATGGGTAATCACCTCCCGCCCATACCGCGTGGCAGCACGTCCCACGTCTCCGTCCTCGTCCTCGTCCTCGTCCTCGACCTCGAATTCTGCTTCCAAGGCATGCTGGGAATAGGAATATGACATACCACATGCCTTCTTTGCCTCCTGCCCCTCTCTAGCAGCACAGTAAGTCACGTACTGCCGCTTCCTTGGTGACGGAACTTCCTCGTCACTGCTGGTGGTTTCTTCCTCCTCTGGCTGCACATAATCCTTGTCCATCTCCTCGTCATCCAGTGGGGAATCACTGTCTCCGGTAAAGGTGTCCAGGGTGACTTGAATTTCGCTCTCTGAGAGACCTCTCTTAGCCATGTCTGAGCAGGACCATGGCTACCAGGTGAGTGGACGAGTGGCGGGCTAGCGCGGGTCGCGCGGGGTCGCCGAGTGTCCCCGCCTGGTGGCAGGTAGGGGAAGGTCAGGCGAGGGTACATACCGCAAATCAAGCGCGAAATTTGAAAATTGTCGAAATTATGCACATTGCAATTGCACGACGTACTGGTACGTCGCCGGGACTGGCAAATACAAATCGTGGTGGCGTACCCATATGTCGTCGGGACGGGGCGGGTTAAACAAATTATTGGACAAGCCTTTGATCACTTCTCTCACTTCATCTGTTTAAAACGCTACAAATATAAGACTAGCATTATATCAATTTCCTTAACTAATAAATTATACATCCACTATTACTGACGGGTAAATATTTGATCTTTTGCTCAGTTGTTATTGTTGTTAAACCCAGTTTGTCTGGCCGGAAAGACAGGTCAGCAACAGACAAGCATCTACTCCTGCAGTCCGTCCTATGCAGAGAACAGTGCTTCACCACTATGAGGTGTGGGGAAAAAGGTAATGATTTCGTTCCTGAGTGGGAGCAGCATTTCCGTCACCACCCAATTAACAGGGGCAAAATAGTAGGCTCTATTTGACCTCTTGATCTTGTTATATGGTTACCACCAAACATTGTAAATATCTTCCTGGGCTAAAAGAAACCACGAGACTTGTTGTTCAGTGTAGGGCAACCTTAAGTGGAAACAGTGTAATAAAAACAGATAGGAAGAAAAGGGAGAAGCAGTAAGAGACAATGGTACAAACAGAAATAGAGTAATGAAGGAGAAGGAGGAAGTAAACAGCACTACATCAAGTGAGTGGATGACAGTGCCACCACCACCTACTACCTCTTTTTTCTCAATAAACTTGGTTGTGATGTTAAAGCAGATGTGATATAATAGTGACGTGAGAGAGAGAGAGAGAGAGAGAGAGAGAGAGAGAGAGAAAGAGAGAGAGAGAGAGAGAGAGAGAGAGAGAGAGAGAGAGAGAGAAATCCTTACCCTGACGCCGAATAAATGTCGGAGATAAAGGCTAACGTATTGAGAAATCTTGTTACCAAATCGTCCTCCATCATTCATTAATACGTAGGAAGCGTTGCAGTCTGTGGGTATAAAAATATTTTGTAGATACAGAGTTAAGTGAATGGATGGATGGATAGTCATATAAACATGCATACATGCATACTGTACATACAGTAGATAGATTGATATTTTTACCCTCCACCTGACAAAGTCATAGGAGGATATTGTTATCTATGGTGTCCGTCAGTGGAGTTGGTCAGCTGGGCAGCTGGCATGGCATAGAAATTTCGTTTCCAGAGCAAATCTCAGAAAGTATTAACTACAGCATCAAGAAATTTCACGTAATTATGTATCTTGTAGTGAACTGATGCCACTTGATAGGTAATATGCCGTGTTTTAAGTAGTTTTATTTAAAATACTGAAAAAGTAAAAACAAAATAAATTTTCTCAAAGATTAAATGTGCTTTGTGCAAGGAATCTCAAGAGACCAGGTTTTCTTTACCAAGGATAAACTACTCGGATTTTAAAGTTTTTATGTCTGTGTTATATAGAAAGGGGAGTGGGGGTTGAGAGCCGTTATGCGCTTGGTTAGGTGTACAGGGAGGTGGGAGCGGGTATATGCTTGGTTAGGTGGAGGGTTGCAACCTTGATGTTGATGGTGGCGGTGGTTGCTGAGCAGATGACGATAGGGATTATGACGATGATGTTAGTGGTGGTCGTGGTGGTAATGATGATGCTGATTATGATGATTATGGTGATGGTGGTAGATGATCATTATGATTGTGGCAGTGACAGTTGAGATGATGATAATCATGGTAGTGGTAGTGTTCGTTGAGATGATTAATGGTGGTGGTAGTCCAGATGATGATAATGATGATGACGATGGCGGTGATGGTGGAGATAATGTGATGATGATGATTATGATGGTGTAGTGATGATGATGAAGGAGATTTGTTGAGATGTTCATGATGATAAATGATCATACTTGCGATGGTGGAAGCTGAGATGATGATGATGATGATGATGATTTCCTGTGTCATCTTTTTAAGATTTAATGTCTGTGTTATACAGGTGACAGCGGGGAGTGAGGGCCATTATGCCCTTGGTTAGGTGTACAGGGAGGTGTGGGGTATGTGCTTGCTCAGATGAAAGGTTGCAACAGCGCAGTATTGTCTGTGTTTAGAGAGAGAGAGAGAGAGAGAGATGGATATAGATAGATAGACTGACAGATAGATAGATAGATATAGATAGATGAATATAGATAGATTGATAGACGGATATATATATATATAATCTATCTATCTATGTATCTATATAGTTAGATAGATAGATGGATATATATAATCTATCTATCTATATAGATAGATAGATAGATAAAGATAGCATGGAGTCAGCTTAGCACACCAAATCTCTTGGAAGCAGATTTTACAAGTGAGGTAATATGATCTTTCCAAGTTAAATCCCCAGAGAATGAATCCCCAAGTATTTTAAAGATCATGCTGGATATTGTTAGAATTTAAACAATTCTCCTGCGGAAGATTATTATGACTTGAAAGATGTAAGAACTAAGTTTTTGATGCATAAAAACAAAAAGATTACTTATACCCAATCAGAGATATAAGCCAAGTCAGACACTAGGTGTCCCATAACCCTATCCCTTGTTTGTTGAAGCAACTGCTGAGATGGACACTGCAGGAAGCGAATGGGGAGGTGAAGGATGGAGTAATCAATGTGTGTGTGGATGAGGTTAGATGTACAGTTTGGAAGGTCACTGATGAATAGAAGGAGAAAAGTTGGTGATAGGACAGAGCCCTGAGGAACACCACCATTGATAGCTCTAGGAGAAGAAAGGTGGCTGTCTACAACAGAGCTTACAGAACAACCAGAAAGGAAGCTAGAGATAAATGAACAGACAGAAGGATAGAAACCGTAAGAGGGCGCTTTGGAAATTAAAGATTTATGCCAGACCCGACCGTTAACCTTTCGGATGCCAAGTCCAATGGGAAACTTTTCCCCAAAGTCCCGAAAGGAGGACGTTCAGGAGTCTGAAAGGTAGCTGAGAAGATCGCCGGTGGAACGTCCCTGGCAGAACCCATACTGTGTGTAGGAGAGGTGATTTAAATAAATTATTTAAGAATAGATTTTAAAAATTTTAAAATGAAAGATGTTAAAGCAGTTGGATGATAGAGAGGACTGGGAATAGTCACCCATCTTTGGCACAGGCTGAATGAAAGCAAACTTCCAGCTAGAGGGAAAGGTACAAGCTGAGAGACAAAGGCGAAACAGTTCGCCCAGCCAAGGTGTAAGCACAGAAACACAGTTTTAAAGAAGAACAGGAGGGACCCCATCAGACCCATACGCCTTGGTAGTATTAAGGCTAGTGATGGCAGAAAATACATCAGTTGGAGACATTTTAATGTCAGTCAGAGAGAGGAAATGATGGAGGAACAGCACCTGAATCACCTAAGGTGAAATTGAAGGAGGAAGTCTGAGCAAAGAATTCTGCTTTCTCAGTAGAAGAAATGGCTACAGGGGACGAATCCGGGCAGAAACATAAAAGAGGTTAAGTTAAGGGGTGAGTTGGCTCTGGTACCTTTTGCAGGGCCTTTTCTTGTTATGGAGAGCATTAAAACAAGAATGATTAAACCATGGTTGTTTTGCATTACTCACAGGATAAGAGGGAGGAATGTATGCTTCAGTGCCCAAGAGAATAATCTCCGTAATGCATGAGATGGACTCAAATGGCTCTCGGCCATGGAAGTAATAATCATTCCAGGGAAAATCACATAAGTACTGCCCAAGTATTGCTTGAAGGCCTCCCAACCAGCAGCTCTAAAGTGCCAGAACCGCTGCTTCCTTGGAGGGTCCACAGGCCTTACTGGAGCCATAGGACAAGTTAACCCGAGGTGTCCCGACGACGTATGGATATGTTGTCACGTTCTGTCACAGTGACACCCAGCAATGTATCCATACGTTTTGCAATTGTGAGGTCCATCATTTGCACATTTTTCAAGTTTCTCGGGTGCTTTTTGGTAAGCATATGTGGGAGACCTTTCTCTACCCAACACCAGGCGGGGATATTGCCTGGCCCCACCTGACCCCCTCCTCCTCCCCTGCACGCCATTTTCTCGGCAACTCACCTGGTAGCAGTGACCTGGCCAGTAAAAACATGTCACACCATGGTCTCTCCAATGACGAAATTGAAGGCAAAAGTGATTCCTGAAGTGGAGGACAAAGGAAGAAACAAGCCAGAGGAAGAAAGAAGCAGAAGTCATGAGGCAGTAATGTTGTAAAAGAAGGTGCCATATCATCACCCTCGTAAAGAGACTGCCTAAGTCATTTTTTCTACTTTTCGGGAAATCGAGAATAAAACTGTTTCATTATCTTAACTTTCAATGACCTAAACAGAAACTTGATACACATTATAGACCACTCATACCTTAGACCTGGCAAAGGCAGCTATACCAATAGGTGTGCCACGTGATGAAGAATTGATTTTGGCAAAAATCCGGAAATTGCCGAAAAATGACTCAGGCAGTGAGGGTGACAATATGTTGATGTAATTAGTGAGTGAACAATGCTTATAATGCCTATATTTTGTCTGAAAACCAATATACTCTTGTACTACATATAAATTCGTACCAAATAATGAAATATCTAACCAACTATGAATAGTTTGGAATAGTTATCCCTCCCATAGAAAATGTTTCCTCTGGAGCCTGGCCTGAGAGAACACGGTACCTAGGTGAAGGTACTGTTACTTCTACCGTATTTCTAAACTCAGTTGAGCATTTTCTCTTTGAATATTCAATGTTTCTCATAAAAAGCAGAGGTTTTAGCCAATTAAATATCTTTTTGAAAATTTGCCGGGATTGAGGGGGGGGTCATCGGTGAAAAATTTGCCGGGATGCGGTGGGTTAAGGTGATAAGGTTATGACAGTAGGAGCCCAACGGTGATAAAAGATGAACAGCTTAACCAGAAGGATTAGTTGTAATGAAGAGGTCAGGTATGTTGGAACTCTCTCCAAGGCAGTCAGGGATACTAGTAGGATGCTGTACAAGCTGCTCAAGGTCAATAAGGATAGAAAAGATGTAGACTTGTTCACCAGGTGGATCAGTGAAAGTAGAGGAGAGCCAGAGGTGGTGATGAACATTGAAATCTCCTAGAATGGAGATTTCATGGACAGGAGAAGCTGATAGGATGTGTTCCCTTCCAGAAGTAAGATAGTCAAAGAATCATTCATGTAGAATTAGGGGATAGATAAACAACACAGATATATTTAGTCACATCATACATAGGCATTTTATATTATCTATGCATTATTATGAGAGAGAGAGAGAGAGAGAGAGAGAGAGAGAGAGAGAGAGAAAGACTGTATTTATCACAAAATTAGAGTTTAAAATCACAGTGTACAGTGGCATAACAAAGTCCATGAAGCATATTATTTCCAAATAGAATAATGTTGTTAAGTGAAAAAGTACAACAGTTTAGGCCCCGCTTGGACTCCCTTAGGTATGAATGGAGACGGAAAAAGAACAAGATGGTGAAGAAAAACAAGATGACAATGAAGAACAAGATGATGAAGAAGAGTTTAAGATTATAGTCCAACCGCTGTTCGCTAGTCCCATAACGCCGGTAACATAGTTCCAATCAAGGTAAAGAGAAGAGTATACTGAGAGGTAAGTACAGCACCCCCAAGCCGCGCAGATTCTGTGACGTCAAAGTTAATAAGAGAGAGAGAGAGGTGTGGGTGGTGGAAGAAAATGGGAGCTTGACAGAAAACCATCTGTATGTATGGTATGCTTTTGTATTATGAATGTTCACACAGGTTGCTACTCAACACACTCACACAGTGATGGAACTTACTTGTTAAACTCGGTAGTTGAAGAGTCGGCACTGCTCCTTTCTTGAATTTCCTTTGTCCAGGAGGCACTGGTAAACCAAGCAATTCATACTTAAGGTTGCGTTCAAAGGCAGTACTCTCAAAATGACGGCTGCATACAAAACCAGATGACCGATTTTTCTTTATGTCACATAATTCAATCCATTTTTTTTCTAAGTTCTTCATCTTTCGGCAGTGCATGAAAATGTATTCTCTTGTCACCTTTCACATGAATGGATTTGCATCCACGAACTATACAAATTGTTGGCATGTTCACAAAATTATTTGAATTGGCATAGCCACCCCTAAAAACAGAAAACAGAGTACCTATTCACAGGCAGGTGTGTGTGTGACTGACGTGTGTTGAGCAGGATGAGCTGCAGTCTGTATTAACTATGACGTCATGCGCAGACGGAGACGCATTTTAGCTCCCCCTCACCCCCCCATGAAACTACCTTTCATTCTCTTTACCTTGGTTCCAATAACAGTGATACCAATAATGCGAATACCAATAACGCCAGTCACACCATACCAATATCATTTATACCAATAATACCAATACCAATAACGCCAGTACCGCAGAACCAATATCAGTGATATCAGTAATCCCAATACCGATAACGCCAGTAATAGCAATACCAATATCATTGATACCAAAAATACCAATACCAATAACACCAGTGATACCAGAAGCAATATCAGCGATACCAATAATGCCAGTACCAATAATACCAGTAATACCAGTGCCAATATCAGTTATACCAATAATATCACTGCTCGGTACACGCAGCTGAAGGACCTCCGACAGCAATAATCATTGACACATGCTAATCTATTAGTACATAATATTGATTATAATATTGTATACATATAATATTTAGAGTAAATAGTGATTATTCAGTAATATTACATTTTGAACAAGTTGTATACATTTTGTGAGATGTGTATGTATAACAGACATACGCATATAATTGTGCAATGGTAATACTGCTAGATTATACATTACATATTGAGTTATCACTTTAGTAATGTCTAATATTTCACCTAACTTGTATGGTGATACTGGTAATACAGAATTGTGCTATAGTTGTATGACTTATAATATTGTACTAACATTGTGGTAATACATAATTGTAATATTTTATGAATTGTTACATAATATTGTGGTAATGCATAATTGTGTTGGCCTTATAATTGTAGTTACATTTTGTTAATGCAACTGTTACATAAGTGTCTTGGCCTTATAATTGTAGTTAAAGTTACATAAAAGTTACATCTTGTTAATGCAACTGTTACATAAATGGTACATATTGTTTGTAGTTACATAATTGTAGCAAGTGTAACATAATGCAATCTTTTGTCGTTACATAATTGTTACATATCGTTTGTAGTTACATAATTGTAGTTAAAGTTACATAAAAGTTACATCTTGTTAATGCAACTGTTACATAAATGGTACATGTTGTTTATAGTATTGTTTGTAGTTACATAATTGTAGCAAGTGTAACATAATGAAATAGTTTGTCGTTACAAAATTATAATATGGAGTTACATAATTGTTACATATCGTTTGTAGTTACATAATTGTAGCAAGTATAACATAATGCAATCGTTTGTTGTTACATAATTTGTAAATATAATATGGAGTCCTAACATATGCTCTCTTCGGAGGCGTGGGTTCGTATCCCACCGCTGCCACCAAATGTCATAAAAGACTTTGTAGTTACTTGTAGTGGAGTTATATATATATTAGACTTGTGGACGAGCGGTTGTTATACTTGAGTAGCTTTGTAAGTAGATAATCTTCTTTCCCATTTGTCATTCAATGACAGGAGAGATAAAGAATAGTATGGGACTATTTTTATTTGTCTTTGAAATATTAACAGTCTCTCACACAGAGCGAAGTATAAAGTAGAGTCCCGCCTGCTACCTCCTGTCTCTCTCTCTCTCTCTCTCTCTCTCTCTCTCTATCTATCTATCTATCTCTCTTGCCCATGTTGCTAAGCCCTTCTCCCCACTATCTGCCTGTTCTATGGCTAGCCTCCATCTGAGCTCCCTTTCCTAAATTCTGGTGAAACAGGAGACGTATCACGTGTGTTCCCTGTGATGGAAAGTTCTAGAAGCCTGTGTGTGAGTATGTGTGTATGTGTGTGTATGGTCACTAGGCGCTGTCGTGTGCCTATAAAGCATTCCTTGAGTTAAGAGTGTGTAAGCATGTTTAGCATTGCTCGATTCTTGCAGACACAGTACCTTCTCATCATCCGACTCCCTGCTTCTATCTGTCTCTCTATCTATCTATCTATTATGATTTGTAAATATAATATGGAGTCCTAACATCACTATAAGTAATGCCACTAATACCAGTAACAATATCAGTGATACCAATAATACCAACACCAATAATGCCATTAATACCAGTACCAATATCAGTGATACCAGTAATACCAGTACCAATATCAGTGATACCAGTAATACCAGTACCAGTAATATCAACAATGCAAGTAAGTGCATCAATATCAATGACCAAGAATACCAATAACACCAGTAACACCAGTACTATTATCAGTGATACCAATAATAACAATACCAATAACACCAATAATACCAGTACCAATATCAGTGATATCAATAATACCAATACCAATAATGCCATTAATACCAGTTCCACTATCAGTGATACAATAATACCAATACCAATAACGCCAGTAACAACAGTAACAATATCAGTGATACCAATAATTCCAATACTAATAACGCCAGTAATTCCAGTCCCAGTATCTGTGACACCAACAGGACCAATATCAATAACACCAGTAATATCCAGAATCTATATGATAATGATCCTATTTCTGTATGTTTGTTGGTTGGTTGGTTTGTTACCATGACACAGCAAAAAAGGCGCAGCATAGCGCAATTTGTGTTATAGCAAAGTACCAAGAAAGTGCTTGAAAAATAAAACAATTTCCCGTCCAATCGGGCCACCGCTTCCCGAGTAATGACTCATTTCTGGGCTTCTGACATCGAGCGTAGGCCGCCGAAGGAGGCCTTTAAGTGAATATCAATAATACCAGTTATGCAAATATCCCTAGAGCCAATAATACCCGTAATACTAATAGCGAGTATGAATAATACCAATTATGGAAATATCCCTAGAGCCAATTATACCCATAACACTAACAGCTAATATCAGTAATACCAGTTAAGGAAATATCTCTAGCGACAATAATACCCTTAATACTAATAGCGAGTATCAATAATACCAATTATGGAAATATCCAGTAGTACTAATAACGCCAATACTCATAACGCCAATAATACCCATAATACCAGTTAATACCAATAACACCGGTAATGCCAATAATACCCATAATATACCTACCCTGCAGTGGGACGGGTGGTGGAGGGGACAAGGGAGGTGAAGGTAAGCAGTTCACTGAAAAATGGTTCTTCGGTAGAGGACCCAGTTCCATCGAGTAAAACAGAGATGGTGTGGCTGTAGTGGTGGTGGTGTTCTGATAGTGTGATGTTCTGCCATTACGGTGTTCTGGAGTGATTCTGCTGTTCTTACGGTGTTCTTGGCTTGTTCTACTGAGTGGTGAGGGTGTCCTGGCAAGTTCTTCAGCTGTGCAACCTTGCCGTATAAACTTAGTCCATTTGGTGAAGGAGATGGTTTTGCAAGTTGATGCTGTATGTGTAGATATATACGACTGTAGTCACGGCAACCAGGCACAGAATTGATAGCATCTTCCTTGAAAGCATCATATTCAGTATCTTCACTCTAGCAAGCTCCTATGACGCACTCTTGGCAGGATACAATCGTCTGATATTCCTATGGCTCACTCTTGGCAGGATTCAAATGTCTGGCGCTCCTGTGACTCACTCTTGGCAACATACAATCGTCTGGGGTTAAGTGGAATAGAATGATGAAGCTTTTCGTACCATAAAAGAATCAATGGTGAGAATATTAATGATGGTAGTATTGTATAAATGGTGTGGAGAACTAACACATATGCTCTAACGACTCACTTCAATGGTGTTAGATGGAACTGAAAACCATACTTCATTTACTGTAACATGTCCTAAAATTGTCATTTTTCCATCTTGATCGCTCGACTGTAACAAATTAACGCTTGAAAGATCCTAATCACACTGAAGTGCTAAAGAAACGATATTGAGCCATAGCACTGTGACAGGGATAAGTGTGAGAAAAACTTACTGAACGTCCATATATCTATCTATTGCCGGACGCCTTAATCCCGTAAGGAGTGGCCACAAACAAATCGCCTCCATATCGCCCTGTCCCCTATCATTTCTCTGCCTTGCTCCCAGCTCATACACCCGCTCTCTCATCCTTGGTCTCCCCCTCCCTCTTCCCCTTCCACCTTATTCACATTCACTCTCCTCGTCAGTCTTACTCTCTCCATCCTCTCCACATGGCCAAACCACCTCAGTGTGTTTCTCCTAACGCTTCCTATCACACCCTCATCCACGCCACAACGCTCCTTCACTTCCTCATTTGTCAGTCTGTCTCTCCATGATATTCTACATGCTCCTCTCAGATAACTCATTTCCACTGCTCTCATTCTTGACTTGGGTCCCTCCAACAAAGTCTAGGCTTCACCTCCATACGTTAGGGTTGGTATCAAAATACTGTCATGCAGTAATTTTTTCACTTCCATGCTCACTTCCCTGTCTCTTATCACTGCTTTCAGAGAACCAACAACATTTCTTCCTTGTTGTACCCTTTCAGGCATTTCACCCAGTAAACTTCTATCCTTACTTATCACACCACCCAAGTTCTTAATGTATTCGCATTTTCTTTCCTCCTCCTCCAAACTCATTGTACATTCAGTGAAAGTACTGTGCATTTACTGAACGTCTATCTATCTATCTATATCCTAATGCCCTAATCCCACAAAGGGTGGCCGCAGAGAAAACGCCTCCAAGTCGCTCTGTCACCCACCATTTGACTACCCTCCCCCCAACTTCCCTGATATACCTCTCAACTCCATCCCTCCACCTCATCCTCGGTCTTCCCCTCCCTCTCCCTCCCTCCACCTCACCTACATACACCCTCTTAGTCAGTCTTTCATTCTCCATTCTCTCCACATGTCCAAACCACCTCGATGTATTTCTCTTAATTTTCTCAACCACATCCACATTCTCCAGTAGTACTGTATTAAAAAAAAAATCGTTGTACATCAAGAACTAATAAAATTAAAAAACAACCGATATAAACAAGAACAACTAATGTAAAATTAAGAATAGCCGATACATTTCAACTGATACACTTCATTTGATATAAAACACATCTCATGTAAGTTAAGTACTGATATATATTTAGACCAGCTGATATAGAATGAGAACAGCCAGAGTGTGCCAAGAACAGAGAATATGAGGCATTGAGAAAAGCAAGGGTGAACTCACCGAAGAAGTGAAAATATTGTCACTTTCTTATTACTCGTTCTTTATTTCATGGCAAGTAAATACTCGGCTAGATTCCGTTTTATTAATACTATAAGCGCCAAAGGTCCGATTTTGGGAACATATAACAAACATTAATAAATAAAAAAATCAGTTTACTGATGTTTTTTTTTACCCTAAGTGCAAAAATAACTTCACTGGTGGTTAGTTAATCATATATATTGAAATGATTGTATTTATCAACTCTGATACCCGTTTTTGCTCTTCTACTTTTCACGATTTTTTTTACCCCTCTAGGTATTTTTTTTCTTAAATTATTTGTTGCTAATATCTTTAGTCTCTGTTCAGCCAATATCTATTGAGTTTTTCATTAGAAAACATTATCCCACTTCAAATCATCAATAGACTAAAAGAGCATAATTTTGTAAAGAATGAGTAACATATTTTTGATGTTCCCCAAATGGGAACGTTGGCATATTGTCAACTAAAATTTACCCATGTTCATTCAGAACAAGGAGGTTTCAAGTCTACTACAACACTGCTGCCCTACAGGCTGAAACAAGCTGATACTTGTGGCTACTGGACTTTCCCAATATGCATAAGCTCAATGCCCCGGCCTTGGGTAGTGCTACATATTCACGTGCTAAAACCCAGATCCCAAGAATCTGTTGACAATGGAAACATCACAGTTTTACAGGTTGGTTCACTTTGTTTTCTGTCATTCATTAGATGATGTCAGTGATAGCTACATATCTGATTACACTAGTTTACAACAAATTTGAGGTAAGCATGAAATTAGGTGTTCTAACCTAATTTTGGGGTGCTGATTTCAGATTCGAAATCCGTTTTCACTCATCACCTCTAGTTTTTTAGATATACGTGTATACATGTATGTACATGTATACATGTAGGCCTAGACCCAAAATATTCGCCAAAAATCCATTTACCGTCTTATTTTCTTGGAACTTGGTTTAAAACGCACACCACAACAAGCTCAAACATGTCAAGCACTATGCGCAGAAGGACTGGGGGTCTAGGAGCACTTTAATGCCTGGGAAACACAGTGCCCAAGAAAAACCTCTGGTGGACATGAACAAGATGCTTCTTCCCCCTCTTCATATCAAGCTTGGCCTTATGAAGAATTTCGTGAAGGTCATGGACAAGGATGGCGCTGCCTTCCAACACCTGTGCACTCTGTTCCCAGCTCTCAGTTCTGTTAAGCTCAAGGAGGGCATCTTCATCGGACCTCAGATCCGGGAGGTGCTGAAGGATGAGGTGTTCGAGGGGAAGCTCACCTTGAACGAATTGAGAGCATGGGAAGCAATTAAAGTAGTCTGCCATGGCTTCCTTAGTAACACACGGACACTAGATTACCAAGAACGTGTCGAGAAGTTGTTGCAGTCTTATCAGCATATGGGGTGCTGAATGTCTCTCAAGATTCACTTTCTCCACTCCCACCTCAACTTCTTCCCCCAGAACCTCGGATCAGTAAGTGACGAACATAGGGAAAGGTTCCACCAAGATATTACTAAGATGGAGGGCAACTACCAAAGCAAGTGGAACCCCAGCAAGAAGGGGGACTTCTGCTGGATGCTCGTGCGCGACATCCTGGAGGCAAAGTATACCAGATTGTCCAAAAAAAACTCACTTCTGACTGTCTGTAGTACTATGGTGCGTAGCAGCCGTGGCTCAGTGGGTTAGAGCGCTCCGCTCTGACCGAAGGGTCGGAGGATCGAATCCATCCAAGGGATGGAAGGGCATCCGGTCATAAAATGCTACACGCTCCAGTTCAAAAGTCCTCTACCCAGGGGCAACGCCTTAGCCCTTCGGGGATACCTGGCGTAAAACCAAATTATTATTTTTTTTATTATTCATATATGCTTATATCTAAGTAATGGTAATATTTAGTTCTGTTAGTGTTCTGTGTCTGTTTTGTTTTGTTCTGTAATATGCCATTTTAATATATGAAATAAACTCATTATATTATAAATATATGAATTATAATAAAAAAAAAAAGGGATATTTGAAAGCAAAAAAACTAGAGGTGACAGCAAAACTGTTTAGAAATTTGAATTAAGCATATCAAAATTAGTCAAAAACACCTATTCACATGCTTGCCTCAGATTTTTTTTTTTTTTTTTTTGTAAACCAGTGTTATTTGAGTAATTGTTTAACTTGATTGATGTATGTTTACCTGTTAGTGTTTTAAAGAATAAAAGAAAAGCTCATTCTCTTCATTACTCCATTTCATATTACTGTGTGTGACTACTAGCAGGGACATTTCTGATACTTTAAGTCACACTTTGTGTCAGTGATCCTATTCACCAACTTCATGATTTATTCATATTGATTTTTTTTTTTTTTTCAGTTCTGGAAGAGCTGTGTCACGATTCAGAAATCGTCAAACAGCCAAAGATGCTGCTGAGAGAAGCACGAGTTACAAAGTGGACGTGGTGCTTGTTCCTCTTGCTGCAGGAGATCAGCCTATTGATTGTGATGAGGAGGGAGATGATGACATTCTCGACAAGGACTGGATGCCAGGTTAACCCGCCCCTTCCCGACCACTTTTCCACCACTGACTCCCCCCAATCCCGACCATTTTAGGATTTTTTTTTTTTTTGGCTCAAACCTTCGCTTTTGGTGAGAAACATCGAAAATTCATAGAGAAATCGCTCACCTGAGGTTTAAAATACTCATTACAAGTAGGAGTACCTCCTTACCTTACTGGGTTTTCTATCAGGCTGGCACCAAAGAAAACGAGTTCTATGGGAGGATAACTATTTCACACCACTCATAAACGGTATTTAGTTATTTACTTGGTACGAATTTATATGTAGTACAAGAGTATATTGGTTTTCAAGCAGTAATATAGGCATTATAAGCATTGTTTCACTCACTAATACCTGACCTTTTTTTGCCACATTACCTGATCATCATTTCTAACTGTTTCTTCCTCTAATGCTATGTAAAGTTTGTCCTCCACATTGTCATTGATTGGGGAATCACTCTGGCCCTGAATTTCGTAATGTGGCATGACATCGCTATACTGGCCAGGTCACTGATAACAGGTGAATTGCTGAGACAATGGCATGCAGGGGGGGGAGGAGGTCATGCTGGGTAAGGCATTGTCCCTGCCTGGCATCTTGTTGAGGAAGGTGTCACTTGTATACGTACCAAAAATGACTCGCGAAAATTGAAAATCGTGCAAATTAGGGACCTTGCAATTTTTTCGCGTTTATGTACATTGACGGGATCGGCAGTGACAAAACGTGTGTACGTTAAAGAACGTCGATGGGACGCCGCAGGTTAAGTGAGTGGTGAACTAGAAGTTCACGAAGATGTAGATGAGGAAGATACTGCAGACGAGAGTGATAAAGGAGAAACCCAGTGACAGGGGAAGAATGAAATGCTGTCTCTACAATTCCATTCTGCTCCATCAAAGGTGGGCGAGGAGCAGTGTGGCAAAGAACCATATGAAATTTGAGAATATTATTTGGGCCAGAAAATATCAGACATCTGAGTGAACAAACTAATTTGTATTCAGTGAGAAACAAAAGCAATTCAAATTTCCATGTTACTGAGGAAGAGATGTATAAATTCTTGGGACTGTTGCTTCCAAGTGGATACCACAATCTGCCGTCTGAAAATTATTACTGGTCCACAAATGAAGACATAGAAACTCCAGTGTTTGGCAAAACAATGATCAGGGACAGATTCCAAAACATCAAGGGATATCTGCACCTTGCTGATAACAGTGACTCGGTTGCCTCAGAGATGGCCAAAGTGTTTCCTTTGATTGAAATGTGCAAAAAGAACTGTCAGCAGTTGGATGTACTGCACAAGACACTGAGTACTGATGAAGCTATGATTCTCTATCACAGCCATCACAGTGCAAAACAGTTAATTAAGGACAAGCCAGTAAGATTTATATTCTAAATGTGGATGCAGTGTAGTGCAAATGACTATCCATAAAACTTCTCCATCTACTGTACTAAAGAGGGTAACAGCGACTCACCACTGGGATCCCGTGTTGTCAATGAAATGTTGTAGCTAGTTGAGAGGGCTAAACACAGTGTTCTGTTCTTTGATATATTTTTCACAGGCCACAAACTACTGACAGAATTGGATCAAAAGGATAGTCGAGCCTGTGGAACCATTCGTGAAAACAAAACAGGACGCTGCCCCCTCCCAATAAAAAATAAAGCAGAAAAAATGTAAGCATGGATATTTTGACGACAAGTCATATGGTATTGTAGCGTGTGTCAAGTGGACAGACAACTCTGCTGTGACTCTTACTAGTACCTGTTATGGTGTGGATCCACTTCAGACAGCAGAAAAGCATGTGAAGCTAGTCTCCCGGCTGTATTTCATCAATATGTACAGTAAAGGAATGGGAGGTGTTGATGTCTGTGACTCCTCACTGTAGGGGTTCACCTTGACGAGGTGGTGGGGCTTGAAGCATGGTTGGCAGTGCCACCTACTTGGGAGGCAAGCCTACCTTTGTAGGGTTTGGCATTTGTCGGCCTTGTGGACCAAGCACCCCCTACATCACTGGTAGAGGAGGCCTACTGGTGATGTCAGTCCCTGCCCATTTGCCATCTAGGACGGGACTGTTGCCTCCCCACGTGCTTGCCGTGCGTGGCGTCCCGTAATGCTGGGAGACAGGAGTCCTGGAGGTTGAGCGAGGCTGCATGGTGCGCCCTGCAGCTAGCAATACACCTCTTTGGTCCCTTATTCTGGCTAGAAGGGTGGCCTGGTTGGGCCCGACCAGGTCAATCGGCTGGTCACTGGCTAGCCATCCAGGCTAGTCACCTAGTGGCTTTAGGGTCAAGCGGGCACTGGGGGACCTGGTGGCTCCTATCGTCCTGGAGTCACCCTTGTCAGGGTCCCTTGGTGGTTACCTGCGTATACTTTCCCACTACCTCTGGGGTCGCCAGTGGTGCTTTCCCTGGCATATGGCCTCCCCTTGTTGGGCTCCATGATGAGTGGAGGGGTGGGGGAATGAAGGTGGTTATTTTTGAATATGGCTTCAGATAAAATTTTTGCAGCTGACGACCCTGGTTCCGTCCCTGACCATCCTTTACAGTCTCCCTCCTGTGTGCCACCTGTGCCTCTGGCTGGTGGGACCCATATTGCCACCCTGGAACCATACCTGCCTGGTTCTAGTGGTTTGCGGTCAGTGGCCACTACAAAGAAGAGCCGGCAACAGACAATAACATATTGTGGACATGCCCGTGAGGTCCTGCCGGATGTCTTTGAGAGGGTTGATTTCCCCAAGGTACTACACCATTCGTACTTTGGATGGTCAGCCTATTGGGAATTTGGACATTTTTACTGTTCATCGGTGCATTATGTCAATCTGTGGGAGAGAGCCGAAGATTTCACCTCAGGGGGATGGTAGCCTCCTAGTGGAGGTTACATCCCCTGAAGAGGGTTCCCGGCTGGCTGCCCAGTGTAAGGACCCAGATACGCTGTTTACTTGTGTTCCTCATGCTGTTTTCACTCATAGTCAAGGTGTTGTTTTCTCCAAAGACTTACTTCGTTACAGTGAAGAGAAGCTGCTTGAAGAACTCCAGGTCCGCAGGGTTGTTAAAGTGGAGAGGTTTCGGAAGAAGGTTGATGGTGTTCTTACCCCAACTCCATCCTTGTTGCTGACGTTCGACTGTACTGTTCTCCCTTCATCCATCAAGGTGGCTTGGTTGTCCCTTAGGGTCAAACCCTTTGTACCAAATCCACGACGCTGCTACCACTATCAGATGTACGGGCATGTTGGGCGAGTCTGTCGTCGTTTGCAACAGGGCCTCCCAGTGGTGTGTGTCAGTTGTGGAGAATCCACTCATGCAGGACAGGACTGTCCTGGACCTGTTTGTTGTTTGCACTGTGGTGAGGCACATCCTGCTTCATCTAAAGACTGTGCCCGGTTTTGCTTGGAGAAGGAGATCCTCCTCATCCGTAATCGTGATAAAATAAGATTTTCTGAGGCCAGGAGTAGAGCCATGTCATCTGTTTTCCATAACGGAGTGTCTTATGCGTCAGTTTTGTCCGGTCATAGCCATCCTCATCGTCCTGTCCAGCAGCAGACTCGAGTTCCTCCTATTGTGTCAGCTCCTATGCCTTCATCTGTTGATTCCATGTCAGTGCAACACTCTCCCGCACTTGAGACGGTTGCCGCTACAGTTCAAGACTCGACCTCTATATCTATGGTATCCCCTGTTAGTCATGGTGCACATTCTTCACTCGCTAAACGTCATCGTGGTTCCTCAGAGTCTTTGAGTCTTGAAGATCCTCCAAACAAGGTGTCGGTCGTGGAGTCCACACCCTCTGTAGTTAGTCCATCTGTGCAACAGCCCTCAGACCCTGCTTCTGGGTCTTTGGGGGCTTCTGGGGTGTCAGGTCATCTGGCACCTCTTCCTGCGGGGTATCGGATGTTCCTTCTCCGGTTACCTTGGAGGATTCTGTCCTGCCCCCTCCACGTTTGGAGGCCAGGACCCCAACCCCTCCTGCTCGACCTCTTGGTTCACTGGGGGCCCCGGGCAGGGTTCGGAGTAGCACTTCCTCTCCTGCTGGGCAGCGACGGGTGTCTGTGAAATCTCCCAACACTTCGCAGACCCCAGGCCCTCGTTCTAGCCATGCTGCTGCCCGTGACAAGCCCCTTCGTGGGCGTATCCGTATTCCCAAGAAGATTGTCTCTCAGGGTCGCTCAGTGGTTTCCACTAAGTGACCCTTTCTTTTGTGTATATAGTTCCTCCATTTTAATATTTTTAGCATTTTTTAATGGTTTTCTGTTCGTCCCTCTCCCCTGCCCCTTTTTATTTCAATAGTTTTAAGGGCTAATATTATTCAATGGAACTGCCGTGGTTTACGAGCCAACTGGGAGGAACTCCGTTGGCTTCTGGCTGAATATTCACCTGTGTGTGTTTGCCTACAAGAGACAATGGTTGGTGATGCTGCGTCTCCCAGTCCACCTGGTTACCAGGTTTTTTATTCAGATCCTCTTCCTGGACAGGGTCATGGTGGGGGTGTGGCTATTCTAGTAGGCAGTGACATACCTTTCACTGCTGTGAGTCTTAACACTCCACTGCAGGCCGTTGCTCTCCAGATTTTCCTTCCCCGTCGTTATACTGTGTGCTCTTTGTACCTCCCTCCTAGTGCCACTATTGAGAGGGTTGATCTTGAAAATCTTATTTGTGCACTTCCCTCACCTTATTTCTTGCTGGCCGACATGAACAGTCATCATCCCCTGTGGGGTGGCTCCACAGCTGATGCTAGAGGTACTATGTTAGCCTCCATTGTGGAGGATGTGGATCTGTACATTTTAAATTCTGGTGAAGTTACTTACTTCCATAGTCAAACGGGTATTTTTACTGCTATTGATTTGTCTCTGTGCTCTGCAGGGGTAGCCCTGAATTTTACATGGGCTGTGTTACCGGACTTACATGGCAGTGACCAATTCCCTATTTTATTAAGATCGACACAGAGTGAGCCTCGGCGTCGTCTTCCCCACTAGCCCTTGGATAGGGCAGTCTGGCCAGTTTTTGAGGAGCTGTGTTCCCCGAGCTGATATGTGGAGGATTTTGTCAGCACTGATGCTGCTGTTGAGTATTTCACAGACTTACTTCACTTGGCGGAACTGCAGAATATTCCGAGAACAGCTGGTCACTTTCCTTGCCGTCCAGTTCCCTGGTGGACCGATGAGTGTGCTTCTGCTGTTCGGGCTAAACGTGCTGCTTTCTCCCGACTTCGTCGTCACCGAGGTGACCCTGGTTACTTAGCGGCATATAGGAGGGCACAAGCTCATGCCCAGCGGGTTATGAAGGAGGCTAGGAGGAAGTCTTGGGCGTCATTTGTTTCTTCAATTTCTTCACAGACTTCTCTCACGAAAGTGTGGAAACGGGTGAGGAAGATTTCAGGGAAATTTCCCTTTCCCTCTCCTCCTGTTTTATCTCATGCAGGTGTGGTGGTGGCTCATTCTTCGTCTGTTGCCAAGATATTTGCAGCTTATTTTGCTAATGTCTCTAGGAAGGACACCTCATCCCCGTCGGCACGCCGCCGACGGCACCTGGAATCTTTGGGAATTAGTTTTCCATCTACTGCAGAGGAGTCGTATAATGTTGCTTTTTCTGCTTCTGAACTTCAGACGGCATTGTCGCAGTGTCGCAACTCGTCTCCAGGCTTGGATGATGTCCCATATGCCTTCTTACACCACTTGCCTAATGCAGCCCTTCATTTTCTGTTGTCACTGTATAACAGAATTTGGTCCACTGGTGAGTTTCCAGCCTCATGGGGTGTTGCTGTGGTTCTCCCCATCTCTTAGCCGGGTAAGGATCACTTGCAGGCCACTAATTATCGCCCTATTTCGCTGACATCTTGCCTTTGTAAGGTCCTCGAAAAAATGGTGAATAGTCGGCTCATGTGGTACTTAGAGAAGGGTGGTTACTTGTCTCCAGTCCAGTGTGGGTTTTGGAAGATGCGGTCGACCACAGATGCTCTCCTTTCTTAAGAATCTTCCATCTGCCAGGCTTTTGCAACTAACCAGCATAATATCACAGTGTTCTTTGATTTGGAGAAGGCGTACGACACTTCCTGGCATCATGGTATATCACAATCTCTTTATGAATTTGGTCTCCGTTGTCAACTCCCCACTTTTATCCGGGAGTTTTTATCTAATCGTATTATTCGGGTGTGAGTCGGGAGTGAGCTGTCTACTGCACGTCCCCTTGAGGATGGTGTGCCACAAGGGAGCATACTAAGTGTTACCCTTTTCGCAGTGGCAATTAACAGCGTTATTTCTGTGCTCCCTGATAGTGTTCGTGGCTCTCTCTGTGTTGACGATTTATCAATCTCTGTCACTGCCTCACGGATGTCAATGGCAGAAAGGAGGATGCAGATGACTCTCAACCGTGTCTCTAGATGGGCTGATGACCAAGGTTTTCGATTTTCCTTCTAGAAGACCGTTGCCATGCATTTTTGCCGCATTCGTGGAGTCCACCCTAACCCAAACCTTTTTTTAGACGGGCGTCGTATTTCGTGTTTAAAGGAAACCCGGTTTTTAGGGCTGATTTTTGACAGCCGGTTGACTTGGTTCCCTCACTTGAGGTACGTAAAAGCTGAGTGTCTCAGAGCATTGGGTCTCTTGAAAGTTTTAGCGCACACATACTGGGGAGCTGATCGCAAGACCCTCTTCCTCTTGCATCAGTCTCTGATTTTATCCAAACTTCATTATGGATGTGAAGTTTATTCTTCTGCCTCAGAAGCCCGGCTTCGTATTTTAGATTCCATACATCATGCTGGTGTTCGTCTCGCCACTGGGGCATTCCGATCGTCCCTGATTTCGAGTTTGTTGGCTGATGCTGGTGTCCTTCCTCTAGACTTGCTCCGCTCTTCCCTTTTGATGCGATGTTGGTATCGCTTATCTCGTCTCCCAGACTCTGTGCCCTTTGTCAAGGTCTCTCAAGATTCTCGGTCATCTATTTTTGCCACTCGGCCATCCTTTCCAAAGCCCTTTGGTTTCAGGGTGCAGTCAGTTATGTCTAGCTTCTCTGTTCCTTCTGTGCCGATCACTCCCCACCGTGTCCCGAGGGTGGGCTACTGGCTTCTCCCCAGGGTGACATTTTGTCGTTTCTTCTCATCCAGTAAGGCCTCCCTTCCTTCTCAGGTTTTATTTTCTCTGTTTTTAGAGCATGCCTCTTCTCATGGGGACTCCATACCAGTTTATACTGATGGATCTAAGTCTGATGCGGGTGTGGGCTTTGGTGTGGTGTTTCCCACCTTCTGTCGAGGTGGGAGCCTCCCTGTGACTGCTTCTGTTTTTACGGCTGAGCTGACTGCTATTTTATTTGCCCTTCAGATTCTCTTCACTCTCCCCCACACTGCTTTTATTGTTTTTAGTGACTCACGAAGTGCTCTTTCTGCAATGGAGTCTTTTAATCCCTCTCAGCCTTTTGTTTTATCCATTTTAGAGTGGCTTTTCCTTTTAGGGCGTCGTGGACGTCGTGTAGATTTCTGTTGGGTTCCAGCTCAAGTAGGAGTGGCAGGGAATGAACGAGCTGATCAGCTGGCCAAGGCGGCAGCAGCTCGTCCCCCTCTTGCACAGTCTCCTCTGTATCGTCTGCCTGCTGCAGATATGCGCTCCTTTATTGCCTTCAGAGTTTGGTGCTGTTGGCAGGAGCATTGGGATGCTGTAGGTGCTAATATGTTGCGCTCAATTTGCCAGAAGGTGGGCTCATTCAGTTACCAGGGCTTCCCTCGTCAATGGAAGACTGCTTTGTGCCGCCTTCGCATTGGCCACACCCGTTTCTTTCACGGTTTTTTAATGGAGAGGGCTCCTCCTCCATTCTGTGATGACTGTCTGGTTCCCTTGACTGTTCGGCACCTGTTGGTGGAGTGCCCTAGTCTTGAGGATTTGCGGCGTCGGTTCCTCTCTGACCACCAAACGGATGGTGGTGTGTGTCATCTTTCCTCCGTGCTTGGGGAGGATGCCTGTTTCTTGGGAGGGGCAACCCTCTCGTTTGTGAAGGATGCAGGACTTTTTAGGGATATTTAGAATTTCTCCTCTTTGATTGTGTGGTTTATCCTCTGTTTTTTGTTTTTACTTTTTACTTCTTTGTTATACGGCGGCATATGACCCTGGCAGTTGCGCCGCCATGATTATTATGTAAGAAAAAAAAAAAAAATGTCTGTGACTGAATGTCGACATCCTACAAACCAAGACTGCGTTCATAGAAGTTGTGGGGGAATATTTTTTCAAACATACTGAACATGGCAGTAATAGCTGCCTTTAGGTTCCAGAACATAGTGATTCATCCGTAGCTACAACACCCCTTCAATTCAGGAGAGAAATTGCACGAGGCATGATAAGGGTTGAAGAGATGAGATAGAGGCTTGGAGAGCTATCGGCACCCCCAGCCAAAGCAGTGAGGTATGACTGCGTAAGTCACTTTCTGGTGGCATGTTCTCAAAGTACATGCACTGAGTGCATGAAGAACACACGGCTGAAGTGCAAGAAATGTGAAAAGAGACTTCCTATAAGATGCAGTGAGTCTTGCGATGAAAAGTAAAATGCGTAATAAAATATGTGGCAGATAGAAATGTGGTGAGTGTTAATTTTCGTATTTTAAGAGTGTTCACTGTTCAATATACAGAATATAGTGAATAAAAAAAACGACTTTAATGTTATCGTGACACCATAATTCAGTTCCAACCCTGTATAAAACAATAAACACTGAAATAGGATGAAGAGCGTTCCTGTAGTCCATATGGGGTAAACTTGGAGCATAATATTGCCAATGTTCCCAATTTGGAGAAAAACTATATGAAATTCAATTTGTTACCCGTAAACTGCATAAAATCTAAAAAGACCATCAATATGAGCTAACATTCCAAAATAAAAGGAATCTGGATCACTTTATCATAGGTCAGCCATTATACAGTTAACTAGGAATCTACACTAAATCAAATGGCCCAAAACTCTTGAGCTTGCTGTGTATAAAAGTTAAAACCTCATTTTGTTGATGTGGGCTACTTCACCCTTGCTTTACCTTATTCAAATATATTTAAAGAACAAACTAAATATTGGATGGTCCACAAATATCACTCCACTAGAATCTAACGTGGCTGAATCCCATGTGTGACGGGAACAGCTCACTTACCTAATGTGGGTTTAGGTGTTGCTGTGGGAGTTGCAAGTGAATAATTGATGTAGGGTAGACACGGATAACACTGACTGAGCCATCCCTGCAAAGCAGGAGAAATCAAAAAGTGGAGAGGAGACAGAGCATTATATAGGGGGAACTCTGTATTGCCAGAACAACCGATATGAATTAAGACGGCCCATTTCAGACTAAGAAAAGGTGATACACTTCATGAACAAGAGGCATATGTTAATAACAGCCGATGTATATATCAAGAACAACTGATAAGCTTCAAAAAATATGATGTTAGTTAATGTTCTTCAGATATAAGTGTGTGTGTATTTTGAGGACAGCAAGACAGTGAGACAGTACATTTCAGGAACAACTGATAAACTTAAAACAGAACCGATATACTACAGTAAGAACAATCGAGGAAAAATATATGAACATGTACAGTCGCGTTCAGGAGAAACAATACACATCTACTAGTTTAGTGTACTGTGGTATCCATTGCAGAAAAGATGTTAACTAATTCTCCCACTTATGGGCGCATTGAAACCAATGTACCAGGAAGTACGTGAAAAGGTTACACATCTCACCAGTAGTAGACTCCACAGTAGATATTATGAACAGATGTGTATCCCTACCTATGAGTGCTGCTGTACCTTTTGTGAAAGAATGAGCAAGAGTTTTGGAAGGCTTTCAGTACAGGCCGACTGCACACTGAACAGCATAGTCTCACAGAGGGTCAAATAGAAAATAATAAAAATAATGTCCAGTCGAATGAAAAGAAATCGTTACCTCTTATGGAAGAGAGAGAATGATAAGATGATACATTAATTTATTTGAAAAAGTCGATAAATTTCAGGAAAATCTATGTGGATTTCACCTACAGCATGTTCTTCAAACTTGTGCATGTGTAATTCTCATATTACAACCGAGAAAAAATATGTGAAACTTTGGGTAACTCTTACGGGAAGCGAGTTATGAAAAGCCGAAAGACAAGTTTTAGTGCTTAGCGAATTCAAATGGGGAGAATATTTTACAGCAAGTGAATTCAAGAAATCGAATTATAAAGTTCAATCGATAACAGTGACAAACTTTGCGTAATTCTTGTGAAGAGTGACTGATGAAATTCAAGGACTGGTTTAAATGCAACACGAATTCAGACTAGGCAAAATACATTTTAGTACACGCGAAATCCTAAAAAACTGGGTCCCAAAGTCCGATGGATCAAGGCAATGAGAAACTTCATGTAACTCGTGAGGAGAGAGAGAAAATCATGAACCGATACACTTCAAGAAAACCAGAGGTAAATTAGGAACAGCTGATATACGTCTGGAAAACCATTATGGACAGCATCTAATGTACTTGGACGCGTGCGTGAAGGAGTCTCAAATCTAACAGAGATAAAATACATGAAAGTTTACAATTCTTTTAGGAAGAGAACGATAAAAAAGCAAAGTGTACTCCAGTGCCGGCCGAATTCGCGCTGAATAGAATACACTTATTAACGCTACCTGTCGGATTCAGCAAACCGAGTCTCAGAGTTCAACTGAACACAACAGAAACTTAAGGTAAGAGGTTATGTGGAGAGACTAAGCAGGAGTCGATATAACTATCACATGAGAGCCCGTTGGCCGATATTGCATCGACAGCAAATGAGAAAATATACAGTAGTAATAGTTTCTACATCTCAAAGTGTAACCGAGAAAAAATACGTAACTCATATTGGGAGAATAGGCTGGATTCGATGGGTGGATCCAACGCTGGTTGAATGCAGACTGGATAGGAAATAATTATTACAGATGCAACAGATTTCCCATACACCTGTGTGACACCTGTTTTCTTGTATGTAACTGTAGCTTGATAACATTGTACATATACCCATTTCCCTCCTGTGTCTATCTGATTGTCTGTCTGTTCTTCTGTTTGTCAGTGTCACATTCGCACGGCCGCACGCACACAGGTACGCAAGCACACACGCGTGCACGCACGCACACACACACACGTTCCCGCTTGCCAACTGGTGGACGGGAGTTCGCGCCTCGCTCAGGTTACGAAAAGTTTCACTGACGAAGTGGGTGTTACTGTCTCCCTTGAGCAAGGGGACGGGTGTGTGCGTGTGTGAAGGTCACAGCCTTGCCCTTAGATCGGACTATATGAGCTCTCAGCTCCCTTCCGGGAGGGTAAAAGTGACGATCACGACCATCAAGTGATCCTGACCGAACCGGTGAATTACACACACACACGCACGCACACACGCACGAACACTCACGCACACACGCACGAACACTCACGCACACACACACACACACACACACACACACACACACACACACACACACACACAAAGACATATTCCTAACACCTGTGTGAAGTGGTGTGGTTTTATGTCATATATGAGGTATTACATGTTACTTAGTGTTACACGAGGGCCCGTATCATGTCAACAGGGTACTGCAGCCTGTGTTTGTGGTAGTGAGTGATGACATGGCGTGGTGCAAGGAAGTACTGCAAGATCCTGATGTTGTACTAGCAGGTTAGTACATACAGTTGTGAGCCATAGTAATGAACACCTCGTCTCATCCAAGAAACCATTTACAACGCGGTGGTAACCATATAGCAAAATATCGGGGTGATGTAAAGCCTACCGTGGTGCCCCCGTTAACTACAGTATGTGGAGAGGCAAGTGCGGCGTCCATCCAAGATTCAAGCCTCCACACTCGTCTCCGTGCCTTGCTGTGTCAGGCGCCCTCTGCTGATAGTGAACACTGGTTCACTGCACAAGACCACCCTGCAGGGGCATTACTTTCCAGCAATTAATGTGTTTGCTCGGCCAGAAAACTGCCGTTACCCTACAGTTAGTACTACCACTACCCTCACTCCTGGCTGGAGGAAGTCGTAGCCAGGTTTTCACGGTGAAATAAAACCTGTTGTCCAGTGTTAAGGTGACAGTTTCAAGTCTGTTACATTACACGAGGAACAGTTCGTGATGACACTGCTACTGGAACTGTCTAGTAAAGCTTTGACGTAATACACTCCTTTGTTATCCTAACCTGAACTATAACACTGGTTTACAAAAAAAAAAAAATCTGAGGCAAGCATGTGAATAGGTGTTTTTGACTAATTTTGATATGCTTAATTCAAATTTCTAAACAGTTTTGCTCTGTCACCTCTAGTTTTTTTGCTTTCAAATATCCCTTTTTTTTTTTTATTATAATCCATATATTTATAATATAATGAGTTTATTTCATATATTAAAATGGCATATTACAGAACAAAACAAAACAGACACAGAACACTAACAGAACTAAATATTACCATTACTTGGATATAAGCATATATAAACAATAAAAAAAAAAAATAATTTGGTTTTACGCCAGGTATCCCCGAAGGGCTAAGGCGTTGCCCCTGGGTAGAGGACTTTTGGACTGGAGCGTGTAGCATTTTATGACCGGATGCCCTTCCTGAAGTCTATCAGTGACCCTTGGGTGGATTCGGTCCTCCGACCCTTCGGTCAGAGCGAAGCGCTCTAACCCATTGAGCCACGGCTGCTATGCACCATAGTACTAAAGACAGTCAGAAGTGAGTTTTTTTGGAAGATCTGGTGTACTTTGCCTCCGGGATGTTGCGCAGGAGCATCCAGCAGAAGTCCCCCATCATGCTGGGGTTCCACTTGCTTTGGTAGTTGCTCTCCATCTTAATAATATTTTGGTGGAACCTTTCCCTATGTTCGTCACTTACTGATCTGAGGTTCTGGGGGAAGAAGTTGAGGTGGGAGTGGAGAAAGTGAATCTTGAGAGACATTCGGCACCCCATATGCTGATAAGCTTGCATCAACTTCTCGACACGCTCTTGGTAATCTAGTGTCCGCGTGTTACTAAGGAAGCCATGGCAGATTACCTTAAATGCTTCCCATGCTCTCAATTCGTTCAAGATGAGCTTCCCCTCGAATACCTCATCCTTCAGCACCTCCCGGATCTGAGGTCCGATGAAGATGCCCTCCTTGAGCTTAACAGAACTGAGAGCTGGGAACAGAGTGCACAGGTGTTGGAAGGCAGCGCCATCCTTGTCCATGACCTTCACGAAATTCTTCATAAGGCCAAGCTTGATATGAAGAGGGGGAAGAAGCATCTTGTTCATGTCCACCAGAGGTTTTTCTTGGGCACTGTGTTTCCCAGGCACGAAAGTGCTCCTAGACCCCCAGTCCTTCTGCGTGTAGTGCTTGACATGTTTGAGCTTGTTGTGGCGCGTGTTTTAAACCAAGTTCCAAGAAAATAGGACGGTAAATGGATTTTTGGCGAATATTTTGGGTCTAGGCCTATATGTATACATGTACATACATGTATATCTCAAAAACTAGAGGTGATGAGTGAAAACGGATTTCGAATCTGAAATCAGCACCCCAAAATTAGGTTAGAACACCTAATTTCATGCTTGCCTCAATTTTTTTGTAAACCAGTGTAATTGCTATCTCTCTATGTCGAATGCAGAGTTACTAGAGATACTAGAATACGGTGCCATTACTGAGAAAGTTCTATGGAAAGGATGTAGAGCCGTAGTATTGTCTATTTCATGCCTGTGAACTTCTTGGAATAAGTTGCAAAAGGACGAATATCTATGTCAAACAAAGGTGAAGGACCCATAAGAACAAGTTTGCACATCGTGTGATATGCCGGATGGAGATCCTTTCACCCAGGCACAGAGCGAGGCAGAGGCTGAGCACAAACTATAACTCACAACTGTATACTTGATAAAAAAGAATTGGTTCAGATTTCGTGCAAAACTATTTGACATCTAAGATGATGGTTATTGCAAGCTGTGTCCTGATTCTAACCCAGGTTGGTACACATGCTGCCATTAGGATGCCATATATCGTTTGCTGGACATTTCTTTGCCAGTACTCGTGTTTATATAACTGTATAAGTGATAAAAATTGATGAAAGGTATATTTAATCTATAAATCTTGTTTAGAGCAAATGGCAACTTTAAACTGTATGTAACAAATATTATTATTCTACTCTGCTGCATTGAGACTGATACTGTATTCCCCATGACAGTGTGGAGTGATTATTCTATGAATTAAGAGTCAGACAGGAACAACGAGTAATGAGTTTCCCAGACAGACCCTGGAAACGGTTTCCTCAGACCCAGAGACAACTCGTCGTATTAATGAGGCTAACCAACTTAGGCACAGCAACAAGCCACACTTGGTGAAATCCTAAGTGGTTTAATATTTTATGGCCATTCTTCAAAACTCTTCTTAGACTTTGCATACTGTGGTAGTCAGGGGCGCCCGCCAGCCACTCAATCGATCTTAACATCTAAACAGCAGCCGTGTTGCTCATCACCAGGCGATTATAGCTGCCAGGGAAAGCTTCCGAACGATTATTGCTGCACCTGCAGTCGACAGGCATAGACGTAAGCTATGCATCTATCATCCAGTTCTTTTCTGCCCCATTAGGAGTTTTGAGGCCAGAGGCTAGACTACTGACGCTGGAAAACAACAGAAAGGATGACCAGCTTCACTCACTCCTGGGTGGCATTATGTGAGCAATAATCCCAACCCTCCATTGGATGTAAACCCTTGTGGGTCCCTTCTAGGTGGAGAGCCTTAACCCACCAGTCACTTTGTTATTGGTTACCATCCAGCGTAGTAAATAGTTCCTTGGGTTATAGAACAGCGCTTGATATACCACTCAATGTAGAATCAACTACAGGGTGCACTACAGCGAGTGAGGGGATGGTGGGCGACCTCATGTCTATCTATCTATCTATTGCCAGACGCCTCAATCCTGTTTGGGGTGGCCACAAACAAATCGCCTCCAAGTCGCCCTGTCCCCCGCCATTTCACTGCCCTACTCCCAACTCACACCCCCCTCTCTCATATACCTCTCCACCCCATCCCTCCATATCATCCTCGGCCTCCCCCTCCCTCTTCCCCCCTCCACCCCACTCACATACACTCTCTTCGCCAGTCTTTCACCCTCCATCCTCTCCACATGGCCAAACCGCCTCAGTGTGTTCCTCATAACGCTTCCTATCACATCTACATCCACACCACAACGCTCCTTTATATCCTCTTTTGTTAGCCTGTCTCCATGTGACTCCACAGGCTCCTCTTAAATAATTCATTTCCACTGATCTCACTCTTGACTTGTGTCCTTCCAACAGCGTCCATGCTTCATTTCCATACGTTAGAGTTGGTATCACAATACTATCGTGTAGTAACTTTTTCATTTCCATGCTCACTTTCCTGTTTCTCATCACTGCTTTCAAAGAACCAGCAACCTTTCTTCCGTGCTGTACCCTTTCAAGCACTTCACCCTCCAAACCTCCATCCTTACTCATCACACTACCCAAGTACTTAAACGTACTCACATTTTCCAATTTCTCACCATCCAACCTCGCTGTACATTCACTGACTTCACCTCTCTCAAAGACCATCACTTTACTCTTCCCTACATTCACCTTTAGATTCCGTTTCTTACACACTCTCCGAAACTCATCCACCAAGCCTTGCAGCTCTCCTTCGTCTTCACTCAACAACACAGTATCATCTGTAAACAACAGTACAGGGAGTTTCCAAACACTATCCTCTCTCACCAGGGCCACTCCAACATCCACTACCCTACCTTGTACCTCTTTTATTACCCCATCCATGTACAGATTGAACAACCATGGAGACATGACACATCTCTGTTTCAACCCTACCTTCAAAGAAAACAAAATTACTCAGTTCACCATCCACACGCACTGCAGCCTTAGCACCATCATACGTACTCTTCACAGCATTCAACAACTTCCCATCTACTCCATATTTTTTCTAATACTTTCCAGAATCTTTGTCTATCCACCCTGTCATATGCTTTCTCCAGTCCATTAAGGCCGCATACAACTTCTTTCCCTTATCTAGAAACTTTTCCATTAAAGATCTAAGAATGAATATCTGATCTATACAACCTCTTCCCCTCCTAAAACCTCCCTGATCTTCTCCAATTAATCCCTTTGTCATTTCCCTAACTCTGTCAATAAGCATCTTACTATACACTTTTCCTATTACACTTAGAAGACAAATGCCCGAATGATTACCACACACTTTTTTTTCCCATTTTCCTTTCTACAAGGGAATAATTATACCTGACTTCCAATCCTCCGCGACTCTATCTTCTTCCCAGGCCAATCTGCACATCTTCCACATCCATTTTACTACTATCTCTCCCCCATGCTTCAGCATTTCACCACACACTCCATGAATTCCTGGGGCTTTACCCAATTACTTTCTTCATTGATTCCACAACTTCTATCCTACTGATTTCTTCCTGTCTTCTCACCTCCCTCCTTCTCCCAGCCATTCCCCAGCCACTCATACTCGCATTACTTCCATTCCCTATGTTCAACAATTCCTTAAAGTGTTCTCTCCATCCGCTCACTTTTTCTCCCTTCTCCACTAGTAATCTACCATTTTTATCTTTCACTCCCCTAGTAACTTCACTTCCACCCTGTCTTACTCTCTTCACTTGTTTCCAGAACATTTTCTTACAGTCCCTCCACTTTACACTCAAATTCCATCCAAATTCCTCATCCACTCTGTCCTTAATCTCTCTTACTAATCTTTTCACCCCTCTCTTTCTTTCTACATATAACTCTCTCTCTTCCGCCTCTCAACTTCTTCCACGCCCCTATTTCTCATCCACTCACTATATGCTTTCTTCTTTTGTGTCCCAGCCGGTCTCACCTCTTCATTCCACCATGCTGTTCCTTGCACCCTTTCCGTCTTCTCTTCATCCCACACACCACATCACATATTTCTCTGTGAATATCTTGCACGCATATTCCACATCCCCCATCTGCTCCAATTCATATTTACCCAATCGTTCCTCCACTTTTCTCTTATATTCTGCGTTTTTCTCATCGTATTGTAATCTTTCCACTCTCCTTGCAACTACTCCTTCCTTCTGTCCTTCTCTTCTTCTACTTCTCCATCTTACTTGGATCTTGATTCTGGCCACCACCAAGTAGTGGTCAGAAAGTCCACTCCCCCAACCTCTATAAGCTCTTGCATCCATTACACATCTTCGCATCCTTTCATCCACACACACTTAATCAATCACAGCTACTATAGCTAATTCGATCTTGTATGAGAAGACGAACCTAAAGTTTTTGAAAGCTGGCACTGATTGGTTGTCCGAGTGCCCTCATTAAGAACGATGCATTATGAATTATTTTTATTTCAAGAGTTACAGTAACAGTTCGACGATAAAATTACGCAAATAAGATATATAGTTATCTCCATAGAATTTATTTTTTCCGAAATGGGACCTTACAAAGTTTATCAGATGGCCTGAATACATGTGAAATTTTTAATTCTGGGGACAAAATTTAATCAAGACACGTTCAGGTAAGGTTTTATGAGTATCTTGATTCTTCCCCCATGTTCATGGAAATTAAGGTAAATCATGTCCATCTTATTTGTGAGGCATCCGTGTTAAAATTCAGCCTTTGCTACATTTCACGACGTAGCTTTTATAATGGTATGACTAAATTTACACACCGAAAAAAAAAACAACAAAAGCTTCTGAAAATAATTTCTGGGCAAATTCATTGAAAAAAATTTTATTGGAAACTGCATAGTGTTATGGTACGATTATGGTTTTGTTAATCATAAAATACGAGACTAAAATGACTGCCGTAGAATCTACAGCAAAAATCTCAGCTCTACCTTAAGTAATCTGTTTCTGTATCTACATACTAGGCTGTTTCGCCTCTAACAGGGGGTAGCCATAACAGGACGACACACTCACCAAAAAACTCATCCACACACACACATTTACTCGTATCTTAGCCTCTAAGGGGAAACGGGACCGCTTCTCACTGCATGACACCACACGAGCGTCAACTGCACAGTGGGATCCAGTGACCTCTGCAGCAGTGCCCAACAGCAGAGCTGGTTTACCCTTGCCACATCATAATGGACCCCTCCCCTTACTCGCACCTGACCCGATCAGCTGATCAGATCAGATGCAGGAGAACATCCCATTGGAGCTGTATCGCCAATAGATGTGTTGCCGGTTCTGGGTAACCATGGCCAGTGCACGCTGCCATGTACTTAAAAACTCACGGTATGTATCTTTTAATTTAATTTATCATTTGCACTGAACAAGATGTGATAACTTTAATTCTTTGCGGCTGGAGGGAAGCAGCCGCCATGTTGGCGAAGACGTCACAATTCATACTGCAGATGACGCTCCAATCCATCGCACAATACTTTACCAGTAACGGAGATAATATTTGTACCTACATGGTCACCGTAGATCCAAACTACCCCCTTCAGGTATGTTGTGAAGGAATACTTTTCATGGTGTAAATGGGTGGTCATTGTTAGGTAAGTAAATTATGGTGAAATCGACCAGAAGTAGCGTACAGCTACACCATTTCCGAGCGGTACTCGTGTCTCTTGAGGTGGAAAGTGTTAAATGTACAGTATGCTGTACAGTATCAGTTGTATGAGTTTATAATGGTATTATGCTCATGAATATTTAATATTTGACCTCTTCATTATTAGTTTTCTGAAAAAAACAATTTCAGTGACTATGAACATGATTGTAAAGTACCTTCACGGGAGTGCGACGAAATACCGAATCGACGGTCATTTACCGAATCAACACCGAATTGGCATTTTTTTATTTGGTAAGTGTTATAGATTTTATCACCACATAGGTTAATACTCAGCTAATTATCCGAAACCAGGTCAAACTTTTGCATTTAATTTTACCTTTTAAAAAATCCGGATTCACAGCGAAAACAAGCTAAAATTAGCGGAAGTGCTTCTCCTTTAGCTCAACAGCTTGCCTTGGCAGACTTCTGCTTTGTACAAATATTAATTTAACATACAAATGCATTTATTTGCACTTTAAATCAGTATCGGTGCAAAATAAATGTCTGTCAAGGCGTGTTGGAGATCTAAAGTAGAAATACCCGCTAACTTTAGCACGTTTTCACTCTGACTCCTAATATTCTATTATTAGTTAAATTAAGCATAGTTTTTTGACCGAATTTCAGATAATTAGGTGTGTATGAACCTATATGGTGAAGAATATAATACTTTCACAACGGTCAAGACTGCATTCCAGCCTTGGGAACTTCCGACGAGCAGCCAGCCACCTTGCTTTTGTTTATTGTTACTGGCTGGTATACAGAGGAATAGTTTCCCTACTGTGCTTTTGTGTGTGCACTTACACATTGGAACGAAACATTAGCAATTATTCCTCTTGTCACTGGACATTATTAGAGGTCAGAAATAAGCACAATGTATGCTGGCTAAATGTAAACAAAGCAAACTATGCTTCCTCAGTGTGAGTAGTGACGTCACGACCAATCAGACACCGTTTCAGAGTCACGTGATTTTTCGGCTAATTAATTATTTTTTTCATGTGTCTGCATATATATATTTTTTTGGGGGGAAGTAATGGTTGACGTAGTTATTTCCTGCGTATTTTTTACCCTTACAAGTATCTAACTTCAAAAAAATTTTGACCGGAAACTCGTCTATTATGCATCAACAATTTCTCTCCATTCATCCCTATCACACGCAGCCACTCTTTCTTGCAGTACGGACATCCCTCTTACATCAGTGTTCTCTTCTCACTGTTCATCCATCATATTCATCGACTTCCTCTCAGCCTTTACATCTCTCACGTCAGATCCAGTTATCTTGTTCGCCAAATCACTCTACATCCATTCTCTTCATATGCCCAAACCACCACAACACTCTCTGCTCAACTCGATTAGCCATCTCCTGCATACAGTAGCTCCAGTTATGCTTCGCACTTTTATCATTTCTCACTTGATCCATACACGTCACTCCACACATACTTCTCAGACACCTCATCTCCATTCAGTGGCGTACTGTGGGGAAGGGCCACAGGGCCAGTTGCCTTGGGCGAAAAATTATTAGGGAGGGGCAAAATTTCAAAACAAAAATGACAATAATAATAGTAAAGTCTATCTATCTATCTATATACCAAGGCTGCTTCCCCCAAGGAAAGAGAGGTACCCGAGACAGGGCGACACACTCCCAATTTACTCATCCGCTCAAACACATTCATTAACATCTTAGCCCCAAAGGGGAGAAGGGACAGATCCTCACTGCACCACACTGCACGAGGGTCAACTGCACAGTGCAATAAGTGCTATCTGCAGCAGGGCCTGACAGCAGAGCTGGTTTACCCCTGCCACATCATAATAGACCCATCCTCTTACCCATACCCCACCTGATCAGCTGATCAGACAAAATGCGGGAGAATATCCCCTCAGGGCTGCATAATCATTTATTCATTCACAATTTCTCATCATTCATTTCTATCATGCACAGTCACTCTTCCTTGCTCAACAGATATCCCTCTTGCATCCAATGTTCTCTTCACACTCTCCATCCATCCTATTCGAGGTCTTCCTCTCAGCCTTACACATCTCATCAGATCTAGTTGTCTTTTTCACCAATCACTCATTATCCTTTCTCTTCATATGCCCAAACCATCACAACACCCTCTGCTCAATCGATCAGCCATCTCCCGAACAACTCCAGTTCTCCTTCGCACTTCATCATTTCTCATTCGATCCATACGCGTCATTCCACACATACTTCTCAGACACCTCATCTCCATTACATTCAAACATTTCCTCTCTGCTACACCCATATTCCATGTTTCAGCCCCATATAATGCAGTCGGTACCACAACACCCTCATACAGCTGTCTCTTTACATCCATTCTAAGTGAACGATATTTAAACACCTTTTTCATTCCTCCCAGCACCTTTCCTACTTCATTGATTCTAAACTTCACTTCTGCATCTATTCTTCCATCCACGGCAACGTGTGACCCTAAATACTTAAAACACTTTACCTCCTCAAGCAACTCACCATCTAATATACTATAGCAGTAGCCGTGTGTGTGTGTGTGTGTGTGTGTGTGTGTGTGTGTTTTGGGCAGCCGAAACTACACATTCAGATTGCACCAAAATTGGCACAGAAATCGCAAAAAATTCGCTGATGTGAAAAACCTTGGTCCTATCACGATTGAAAAGCTTTTACTATATTTAATGAGTTATCACATTTTGACCAAAAAAAAAAGCCACTCCTGGCGCCCGGCATAGGATGTCTGTAGAATTTTTTGCCCACAGGTACAACTAAAGTAATTCGGACTTGCGTTCGGACAACTTGGGTTCCATTTCCAAAGCTGCAAATAACACGATCAATTGGTTAGCTGCAAAAAATCCAAGTGACAATGCAACCCTAGAACAGCACATAAACGCGAAAGCCCTCCACAGGAGCAAGTGCGAGGGGCCCGAAGGGCCTACGATCACTTGTTCAAAACTACATCCATCCTTCTACCATCGACCAACCTCGTACTCTTCATCACTTTACTCTTGTTCTCATATACTTTCAATTTCCTCCTTTCACACACCCTTTCAAACTCCTCTACCAACTGTCTCAATCTCTCCTCTGAGTCAGCCACCAGTGCAGTATCACCTGCGAACAGTAGCTGCTTCAGATTCCACTCTCTACCATCAACATTCACCAGACTCAGACCTCCACCTAACGCTCTTGCATTCATCTCCCTTACATAATAAATATAAAATAGCGCACTCTCCCCCTCATACAGAAAATCTCCCAATGTTCGAACATTCTACACAGTTTCTCATCATCACAGGACAAATAAACGTTGCCACGTAACATTTACATTATTTTTCTCGTTAATTACAGCCATACTATCCTCATGTACAATCCTTATTGATGAATTACATAATGTCTATTAATAGCGTGATTTCCCGTTTGAAGATACCGATACTGTAATGTTCCATAACTTGCACAAGAAATCATATTTTAAATATTCGTAACTTCACCGAGTTGCAAGGACGCCTAGATAGTCTCGCTCCTCCTCCCCTGCCCGCCTCGTCTCCGTATGTGTGACACTGATACGTTCCGTAATTTTTAAAATCCACCTCACGTCTAAAGTAATCCTTAAAATGCATACAGTATATGTATAGAAGATTTTCTACTCAGAATGACATATTCTTTCACGTCTACAAATATTTGCAGAAACTCGTGTTACACGTTGTATTTATTAAACAAGCTGTGGTCTCCGTTATTTGTGCATGTGGCGACATGATCGCTAAATTAAGATCTGTCGAAATCTCGAAATACCGTCGCCAAGTAATGTTCCCACTAATTTAGTGCTGCAACACGAACACAGAGTAAAACATGATTTTTTTAAAACAAGATCTTGGATTTTTTACTCCTACCTTGGGTTCTTGGGAATTAATCCGCCCAATCCCGACGTTTTCTGATCTTTGGTCCGCCCCAGTCCCGGCTTTTTTTTGACCGTTTTTTTTTTTGCTCAAACATTCGCTTTTGGTCAGAAACTAAGGAAAATCACAAAGAAAGGTGTCCCTTGGGTCCAGAAATGGCTTACCAGGAGCACATAAGTTTGACAGGTACTGCCATGCTCTATGAGTAGTCTTTTCGCCGTACTTTTTCTTTGGTGGCACGGGTACTCTGAACTGATGCAGTATACGTTTATCATGTATTCATATGTTGGAAATATGTATACCATAAGTATATTGGGTTTTATACAGAAAAAAATGAGAAATAAGGTATGTACCATTGTGCGACCCTAGCGAAATCGGTCGATTATGTCACCGATGGTAACAAACATCGTTATTTCATCAGCTATTGTATTTTTTCATGTTCCATATTACTTCCACAATAACATCATACCATTTTCAACTTTACATAATTGTTTGTACATATTTTGAGGCATTATGACAAGAATTAGCATAAAAGTAGCGCTTATTAACCAAGTGAGATCATTTTATTTCATGCTTTTTTCAACTCAGGATTATTTTTTCACCTTTTAGATTACTTATAACATAATATATAACCCACTTACATGTTATACAATTAGTTTTATAGATGTACTTGCTGTACAAAAAGAATTAGCATAAGAATAGCGCTTATTTACCAAGTGACAACTTGCTCTTTCATGCTTTTTTCAACTCAGATTCTATTTTCTCACCTTTTTGATTACTTATAACATAACATATTACCCATTTACATGTTAGACAATTGCTTTTACAGAAGTACATGCTTTATGAAAAGAATTAGCATAGAAGTAGCGTTAATTTACGTAGGTAAATCATGTCGTCATTATTTTTTCACCTCTGAATTTATTTTCTCCCCCTTTATAGTACTTCTCACGTTACATTCTGGCCTTTTCCATGTCAGACATTTGCTTTCACAGTAGTACACGATTTACAGTAAGCCTTATCCTAATATATATATATATATATATATATAGAGAGAGAGAGAGAGAGAGAGAGAGAGAGAGAGAGAGAGTGGGGTGGGATGGTGGTCCACTGGGAGATAGCTTATCCCATAATTGGTGGCTAAATTAGGAGCCACTGGGGAATTTTCCACTCATCTTACACCGTGAACAGAATTCTTCCTAGCGCTTATTTACCTACTGAATGTAAGTTATGTGACTTTCAACTTAGACTATTTTTCAACTTACATACTAACTTTACAGTAACTATACAATTGCTTTTATAGATGTACATGCTTTACGAAAAGAATGAGCATAGCAATAGCGTAACCATGTGAGTTCAGGTCACTCGAAATCTAATTATTCACCTTTTATAATACTTTCAATATAACATATTACCCCTTTACATGTTATACAATTGCTTTTATAGATGTACAGCCGTCCACACTGCCGCGAGGTACATCACAGAACGTTGGCAACGCTGGCCAAGACGGTAACCCGGAACCTCAAGTTTTCGAACTTCATTCGATGCAGTCACTGGTGGGAGGGAGAGATGGGAATGGGAGGCATAATCCACATATCGTACGAGTTACGAGTGATGTATGAGGTCATTCAATACAAATATTCAGTCTTAAGTGTTTATTATCACAGATAATATTGCTATTCAGCATTTTTACACCATGCAGATAAACCATCCATGGTTACCTTGACATCCAGTAATATATTAATTACTTATTGACTTTCTGCACATATCCTAAGTTATTCATGCCTATTTACTTAACACACCAAACGATTCCCCATATGTTCATTACGATTAGCAATATAGTGTGCTGCACCTAATAGGCTATAATGATTGCACCCAATACCAACAAATCTATCATCTCCGATGAATGGGCATTACTTTCTGCAGGTAAAGACAGCAATACACACGAGTCATCCTAAAAAAATTTATTCATAATATATTGATTGGTATAGCAGAAGCAGTGTGCAATGCACTGAAAGTGCAAGGATTGTTATTTTAAAATCTTGTCCATCCGCCTTCCTTCTCAATGACCGCCTGCAGGCGATCAGGCATGGACGCAACGAGACTCCTTGCCAGCTGCTGGTCTCCTCTCAGCAACTCCCACTGTGCTCTTGCATGGTCCATCAGGGCTGCAGCAGTCCTCTCCCTCTCGGGCTCCCATGTGTTCACGATAGTGCCCCATAGGTTTTCTATGGGGTTCATATCGCAGCCCTTGCTAGGCAAGTCCAGAACCTGCAGATTCCGGTGATCACCTAACCACCTCTGGACTACCCTGGCCATGTGGACAGGACAACGGTCGTGAACATACACTATTGGGCCTGGAGGAAAAGGGAAATTCCTCTCTCTAAGGGATGGGAGGAAAAAGTTCTCTAGTATATCAACATATTTAGCTGCAGTGAAGCGGCCGTCGATGTGGAAGATGTCACCTAGGCCATGTAGAGTCATGTAGCCCCAAATGTTTACTGCGACTCTTCCACTCCGGGCCTCCTCGTATATGTGTCGGCGTTGATATCTGAGTGGCACATGGAACACAAAATTTAGTGTGGTATACATTATACCTTACAGCAAAAAACAAAAACAACAATAAAAAACGAGACATATTAAGCATGTTACAAGTCTATTGTTTCGTCCACACTGACGGACACTGTCCCCCACACCCATATGAACGAGGCAGAGGCAAGCGAGCGAGAGGAGGCTGGGCAAAACTCCCACTCTGATTGTTGGGGCTGGACAGTGCCTGCCCGTGGTAATGGGGCAGTAGGACTTTCATTGACTGACATCCGTAATTATGACACAGATATTGTGATTACAGGAACATAGTTGGTATTTTAAAACCTTCATTGCATGAAAGTTACAGGCGGTGGGACAGATGAAATTGAACGGATTTTAGGGGGTTACCCATATTATACCTACAATAAGGTAGCGAACCTTGCTATTGCCTGTTGAGCATCGGGAACACTAGACAGTAAATACCCAACAAATCATATTTTGTATTGGCTGTTGACAACCCTGGGTTGCTGATAAACATCAGGTGACAGCTAGGTTTGCTATTTTCTTATCAGTAGTGGTGTACTGTAGATTAGTGGTTAACACCGGGCCACGTAATCTGTATAAATGGGTAACATCACCGGGTAGCTGAATCCTGGTCTGTGATACATTTTAGTCAGCACGCCATGTCAGATGCCAGCTGTGCATTTCATTGCATTTATTTGAGTTTTTGATGCATGAGGTTAGGTTAGGTTACGTTAGCTTAGGTTAGGATAGCAACAAAAGTAAATACTGTGTGATGAATTGTGCAGCTGGCGTCCGATGTGGCGCACTGCTGGCTGAAACGCCATAAGGAGGAGGAGCGGTGACTGAAATGAATCACAGAACTGGAATATGCCACCGGGTGTGCTTGAAAATGATATAAATTTCACATGTTATTTGGTGCATGCTCGTCTGCGAATATTAGGAGGCTGACGATAACCGGTTCCATAAAGTTTAAATTCTCATGTAATATGACTGCCGACAGTAATAGTTTACATTAACATACTCTCATTGTAAATAGGCTTAATATCTCGTATTAGTAAACAATAAGGGGCCATGTCGAAAAGGAGGGGAGAATGGTGGCCAAAAAAAAGTGCTTTTCATGATATAGACATAGTAATGGTGAAATGCTAACAGGAAGGGAAAAGCAGGAATGAGAAATGATGCAATGGTGCTATTATTGTAATTAGGGCAAAACTGTTACGTATTTTATGCTACTGTCATTAAAATATTCAAATCATGTTTTACTATTATATTTGATTATTTAAAATGCTTACCTTGTATTATCTCTTCTCCACAAGTGTATCTGACCATGGTTGGTAGAGAAGAAGGACTTCTCATCTGTAAAGACGGTCCTCTCCCAGAACTCCATCTCCTTGTCAACATACCGCTGGGCAAAGGCGAGCCTCGCTGCTCGGTGTTCGTCAGTGAGGCGTTCCTTTTTGGCAGGCACTCGGTGGTGGATGCCTGCCTCATGTAGCCTACGGCGTACTGTCTCGTCGGACACCCCTAATGCCAACTCCTCTCTGATCGCCCTGGCATTTGTGAATGGACTGTTTACCGCTGCCTGCACGATGCGGATGTCGTCTTCCCGGGTTGTAGATCGCGACCTTGGTCCCCTCTCTCGATAAACCAGTTAAACATTCATTAACATAATGCTAACAATATTATACACTTTGTTAGCCAGTGTCACGCAGAATGATGTTATGGACGTTCTGGATATGTATTTCAAAATGTATTTCACACTAACGTTATTACAGACACATGGTGTTCTGTACTTATATATTTCATTCCCCATAATATTTCATTGTTAACATACCCAGGTCATTCAAAGTTCCGGTATCCTGCCACCTGTAGATCCACTTCTGGACACACGATTTTGGAGCATCCCAGTCGCTGTGCAATGCCCCTGATACTAATACCCTCCTCGTGTAGAGCAATGATACGTGCACGGCGTGAGAGTTGGGTGTCGTGGTGGTTCATGCTGCTGACGAATGAAAGGTAGCTAACGTCGATCATACACATTGCCTCGGTAACATAGCAACAGCGCGCACCTGTGCTTCAATCAGGGGGAGGGTTTCGAAGCGTTTCACTTGCTTCTTTACTATGTCTCCCCAGCGTTGCCACCGCTCTGTGGTGTACCTCGCAGCAGTGTGGACGGCTGTACATGCTTTACGAAAAGAATGAGCATAGCAATAGCGCTACCACTTGACTTCAGGTACCGTCATTATTTTTTCAACTCAAAATCTAATTATTCACCTTTTATAATACTTTGAATATAACATATTACCCCTTTACATGTTAGACGAGTGCTTTCACCTTCTGCTAACTCACACCGCGCCTAACACGAACACCACGAGGACGTGTTGCCTCCCCCACACCACTCTCGCTTTCATGAATCTGCGCTCTCCCACCCCAGCACTTTCACTTTCTGCTGCCCTAACCATCCCCACACCACTACTTCCTGCCACAGAACACATAGAAGGAACATACCTGTGGAACAGTCGCGATGTGCCGTTTGTCCCAGTCCCACGTGGCGATATCTTTTCCTTCCCCAGCCAGGAAAATACGCCACCATGTACTGCTTCCTCGTCCTCGTCCTCATCTGATGGTAGGTGTTGCTGCCTAGATGCAGCACGTGGTGCAGGCTGGCTGTCCCCTGCCCTCCTATATGTCATATATTTGACTTTCCTTGGGGAAGGGACCTCCTCATCACTGCTGCTGGTAACCTCCTCAGGCTGCACAAAATCGACATCGAGGGTGTCGTCGTCCATTGGGGAATCACTATCCCCTGTAAAGGTATCCAGGGCGACTTGTATCTCCTCGTCTGACAGCCCATGACGCGCCATGTCTGACCTGGGTGATTGCTGACAGGTAAGTGGAGGATCACAGGGTTTGGTGGGGTTAATCTGGGTCTAGGGGATTATCCGCCTGGTGGCAAATAGGTGAGGCTTGTGTAGGCGGGCAAAACAAAAATCAGGTACGATTTTTTTTTAAATATGAAAATTATGCAACTTGCAATGTTGCCTCATTAATTCACGTCGCCGGGACATGAGTGCACATCATGTGCGGACATTAATTCACGTCGCCGGTACAGCGCGGGTTAAATCGAAAAGTCACCTGGATCTTGTTGTTGTTTTTTTTTAAGTCCAAATAAATATACACATTAAACCTGGAAAAGATATTTTAACTTTAATGACCAGTATGAAATATTCTTCTATAAATACGTGTATGCACCATGTGAACTGTGTGTGCAGATGCAAAAGCGCATTTCTTCTGATAAGGAAAATATGCTGGCATTACTCAATATTTTTTATCCAAAAGTAGCTCTATCTCCCAGAAGAACAAAAGCAATTGCAATTTTGTTGGTACACTTCCCCATAAAGGAGAACTTAATTCTTTACACAGAAACGGTGGCAAGATCTGTTGCATCCTAGATCAACTCTTCAGCATCTCAATCACCAACATTTTTCAGGCATGAAATGCTTGGAATTACTGATGGGAACAATCAGTCTAAATCTGATTATCTTCCAAGATTAATGTGTGATCTTTTAGGTCTACCACATTCTTTTGCATTAATTGATTGTTCTCACAAATAACTATGCTAAAAACCATGATAACAGGCTGTTGACCCACATAACTGTCAATCGGCTGTTTGCAAAACAAAGTCATCGCTTAACAAGTAGTACCGTGCTTTGAATGGAAACCATCAAAAGAACTCATCATTGACATGAAACGCAACAATATTGGCCAGCGTTATGGAGATAAGTGTTGCAGCACACAGCAGGTAACACGTATCCTGCCGACGAGAGTGAGACCGAAGTTGCCAGTAGCAGAGAGGAAAACACACAGGTTTATGTACAATAATTCTGCTGTATAAAAACCTAAAAGATGAGTTGACCTAACTATATCTGTATTTATACGGTATGTACAGACGTCGGAATAAGTTCGTTTCCTTTTCTGTGGACTAAGGCGTTTGTAACACTGCTCGATGGAGAGCTACCCCCTCCTCCTCCCTTCCTTATAGTCCCACACTCCCACCCAACCCCCCTACTTTTCTCTCCGACCCCATAACCCCACCCGGTACCTTCCATGCTCTCTCTCACAGCCAGCTAGGGTTGTACTTCAAGCACCACTCTAATTACGTGTAGTCCGAACAATTAATAAAGAAATAGCACAGTATATACATAAACCAAGTTAGGAAAAACTTACTGCACTGAGAGAGAGAGAGAGAGACAGAGAGACAGAGAGAGTTAAAAGACAGGGGGCGACAGGCGGAGAGGAAGAGTGAGTGGAATAATGAGAAATGAGAGTGCAGTTACGGAGAAAGTAAAAATAGGAGAGAACAACGAGAGTTAAGAAACAGAGAGTGAGAAGAGACAGTGAGAGGTGAAATGAGATACAAGCAGTGTGAAAGGGAAAGAGAAAAGGGTGATGTGAATCGGAAGGCTGGGAGACAGGAAGGAGAGACAAGAGGGGAGACAGCTGAGAGAAAATTGGAATGGAGCTAACATAGAAATAGGGATAACAAAAAGAGAAAGTGGGAAAGCGAGCTACGGAATGGAACACAGAACGATATGAGAAAAATTAGAAAAGAAGACAAGGTAACGGGGAGGAGGAAGAAAATGTGTTATTATGGCAAGGACGCAGGGAAAGAACTAAGCAGGATAAGACGAAAGCATTGAGGCTGAGTAGAACGAATGACATTCAAGTGAAAAGGGAGGGAGAGAAATAGAGAAATTAGAGAAATTTGCGGAGAGAAAGTAGAGATTACTGGTGGGAAGAAAACAGGTTAATTATTAGGGCAAGAAAGGGGAGGGGGATGTTAAGAAGGGAAGACAAGGGGAGGGAGAGGGAGGGAGGAAGGGAGGGAAAGACAGTGGGAAGAGCGGAATGAAAGAAGAGATTTTGGGTGACAGGGAGAGACGGAGAGGGGAGAGAGAAAAAAGAGCATGCTTTTATTAATGGGGAAACAAAGCAGTGAAGGAAATGGGTTTAGTACAAGTAAAGAAATACGGAGAGAGTAATGGGGAAAAAAAGGTAACACATGTGACAGATGAAAAAAAGTAAGACAAAGTTGTGACACAGGGAGGGAGAAGAGTGAGGTAAGGAGGGAGTGACAAAGGGGGAGACAAACGAAGGAAAGGCGAGAGGGAGGAAGGTAGGAACTGAGCAGATAGCTATAAAGAGGAAGGAGAGAAAAGGAAACTGGGGGTGAGACAGAGGATCCAGAGAGAGAGAGATGAGGGGGGGAGGGGGAGGGGCAGTACACAGACAGGCACAGACAGATAGGTCGACAAATATTCAGAAAGTGTGCGTTTGTGTGTGTGTGTGTGTGTGTGTGTGTGTGTGTGTGTGTGTGTGTGTGTGTGTGTGTGCTTCCGTCCCTGTGTCACTTCTATAACATTGTTCCATTTTTTCACCTGCGTGTTTTCCTCTTCTCTGCTTCAGTTTCTCTTCTCAATTTTCTTATCAGTATTTCTCCTGATTGTTCTTACCATTCCAAGTCTCTCTCTCTCTCTCTCTCTCTCTCTCTCTCTCTGGGAATAAAGAGATTGTTCTCACAGTCTATATCTCCTTAATACGGCCACTTCCTGAGTTGCTGTGGAATTTTGGTCGCTTGAAAAAGACATACGTCGATTTAAAAAGAGTTCAGATCAGGTTCGCCTGAGGGTTGTGGAATTTTTTAGTACAAACTCGTAGACCACGAGGTCAGCTCATTAAAGTGTTTAAAATCTGAATGGGTTTCACAGTCATTACATACAAAGTTGCTTACTCTTAACACGGACTCGGCACACAACCATGGTTGGAAACCGTAAATGAGAAAATTTACCAGCAGAATTACGTGAAAACTTTTTCACGGGCAAGATCTGCTCCAAATGGAACTGACTCAACATGGACGTTGTATACAATAGAGAAGTTTAAGGCGCACTAGAATAAATGTGAACTGGATATGCATTCCCAGGCAAACAAGAAGTATCTCCACGGTATTGGCTGCATAGTCATTAAGATCCTAACTTTTCCTTGCAACTCCTCTCTCTCACTCTGTGTGTGTGTGTGTGTGTGTAAAAGAGGTGTCTACTACCGCAACATTTAATCACAACATTTATTCTGTGTGCGTGTGTGTGTAAAAGAGGTGTCTACTACTGCAACATTTATTAACAGCAGATTTATTCTCTCTCTCTCTCTCTCTCTCTCTCTCTCTCTCTCTCTCTCACACACACACACACACACACACACACACACACACACACAGTGTGGTAAATCTTTTCCTAACTTGGTTTATATTAGTTGTTTGGACTAGACGTAATGGGGTGCTTCTGAAAAGCCTAGTATTCCGGTAGATGTCACTACCACTGGGACAAACACATTCCCCGCGTTGTTTAAAAAGCATATATTTCTTTGTTAAATATCAACACTTGTGTGAAACTGTGAATCATAATAATGTCATATACTGTAATATAAATAATACAAATAGAACACGTATATATAACATAACGTGAATTGTTTATATTTGTCATAAACGGAAATTAAACTAATATTGATGGAATGTGATGGTCCTACATTATTTAATGTCTGCTACATTTAGTGCAAGTTAGGTACTTAATACATAGTTTGTTCAGATCTTGACTCATTCCGTCTATATGTGGGCAGAAATTTAATGCTGAGTAAATACTGGGACACAACATTTTGCTCACTCCCTTCACGCATGCGCACAAGACAGTCCAGTGTTTAAGTTTCTTCACGAGAGATTTGTTTTCAAAACAAACGCACTAGGGCTAATGCTTAAAATAATACAATTTAGACTAGGCTACTTGTGGTCTGGTTAGGTTAGACAAAGTAAGGTACTGTAATTGCTTTGGAGGGTCTGAGGGGGCACTGGGGCAACACCACGGCCATCTCAAACCGTGGCAACACGGGTCTTGTGGTGTGCGTGGGTGAAAGGAGTGAGCAAAATGTTGAGTCCCAGTATTTACTCAACATTAAATTTCTGCCCACATATAGACTGAATGAGTCAAAACACCCACTACGCGTGATTTACAGTCTGAACAAACTATGTATTAAGAACCTAACTTGCACTAAATGTAGCAGAAATTAAATAATATAGGACCACTGAAATGGTGGGTTGCCATCAATTCCATCAATAATATTTTAATTTCCATTTATGATAAATATAAACAATTTACGCTACGTTATATATACGTGTTCTATTTGTATTATTTATATTACAGTATATGACATTACTATGATTCTCTGTTTCACATAACTGTAGATATTTAAAAAAGAAAAATATACTTATTAAACAGCGGGGGGAATGTGTTTGTCTCAATGGTGGTGACATCTACCAGAATACTAGCTTTGAAAGCGCCCAATTAGAGAGGTGCTTGAAGTACAGAAACCCCTAGCTGGCTGTGAGCGAGAGTATGAGGGGTACCTGGTGGGGTTATGGGGTAGGAGAGAAAAGTGGGGGGGTTGGGTGGGAGTGTGGGACCATGAGGAAGGGAGGAGGAGGGGGTAGCTCTCCATCGAGCAGTGTTACAAACACGGAAAAGGAAACGAACTTATTCCGACGTCTGTACATAAAAATAACTGTTACATAAATATTGGCTTTTTCATACGATTTTGGAGATTTTAGGTGAGCCATCTAGGATTTTTCTACTTTCCCCAGTGGCAACCACTGAGCTCTATAACAGGGTTGCCAGGTCTACAGAAATTTCTGTATTTCTACAGATTTTTGGAAGGATCTACAAAAATACAGAATTTTGTCCTTAATCTACAGATATTTTGATATATTACAGAAATTCTCAAGAAATTTTACAAGCAATATGGAAATGAATTCAATTTACAAATACCATAGAGAAATTTAGCAGTGGGCAAGAGTACAGTCCTGGGTGCGGATGCTCAAAACTTTAGTCCCGGTCGTTGCTCGCCAGCGCGGGACTAAGTCATCACCTGTGTTCACAATGGCTGCCGTCTGCGATGTTCAAAACATTATGGGCGCCATGTTGTGACGTCAGCGGGACTATCTCTGGTCAGAACTCCATCAAAATTTACGACTGGTACCGAACAGTCCTAAAGACCATTCAGCACGGTCGTAAGGAAGCTTTGAGCCCCTCATCAGCGTTATCTACCCCTCAAAACATTAGTTAAGGTGTTTGTAATACATACAAGCATATAGCGGTATTTTATTATGGCAAGGATCCCAGGGAACTCTCTCATGCATGATTTGTGCTTGGTTATCGAGTTTTAAGTGACTCGCTATTGAGGCCTCTTATGAATTGTAGATGTGCAGCATAATTTTATCTCATGAGACTGTGAAAGCCTCCCTTTGATGCCACATACTTGCTCTAAAATGTAGGCTACTCATATATTTTCATTAGGTATGGCATGTGAACTGCTTTTCTTCTACAAACCCTCGTTCTAAGTTAGATGTGGGCAGATTTGGTATTTTTTCCGGTATATTACAGTTTAGGACACTACTGGAATTTCACATATCAACCTCCATTCTCTGGAGTATGCATATTGAATTCCAGAGGTGTCCTAAAATGTTAATTTACTTTTTTTTTTTTTTCCCTTTAGGGACTTTCATTAGCTAACAATTTTGTTATGACCAGTATGGGCTGTGAAGTGATAGGTTAGGGTCTTTAGGTAAGGATAGGATAAATGTTTACAAGTGCACCTGCCTCATGGTAATGAATTTGATTTAGCTCAATAGGTACTGTACATCTTGATGTCTGCGTCAAATCATTCTAATTCATCCATGGCAAAATAATAATCTTTGAGATATTAACGAAAACCCACCAACACCTTGCACTTAGCTTAAAACCTAACCTAATCCACCCTAGTCTAATCAGAAGCATAACATTACTTAACTGGACCCCACTGACCTAAAAACAACTTATCACCGTAATCATGATGCCTTGGCTTGACAACTTCCAAGCAGGTTTGGGGTTTAGGTTAGGTTAGTTAATTTAAGTAGATTAGGTTAGATTGGGGCTAAAACTTTGTTGGATGGGCCTAATGGTTATTATTAACAAATATAAAATCTGTCAAAGATTATAAGTTAGAAAAGAAAAACATTGCAAAACAGGTCTTAAGGAAAAAAAATTCCAGTTTATTGACTAAACTGAATGCTTGAATTTAGTTTTTACGTCCGAAACATCACGTTGAATTCGACTGACAGCATTGACAGCATCAGTAACATACTGCCAAGCTGCCGCCTTCATCCTGACTCCTGTTGAGGCACTGTCAAATGAAAATTTTCCCAATATAAAGTCTTGCTTCTCTGCAACACGTGTTGCCATAGCCAGCAGCTCTGCATAAGTAAAGTTTGGGCGCCGAGGTCTCTTGGCTTTAGGTTCACCTTCCATTGTGAAGTAGGTTAGTATTAGCAGACAGAGAGGCGTGTGGCGAGTATCTGTGGCGGTGATATTTGTTCTTACCAGCATGCACGTGTTGTCTGTTTAGAAACAACCTCCTTGATTCTCATAGGGTGCCTTTTTTGTTACAATGATTCTCATTGGTTGCTCTGAGATCAGCTGGCGAACTGCCTGCCCTCTGCCGCTTGATGGGACTAACACTAATACCCGCCCTACGACTGACCGCTTCTCGTTTGAACATTGGTGGAGGTGGTCAGTCATAAGGCGGGAATAACTTAAGACGGGACTAGAGGAGCGACCACCGACGGCGGGACTGAGATATGACTAGTTTTGAGCATCCGGCCCCTGAGAGAAATCGTATTGTATACAGTAGTTAACCCTTGAAGCGTAAAGTTTTCTATGAAATATTGTATTTTCTTTAATTTCATATTATGTCGCTTAAGCTATATTAGACTAGTACTTGCAGTATAACATTCAATAAACTTATAAACTGCTTAATCTGTGAACTAATACGAAAATTTCAATATTAAATATATACATTTTCCTACTATCGAATGCGCCGGTGTACTGCCATTTTTGTTTACATTCTGAGGGAGTCAGAAGCAGGTATGTCAGTTAGTTTCGGAAGTTTGGACATATTTGGAATATATTAGTGGTGTTAGCGACTGTTCCTACGGTTATCTAATATAGCAAGGCTATAGTTATTTGGCCTAGAAAGTTCTGAGCAAAACGAAAAGTGAACAAAGGGCTCGCTCTTTTAGCCCTTGTTTTCAGTATAAGTTTTCAGTTAGGTTCGTGTAACTTGACCCATAGTAACTGTGTGTTAACCCGCATTTTATGAATTTGAAATATGAAAATTCATACCATATTCTTAATTTAATAAAACTATTAATTTTAGATTATTCATATGGAATTAATCATTTTTTTTTTTATTTTATTTAAGGCACATGTAACATCTAAGACTTATATTTGCATACCTTTTGTCAATATATGTGAAATTGTGATCTACAGAATTTTTTTCAAATCTCAAGAAATTTTATGGATGATTCTACAGATATTTTAGGGCCAGCACCTGGCAACACTGCTCTATAATATGAAGAGGCTTTCTAGTGGGTAACACAGTGTTACTTATGTAGACGCCGCCAGGGCGATGCTGGTGTAGCGGCAGCCATGTTACACCATGCCTGATGCCCATGGTATTAGATATGAGGTGTTTGTTGAGCTTTTGAAAGCAGCTGATGATTCCGTACAGTATATAGTGCCATGGTCAGCTGTGCAGCTTCTGGATGCAAAAATGGGTACAGGAAATCATCAGGGAGACATGGCATTACATTTCACAAGTAATTCTGTTGTGTTGGTAATTCTGTAACATTACTGCCCCCTGGGGTGAGGTGGGAAGATTCTTCCCCAGTATCCCTGCATGAATGAGGCCATAGAAAGGGGTCCATTTATCTCCAGTCTTTCTCTCCATGTTCTCATTTCTTCTGTTCACACTCTCCTGTAGATATTTCCATGTTCTTTCTGGCCTTTATCAATCTGGATATTCGGTTTCATGACATGAATAGTGCCATAAAGGGTAAGTTCTGCACTGCAGCAACCTATGGCGTTGTTTTATACACATTGGCTAAATTTACTCTGTAAAATTCGTTGCACTAGACAAAAAAGAAAATCATAATCCATGTATGTTTTTGTATTATAAGAGACGAGTGTATCTTTATTAATAGCCACTGGTTAGTGGAAATAAAGTATTTGAATCTGAATTTGAGTGCTGGTGTTTCAATATGGCAGCCAAAATCACATGCCTGCGACGGAGACAGCCTCTCCATACTATTGAGCTCAGTGGTGGCAACTCTGGCTGTAGCCAGTGTGTCCGTGTGCTGATAAGAGTTCGATCGTTTGGTGAATTTTGTTGTTCTGGTGTGTCGACAGGTTATTTTTTTTCTGTGATAATTGTTTTGCTGACGAGGTAGTCATTTCTTTTATATATATATATATATATATATATACGATTTTTTAATGGTTTAAACATTTACAAAAGTGAAGAAATAGTTATACAATGAAGTATTTTCTTAAAATACATGTGCTTGGGGAGTAAGGGGTTCAATTACTGGACAGGTGAAAGAGACTCAGAGAGTGCTAATGCTCCACGGGTTAGGGGGCACAATACTTCCTTGCCCTGGGTGCTGGCAACCCATGCTACACCACTGTCTTCGTTACAATCAGTCTCTTACTCTGGTACTTGCACCATCCAGTTTCAGTCCCATTTAATGCACTTGGTATCACTACTCCCTCATACAGGCTTCTCTTTACATCGTCTAAACTTAATTAGTTTTTCTAAAACGAGTTATTAGCCTCTGAAAAGCATCATGGTCAGGTTGGGCCAGGGCGGGTGGCTCACTCTAATTTTTCACCCATACACCATCAACAGTAAATTTTGATTGGTTGCCGGTAACAACACAGACCTATGCTGCTAGCTCACGCTAGTCCTCCTCTTCACCCTAGCTTTACCTCTGGTGGGCCCACAGACCCAGTCCTCCCACGGGAGGTAAATCTCAACACACACACACTTTCACTATTTCACTACGATGGCTTTTTTCCTCATTTGTTGTGGCTGATAAGAGGCATTATCTTTTAGAACTGGAAGGACCTCTCACAATTGGGAAACAATAAATGATTTCTCAACCCTTTTACTACAAAACGTATTTCAAAACCTTCATGAAATTTTTACGACCGCCGAACATAAAATAACAGGTGTCCTTGTACTGAGAGTCAATATATATATATATATATATAGCTAATGACCAAATTTTCAGTGCTGTCAAAATCTAATTCCTAAAACCATATCTTTATAGACTGAACTGCACAATCCTGATAACATTTACAAGGAATGCTCAGTCCTAACACAGCCAGTACGTAAATGCTGGCTGACTAACCCAGACACGTCAATGCTAGCCCCTTCACTACGAAAGATTTGCCCTCATGAACCTCTCCTCATAGTGGCAAGGTGGTCATTCGTGCTAAATGGCTAGGCAGTGAAGTTTAGTCCAGTTCACCAAAAGAGACAGAGATTAAAACTGAAGGATTCCCAGGACGGGGTCTGAGGGACACCAACATTAACCCACTAGTGTCTTGGGTCCCTTAACCTGAGGCGTCCCATCGACGTATGAGTACATCACAACATTTTGTCACAGCTAGACCCATCGACGTACCAGTATGTCGTGCAGTTGCAAGGTTCATAATTTGCAAAAATTTCAGATATCGCGCTTCATTTCTGGTACATAGGGTCAGGAGACCTTCCCATACCTTCCACCAGGCGGGGACACTGAGGAATCCTGCGCGACCCATGCTCACCCCTGCCTCAGTCACTCACCTGTTAGCAGTGACCCAGGTCAGACATGGCACACAGAGATCTCTCAGAAGAGCAAATTCAAGCCGCCCTGGACTCCTTCACAGGCGACAGTGATTTCCCCCTCGATGACGAGGTGGCAGACAAGGATTATGTGCAACCAGAGGACAAAAGTAGCAGCAGTGATGAGGAGGTCCCATCCCCAAGAAAGCGGCACTACGTCACATATCGTGCCACTAGAGTGGCCCAGCATGCACCAAAACATTGTGCAATCACCTCTCTGCAGGCCCTACATAATGTGCAGCCTGAAACCGAGGACGAGGACAGAGCCGTGGGTAGTGCTGCCATGTGGTATGGCCGCGAGATCATAACTCATCGCGGCCCTGAGCGGACAGCACATCGTTCTATCAGGTATGGGCCTAGTTTTTTATTTGGGGAGGGCAGAAGTGGTGTGGAGGGAATGGGGATTGAAATTGAAAGTATAGGGGCGGGAATTCACGGCCTTTTCTCTAACTTTCGCTCTGTTGAGCACCACCTCTCCTTCTCTAAACATCACCTTCTCTTTCTGACTGAGACTTATCTGTCTGAGGCAGCTGACAGCAAACCCTTTTCTGTATCCTCCTACTTTCTCTATACTTATTTCAAAGCCAAAGGTGGCTGTTGTGTATATATACGCAATGACTTATCTTGCTCTCGTGTTCCTGAACTCGATTCTTCTGAATTCTCTACACTCTGGCTTCAGCTTTCATGTCATTCTCTGACTAAATATATCTGTGCTGTTTACTTATCCCCTAATTCTACTATCAAAAATTCTTCGACTATCTTGGTTCTACGATGTAACACATTCTATCCATTTCTCCTTCCTCTGAAATCTCCATTTTAGGAGATTACAACATTCACCACCATCTTTGGCTCTCCTCTCCTTTCACTGATCCATCTGGTGAAGAAGCCTACATCTTTTCTATCCTTAATGACCTAGAGCAGCTTGTACAGCACCCTACCCGTATCCCAGACCGCCTTGGAGAGAGCTCCAACATACTTGACCTCTTCCTTACAACTAATCCTTCTGCTTACACTGTTAATCTTTTCTCTCCGTTGGGCTCCTCCGATCACAATCTTATCACCTTAACCTGTCCTATCACTCCGTTACGGCCTGTGGACCCTCCAGGGAAACGTTGTCTGTGGCATTTTGGAGCCGCAGATTGGGAGGTCCTCAGGCAGTACTTCTTTGATTTTCCCTGGAATGATTATTGCTTCCATGGCCGGGAGCCATCTGACTGTGCCTTGCGCACTACTGAGGTTTTTCTCTTGGGCATGGAAGCATACATTCCTTTCTCGTATCCTTTGTCTAACGCAAGAAAACCTTGGTTTAATCACGCTTGTTCTAATGCAGTCCATAACAAGGAGAGGGTCTACAAAAAGTACTGGAGCCAACCCACCCCTGAATCACATCATCTTTACATTTCTGCCCGGAATCGTGCTAAGTCTGTTCTTCACTCTGCAAAAAATAATTTCATCCGTACTTAATGCCCTTAACTCTCTAACTCGGATTCTTCCCACTCCTCCTGGCACCTTGCCAAAAACCTTTCTAACAACTTTACCTCATCATCCTTCCCTCCTCTTTTCTACTCTGATGGTTCTGTAGCTATTTCTTCTACTGATAAAGCAAATCTCTTCGCACAGACTTTCTCCTCCAACTCTATCTTAGACGATTCCGGTGCTGTTCCTCTATCACTTCCACCCTCTGTCTTCCCCATGGCTGACATTAAAATTTCTTCAGCTGATGTATTTTCTGCCATCACTGGCCTCAGTAATAACAAGGCATATGGGCCTGATGGAGTCCCTCCTGTTGTTCTCAAGAACTGTGCTTCTGTGCTTACTCCCTGCCTAGGCAAACTCTTTCGCCTTTGTCTGTCAACTTGTACCTTTCCTTCTTGCTGGAAGTTTGCTCCCATTTAGCCAGTCCCAGTGAAGGGTGACCACTCCCAACCCTCCAACTATCGTCCAATTGTTTTAACGTCCTGCATTTCAAAAGTTTTCGAGTCAGTTCTGAATAGAAAAATTTTAATGCATCTTTCCTATCACAACCTTCTTTCTGATTGTCAGTACGGGTTCCATCAGGGACGTTCCACTGGCAATCTTCTCACCTACCTTTCAGACTCCTGGTCATCCTCCTTTCGGGACTTGGCGAAAGCTTTGCCATTGCACTTGACATCTCTAAGGCTTTTGATCGAGTCTGGCATAAATCTTTAATTTCCAAACTGCCCTCTTACGGTTTCTATCCTTCTATCTGTGCCTTCATCGTTAGCTTCCTTTCTGGTCGTTCTATAGCCGCTGTTGTAGACGGCTTTGCCATTGCACTTGACATCTCAAAGGCTTTCGATCGACTCTGTCATACCTATCTTTCTATCTGTGTCTTCATCTATAGCTTCCTTTTTGGTCGTTCTATAGCCGCTGTTGTTGATGGCCATCATTCTTCTCCTAGATCTATGAACAGTGGTGTTCCTCAGGGCTCTGTCCTATCACCAACTCTCTTCCTTTTATTCATCAATGACCTTCTGAGCTGTACATCTAACCCTATCCACTCATACGCTTATGACTCCACCCTTCACCTTTCCATTCGGTTCCTGCAACGCCCATCTCAGCAGTTACTTTAGCTAACAAGGGATGAGGCTATGGCACACCAAATGTCTGACTTGGCTGGTATCTCTGACTGGGGTAAAAATAATCTGGATGTTTTTAAGGCATCTAAGACTCAGTTCTTACACCTAGCAACCCGAATATATCTTCCACAGGTATATCCACTAATGTTTAATAATATTCAGCTTAATCCTGCATCATCCTTGAACATGCTTGGGGTTTCATTTACTCGCTACTTATCTTGGAAAGATCATATTACATCTCTTGTAAAATCTGCTTCCAAGAGATTAGGTGTGCTAAGCTGACTCTGTTCTTTCTTTACCCCTGCACAATTGTTGACTCTATACAGGGATTTTATCCACCCCTGTGTGGAGTACAGCTCTCATGTGTGGGGAGGCTCCCCACATACAGCTCTTCTCAATAGGGTGGAATCAAAGGCTTTTCGTCTCATTAACTCTCCTCCTCTTACTGACTCCCTTCAACCTCTGTCTCTTCGCCACACTGTTGCAACTTTATCTCTTTTCTATCACTACTTTAATGGTCACTGCTCCTCTGAACTGTCTGCATGCATTCCTCCACCTTTACGACGGGTGTATAGCACCCGTCTAGCAGCAAACTCTCATCCCTTTTCTGTCCAACTCTCTAATGCAAGAGTTAACCGTTACTCCCAGTTCTTCATTTATGCAACAGGTCAACTCTGGAACTGTCTCCCTCTGTCTGTATTTCCTGCTGCCTATGATCTCCAGTCTTTCAAATGCAGCGTGTCCAGGCATCTCGAAATGATCGGATCTTGAATTTCGCTTTCTATTGTATTTTGTTTTTTCTCTTGGAGGGAACTGTTATTGCAGGCTCATGGCCTTTGGCTCCTTCTTCCTCACATAAAAAAAAGTTGAAAGGGAAAGTGGCAGAGTGAGTCATCGTTCTCATGTGCTGGTGTGAGGTAGCGAAACGTATCACATGGGGCAGTGAGGATGTGTGGTGAATCACGTGGTGTGGTGATGGGGTGGGGAGGTGAGGAGGAACCCCTCCCCAGCACATCTTATGCTCCCCAATATTCCAGGACTTCCTCCCCACAGCCACCTGATGTTCCCCAAGGCCGTAAAGGTAAGGGAAAGGGGAAGGGTAAAGGCCAAGGGAAGAGGAGTGCGAGTGGGGAAGCCCTCCACACTCCTCCCGAACCTCCCCCACCAGCATCTCCTCCCCACCCCGACAAAGGCAACGATGAGAACGATGAGGACAAGGGTAATGTGAGCTGGAATTGGGAACATGGCAGTGATTTCTCTCCCATCATTCACCCCTTCACTGAGGAGGGGCGCGCTGGCTGCATGGCTCATGGGATTCGCTGTGGCTCCACCAGGCTGGATTTTTTCCACCTGCTCTTCGGTGAGGGTTTTGTGGAGCAGATTTTGGAACAAACCAACCGTTTTGCAAAAGCCAGCACCGTGAGAGTGAACGACTGGGCACAAGGAGCAGGCATTTGATTATGTACGATTACCTGTCTCCCTGGCAGAGACTTTTGTATTTTTTGCCCTGGTACTTTTGATGGGTATTTTATGTAAAAACAGAATTCCATCATACTGGACTACGGACCCTCTCATGCAGACACCTATATTTGGCAAGGTCATGATCCATAATCGGTTTCAGCAAATTCTAAGCCACCTCCACTTTTACAATGCTGATGATCCTGCCAATGCAAATGACACTAATAAGATGAGGCGAATTAGGCTGGTTTTTGATCACCTACGGCAAACATTCCTTTCCTCATTTTATCCCTATAGAGACCTTGTCATAGACGAGAGTCTCATTTTGTGGAGAGGCAATATTTCTTTTCGCCAGCATATACCCAGCAAAAGGTACCGTTTTGGGTTCAAGATATTTGTTATGTGTGACTGTAGGACTGGTTATCTGCAAGACATAGTGTTGTACACCGGTGCACAAACAGAGATAATAGAAGATCGGAGTATAGGACTGTCTGGAGCAGTGGTAAAGACAATGATTGAAGAGTACCTTCATCGTGGTCACGTCCTCTACCTGGATAACTGGTACACTAGCCCTCTTCTCACTCGTTATCAACACCTGCATGACATGAGACTCTGTGGTACCACCAAGGTGAACCGGCGTCACATAGTCAAGGTGGGGCGGAAAGTAGACAAAAATAAGGTGGTCTCAAGGCTAACAACATCCTAGCTACAGTGTGGAACCACAACAGAGAAATCTGCCTCTTGTCCACGGATCACCGCCCATTGATGCAGCGTACAGAGTCCGTGGATTACCGCAGCGAGAGGAGGCGCCGCATCTGGAAACCTGAGTGTGTGCTGGATTTTAACATCAACATGTGGCAGATGGACCAGTCTGTCTCCATGATATCCACTGTGGAGTGTGCCAGAACCACGATGAAGTGGTACAAGAAGCTCTTCTTTCACTTGCTTGATATAACTGCCCTCAATTGCCACCACCTGCACGCCATGACAACAGGAGTGCAGGAAACCTTTGAAGGGTTTGTGAGGGAGCTTGGCCGTGAGATCATAGCCCAGTATGCGGTAGAGAGGACCCGACAACGCACATGCACCGCCCCTACCACCCAAACTCCCCTGAGAATTTCCGCCCGCCATTTTACCACTCCTATACCTCCCCAGCCAAATAGACCTAGGCCCCAACGCAGGTGTCATGTTTTTTTTTTTTTGTTTTTTTTATGTGTCCGACTCTGGGCACAGGTTTCACAGCCTGCTATCAAGATCCAGCAGTCCTCCTACATACCATACACCTCTACATGTCACCACTTCGGCGCTAACACCCACCGTCCATATTGAATACATGTTAGGGCTGTCTCATACAGGACTGGTGTATTGGTATTAGCGGGGGTATTTTTACGACATGTCAGCGGGTCTTCTGGTAGATCAGTAAAGCCTGATTTAATGAAATTCAAATCCTTAAACTGTTCCCTGCCCCAGCCGGGATTCGAACCTGGGTCCGTTAGGACTGCAGGCCACCTCTCTACCGATTGAGCCACCGCCTCCCCCAAATGTGTGTGGTAATTCCTGTGTGAGACCCACCACTCAGAGAAAAGACACCCGCTATGAGTGCGTTGAGTGTAACATGGGTCTCTGCATTCGCCCTTGTTTCAGGGAATATCACACCTTGATGCATTTCTTATATGGTGTGAATGCGATATGACGCTCATACTCAGGAAAAAATGCGACATACAGACGCTCAGTGTAAATATAAAGGCTCATAAATATGTAAATAGTTGTATGAAGTGGAAACGGGTGTAATGTAAGTGGAAAATTATTATGTAAGTGCATAAATATATTCTAAGTCGAAACATTCCTAGCGAGTGTATAAAGATGCGATATTCTGATGCTCAGTGTAATAAATAAGGCCCGTAAATATGTAAATAGTAGTATAAAGTAGAAACGGGTGTAATGTAAGTGGGGAAGTATATTGGAAGGGAAGAAACAAAATATATGTTGAAACACGAGTGGTAGCGAGTGTGCTTGCTGCGTGAATATGCGCTAGCATTTCGCTAAATATCCTCGTAAGGAATGTAAATAGGTGAAAATGTCATGGAAACAATAACATGAAAGTAAAACAAATGTAATGTATGTTGAAAGAAGAGTCATGGCGAGTGCGCTGATTAGGCAAATATGCACAATAATTATGCTATATATCATCGTAATGAATGTAAACAGCTGAAAACATTTACATAAAGTCAAAAATGGTAAAATGTCATTGAAACAAGATTTTGCAAGTAGAAAAAATTATATGTTTCCTGAACCAAGAAACTTTGCAGCTAACGTGTAACCAATGCGACCAAAATCACTATGCTCGCGCAATGTAACAATGCTTATTTTTCCTATATAACTCATTGCAAACCATTATATTGTTGTTATGATTGTTTATTTGTTCCAAATCAATAAATGTTGATGTGTTCTTTGCTGTTTCTCCAAAAATTACCTACCATAGAAAACATGAGAGCCTGACACATCAGTGACAGAATGCGATACCTGACTCGGGGAGGCTTCCCATCTCTCCACACCCACCCACCATCTCTCTGTACCAACCCACCATCTCTCCACACCCACCCACCATCTCTCTGTACCAACCCACCATCTCTCCACACCCACCCACCATCTCTCTGTACCAACCCACCATCTCTCCACACCCATCCACCATCTCTCTGTACCAATCCACCATCTCTCCACACCCACCCACCATCTCTCTGTACCAACCCACCATCTTTCCACACCCACCCACCATCTTTCTATACAAACCCACGATCCCTCCACACCCATCGTCCATCTCCACATTCTCTCTCCACCTCTCCACACCATCCGCTCCATCTCTCCACATGCTAGTCCATCCCTCCCTCCACACCCTTATCCTCCATCTCTCCACACCCTTATCCCTCCATCTCTCCACACTCTCATCCCTCTCCAGTTCCGTCTCATCATTTTTCCTGCCATCCTTTTCTCCCTGACGCAAACCTGTCTTATTCTCAATCCCACATTCCATCCATGCTTCCCTCCCTCACCTTCCCAGAATCCCTTCTGTACCCTACCACATTCCCTCCATGCTTCTCTCCCACATCTTCCCACATTCCCTCCATGCTTCTCTCCCACATCTTCCCACATTCCCTCCATGCTTCTCTCCCACATCTTCCCACATTCCCTCCATGCTTCCCTCACCTTCCCACATTCCCTCCATGCTTCCCTCACCTTCCCACATTCCCTCCATGCTTCCCTTTCTCACCTTCCTACATTCCCTCCCTTACCCTACCGCATTCCCACCTTCACCTTCCCACATTCTTTCCATGCTTCCCGCCCTTGCCTTCCCACACCCTTCTTATTCCTTCCTCCATTTCCTTCCAAAACATCTCCTTCCCTTTCCTTTTTTCTTCCAACATATCCTCCCTCAACCCCACTATTCATTTTCCCTCTTCGCTCCCTTTCTTACATACCTACATCATGCCCCTCCCCCCTATCCTCCCCCCTGTTTCCCTCCCTCCTCCCTCTTCTACCCTTTCCTGCCTTAAACCCCCTGCATTCAATCCCTAGCTTCCCTTCATACTTGCTTTCTGTTCATATATCGCTCACCTCTTTTATTTTTTACGTCAGTTTGTTTACTTTGTGCTCCATCTCTGCTTTTTCATGAATCAGTCTTTCCGTTTTTACCTTGTTATGTCCTTTATTGCACCCGCGCTCACTAAGCAAGCGGGAGGGGGGAGTATTTTTTTCGGAGGGAGGGGTTGGCTGACTCTCTCTCTCTCTCTCTGCTTTTGAGTGTGTGTGTGTGTGTGTGTGTGTGTGTGTGTGTGTGTGTGTGTGTGAAGAGACTAACCCAAATGGTTTTAATCAGATTTTAATCAGTCGTGGTGGAAGCACTGAGAGGGAGCCAGTAAGTCAAAGTATTGCCTTTGCAATTAATACGTCAAAGGTGAAGCTCACAGGGCAAGGTAAGGTTTAACCTAGCAAGGTCATGATAAAGAACTTCCATCCGGTTTAGACCAAAGTTAGATGAAGAGTTCAGGATAAAACGAAAATAGTAGGAAATGGCCGTTGAAAATCATCAATTAAATATCAAGGTCATGGGGAAACTCAAACGTCAAGGTGCCGTAACATGGCTTAAGTCGGTTTATACATTTTTCACCCGATTTTGATCAAACATTTTGAGAGGCTTCAGGATAAGGAACAGATAAAGGGATTCGATTTTGAGAATCATCAGTCAATTATTAAGGCTACAGGACAAGGTCAAGTGCCAAGGTTACGGGAAAGATCATTTGAACAATTTTGATTCAAACTGTACCAAATATGGTGGAAGAGGGGAGGGTGAGGCAACTGTGAAGTCATTCGAATTTTAGGGCAGTCAGTCGAAGGTCAGGGTCACAGGGAAAGTCAGATTTTAGCATTAGACTAATGGGTGGGCACGAGTGTTGCAGCCTTTGAGTGCTCCTTCTTGTCTCCTCCCCGCCCATCTCTGCCAGCAGTTTACCAGCCATCCTTTCCCCTTCCATTCCATACCCTGTCTTCTGCGTGTCTCTTCTCACCTCTTTGTCTTCATTTCTACCTATTTCTCTCCGTAACTTTTATAGGTCACCAGTGTTCCAGTCTGTCTGCCATAATTTCTCCCCCATTTCTCTCTCTCTTCAGTACCTCTTATTTCTTTCCTGCTTTCCTTCCTTTAATTCTTCTCATTATTCTCCCTTCCTCTCTCTTTCTACTCAGTATTTCTTCTTTTCCTTTCGTGCCGTCTTATCATTAAGCTTCCCTTTTATCTCCCGAACTCTCCTCCATTCTTAGCCAGCCTTTCCTTTTCTACTTCCTCGGTTCATCCCCTTTCATTCCCTTCTCCACTCGTTGTCCTTCCCACCCCATTACCCTGTTCACTACTCCGCTCCAAATACTTCCTTTATCTATTTCAGATTTACTTATTGCTCTCTCCCTGGATCCTTTTCCTCCCTCTCCTCCCCTTGCTCACTCCAGTCAGTCCACCCCAACTTACATTTACTTCCTACTTACTCTTTCTCTCTCTCTCTCTTTCTTTGCCTTCTCCTCTGTCTCCCTACCTATTCCTTCACCTTATCCTCCATTTAGCTATCCTTCCCTATTTACGTATTTTCTCCCTTTCCCGACCTACACGTACTCCTCACCCTTCTCACCTCCTCCTCCTCCTCCTCTTCTTCCTCCTCCTCCTCCCTTTTGTTTCCTCCATGATCACTTGTTATCTTCTATCTCCAAACTTTCCTCCCCTTCCACTGGATTTTTTCCTTTCTTCCTCAGTTTTCTCCTTTCTCTCCTCGTCTGTTCTTCCCTTTCCTCCGGCTCCTCCCAGCCTTCTTCCACCCATTAATTTCCTACTTTCCCCACTTTTCCTCTCTGGTTTCTCCTCTTTCCCTCCATCCTCTTCTTTCCTTCATCATTATTGCCTTTCATTACCCTAATCCTCTTCATTCATCTGCTTAATAGGTTATTCTTGTCTGGAAGAGAGAAAATTGGAATAACTCGGGAGGAAATGGTTAAGCAGGGGGAGGAGGAGAAGGAGGAGGAGGGGAGGAGGAGGAGGGGAGGAGAAGAAAGAGGGCATGAAGGGGAGGGGAGGAAAGCTACTGAAACAGCAGAGAGAGTAGGTATGAGATACCTAGCATAAACAAATCGTCCTACAGTAGTTAAACCTTTTCCTTGTGTTCTTTGGCTCCACCCTGTTTTATCAGACTTTGCCTCTTTATCCCCCTTTCCTTTATCTTCCTCCTCGTTTTCTCTCCCTCGGTGATGGTGAGGAGGAAGCGTAGGGCAGGCGGGAAGGGATATAAGAGGGTGTGACGTTGCAAAAAGCCGTAGGGGTGAAAGGAGACCAGGCAAATGTAACATCACCCAGAATTAGGCTTCATTAGCAGTCAGTTGCTGTTGGGGGATGAGGGAAGGTAGGTGTGCAGAGAAGGGACAGGGAGGTCTTAGGGACATGGAGACGTGGGTGAGGGAGACTGGGGAAAGGAGTATGGGAGACGGGGATGGGCAGGTAGATCAGGGACATGGGTGGAGGGATAGGGGAAGGAAGGGAGACAGGATGGGGAGGGAGGTCAGGGGGACATGTGAGGGGAGGGGGTGCAGGTTCATATTTAGGGTTTGATCACGTACCTGCGGAGGAAGATATGTAGAGAGACAGACAGACAGACAAACAGACAGACAGAAACAGGGATTATCGCAGGCATGTATAGGTGACTTGAAATTTGTCCTTTTCTCAAAAAAAAAAAAAAAAAAAAAAAAATGAGCCAGTGCTTCGAGCCTGCAGAACTTAATCAACCTAACAATGTTCAACAGTAAGGACACCATAATATCCGTTCGTTTTGACATGCGTGGACTCATTGCTTTTAGACTACTAGGCAGTGCGAAAAAGAAACCAAAGAAGACAGTACCAGAGTTGATTAGCTGTATACATGAAAGCAAGTATATGTTCAATATTTCACTGGTGAGCTGGGCTGAAAAGTGCTGAGGGTGACATGAGCTGGGAGAAGTAAAACATATTGAAGTCTCTCACTTATTTCCCAAGATATCAGTACATTTTTCAAGGTGATTCCTGCGCTCCCTCCACCCCCCCCCCCTACCGACCCTCCTAAACACCTGTTAAGTGTTCTGTCTGGCGAAAGACAACAAAGACGTCTGACTTGTGACGTAGTATTACAGAGACTTATCCGTGTATGGTTCAGCCTGACACGAGTGCCGATATTCGTGGTCAATGATGGTGGGGGAGCTTTTAGCCATACTTGCCTTCATATCAGGCTTTATAAATATTGACATTGTGTGTGTCGAGAGGAATATTTTATGGCCCTTTTGATACAAGACGTAGGATAGTCAGAAGGGTACATAGATGAGGTAGGGAAATACCAGTATAACAAAAGATCTTAATGAAACATGACGACTTTTTCCAGCTAAGCCGTCATCCACTTCTCCCAGCTTAGTGATCAGTGACAGCAGGAAGAGTGTGTGTGTGTGTGTGTGTGTGTGTGTGTGTGTGTGTGTGTGTGTGTGTGTGTGTGTGTGTGTGTGTGTCTTCTCCTGTTTCCCCCTCCCATCGCATTGCATCCATACCTCGGTTCTTCGCCCCCTTTCACTCCACTGGCATTTCCAACACACCCACTACTTCGTTACCTTTCTCTAGGCCCCATGCCTCCTCACCACACACCTTCGCACTCACACCTATCATTTTCTCCCCCCTGCTTCACCCCCTCACACACACGGTATTTCCCCACCCCCAGCACACTGGGCAACAACCTGACTGGGTGACAAGCCCGGTGACGTCTTCACGACACTCGCTCACTTAAGCACTTCATTAACCCCACAGTGTCACCTTGATTCTGACTTTACTTGTACTTTTATCGTGTTCCTTCACTCGCTGGAAACGTGCTGGAGAGAGATGCCTTATTGCGGTGGGACCAGTATAATCAAGCTTCTCCGATGCCCGGTTATACTTGCGTCACATAACTCCGTGTTCACCAATTAGAGAATAGTCGATTGCATAAGGACAACTTCAGGCTACAATGAACTGGATTTATGTTGAGATGAACCTGAAGCAACAGCAACTAAAACAACAACAACATCAACAACAATTACGACACGAGTAACAACAAACACAACAGCAATGTCACTTTAGCTTGCCCATACGCAGTGCCATATTCTTTGACACACTCATATCCTGCCAAATGCACTTATTTCTCTACTTACACATTGTGCCATATTCGTTGTCCACTTTGTAATGAAACATTCAGTTGCTTACTCATGTGCAGTCACATTTGCTCCCTCACTCGCTGACAACCACGTTTTCCCACATTTCACTCACCCACACACTCACCTACAAGCTCTCAGTCGCTCTCATACACTTTTATCCATCTTATCCCTTTGCTGCCATGTTCATTTACTCCCACACACTCACTCACGGGGCAGTTGGTGGTGAAGTGGAAGGAAGGATTGGATGTGGTCCTGGTTCGATGCAGGGAATACTTTGTGCAATTGAATTCTTGTCTGTTCGCTCGTGTGGAGTCACCAACACATAATTCCAAAAAACACACACAACCACGAGCACCATAACAATACCTCTTAAAAGGATGTTCTACCAGGCCACAGTAGAGATGGTAGGTGTTGGTCCTCAAGTACCAGGTGACGTTTAAGAGATGCAAAGGATCATCCCTTTGATGCTGTGGAGTATACTGTAGATTACTGGACCTCGAGAACGGGTTCTCTGGCAAATATCCAGAGTCGGATGAGAACAGTATTCAGCGTGTCCATCAACTCATATCTAAACTCTCTCTCTCTCTCTCTCTCTCTCTCAGCATCAGCTTATTCAGTCATGCAGTTCTCTTGGCTTAATGACTTACCCATTTTTTACTTAAGCATGTAATGCATAGCTTAAGCTTATATAACTTTGTCTCTCTCACTTTGGCAGACTCTCTCTTAGGCAGTCACTGGTGTATTTACCAATCCAAGGATGTTTTACACACACACACACACACACACACACACAGAAAGAGAGAGATATTTCATTCTCCATCGCCCTCGTGTCCTTTTCCATTTTCCTCCCTCTCTCCACCTCCCACCTCTCTCCACCGCCCCTTTCCTCCCTCTCACCACCTCCCACCTCTCTCCACCGCCCCTTCCCCCCTCCCTCTCTCCACCGCCCCTTTCCTCCCTCTCACCACCTCCCACCTCTCTCCACCGCCCCTTCCCCCCTCCCTCCCTCCCCTTCTCCCTCCCTGTTTTCCTTGCGGCCCTTAAAAATACGATGCACGCTAAAAAAAAACACAAAAAAAAACTTGCCGGTTCTGCACCCGACTACTCGGATATTTCTGCCGTGTAGTTCTCTGCCTTGGAGTGTTGGTTCCACGCCCTGTTCTATAGTACAGCATGACTGAGCATGGATGGACATATTGACAGCTTGGTAAATGATGAACTAGTAGTTGGATGGATGGGTGGATGGGTGAGTAGAAACACGGACAAGTGGGATTTAAAGCTGACTCTTTAGGAAGTGCGATAGGCTTTAGAAAGACAAATGAATTATCACGATATTATATATATATATATATATATATATATATATATATATATATATATATATATATATATATATATATATATATATATATATATATATATATATTTATATATTGTTACGTGTGGCAGATATACATTGCTTATATTCATATGTAATATTCAGAATCTATAATATTCATTCATTAGTACCATGCTTAGCATTCTGTGAAGAGAGTTTATAAATATCAGATCGTAGGAAACAGTCTGGCCCAGCTGTGTGTCGATAGTTTGAGCTGTTTCGAACCATCTTCCTGTATTTGCTCACGGTTTCGACCTTGAGTTTCTGTTCTACCCTTCTAGCTTCTCTGGGTTACCCTTCTTGCTTTCCTGAGTTAACCCTCTTGCTTCTTTGAGTTTATCTAAGCCGGGCTGGGACTTCCTGAGTTAGTTGAGTTCATCTCCGAGCTCTGACGGCGGACTTTCAATCCAGCTGAACCTTCCAGGTAACAACGGTGGAAGAAGACGGAAGAGAACCATGGCAGCCAAGGTTGTTGGGAAGGTTAAGTGGTACCACGTCCGAAGGGGTTACGGCTTCGTAACGTGCCGGGACACAGGGAAGGATGTGTTCCTCCACCGGTCCTCCATCGTGGCCCCCAACCCTGTCCACCCTGTGCCCTCTGTTGCTGCTGGTGAGGAGGTGGAGTTTGTTGTTGGAGAGGACGTCAAGGGCCCTGTAGCTGCTTCTGTCACCGGCCCTGCAGGCCAGGCAGTGCGGGGCTCTCCCCACGCCCTTCCTCGTGATCGTCGTCAGCGACAGCCTCTACTTGCTACTCCTGCCTCCTCTCACTCGACCATCATCACCATGTGTGTGGAGGTTGCCAAGGCCTTCTCGGGAGGAGATTTGGCGGTTTTAGCCCAGCGCCTGCCTGCCATCTTCCGGGCCAACGGGCTCCCCGCCATCTCCATTCCCGATTCTTTTTCCTCCACACCCGTGGTGAGGAGGAGGCCTGCGAGGAGAGCTCCTAAGTGTCGTTCTGGGTCATCTGCAACCCCCACCTCCCTGGTTCCGAGGGTACTGCAGCTGCAGCCCTCTACTCCCCTGACAAGGATCCAGCTGTCGGGGCATGCTGTCTCCCGTCAATCTGCCTCTCAGCCACTCCCTGAGGTGCCCATGGAGGTGGGAGATGTTACACCCTTCTCGCCACCTGCTGTTGCTGCTCCCGACGACTCTGTGACTTCAGTGGCGTCTCCTTCTGTGACTCGTCCTCCACCAGAGAGCCAGGCATCGGCAAGTCTACAGCCTGCAAGCTTGGGCCGACAGCTATCTTGGGATGACTTTGCCTCCCTCCCCCAGCTGGGCCTCGAGATCTTCGAGGACCAGCTGCGTCATTATGAGGGCTCGGCACCAGAGGAAGCTGGCGAGCTTGAGTATGCCAGAGTGGACTATCGGCGGGCATTGCTCTCTTTCACAGAGCTGCGCCGGGGGTCCCTCCAGGCTGTAACTGGCCCCGAGGAGTATCGTATCCTCTCTTACACCCTCGGGATCGTGAAGTCCCATCTATCCACTGGTCCTAACTCTGACTCGGACTCGGACTCCGGCGATTCGACAGCATAACTTTTTCAGCCTCCATAGCCTTCGAGCCCTACTGCTCCTGTTTTGTTTTCTCCTTACATTCGCAGCTCCAATGCTCTAGAGAACTGGCATAGAGATATTGTAGGATATATACAGTATCATGAAAAGTGCATGTGAGTGTAGATAATGTATATATATTTTTTGGCTTAATGGCCTATCATGTGGCCGATAGCAAAAAAAAAAAAAAAAAAAAAAAAAAAAAAAAAAAGTTAGTTTGATGCATGGTCGTGGAGAGTTTAGACGTGTTTTTCTGGCTCTCCTCTAGTTTTCAGGGCTGCCTGACCGGCATTAGTTTTGTAAATACACCGTTAAAATTAGGATTAGTTAGTACTAATTTTCCTCCCTACCCTTACTAGAGATATAGTAAGTGTCTATATCTATTTACTAATATTACCTTTGCTTACTCGCCCACGGATGGTCCCCACCACTGATCGCTCTGGGGTGTGAAGTAACACGGTCGGGCCTCCCTGGAGTGGTTTGAGAGGGCAATCTTAGCCATAGGTGTGTTGTCCTGGTTTTTTTGTCCCTTGTTTGTTTTTTCTCCTTCTTCCCACTTCCCCCTTTAGGGGGAAGTGGTCACTATGGCGGACGCCAGGTAGTCCTGACCAACCCCCGACTGTCTCACGGACGGACTACCCCCAGACTGAACGGCCCCGGACACGCCCTCTGCTAGACATTGACGTTCAAAATGCCAGTTTTGTTTTGTCATGGAAGAGGACGACATCATACGTGAACTTGCTCATGAAGATGTAATTGAAGCCCGTTTCATCACGAGATTTTCCGAGGGCAGGAGGACGAAAACGGCAATGGTTATATTGACTTTCGGTAAAGTGACTCTCCCAACCCATATCAAAGTGGGGTATGAAATTGTTAATGTAAGGACATACATCCCTAACCCACTTCGTTGTTTACGATGTCAGTTATATGGACACAATGAGAAGTCTTGTCGGGCTTCTCAATCAGTCTGTGGCAAGTGCGCAACGCAAGGTCATGTTGCTGAACATTGCATATCAGAGGGTGTCAGCCGCTTTCACTGCAAGGGTGCTCACTTCACTTCCTCTAGGGATTTTCCCAAGTGGAAGGAGGAGAAAGAGGTCTGTGCGGTGAAGGCGACTGAGGGCATCTCTTTCTACGAAGCAAGGAAAAAGGTGAAGGAGTTGCATGCAACTCGCACACCGAATAGGTCCTATGCTTCGGCAGTGATGTCCCGCCCTGTGATGTGCACTGTGGAGACGCAGACTGATCTCTTGCTTGTTAATCAAGTCACTCACTCTACCTCCACCTCCACCTCTAAACCTCCTGTACGATCCAACTCTCTAACTGACCTCCCTAAAGCTTCATCATACTCACAGGCCGCTGCTGCTTCTCAGTTACTCAAGCCTAAATCGAAGCCTGACAAGATGTTAAAACATAACTTCACTACCCTTTCAAAGCCACGTCCTCATGTCCTCCCTGCTCCTAGCCCAGCGAGGGAGAGGAAGAATAGCTCTTCCTCGGTGGAATCTGGGAGCCTTGTTACTGACGATAATATGGAGGTTTCCGTCAGCAAGCACCGGGAAAGGTCCCCCGGTAGCCACTCGCCTGGTCGCGGGGAGCATAAAAAAACTAAACACACTGGCCCCCCTTGTAAATCTTAAACCGCCGCATTCACTATACTACAGTGGAATTGTAGAGGTATTGGGAATAAGTTACACAATATAGCAATCTTGCTTTATATACACAGGCCAGACGTTGTTTGTTTACAGGAGACGCGCCTGGAGGATCACCCTGATCCTCCACAGTTAAAACACTACCACTCGTATAGAAGATATGAAGGTCACGGAGTAGCCATATACACACACAAATCACACCCACAAATGGAAATGATTCTAAATTCTACTCTGGAAGCTGTTGCGTGCAGAGTAAAATTTAATAACACGTATCTGTCTATTTGCTCTCTGTACTGTCCTCCACATGGCCCCATTGATAGTGATGCTTTAAATTCACTAGTTAAACATCTCCATGGGAATAAGTTAGTGTTGGGCGATTTTAACGCCCATCACTATCAATGAGGTAGCTTGAGGATTGATGGTCGTGGGGAGCAAGTAGCCGACCTAATACTACAATCCAACCTCTGTCTTCTGAACGATGGTAGAGCGACTCGTGTAGATGATCGTACTGGTAACTTTTCGGCCATTGACTTATCTTTGGCCTCCCCTGGTATACATCAAGATCTCTCATGGGACCCTTACGACGACTCCTTGGGAAGTGATCATTTACCCATCTGTCTTTCTTATACACGTGACATCATTTCGGACCCTCCACCTCCAAAATTTAACTATAAGAAAGCAGATTGGGGATCCTTCTCAAGGATCGCCAATTTAGATATATCTGGGGAGACCATAGATGTTAAGGTCGAAAATATAACTATTTCCATATTACATGCAGCTGAGGCTGCTATTCCCAAGACTTCTACAGTTCATGAGAAGCATAGAGCACATTGGTGGACGCCGGATTGCCGACAAGCATTAAGAAAACGCAATAGGAGATACAGGATTTTTGATAGTCAGCCCACTGAGGAAAATTTTATTGCATACAAACAGGCACGGGCTGAGGCAAGGAGAATAATAAGAAGGGCTAAACGTGACTCCTGGCAGTCCTTTGTGTCCACGGTGACTCGTACAACACCATTACATAAAGTCTGGTCCACTATAAGATTATTAAATAATAAACGCCAATACTTCCCTGTGACCACCTTGCAGGTGAATAACACCACCTATGACGAGCCCGTGGACGTTCCTAACATCCTTGCCAGGAGTTTTTCTCATGTAAGTAGCTCAGTCAATTATGACCCGCGTTTCTATCTATCTATCTATCTATCTATTGCCAGATGCCTCAATCCCATTTGGGGTGGCCACAAACAAATCGCCTCCAAGTCGCCCTGTCCCCCGCCATTTCACTGCCCTGCTCCCAACTCACACCCCCCTCTCTCATATACCTCTCCACCCCATCCCTCCATCTCATCCTCGGCCTCCCCCTCCCTCTTCCCCCCTCTACCTCACTCACATACACTCTCTTCGTCAGTCTTTCACCCTCCATCCTCTCCACATGGCCAAACCACCTCAGTGTGTTCCTCATAACGCTTCCTGTCACATCCACATCCACACCACAACGCTCCTTTATATCCTCATTCGTCAGCCTGTCTCTCCACGTGACTCCACAGGCTCCTCTTAAATAACTCATTTCCACTGCTCTCACTCTTGACTTGTGTCCTTCCAACAATGTCCAAGCTTCACTTCCGTACGTTAGAGTTGGTATCACAATACTGTCTTGTAGTAACTTTTTCACTTCCATGCTCACTTCCCTGTTTCTTATCACTGCTTTCAAAGAACCAGCAACCTTTCTTCCCTGCTGTACCCTTTCAAGCACTTCACCCTCCAAACGTCCATCCTTACTCATCACACTACCCAAATACTTAAACGTACTCACATTTTCCAATTCCTCACCATCTAACCTTGCTGTACATTCACTGACTTCATCTCTCTCAAAGACCATCACTTTACTCTTCCCTACATTCACCTTTAGGTTCCGTTTCATACACACACTCTCAAACTCATCCACCAAGCCTTGCAGCTCCCCTTTGTCTTCACTCAACAACACAGTATCATCTGCAAACAACAGTACAGGGAGTTTCCAAACACTATCCTCTCTCACCAGGGCCACTCCAACATCCACTACCCTACCTTGTACCTCTTTTATTACCCCATCCATGTACAGATTGAACAACCATGGAGACATGACACATCCCTGTTTCAAACCAACTTTCAAAGAGAAAAATTCACTTAGTTCACCATCCACACGCACTGCAGCCTTCGCACCATCGTACATACTCTTCACAGCATTCAACAACTTCCCATCTACTCCATATATTCTTAACACTTTCCACAATCCTTGTCTATCCACCCTGTCATATGCTTTCTCCAAATCCATGAAAGCCGCATACAACTTCTTTCCCTTTAGAAACTTTTCCACTAAAGATCTAAGAATGAATATCTGATCTACACAACCTCTTCCCTTCCTAAAGCCTCCCTATTCTTCTCCAACTAATTTCTCTGTTCTTTCTCTAATTCTGTCTATAAGTATCCTACCATACACTTTTCCTATTATACTAAGAAGACAAATGCCCCTATGATTACCACACACTTCTTTTTCCCCTTTTCCTTTGTACAAGGGAATAATTATACCTGACTTCCAATCCTCAGGGACTCTACCTTCCTCCCAGGCCAATCTGCACATCTTCCACATCCATTCTACTACTATCTCTCCCCCATGCTTCAGCATTTCACCACACACTCCTGGGGCTTTCCCCGATTTAACTTTCTTCATTGCTTCCACAACTTCTATCCTACTGATTTCTTCCTGTCTTCTCACCTCCCTCCTTCTCCCAGCCATTCCCCAGCCACTTATATTCGCATTACTTCCATCCTCTACGTTCAACAATTCCTTAAAGTGTTCTCTCCATCTGCTCACTTTTTCTCCCTTCTCCACTAGTAATCTACCATTTTCATCTTTCACTCCCCTGCTAACTTCACTTCCACCCTGTCTTACTCTTTTCACTTCTCTCCAGAACATTTTCTTACAGTCCCTCCACTTTACACTCAAATTCCTTCCAAATTCCTCATCCACTCTCTTCTTACTCTCTCTTACTAATCTTTTCACCACTCTCTTCCTTTCCACATATAACTCTCTCTTCCGCCTCTCAACTTCTTCCACGCCCCAATTTCTCATCCATTCATTGTATGCTTTCTTCTTTTGTGCCACAGCCTGTTTCACCTCTTCAGTCCACCACGCTGTTCCTTGCACCCCCCTCCGTCTTCTCTTCCTTCCACACACCACATCACATGCTGCACATATTTCTTCTGTAAATATCTTACACACACCTTCCACGTCTCCCATCTGCTCCAGTTCATATTTGCCCAATCGTTCCTCCACTTCTCTCTTGTACTCTGCCTTTTTCTCATTCTCTTGTAACCTTTCCACTCTCCTTGCAACTACTCCTTCCTCTCGTCTTTCCCTTCTTGTATTCCTCCATCTCACTTGCATCCTAATTCTGGCCACCACCAAGTAGTGGTCAGAAAGTCCACTCCCCCAACCTCTGTACACTCTTGCATCCTTTACACATCTTCGCATCCTTTCATCCACACACACATAATCAATCATTGCCTTCCTTTCATTCAGTTCACCACCCACCCTTCTCATCACTCGCCATGTATACCTGTGGATCATTTTATGCCTGAAGAGGGTATTGGCTATCACCAACCCCCTCCCAGCACAAATGTCCACTAGTGCACTCCCATTCTCGTCTATCTCGGCAGGCACACCCCACTCACCAACTATTCCATCCACCTTCACATTCCCAACCTTACCATTCATATCACCAATCAAAAACACTCTCTCATTCCTTCCAAACTTTTCCATGCACACTTCCACATTTGTCCAGAACTCTTCCCTCACTCTTCTAGCACGATCTTGTGTTGGCGCATACACACACACAATCGCCCACATTTGTATTCCAACTTTCAACTTTACCCACACAATCCTTGACCCAACTGATCCATACTGTCTTATGCTCTTCTTCCATCTTTTACTCACAACTATACACACTCCTTCCTTTGCCCTCTCATTCTCATCTATTCCTGCACATATACCCCATCCATACTCCCATTCTCTCACACTTTCTCCTCTCCATTTTGTTTCAGTTATTCCACATACATCCACTTTCGCACCCTTAAGCACCTGGACAATCTCTCTCTCTTTCACCTCATCATTCGCTCCTCTTACATTCCATGTACTCATTACCAAGTCCTTTGTCCGGTCCTGGGTCGTCATCGTTTGGTCAGTCCTTGTCCGAGGCTTCTTGTTGTTTTTTTTTAGTTAGTTGTTTTCCGGGGAGGGGCACTAACCCTCCGCCAACCCTTTTAGTCGCCTTTTACGACAAGCAGGTATACTGGGGGAGTATTCTTGAAAACCCCCCTACCCCCAGGGGGTAGGCTGAGCTACAGATATTAGACTTCGCCACAGAAGACGTAGACTTCCCGTACAACCAAGAGTTTACCCTAGATGAACTGCTCCTTGCCCTTAAATCCTGTAAAGACACCAGCCCTGGACCAGACACCATCACGTATGGTATGATCCAGCATCTTAATCAGGACAACCTGATTACGATGTTAGCATTGTACAATGAGATTTGGGCATCTCGAACGTTCCCAAACTCATGGCACTTTGTGCACGTCATACTGATACCCAAAGAGGCTTGTCGTCTTATGAATCTCACTTCATTTCGTCCTATTGTGTTGACTCTTGTCTATGTAAGGTCATGGAATGTATGGTTAACAATAGGCTTCTTTGTTTTTTAGAGTCGAAGAATTTGTTAAATGATAAAAAATGTGGCTTCCGTAAATACAGAAGTTCACTAGATCATTTAATGAATTTGGAGCATTGTATTGCAGAGGCATTTGCCAATAAAAAATTCATGATAGGGGTGTTCTTGGACATCCATAAAGCCTATGACATGACCTGGCGACACGGTATACTAATGAAGCTCTATGCTTATGGTTTAAGAGGAAATTTGCCTGTTTTTATTTCAAATTTCTTAAGTGACAGAACTTTCTTTGTCAAATTGCCCCGTAACATAACGTCGGATATATTTATCCAAGAAAACGGGGTGCCACAGGGAAGTGTGCTTAGTCCTACTTTATTTAGTATTATGATCAATGATTTTCTGTCATCAGCTCCCATCCCGAGGAATATTAAATACTCGCTCTACGCTGACGATTGTGCAATATGGCACTCTTCCCGTAATGCACAATTTTCGGCTGGGCGGGTTCAAGCAGCCCTTGACTCCGCCCACCAATGGGCCTTGCAGTGGGGATTTAAGTTTTCCGTACATAAGTGTGCTGCTATAGTCTTCACTAATCGTAACGTACCTAATTTGTGCTTAACTTTGGATAATCAGGCAGTACCTTTTCAAAATTCTGTAAAATTTTTAGGAATACATTTTGATCATACAATGAATTTTAAACTTCACATTAATACTTTGCTTGCTCGTTGTGATAAACCGTTAAACGTCCTCAAGTACCTAGCGGGTACTACCTGGGGTGCCGACAGAAAATCTTTATTAATGGTATATAAGTTCCTTATTCGATCGAAGCTAGACTATGGCGCACAGGTGTATGGCTCGGCATCCGATGCCACGCTGAAAGGATTGGATGTGTTACAGAATAAATGTTTGCGAATGTGTCTTGGAGCCGTCCGGTGTACCCGTGTGACTCGTATGGAAGTGGAGGCGAATGTGCCTCCCCTCCGTATTCGCCGTGACCACCTGGCCTTGTCCTACGGTGTAAGGACATTAAGGAAAAGTAATATCGGCAATGTGGCCTGTACCCCCCTGCGTCAATACCACCACCTTCTGCTGGGGGTGTGTCGGCCACTTGCCGTTCGCCTCCACTTACTGACTCAGGACCTTGGTTTGGACCCCAGTGACTGTGACAAGTTGGTGTTTAAAAAGATAGTGCCTTGGGAGCCACCCAGCTTTACAGTGGATGTCTCATGGCTCCCAGCACCAAAGGCCAAGGCGCCGGAGGCAGAGGTCCACCACTTGTTTCGTAACATCATTGTTCGTCACTTGGGGTCCCATCAATTGTACACCGACGGCTCCAAGTCGAGTGAATGTGTGGGTGCAAGTGTGTGGTCGACTGAATGTGCACTTAGGTATCGGTTGCCGACTCATACATCTGTGTTTACCTTCGAACTTTTTGCTATTGACAAAGCCATAGACTATATTCTCAAATCTAGGCATGACTCAATTGTCATCTTTTCAGATTCAAAATCAGCCCTTCAGGTAATTGCATCTTGTACTACGGACTCTCACGAAATCCAGGGCCGCATCGTTAATAAGTTGCATTCATGCAACAAGTCATTCACGCTGATCTGGGTGCCTGGACATTGTCGTATCTATGGCAATGAGCAGGCTGACTTACTTGCAAAGTCAGCTGTAGAGCTCGAGGAGACCTGGGACGTTCCTCGTGATCTACGGTCGAGTCTCTCTCTCGGAAAGAAAGAAATAAATCTTCTGTGGCAAGGTCAGTGGATCAGACTAAATATTCCGACCTGTAAGCCGTACCTGGGCTACTGGGACACCGCCAACCGCCCCAGTCGCCTGGAAGAAAAAGTGTTGGAACGGTTACGGCTCAATGCCACCATTTTAACACATATGAAACCTTATATGGAAAGACGCTTCCCACCGCACTGTGACATCTGTGATGTGGTGTTATCTATCAGTCATATCATCCTGCGCTGTCGGCGATTTATTCGTGAACGTGCTTCACTTATAAATTACTGCGGCGCATCAGACGTCCCATTCACCCTGTCCACCATCCTGGGTGATGGGGACATTGTTATGATTGATAAATTGATGGCTTTCTTGAGAGAGACCGGATTGATCAGAGTGATGTGACTTTTTTACTGTGTGGTTATGGTTTTTATCAATGGTAAATATGTATATATTGTAATATTAATTAGGGTTGACAGTTGACATATTTTAAATAGTTCCTCCTCCCACTGATCTATTTCTAATATAGATGTCCCCTACATTAAGCCAAGTTCCTCGCCTGACAGTCACCAGCTGATGAGTGCAAGTGTGCAATATAGGAAGGTATTGGGCACTTGCAGTCGATGGTGGTCTGTTGGGAGAGGTTCTTTACTTATTGTATAAATTATGTAAATACATTATACTATCCTGCTTAAGTTATTCTAATTAGGGCCGACAGCTGACGTATATGGAAATGTTCCTGACTCGTCTGGTTCCCTTTCATATATTGATGTCCCCTATATTAGGTGGTGCCTCGACTGACAGTCACCAGGTGATGAGTGCAGGTATGTCATGTAGAAAGGCATAACATATCTGCAGTCGATGGTGCTCTGTTAGTAGAGGTATTTTTATCATTAGTTTAAGCCTAGCTATTTGTCTCTGTAGGATTTGGTGTAGGTTAGCGATTTATCTGTTAGGTGATTAGTTTTAGGGTCTTTAGATTAGTTTTTCTTTATAATTTAAGGTATAAAAATATAAAACTAAGAAAAAATTAAAAAAATAAAAATACAAAAAAATAAATAAAAAATAAAATTATTATATATATATATATATATATATATATATATATATATATATATATATATATATATATATATATATATATATATATATATATATATATATATATATATATATATATATATATATATATATATATATATATGTATGTATGTTTGCATGAAAGTGTGTGTGTGTGTGTGTGTGTGTGTGTGTGTGTGTGTGTGTGTGTGTGTGTGTGTGTATATGTATATATGTTTAAATGTATATAAATATATATATCCGGCCTTAATAACCAGGGGCTTCGGCCCCAATGGTTGATAGGCCAGGAAGAAAAGAAAAAAAAAAAATCCTGAGTTAGTTAACGGCTTGAGGTAGACCGGTGTGTTGGACTGCTCTGTTCTGGGGATATTATTATAATATAGTAGTTTATCTGCCAAACGTAAGTTAATGTTTATTGTCAGCACATGATAGATTTATTAGGTTCTATTGATATTGCTATTATTTACAAGAATTATTGATTTAGAATCACTGTTATTGCCCTAGCTAATGTCACATGTTATATTAGTCAAGAGTCTGTCTTTATTTTTATGCCAGGTCTGTATTCCAAGTCCCCAGAGGTTTTACAACCCAATGGCTAGTTTATGTTCTGGTTTATCTTTATTATTAACATTCGGAACTTTAGAATAACTTCTGCAAAAGCTAGTTTGCCAATCCTGTTTGAACCTGTTTGTTTTTGCTCTTGTAGCTGTAAGTTAGTGTTAAGTAAACTAATTTAAGTATTTTTAATTGCCAATTTCATTCTTCCTTTTGGTCATTGGTATGTTTTACACTTGATCATCATTTTCCCCCATTTAAGCTTACGACTTGGTGTGGGTAACTGACACTCCGTATTCTAAAATTTCCGTTGCCACTTTAAAGGCTATCAGATAGTCCTTTATTCCCTCCATGTCGTCACAGTATATATATATATATATATATATATATATATATATATATATATATATATATATATATATATATATATATATATTAGTCATTTATTCCCTCCATG
>NC_137013.1:17669502-17672002 GCF_032717465.1 Coenobita brevimanus
TTTGATTCTGGTACCAGTGCATGGGCAACCTCTTCAAGCCAAGTTTAGTGGTCCTTATTTCGTGGAGAAGAAACCTTCAGAGATGTCAACTATGCTCATCGCCACGCCAGATCGTAGAAAGAACAAGCAACTTTGTCACATCAACATGCTAAAGTTATACCTTCACAGGCGGGACGAAAATAACCCAGTCTGCTTTTCCTGTAGCTGTTCCACCCGAGTCTGCAGAGTGAAGTTCTTCCATGCAGCATGAGCCTGAGTGATAGTTTAGGGGAAGAATCCTGATATCGTGAATGATCTCCAGACTAAGCTTTCTCATCTACCTCCCGGAGGAAAGGCAGGAGTTTTCGGCATTACTGCAGGAGTACCTGGCAAGTGTTCCGTGCCACTCCGGGAAGAACCACTGTGTTGATGCATGATGTCGATGTTGGAGAAGCAAAGCCAATTAAACTGCCTCCTTACCGTGTGAACCCAGTGAAAGTTCCTCTCATCCAGAGTGAGCTTGGCTACCTGTTGGACCCCACAAGATGACTGAGCCCTGTCAGAGCGAGTGGAGTTCTCCTTTCACTCTAGTCCCTAAGCCAGGTGGGTCAGCAGCGGGCTTTGCATCGACTACAGACGTACGTTAATCAGATAACCAAAGCAGACACTTACACCTCTCCCTCGCGTGGAAGATTGCATAGACAAGATCGGAAAGGCTAGGTACATAAGTAAGTTTGATTTGTTAAAGGGATACTGGCAAGTACCTATGACTGAACGTGCTAGGGAGATCTCATGTTTTGTAACACTAGGAAAGACTTTTGCATGTTCTGTAATGCCATATGGTATGAAGAATGCACTCAGCCACATTTCAGAAGCTCATAGATATGTTGTAACGGAGGGTTTGGCAGGGTGTGTTGTTTATATTGATGATGTATTAATCTTCAGTGACAACTGGAAAGATCACCTATGCCATGTCAGTAAATTTCTTGAGCGTTTGGTTCAGGCTAATCTTGTAGCTAATTTATCAAAGTGTGAGTTTGGTCAAGCTAAAATTCAGTACCTTGGGTATGTAATTGGTGATGGACATGTTGCACCAGCAGCAGCTAAGGTTCAGGTTATAAGTGATCTTCCCAGACCTAAAAGTAGGAAAGAGCTACAAAGAATTTTGGGAATGGTAGGTTATTACAGGAGATTTGTTCTTAACTTTTCAATTCTTGTATCACCACTTACAGACCTACTGAAAAAGGGAGTTAAATTTGTCTGGACTGATAACTGTGAATCCTCTTTCAGCAAACTTAAAGCTATCCTATTAAGTCAGCCAGTGCTCGCTACTCCAAATTTTGCTAAGCCTTTTAAGATGCCTGTTGATGCAAGTGATACAGGAGCTGGGGCTGTTTTGCGCAAGAGGATGATCAGGGTATTGAACATCCTGTATCTTATTACAGTAAGAAAAGTTCACTCCACCTCCTCAAAAGAACTACTCAACTATTGAGAAAGAGCTTATGGCCTTGATTTTGGGTTTACAGCATTTTTTTCATTTTATTTGTGTTCTGGTTTTGATCCCATAGCTTTTCAGTTTATACCTGATCATAACCCACTGAAATTCCTTAGTTAGTTTAAAGATAAAAAAATCAGAGATTGACAAAAGATGCAGAGTCTACTTCTTCAGGAGTATTCATTAGACATACAACATGTCAAGGGGAAAGAAAATGTTATTGCAGATTGCTTACCTAGACTTTAGACAGATTGTTTTTAGAGTAATAAGAAATTTCCTTTGTAAATTTCTTTTTCTTTGTGTAGGGGAGGTAGTTACATAGCCTATGATTTCATCATCCTTTGTGTAATTCCACAACGTACAGTATGCTGCATGTTTGATCACGAGCGTGCTCTACCTCACTCCCCCTTCTACTCTTGTAGTAGAGTAAGTCGTTCTTTCTGTTTGTTCAGAGCAGGATTGTCAACTCTTTGTCCCCAGCATGGTATTTCATTTACTTGCATCAGCTTCTACAAGTTGTATCAAGCTCTGCCGGCCCCCATATAATGAGCTCAGTCTCTGCATTATTGCCACTTAGATCTACTCCTCTTTTTTGTTCACATCTCTGTCCTCCCCTGTACAGTTGTTATTATTGTGAGTGCTCAGGAAGTCTCCAACCATCTAGCAGCTGTGTAATTTGAGTCATGACTGTTGTTGCATTTTTCTTGTACTGTTTAGCATAAGGTGTTTAATTCTTAGGCCTAGTAAGGTTTTTGGTGATTAATGTAAAGTTTGGATGTCAGTCATTATTAATATTAGTTTGTGTCTGTAATAATATATCTTGCATTCACTGGAGTATTATCTAGTATTCTCTATTTTATCAGGGCTGACTTAGATAAATTTACTCATCCTAATTTCCTGTGTTAATAGAGGCCCTATTGCAGTTAACCATATATTTAACCTATTTTGCCATTACATTATCCTTATGAGTCCTGAATGTTTTGTTGTTAGTTTCCTGAGCATTAAACTTTAACTTGTAATTTTACC